>NW_027480639.1:0-641832 GCF_051401765.1 Calliopsis andreniformis | reverse complement strand
GATTGAGGATTGAGTATTGATGATTGAGGATTGATGACTGAGGATTGAGGATTGAGATTGATGATTGAGGATTGAGGATTGAAGATTGAGTATGGAGGATTGAAGATTGAGGATTGAGGATTGAGTATTGAAGATTGAGACTGAGTGTTGGGGGTTGAGTGATGAGAATTGATGTCTGTGGATTGAGATTTGAAGATTGAAGATTGGGAGAATTCAGTATTGAAAACTGTGAATTGAGCATATTCTATTGAGGATTGAGGATTGACAATCGATTGTTGCGGACTTAGGGATGAAGATTGAGCATTCAGGATTGAGGATTCGGAATTGAGGTTTGAGGACTGAGGATTGAGTGTTGAGGATTGAGGATTGAGGATTGAGGATTGACGCTTGGGGATAGAGGATTGAGGATGGAGGATTGAAAGAGAGAGGACCGAGTGTTGAGGATTGAGTGTTGAGAATTGATGTTTGAGGATCGAGATTTGATTATTGAATATTGTGGATTGAGTATTGAATCATGAGAATTCAGGATATTCTATTGAGTATTGAGAATTGAGGATTGATTGTTGAGTATTGAGAATTGATGCTTGATGGTTGCGAGTTGAATATTGAGGATTGAGTATTGAGGATTGAAGATTGAGTATTGAGGATTGAAGGTTGATGATTGAGGATTGAGGATTGATGATTCAGGATTGAGGATTGAGGATTGAGGATTGAGGATTGAGGATTGAGGATTGTGTGTTGAAGATTGAGGATTGATGACGTGAGGATTGAGCATTGAGGATTGATGATTGAGGATTGAGGATTGAAGATTGAGTATTTAGGATTGAAGGTTGAGTATTGAGGATTGAGGATTGAGGATTGAGGATTGAGTATTGAAGATTTGGGATTGATGATTGAGGATTGCGGACTGAGGATTGAGGATTGAGGGTTGAGGATTGAAGACTGAGTATTGATGATTGATTATTGAGGATTGAAGATTGAGGATTGAGGATTGAGGATTAAGAATTGAGAATTGAGGATGAGGACTGAGGGTTGAGGATTGAAGGTTTGAGGAATGAGGATTGAGGATTGAGATTGAGGATTGATGATTGAGGATTGAGTATTGAAGATTGAGGATTGATGACTGAGATTGAGGGTTGAGGATTGATGATTGAGGATTGAGGATTGAAGATTGAGTATGGAGGTTTGAAGATTGAGGATTGAGGATGAGGATTGAGTATTGAAGATTGAGGATTGATGATTGAGGATTGCGGACTGAGGGTTGAGGATTGAGGTTTGAGGAATTAGGATTGTGGATTGAGGATTGAGGATTGATGGCTGAGGATTGAGGATTGAGGATTGATGATTGAGGATTGGAGGATTGAAGGTTGAGTATGGAGGATTGAAGATTGAGGATTGATGATTGAGGATTGAGGATTGAGGATTGAGGATTGAGGATTGAGGATTGAAGATTGAGGATTGCGATGAGGATTGAGGATTGAGGATTGATGATTGAGGATTGAGATTGAAGATTGAGTGTGGAGGATTGAAGATTGAGGATTGAGGATTGAGGATTGAGGATTGATGGCTGAGGATTGAGGATTGAGGATTGATGATTGAGGATTGAGGATTGAAGGTTGAGTATGGATGATTGAAGATTGAGGATTGATGATTGAGGATTGAGGAATTGAGGATTGAGGATTGAGGATTGAGGATTGAGGATTGAAGATTGAGGATTGGGTTGAGGATTGAGGATTGAGGATTAAGAATCGAAGATTGAGTATTGCGGATTGAAGGTTGAGGTTTGAGGATTGAGGATTGAGGATGAGGAGATGAGGGCTGAGGGTTGAGGGTTGAGGTTTGAGTATTGAGATACTGAGAATTCAGGATATTCTTTTGAGTATTGAGAATTGAGGATTGACGGTTGAGTATTGAGGATTGAGGATTGAGTATTGAGATTGAAGATTGAGGTTTGAGGATTGAGTATTGAAGATTGAGGATTGATTCTGAGGATTGAGGATTGAGGATGAGGATTGATGGTTGAGTATTGAGGATTGGGGATTGAGTATTGAGGATTGAAGATTGAGGTTTGAGGATTGAGAATTGAGAATTGAGAATTGAGGATGAGGACTAAGGATTGATGATTGAGGATTGAGGATTGAGGATTGAGGATTGAGAATTGGAGGACTGAGGATTGACGATTGAGTATTGAAGATGAGGATTGATGTCTGAGGATTGAGGATTGAGATTGAGGATTGAGGATTGAGGATTGAAGATTGAGTATTGAGGATTGAGGATTGAGGATTGAGGATTGAGTATTTAAGATTGAGGATTGATGATTGAGGATTGCGGACTGAGGATTGAGGATTGAGGATTGAGGATTGAAGACTGAGTATTGAGGATTGATTATTGAGGATTGAAGATTGAGATTGAGGATTGAGATTGAGGATTGAGAATTGAGGACTGAGGATTGACGATTGAGTATTGAAGATTGAGGATTGATGTCTGAGGATTGAGGATTGAGGATTGAGATTGAGGATGAGGATTGAGATTGAAGCTTGAGATGAGGATTGAGGATTGAGGATTGAGGATTGAGTATTTAAGATTGAGGGATTGATGATTGAGGATTGCGGACTGAGGATTGTGATTGAGGATTGAGGATTGAAGACTGAGTATTGAGGATTGATTATTGAGGATTGAAGATTGAGGATGAGGATTGAGGATTGAGTATTGAAGATTGAGGATTGATGATTGAGGATTGCGGACTGAGGATTGGTGGATTGAGGATTGAGGATGAATACTGAGTATTGAGGATTGATATTGAGGATTGAAGATTGAGGATTGAGGATTGAGGATTGAGGATTAAGAATTGAGAATTGAGAATGAGGATGTGGGTTGAGATTGAGGTTTGAGGAATGAGGATTGAGGATTGAGGATTGAGGATTGATGGCTGAGGATGAGGATTGAGGATTGATGATTGAGGATTGAGGATTGAAGGTTGAGTATAGGAGGATTGAAGATTGAGGATTGGTGATTGAGTATTGAGGATTGAGGATTGAGGAGTTGAGGATTGAGGATTGAAGATTGAGGATTGGGATTGAGGATTGGGTATTTGAGGATTGAAGAATGAGGATTGACGATTGAGTATTGGGAATTGAGGATTGAAGATTGAGTATTGAGGATTGAGGTTGATGATTGAGGATTAAGAATTGAGATTGAGAATGAGGATTGAGGGCTGAGGATTGAGGTTTGAGAATGAGGATTGAGGATTGAGGATTGAGGATTGAGTATTGAGGACGTGTTTAATGAGGATTGAAGATTGAGGATTGAGGATTGAGGGTTAAGAATTGAGGATTGAGGATGAGGACTGAGGGTTGAGGATTGAGGATTGAGGAATGAGGATTGAGGATTGAGGATTGAGGATTGATGATTGAGGATTGAGTATTGAAGATTGAGGATTGATGACTGAGGATTGAGGATTGAGGATTGATGATTGAGGATTGAGGATTGAAGATTGAGTATGGGGGATTGAAGATTGAGGATTGAGGATTGAGGATTGAAGATTGAGGACTGAGTGGTGAGGGTTGAGTGATGAGAATTGATGTCTGTGGAGTGAGATTTGAAGATTGAAGATTGGGGATTCAGTATTGAAAACTGTGAATTGTGGATATTCTATTGAGGATTGAGGATTGACAATCGATTGTTGCGGACTGAGGGATGAAGATTGAGCATTCAGGATTGAGGATTCGGAATCTGAGGTTTGAGGGACTGAGGATTGAGTGTTGATGATTGAGGTTTGAGGATTGAGGATTGACGCTTGGGGATAGAGGATTGAGGATGGAGGGATTGAGAACGAGAGAGGACCGAGTGTTGAGGATTGAGTGTTGAGAATTGATGTTTGAGGATCGAGATTTGACTATTGAATATTGTGGATTGAGTATTGAATCATGAGAAGTCAGGATATTCTATTGAGTATTGAGAATTGAGGATTGATGTTGAGTATTGAGAATTGAAGCTTGATGGTTGTGTGTTGAATATTGAGGATTGAGTATTGAGGATTGAAGATTGAGGATTGAGGATTGGGTGGTTAAGAATTGAGGATTGAGGATGAGGACTGAGGGTTAGGATTGAGGATTTGAGGAATGTGGAATAGGGTTGAGGATTGAGGATTGATGATTGAGGATTGAGTATTGAAGATTGAGGATTGATGACTGAGGATTGAGGATTGAGGATTGATGATTGAGGATTGAGGATTGAAGATTGAGTATGGAGGATTGAAGATTGAGGATTGAGGATTGAGTATTGAAGATTGAGGACTGAGTGTTGGGGGGTTGAGTGATTGAGAATTGATGTCTGTGGATTGAGATTTGAAGATTGAAGATTGGGAATTCAGTATTGAAAACTGTGAATTGAGCATATTCTATTGAGGATTGAGGATTGACAATCGATTGGTTGCGGACTTAGGGATGAAGATTGAGCATTCAGGATTGAGGATTCGGAATTGAGGTTTGAGGACTGAGGATTGAGTGTTGAGGGATTGAGGATTGAGGATTGAGGATTGACGCTTGGGGATAGAGGATTGAGGATGGAGGATTGAAGAGAG
This sequence comes from Calliopsis andreniformis, assembly GCF_051401765.1. Lineage (NCBI taxonomy): Eukaryota > Metazoa > Arthropoda > Insecta > Hymenoptera > Andrenidae > Calliopsis > Calliopsis andreniformis. Next base: position 637,250 of record NW_027480639.1, on the reverse strand, counting down.
AGGACCGAGTGTTGAGGATTGAGTGTTGAGAATTGATGTTTGAGGATCGAGATTTGATTATTGAATATTGTGGATTGAGTATTGAATCATGAGAATTCAGGATATTCTATTGAGTATTGAGAATTGAGGATTGATTGTTGAGTATTGAGAATTGATGCTTGATGGTTGCGAGTTGAATATTGAGGATTGAGTATTGAGGATTGAAGATTGAGTATTGAGGATTGAAGGTTGATGATTGAGGATTGAGGATTGATGATTCAGGATTGAGGATTGAGGATTGAGGATTGAGGATTGAGGATTGAGGATTGTGTGTTGAAGATTGAGGATTGATGACTGAGGATTGAGCATTGAGGATTGATGATTGAGGATTGAGGATTGAAGATTGAGTATTTAGGATTGAAGGTTGAGTATTGAGGATTGAGGATTGAGGATTGAGGATTGAGTATTGAAGATTGGGGATTGATGATTGAGGATTGCGGACTGAGGATTGAGGATTGAGGGTTGAGGATTGAAGACTGAGTATTGATGATTGATTATTGAGGATTGAAGATTGAGGATTGAGGATTGAGGATTAAGAATTGAGAATTGAGGATGAGGACTGAGGGTTGAGGATTGAGGTTTGAGGAATGAGGATTGAGGATTGAGGATTGAGGATTGATGATTGAGGATTGAGTATTGAAGATTGAGGATTGATGACTGAGGATTGAGGGTTGAGGATTGATGATTGAGGATTGAGGATTGAAGATTGAGTATGGAGGTTTGAAGATTGAGGATTGAGGATTGAGGATTGAGTATTGAAGATTGAGGATTGATGATTGAGGATTGCGGACTGAGGGTTGAGGATTGAGGTTTGAGGAATTAGGATTGTGGATTGAGGATTGAGGATTGATGGCTGAGGATTGAGGATTGAGGATTGATGATTGAGGATTGAGGATTGAAGGTTGAGTATGGAGGATTGAAGATTGAGGATTGATGATTGAGGATTGAGGATTGAGGATTGAGGATTGAGGATTGAGGATTGAAGATTGAGGATTGCGATTGAGGATTGAGGATTGAGGATTGATGATTGAGGATTGAGGATTGAAGATTGAGTGTGGAGGATTGAAGATTGAGGATTGAGGATTGAGGATTGAGGATTGATGGCTGAGGATTGAGGATTGAGGATTGATGATTGAGGATTGAGGATTGAAGGTTGAGTATGGATGATTGAAGATTGAGGATTGATGATTGAGGATTGAGGATTGAGGATTGAGGATTGAGGATTGAGGATTGAGGATTGAAGATTGAGGATTGGGATTGAGGATTGAGGATTGAGGATTAAGAATCGAAGATTGAGTATTGCGGATTGAAGGTTGAGGTTTGAGGATTGAGGATTGAGGATGGAGGATGAGGGCTGAGGGTTGAGGGTTGAGGTTTGAGTATTGAATACTGAGAATTCAGGATATTCTTTTGAGTATTGAGAATTGAGGATTGACGGTTGAGTATTGAGGATTGAGGATTGAGTATTGAGGATTGAAGATTGAGGTTTGAGGATTGAGTATTGAAGATTGAGGATTGATGTCTGAGGATTGAGGATTGAGGATTGAGGATTGATGGTTGAGTATTGAGGATTGGGGATTGAGTATTGAGGATTGAAGATTGAGGTTTGAGGATTGAGAATTGAGAATTGAGAATTGAGGATGAGGACTAAGGATTGATGATTGAGGATTGAGGATTGAGGATTGAGGATTGAGAATTGAGGACTGAGGATTGACGATTGAGTATTGAAGATTGAGGATTGATGTCTGAGGATTGAGGATTGAGGATTGAGGATTGAGGATTGAGGATTGAAGATTGAGTATTGAGGATTGAGGATTGAGGATTGAGGATTGAGTATTTAAGATTGAGGATTGATGATTGAGGATTGCGGACTGAGGATTGAGGATTGAGGATTGAGGATTGAAGACTGAGTATTGAGGATTGATTATTGAGGATTGAAGATTGAGGATTGAGGATTGAGGATTGAGTATTGAAGATTGAGGATTGATGATTGAGGATTGCGGACTGAGGATTGGTGGATTGAGGATTGAGGATTGAATACTGAGTATTGAGGATTGATTATTGAGGATTGAAGATTGAGGATTGAGGATTGAGGATTGAGGATTAAGAATTGAGAATTGAGAATGAGGATTGTGGGTTGAGGATTGAGGTTTGAGGAATGAGGATTGAGGATTGAGGATTGAGGATTGATGGCTGAGGATTGAGGATTGAGGATTGATGATTGAGGATTGAGGATTGAAGGTTGAGTATGGAGGATTGAAGATTGAGGATTGGTGATTGAGTATTGAGGATTGAGGATTGAGGATTGAGGATTGAGGATTGAAGATTGAGGATTGGGATTGAGGATTGGGTATTGAGGATTGAAGAATGAGGATTGACGATTGAGTATTGGGAATTGAGGATTGAAGATTGAGTATTGAGGATTGAAGGTTGATGATTGAGGATTAAGAATTGAGAATTGAGAATGAGGATTGAGGGCTGAGGATTGAGGTTTGAGGAATGAGGATTGAGGATTGAGGATTGAGGATTGAGTATTGAGGAGTGATTACTGAGGATTGAAGATTGAGGATTGAGGATTGAGGGTTAAGAATTGAGGATTGAGGATGAGGACTGAGGGTTGAGGATTGAGGATTGAGGAATGAGGATTGAGGATTGAGGATTGAGGATTGATGATTGAGGATTGAGTATTGAAGATTGAGGATTGATGACTGAGGATTGAGGATTGAGGATTGATGATTGAGGATTGAGGATTGAAGATTGAGTATGGGGGATTGAAGATTGAGGATTGAGGATTGAGGATTGAAGATTGAGGACTGAGTGTTGAGGGTTGAGTGATGAGAATTGATGTCTGTGGAGTGAGATTTGAAGATTGAAGATTGGGGATTCAGTATTGAAAACTGTGAATTGTGGATATTCTATTGAGGATTGAGGATTGACAATCGATTGTTGCGGACTGAGGGATGAAGATTGAGCATTCAGGATTGAGGATTCGGAATTGAGGTTTGAGGACTGAGGATTGAGTGTTGATGATTGAGGTTTGAGGATTGAGGATTGACGCTTGGGGATAGAGGATTGAGGATGGAGGATTGAAGAGAGAGGACCGAGTGTTGAGGATTGAGTGTTGAGAATTGATGTTTGAGGATCGAGATTTGACTATTGAATATTGTGGATTGAGTATTGAATCATGAGAAGTCAGGATATTCTATTGAGTATTGAGAATTGAGGATTGATGGTTGAGTATTGAGAATTGATGCTTGATGGTTGTGTGTTGAATATTGAGGATTGAGTATTGAGGATTGAAGATTGAGGATTGAGGATTGGGGGTTAAGAATTGAGGATTGAGGATGAGGACTGAGGGTTTAGGATTGAGGATTGAGGAATGTGGATTGAGGGTTGAGGATTGAGGATTGATGATTGAGGATTGAGTATTGAAGATTGAGGATTGATGACTGAGGATTGAGGATTGAGGATTGATGATTGAGGATTGAGGATTGAAGATTGAGTATGGAGGATTGAAGATTGAGGATTGAGGATTGAGTATTGAAGATTGAGGACTGAGTGTTGGGGGTTGAGTGATGAGAATTGATGTCTGTGGATTGAGATTTGAAGATTGAAGATTGGGAATTCAGTATTGAAAACTGTGAATTGAGCATATTCTATTGAGGATTGAGGATTGACAATCGATTGTTGCGGACTTAGGGATGAAGATTGAGCATTCAGGATTGAGGATTCGGAATTGAGGTTTGAGGACTGAGGATTGAGTGTTGAGGATTGAGGATTGAGGATTGAGGATTGACGCTTGGGGATAGAGGATTGAGGATGGAGGATTGAAGAGAGAGGACCGAGTGTTGAGGATTGAGTGTTGAGAATTGATGTTTGAGGATCGAGATTTGATTATTGAATATTGTGGATTGAGTATTGAATCATGAGAATCAGGATATTCTATTGAGTATTGAGAATTGAGGATTGATTGTTGAGTATTGAGAATTGATGCTTGATGGTTGCGAGTTGAATATTGAGGATTGAGTATTGAGGATTGAAGATTGAGTATTGAGGATTGAAGGTTGATGATTGAGGATTGAGGATTGATGATTCAGGATTGAGGATTGAGGATTGAGGATTGAGGATTGAGGATTGAGGATTGTGTGTTGAAGATTGAGGATTGATGACTGAGGATTGAGCATTGAGGATTGATGATTGAGGATTGAGGATTGAAGATTGAGTATTTAGGATTGAAGGTTGAGTATTGAGGATTGAGGATTGAGGATTGAGGATTGAGTATTGAAGATTGGGGATTGATGATTGAGGATTGCGGACTGAGGATTGAGGATTGAGGGTTGAGGATTGAAGACTGAGTATTGATGATTGATTATTGAGGATTGAAGATTGAGGATTGAGGATTGAGGATTAAGAATTGAGAATTGAGGATGAGGACTGAGGGTTGAGGATTGAGGTTTGAGGAATGAGGATTGAGGATTGAGGATTGAGGATTGATGATTGAGGATTGAGTATTGAAGATTGAGGATTGATGACTGAGGATTGAGGGTTGAGGATTGATGATTGAGGATTGAGGATTGAAGATTGAGTATGGAGGTTTGAAGATTGAGGATTGAGGATTGAGGATTGAGTATTGAAGATTGAGGATTGATGATTGAGGATTGCGGACTGAGGGTTGAGGATTGAGGTTTGAGGAATTAGGATTGTGGATTGAGGATTGAGGATTGATGGCTGAGGATTGAGGATTGAGGATTGATGATTGAGGATTGAGGATTGAAGGTTGAGTATGGAGGATTGAAGATTGAGGATTGATGATTGAGGATTGAGGATTGAGGATTGAGGATTGAGGATTGAGGATTGAAGATTGAGGATTGCGATTGAGGATTGAGGATTGAGGATTGATGATTGAGGATTGAGGATTGAAGATTGAGTGTGGAGGATTGAAGATTGAGGATTGAGGATTGAGGATTGAGGATTGATGGCTGAGGATTGAGGATTGAGGATTGATGATTGAGGATTGAGGATTGAAGGTTGAGTATGGATGATTGAAGATTGAGGATTGATGATTGAGGATTGAGGATTGAGGATTGAGGATTGAGGATTGAGGATTGAAGATTGAGGATTGGGATTGAGGATTGAGGATTGAGGATTAAGAATCGAAGATTGAGTATTGCGGATTGAAGGTTGAGGTTTGAGGATTGAGGATTGAGGATGGAGGATGAGGGCTGAGGGTTGAGGGTTGAGGTTTGAGTATTGAATACTGAGAATTCAGGATATTCTTTTGAGTATTGAGAATTGAGGATTGACGGTTGAGTATTGAGGATTGAGGATTGAGTATTGAGGATTGAAGATTGAGGTTTGAGGATTGAGTATTGAAGATTGAGGATTGATGTCTGAGGATTGAGGATTGAGGATTGAGGATTGATGGTTGAGTATTGAGGATTGGGGATTGAGTATTGAGGATTGAAGATTGAGGTTTGAGGATTGAGAATTGAGAATTGAGAATTGAGGATGAGGACTAAGGATTGATGATTGAGGATTGAGGATTGAGGATTGAGGATTGAGAATTGAGGACTGAGGATTGACGATTGAGTATTGAAGATTGAGGATTGATGTCTGAGGATTGAGGATTGAGGATTGAGGATTGAGGATTGAGGATTGAAGATTGAGTATTGAGGATTGAGGATTGAGGATTGAGGATTGAGTATTTAAGATTGAGGATTGATGATTGAGGATTGCGGACTGAGGATTGAGGATTGAGGATTGAGGATTGAAGACTGAGTATTGAGGATTGATTATTGAGGATTGAAGATTGAGGATTGAGGATTGAGGATTGAGTATTGAAGATTGAGGATTGATGATTGAGGATTGCGGACTGAGGATTGGTGGATTGAGGATTGAGGATTGAATACTGAGTATTGAGGATTGATTATTGAGGATTGAAGATTGAGGATTGAGGATTGAGGATTGAGGATTAAGAATTGAGAATTGAGAATGAGGATTGTGGGTTGAGGATTGAGGTTTGAGGAATGAGGATTGAGGATTGAGGATTGAGGATTGATGGCTGAGGATTGAGGATTGAGGATTGATGATTGAGGATTGAGGATTGAAGGTTGAGTATGGAGGATTGAAGATTGAGGATTGGTGATTGAGTATTGAGGATTGAGGATTGAGGATTGAGGATTGAGGATTGAAGATTGAGGATTGGGATTGAGGATTGGGTATTGAGGATTGAAGAATGAGGATTGACGATTGAGTATTGGGAATTGAGGATTGAAGATTGAGTATTGAGGATTGAAGGTTGATGATTGAGGATTAAGAATTGAGAATTGAGAATGAGGATTGAGGGCTGAGGATTGAGGTTTGAGGAATGAGGATTGAGGATTGAGGATTGAGGATTGAGTATTGAGGAGTGATTACTGAGGATTGAAGATTGAGGATTGAGGATTGAGGGTTAAGAATTGAGGATTGAGGATGAGGACTGAGGGTTGAGGATTGAGGATTGAGGAATGAGGATTGAGGATTGAGGATTGAGGATTGATGATTGAGGATTGAGTATTGAAGATTGAGGATTGATGACTGAGGATTGAGGATTGAGGATTGATGATTGAGGATTGAGGATTGAAGATTGAGTATGGGGGATTGAAGATTGAGGATTGAGGATTGAGGATTGAAGATTGAGGACTGAGTGTTGAGGGTTGAGTGATGAGAATTGATGTCTGTGGAGTGAGATTTGAAGATTGAAGATTGGGGATTCAGTATTGAAAACTGTGAATTGTGGATATTCTATTGAGGATTGAGGATTGACAATCGATTGTTGCGGACTGAGGGATGAAGATTGAGCATTCAGGATTGAGGATTCGGAATTGAGGTTTGAGGACTGAGGATTGAGTGTTGATGATTGAGGTTTGAGGAAAGAGGATTGACGCTTGGGGATAGAGGATTGAGGATGGAGGATTGAAGAGAGAGGACCGAGTGTTGAGGATTGAGTGTTGAGAATTGATGTTTGAGGATCGAGATTTGACTATTGAATATTGTGGATTGAGTATTGAATCATGAGAAGTCAGGATATTCTATTGAGTATTGAGAATTGAGGATTGATGGTTGAGTATTGAGAATTGATGCTTGATGGTTGTGTGTTGAATATTGAGGATTGAGTATTGAGGATTGAAGATTGAGGATTGAGGATTGGGGGTTAAGAATTGAGGATTGAGGATGAGGACTGAGGGTTTAGGATTGAGGATTGAGGAATGTGGATTGAGGGTTGAGGATTGAGGATTGATGATTGAGGATTGAGTATTGAAGATTGAGGATTGATGACTGAGGATTGAGGATTGAGGATTGATGATTGAGGATTGAGGATTGAAGATTGAGTATGGAGGATTGAAGATTGAGGATTGAGGATTGAGTATTGAAGATTGAGGACTGAGTGTTGGGGGTTGAGAGATGAGAATTGATGTCTGTGGATTGAGATTTGAAGATTGAAGATTGGGAATTCAGTATTGAAAACTGTGAATTGAGCATATTCTATTGAGGATTGAGGATTGACAATCGATTGTTGCGGACTTAGGGATGAAGATTGAGCATTCAGGATTGAGGATTCGGAATTGAGGTTTGAGGACTGAGGATTGAGTGTTGAGGATTGAGGATTGAGGATTGAGGATTGACGCTTGGGGATAGAGGATTGAGGATGGAGGATTGAAGAGAGAGGACCGAGTGTTGAGGATTGAGTGTTGAGAATTGATGTTTGAGGATCGAGATTTGATTATTGAATATTGTGGATTGAGTATTGAATCATGAGAATTCAGGATATTCTATTGAGTATTGAGAATTGAGGATTGATTGTTGAGTATTGAGAATTGATGCTTGATGGTTGCGAGTTGAATATTGAGGATTGAGTATTGAGGATTGAAGATTGAGTATTGAGGATTGAAGGTTGATGATTGAGGATTGAGGATTGATGATTCAGGATTGAGGATTGAGGATTGAGGATTGAGGATTGAGGATTGTGTGTTGAAGATTGAGGATTGATGACTGAGGATTGAGCATTGAGGATTGATGATTGAGGATTGAGGATTGAAGATTGAGTATTTAGGATTGAAGGTTGAGTATTGAGGATTGAGGATTGAGGATTGAGGATTGAGTATTGAAGATTGAGGATTGATGATTGAGGATTGCGGACTGAGGATTGAGGATTGAGGGTTGAGGATTGAAGACTGAGTATTGATGATTGATTATTGAGGATTGAAGATTGAGGATTGAGGATTGAGGATTAAGAATTGAGAATTGAGGATGAGGACTGAGGGTTGAGGATTGAGGTTTGAGGAATGAGGATTGAGGATTGAGGATTGAGGATTGATGATTGAGGATTGAGTATTGAAGATTGAGGATTGATGACTGAGGATTGAGGGTTGAGGATTGATGATTGAGGATTGAGGATTGAAGATTGAGTATGGAGGTTTGAAGATTGAGGATTGAGGATTGAGGATTGAGTATTGAAGATTGAGGATTGATGATTGAGGATTGCGGACTGAGGGTTGGGGATTGAGGTTTGAGGAATTAGGATTGTGGATTGAGGATTGAGGATTGATGGCTGAGGATTGAGGATTGAGGATTGATGATTGAGGATTGAGGATTGAAGGTTGAGTATGGAGGATTGAAGATTGAGGATTGATGATTGAGGATTGAGGATTGAGGATTGAGGATTGAGGATTGAGGATTGAAGATTGAGGATTGCGATTGAGGATTGAGGATTGAGGATTGAGGATTGATGATTGAGGATTGAGGATTGAAGATTGAGTGTGGAGGATTGAAGATTGAGGATTGAGGATTGAGGATTGAGGATTGAAGATTGAGGATTGGGATTGAGGATTGGGTATTGAGGATTGAAGAATGAGGATTGACGATTGAGTATTGGGAATTGAGGATTGAAGATTGAGTATTGAGGATTGAAGGTTGATGATTGAGGATTAAGAATTGAGAATTGAGAATGAGGATTGAGGGCTGAGGATTGAGGTTTGAGGAATGAGGATTGAGGATTGAGGATTGAGGATTGAGTATTGAGGAGTGATTACTGAGGATTGAAGATTGAGGATTGAGGATTGAGGGTTAAGAATTGAGGATTCAGGATGAGGACTGAGGGTTGAGGATTGAGGATTGAGGAATGAGGATTGAGGATTGAGGATTGAGGATTGATGATTGAGGATTGAGTATTGAAGATTGAGGATTGATGACTGAGGATTGAGGATTGAGGATTGATGATTGAGGATTGAGGATTGAAGATTGAGTATGGGGGATTGAAGATTGAGGATTGAGGATTGAGGATTGAAGATTGAGGACTGAGTGTTGAGGGTTGAGTGATGAGAATTGATGTCTGTGGAGTGAGATTTGAAGATTGAAGATTGGGGATTCAGTATTGAAAACTGTGAATTGAGGATATTCTATTGAGGATTGAGGATTGACAATCGATTGTTGCGGACTGAGGGATGAAGATTGAGCATTCAGGATTGAGGATTCGGAATTGAGGTTTGAGGACTGAGGATTGAGTGTTGATGATTGAGGTTTGAGGATTGAGGATTGACGCTTGGGGATAGAGGATTGAGGATGGAGGATTGAAGAGAGAGGACCGAGTGTTGAGGATTGAGTGTTGAGAATTGATGTTTGAGGATCGAGATTTGACTATTGAATATTGTGGATTGAGTATTGAATCATGAGAAGTCAGGATATTCTATTGAGTATTGAGAATTGAGGATTGATGGTTGAGTATTGAGAATTGATGCTTGATGGTTGTGTGTTGAATATTGAGGATTGAGTATTGAGGATTGAAGATTGAGTATTGAGGATTGAAGGTTGATGATTGAGGATTGAGGATTGATGTTTCAGGATTGAGGATTGAGGATTGAGTATTGAGGATTGATGATTGAAGACTGTGTATTGAGGATTGAACATTGAGGATTGAGGATTCAGGATTGAGGATTGAGGATGAGGGCTGAGGGTTGAGGATTGAGGATTGATGATTGAGGATTGAGGATTGAGTATTGAGGATTGAGGATTGCGAATTGAGGATTGAGTATTGAAGATTGAGGATTGATGATTGTGGATTGAGGACTGAGGATTGAGGATTGAGGGTTGAGGATTGAAGAGTGAGTATTGAGGATTGAAGATTGAGGATTGAGGATTCAGAATTGAGGATTGAGGATGAGGGCTGAGGATTGAGGATTGAGGATTGAGGATTGAGGATTGAGGATTGTAGATTGAGTATTGAGGATTGAGGATTGAGGTTTGAGGATTGAGTATTGAAGATTGAGGATTGATGATTATGGATTGAGGACTGATTACTGAGGATTGAAGATTGAGGATTGAGGATTGAGGGTTAAGAATTGAGGATTGAGGATGAGGACTGAGGGTTGAGGATTGAGGATTGAGGAATGAGGATTGAGGATTGAGGATTGAGGATTGATGATTGAGGATTGAGTATTGAAGATTTAGGATTGATGACTGAGGATTGAGGATTGAGGATTGATGATTGAGGATTGAGGATTGAAGATTGAGTATGGAGGATTGAAGATTGAGGATTGAGGATTGAGGATTGAAGATTGAGGACTGAGTTTTGAGGGTTGAGTGATGAGAATTGATGTCTGTGGACTGAGATTTGAAGATTGAAGATTGGGGATTCAGTATTGAAAACTGTGAATTGAGGATATTCTATTGAGGATTGAGGATTGACAATCGATTGTTGCGGACTGAGGGATGAAGATTGAGCATTCAGGATTGAGGATTCGGAATTGAGGTTTGAGGACTGAGGATTGAGTGTTGATGATTGAGGATTGAGGATTGAGGATTGACGCTTGGGGATAGAGGATTGAGGATGGAGGATTGAAGAGAGAGGACCGAGTGTTGAGGATTGAGTGTTGAGAATTGATGTTTGAGGATCGAGATTTGACTATTGAATATTGTGGATTGAGTATTGAATAATGAGAAGTCAGGATATTCTATTGAGTATTGAGAATTGAGGATTGATGGTTGAGTATTGAGAATTGATGCTTGATGGTTGTGTGTTGAATATTGAGGATTGAGTATTGAGGATTGAAGATTGAGTATTGAGGATTGAGGATTGAGAATTGAGGATTGAGTATTGAAGATTGAGGATTGAGTATTGAGGATTGATGATTCAAGACTGTGTATTGAGGGTTGAACATAGAGGATTGAGGATTCAGGATTGAGGATTGAGGATGAGGGCTGAGGGTTGAGGATTGAGGATTGAGGATTGAGGATTGAAGATTGAGTATTGAGGATTGAGGATTGAGAATTGAGGATTGAGTATTGAAGATTGAGGATTGATGATTGTGGATTGAGGACTGAGGATTGAGGATTGAAGGTTGAGGATTGAAGACTGAGTATTGAGGATTGAAGATTGAGGATTGAGGATTCAGAATTGAGGATTGAGGATGAGGGCTGAGGGTTGAGGATTGAGGATTGAGGATTGAGGATTGAAGATTGAGTATTGAGGATTGAGGATTGAGGATTGAGGATTGAGTATTGAAGATTGAGGATTGATGATTGTGGATTGAGGACTGAGGATTGAGGACTGAGGATTGAGGGTTGAGGATTGAGTGTTGAAGATTGAGGATTCATGACTGAGGATTGAACATTGAGGATTGATGATTGAGGATTGAGGATTGAAGATTGAGTATGGAGGATTGAAGGTTGAGTATTGAGTATTGAGGATTGAGGATTGAGGATTGAGTATTGAAGATTGAGGATTGATGATTGAGGATTGCTGACTGAGGATTGAGGATTGAGGGTTGAGGATTGAAGACTGAGTATTGATGATTGATTATTGAGGATTGAAGATTGAGGATTGAGGATTGAGGATTAAGAATTGAGAATTGAGGATGAGGACTGAGGGTTGAGGATTGAGGTTTGAGGAACGAGGATTGAGGATTGAGGATTGAGGATTGATGATTGAGGATTGAGTATTGAAGATTGAGGATTGATGACTGAGGATTGAGGGTTGAGGATTGAAGATTGAGTATTGAAGATTGAAGGTTGATGATTGAGGATTGAGGATTGTGGATAGAAGATTGAGGGTTGAGGATTGAATGTTGAGTATTGAGGATTGAACATTGAGTATTGATGATTGAGGATTGAGGACTGAGGATTGAAGGTTGAGGATTGGGGACTGAGGATTGGCGATTGTGGATTGAGGACTGAGGATTGAGAATTGAGGATTGAAGATTGAAGATTGAGTATTGAGGATTGAAGATTGAGGATTGAGGATTGAGGACTGAAGATTGAGGACTGAGTGTTGAGTGTTGAGTGATGCGAATTGATGTTTGTATACTGAGATTTGAAGATTGAAGATTGGGGATTGAGTACTGAAAACAGTGAATTGAGGATATTCTAATGAGGACTGTGGATTGACAAATGATTGTTGAGGACTGAGGGTTGAAGATTGACGATTCAGGGTTGAGGATCCGGGATTGAGGTTTGAGGACGAGGACTGACGGTTGAGGATTGAGGTTTGAGGATTGAGGATTGAGGACTGATGACTGAGGATTGAGGATTGAGGATTGAGCATTGAGGATTGAAGATTGTGGACTGGGGATTGAGGATTGAAGATTCAGGATTAAGGATTGAGGATTGGGGATTGAGGATCGAAGATTGAGTATTGGGTATTGAGGATTGAAGAATGAGGATTCATGACTGAGGATTGAGGATTGAGGATTGATGATTGAGGATTGAGGATTGAAGATTGAGTATGGAGGATTGAAGATTGAGGATTGAGGATTGAGGAACGAGGATTGACGATTGAGGATGATGGCTGAGGTTTGAGGACTGAGGTTTGAGGACTGAGGACTGAGGATTGAGGATTGAGAATTGAGGATTGAGGATTGAGGATTGATGATTGGGTATTGAGGATTGAAGAATGAGGATTGACGATTGAGGATTGAGGATTGAGGATTGAGGATTGAGTATTGAAGCTTCAGGATGGATGATTGAGGATTGAGGATTGAGGATTGAGGATTGAGGATTGAGGATTGAGTATTTAAGATTGTGGACTGATGATTGACGATTGAGGACTGAGGATTGAGGATTGAGGATTGATGATTGAGGATTGAGGATTGAAGATTGAGTATGGAGGATTGAAGGTTGGGTATTGAGGATTGAGGATTGAGGATTGAGGATTGAGTATTGAAGATTGAGTATTGATGATTGAGGATTGCGGACTGAGGATTGAGGATTGACGATTGAGGATTGATGACTGAGGATTGAGGGTTGAGGATTGATGATTGAGGATTGAGGATTGAAGATTGAGTATGGAGGATTGAAGATTGAGGATTGAGGATTGAGGATTGAGTATTGAAGATTGAGGATTGATGATTGAGGATTGCGGACTGAGGATTGAGGATTGAGGATTGAGGATTGAATACTGAGTATTGAGGATTGATTATTGAGGATTGAAGATTGAGGATTGAGGATTGAGGATTAAGAATTGAGAATTGAGAATGAGGATTGAGGGTTGAGGGTTGAGGATTGAGGTTTGAGGAATGAGGATTGATGGTTGAGTATTGAGGATTGAGGATTGAGTATTGAGGATTGAAGATTGAGGTTTGAGGATTGAGAATTGAGAATTGAGAATTGAGGATGAGGACTAACGATTGATGATTGAGGATTGAGGATTGAGGATTGAGGATTGAGAATTGAGGACTGAGGATTGACGATTGAGTATTGAAGATTGAGGATTGATGTCTGAGGATTGAGGATTGAGGATTGAGGATTGAGGATTGAGGATTGAAGATTGAGTATTGAGGATTGAGGATTGAGGATTGAGGATTGAGTATTAAAGATTGAGGATTGATGATTGAGGATTGCGGACTGAGGATTGAGGATTGAGGATTGAGGATTGAAGACTGAGTATTGAGGATTGATTATTGAGGATTGAAGATTGAGGACTGAGGATTGACGATTGAGTATTGAAGATTGAGGATTGATGTCTGAGGATTGAAGATTGAGGATTGAGGATTGAGGATTGAGTATTGAAGATTGAGGATTGATGATTGTGGATTGCGGACTGAGGATTGAGGATTGAGGATTGAGGATTGAATACTGAGTATTGAGGATTGATTATTGAGGTTTGAAGATTGAGGATTGAGGATTGAGGATTAAGGATTGAGAATTGAGGATTGAGGATTGATGGCTGAGGATTGAGGATTGAGGACTGATGATTGAGGATTGAGGATTGAAGGTTGAGTATGGAGGATTGAAGATTGAGGATTGATGATTGAGGACTGAGGATTGAGGATTGAGGATTGAGGATTGAGGATTGAAGATTGAGGATTGGGATTGAGGATTGAGGATTGAGGATTGAGAATCGAAGGTTGAGTATTGAGGATTGAAGATTGAGGTTTGAGGATTGAGGATTGAGGATGGAGGATGAGGGCTGAGGGTTGAGGGTTGAGGTTTGAGTATTGAATACTGAGAATTCAGGATATTCTTTTGAGTATTGAGAATTGAGGATGGAGGATTGAGGATTGAGGATTGAGGATTGAGGATTGGGTATTGAGGATTGAAGAATGAGGATTGACGATTGAGGATTGGGAATTGAGGATTGAAGATTGAGTATTGAGGATTGAAGGTTGATGATTCGGTATTAAGAATTGAGAATTGAGAATGAGGATTGAGGGTTGAGGATTGAGGTTTGAGGAATGAGGATTGAGGATTGATGATTGAGGATTGAGTATTGAGGATTGGTTACTGAGGATTGAAGATTGAGGATTGAGGATAGAGGGTTAAGAATTGAGGATTGAGGATGAGGACTGAGGGTTGAGGATTGAGGATGGAGGATTGAGGAGAGAGGACCGAGTGTTGAGGATTGAGTGTTGAGAATTGATGTTTGAGGATCGAGATTTGATTATTGAATATTGTGGATTGAGTATTGAATCATGAGAATTCAGGATATTCTATTGAGTATTGAGAATTGAGGATTGATGGTTGAGTATTGAGAATTGATGCTTGATGGTTGTGTGTTGAATATTGAGGATTGAGTATTGAGGATTGAAGATTGAGTATTGAGGATTGAAGGTTGATGATTGAGGATTGAGGATTGATGATTCAGGATTGAGGATTGAGGATTGAGTATTGAGGATTGATGATTCAAGACTGTGTATTGAGGATTGAACATTGAGGATTGAGGATTCAGGATTGAGGATTGAGGATGAGGGCTGAGGGTTGAGGAATGAGGATTGAGGATTGAGGATTGAAGATTGTGTATTGAGGATTGAGGATTGAGAATTGAGGATTGAGTATTGAAGATTGAGGATTGATGATTGTGGATTGAGGACTGAGGATTGAGGATTGAGGGTTGAGGATTGAAGACTGAGTATTGAGGATTGAAGATTGAGGATTGAGGATTCAGAATTGAGGATTGAGGATGAGGGCTGAGGGTTGAGGATTGAGGATTGAGGATTGAGGATTGAAGATTGAGTATTGAGGATTGAGGATTGAGGATTGAGGATTGAGTATTGAAGATTGAGGATTGATGATTGTGGATTGAGGACTGAGGATTGAGGACTGAGGATTGAGGGTTGAGGATTGAGTGTTGAAGATTGAGAATTCATGACTGAGGATTGAGCATTGAGGATTGATGATTGAGGATTGAGGGTTGAGGATTGATGATTGAGGATTGAGGATTGAAGATTGAGTATGGAGGATTGAAGATTGAGGTTTGAGGATTGAGGATTGAGGATGGAGGATGAGGGCTGAGGGTTGAGGGTTGAGGTTTGAGTATTGAATACTGAGAATTCAGGATACTCTTTTGAGTATTGAGAATTGAGAATTGACGGTTGAGTATTGAGTATTCAGGATTGAGTATTGAGGATTGAAGATTGAGGTTTGAGGATTGAGAATTGAGAATTGAGGATGAGGACTGAGGGTTGAGAATTGAGGTTTGAGGAACGAGGGTTGAGGATTGAGAATTGAGGACTGAGTATCGACGATTGAGTTTTGAAGATTGAGGATAGTTGACTGAGGATTGAGGATTGAGGATTGAGGATTGAGGATTGGGGATTGAAGATTGAGTATTGAGGATTGAGGATTGAGGATTGAGGATTGAGTATTGAAGATTGAGGATTGATGATTGAGGATTGCGGACTGAGGATTGAGGATTGAGGATTGAGGATTGAGGATTGAAGACTGAGTATTGAGGATTGATTATTGAGGATTGAAGATTGAGGATTGAGGATTGAGGGTTAAGAATTGAGGATTGAGGATGAGGACTGAGGGTTTAGGATTGAGGATTGAGGAATGTGGATTGAGGATTGAGGATGGAGGATGAGGGCTGAGGGTTGAGGGTTGAGGTTTGAGTATTGAATACTGAGAATTCAGGATACTCTTTTGAGTATTGAGAATTGAGAATTGACGGTTGAGTATTGAGTATTGAGGATTGAGTATTGAGGATTGAAGATTGAGGTTTGAGGATTGAGAATTGAGAATTGAGGATGAGGACTGAGGGTTGAGAATTGAGGTTTGAGGAACGAGGGTTGAGGATTGAGAATTGAGGACTGAGTATCGACGATTGAGTTTTGAAGATTGAGGATAGTTGACTGAGGATTGAGGATTGAGGATTGAGGATTGAGGATTGAGGATTGAAGATTGAGTATTGAGGATTGAGGATTGAGGATTGAGGATTGAGTATTGAAGATTGAGGATTGATGATTGAGGATTGCGGACTGAGGATTGAGGATTGAGGATTGAGGATTGAGGATTGAAGACTGAGTATTGAGGATTGATTATTGAGGATTGAAGATTGAGGATTGAGGATTGAGGGTTAAGAATTGAGGATTGAGGATTTGGACTGAGGGTTTAGGATTGAGGATTGAGGAATGTGGATTGAGGGTTGAGGATTGAGGATTGATGATTGAGGATTGAGTATTGAAGATTGAGGATTGATGACTGAGGATTGAGGATTGAGGATTGATGATTGAGGATTGAGGATTGAAGATTGAGTATGGAGGATTGAAGATTGAGGATTGAGGATTGAGTATTGAAGATTGAGGACTGAGTGTTGAGGGTTGAGTGATGAGAATTGATGTCTGTGGATTGAGATTTGAAGATTGAAGATTGGGAATTCAGTATTGAAAACTGTGAATTGAGGATATTCTATTGAGGATTGAGGATTGACAATCGATTGTTGCGGACTTAGGGATGAAGATTGAGCATTCAGGATTGAGGATTCGGAATTGAGGTTTGAGGACTGAGGATTGAGTGTTGAGGATTGAGGATTGAGGATTGAGGATTGACGCTTGGGGATAGAGGATTGAGGATGGAGGATTGAAGAGAGAGGACCGAGTGTTGAGGATTGAGTGTTGAGAATTGATGTTTGAGGATCGAGATTTGATTATTGAATATTGTGGATTGAGTATTGAATCATGAGAATTCAGGATATTCTATTGAGTATTGAGAATTGAGGATTGATTGTTGAGTATTGAGAATTGATGCTTGATGGTTGCGTGTTGAATATTGAGGATTGAGTATTGAGGATTGAAGATTGAGTATTGAGGATTGAAGGTTGATGATTGAGGATTGAGGATTGATGATTCAGGATTGAGGATTGAGGATGAGGGCTGAGTGTTGAGGATTGAGGATTGAGGGTTGAGGATTGAAGACTGAGTATTGAGGATTGAAGATTGAGGATTGAGGATTCAGAATTGAGGATTGAGGATGAGGGCTGAGGGTTGAGGATTGAGGATTGAGGATTGAGGATTGAAGATTGAGTATTGGGGATTGAGGATTGAGGATTGAGGATTGAGTATTGAAGATTGAGGATTGATGATTGTGGATTGAGGACTGAGGATTGAGGATTGAGGATTGAGGATTGAGGATTGAGTGTTGAAGATTGAGGATTGATGACTGAGTATTGAGCATTGAGGATTGATGATTGAGGATTGAGGATTGAAGATTGAGTATTTAGGATTGAAGGTTGAGTATTGAGGATTGAGGATTGAGGATTGAGGATTGAGTATTGAAGATTGAGGATTGATGATTGAGGATTGCGGACTGAGGATTGAGGATTGAGGGTTGAGGATTGAAGACTGAGTATTGATGATTGATTATTGAGGATTGAAGATTGAGGATTGAGGATTGAGGATTAAGAATTGAGAATTGAGGATGAGGACTGAGGGTTGAGGATTGAGGTTTGAGGAATGAGGATTGAGGATTGAGGATTGAGGATTGATGATTGAGGATTGAGTATTGAAGACTGAGGATTGATGACTGAGGATTGAGGGTTGAGGATTGATGATTGAGGATTGAGGATTGAAGATTGAGTATGGAGGATTGAAGATTGGGGATTGAGGATTGAGGATTGAGTATTGAAGATTGAGGATTGATGATTGAGGATTGCGGACTGAGGAATGAGGATTGAGGATTGAGGATTGAAGACTGAGTATTGAGGATTGGTTATTGAGGATTGAAGATTGAGGATTGAGGATTGAGGATTAAGAATTGAGAATTGAGAATGAGGATTGAGGGTTGAGGATTGAGGTTTGAGGAATTAGGATTGAGGATTGAGGATTGAGGATTGATGGCTGAGGATTGAGGATTGAGGATTGATGATTGAGGATTGAAGATTGAGGTTTGAGGATTGAGGTTGGAGGGACGAGGATTGAGGATTGAGAATTGAGGACTGAGGATTGACGATTGAGTATTGAAGATTGAGGATTGATGTCTGAGGATTGAGGATTGAGTATTGAGGATTGATGATTGAAGACTGTGTATTGAGGATTGAACATTGAGGATTGAGGATTCAGGATTGAGGATTGAGGATGAGGGCTGAGGGTTGAGGATTGAGGATTGAGGATTGAGGATTGAAGATTGAGTATTGAGGATTGAGGATTGCGAATTGAGGATTGAGTATTGAAGATTGAGGATTGATGATTGTGGATTGAGGACTGAGGATTGAGGATTGAGGGTTGAGGATTGAAGAGTGAGTATTGAGGATTGAATATTGAGGATTGAGGATTCAGAATTGAGGATTGAGGATGAGGGCTGAGGATTGAGGATTGAGGATTGAGGATTGAGGATTGAGGATTGAAGATTGAGTATTGAGGATTGAGGATTGAGGTTTGAGGATTGAGTATTGAAGATTGAGGATTGATGATTGTGGATTGAGGACTGAGTATTGAGGATTGAGGATTGAGGATTGAGGATTGAGTGTTGAAGATTGAGGATTGATGACTGAGGATTGAGCATTGAGGATTGATGATTGAGGATTGAGGATTGAAGATTGAGTATGGAGGATTGAAGGTTGGGTATTGAGGATTGAGCATTGAGGATTGAGGATTGAGTATTGAAGATTGAGTATTGATGATTGAGGATTGCGGACTGAGGATTGAGGATTGACGATTGAGGATTGATGACTGAGGATTGAGGGTTGAGGATTGATGATTGAGGATTGAGGATTGAAGATTGAGTATGGAGGATTGAAGATTGAGGATTGAGGATTGAGGATTGAGTATTGAAGATTGAGGATTGATGATTGAGGATTGCGGACTGAGGATTGAGGATTGAGGATTGAGGATTGAGGATTGAATACTGAGTATTGAGGATTGATTATTGAGGATTGAAGATTGAGGATTGAGGATTGAGGATTAAGAATTGAGAATTGAGAATGAGGATTGAGGGTTGAGGGTTGAGGATTGAGGTTTGAGGAATGAGGATTGATGGTTGAGTATTGAGGATTGAGGATTGAGTATTGAGGATTGAAGATTGAGGTTTGAGGATTGAGAACTGAGAATTGAGAATTGAGGATGAGGACTAAGGATTGATGATTGAGGATTGAGGATTGAGGATTGAGGATTGAGAATTGAGGACTGAGGATTGACGATTGAGTATTGAAGATTGAGGATTGATGTCTGAGGATTGAGGATTGAGGATTGAGGATTGAGGATTGAGGATTGAAGATTGAGTATTGAGGATTTAGGATTGAGGATTGAGGATTGAGTATTAAAGATTGAGGATTGATGATTGAGGATTGCGGACTGAGGATTGAGGATTGAGGATTGAGGATTGAAGACTGAGTATTGAGGATTGATTATTGAGGATTGAAGATTGAGGACTGAGGATTGACGATTGAGTATTGAAGATTGAGGATTGATGTCTGAGGATTGAAGATTGAGGATTGAGGATTGAGGATTGAGTATTGAAGATTGAGGATTGATGATTGTGGATTGCGGACTGAGGATTGAGGATTGAGGATTGAGGATTGAATACTGAGTATTGAGGATTGATTATTGAGGTTTGAAGATTGAGGATTGAGGATTGAGGATTAAGGATTGAGAATTGAGGATTGAGGATTGATGGCTGAGGATTGAGGATTGAGGACTGATGATTGAGGATTGAGGATTGAAGGTTGAGTATGGAGGATTGAAGATTGAGGATTGATGATTGAGGACTGAGGATTGAGGATTGAGGATTGAGGATTGAGGATTGAAGATTGAGGATTGGGATTGAGGATTGAGGATTGAGGATTGAGAATCGAAGGTTGAGTATTGAGGATTGAAGATTGAGGTTTGAGGATTGAGGATTGAGGATGGAGGATGAGGGCTGAGGGTTGAGGGTTGAGGTTTGAGTATTGAATACTGAGAATTCAGGATATTCTTTTGAGTATTGAGAATTGAGGATGGAGGATTGAGGATTGAGGATTGAGGATTGAGGATTGGGTATTGAGGATTGAAGAATGAGGATTGACGATTGAGGATTGGGAATTGAGGATTGAAGATTGAGTATTGAGGATTGAAGGTTGATGATTCGGTATTAAGAATTGAGAATTGAGAATGAGGATTGAGGGTTGAGGATTGAGGTTTGAGGAATGAGGATTGAGGATTGATGATTGAGGATTGAGTATTGAGGATTGGTTACTGAGGATTGAAGATTGAGGATTGAGGATTGAGGGTTAAGAATTGAGGATTGAGGATGAGGACTGAGGGTTGAGGATTGAGGATGGAGGATTGAGGAGAGAGGACCGAGTGTTGAGGATTGAGTGTTGAGAATTGATGTTTGAGGATCGAGATTTGATTATTGAATATTGTGGATTGAGTATTGAATCATGAGAATTCAGGATATTCTATTGAGTATTGAGAATTGAGGATTGATGGTTGAGTATTGAGAATTGATGCTTGATGGCTGTGTGTTGAATATTGAGGATTGAGTATTGAGGATTGAAGATTGAGTATTGAGGATTGAAGGTTGATGATTGAGGATTGAGGATTGATGATTCAGGATTGAGGATTGAGGATTGAGTATTGAGGATTGATGATTCAAGACTGTGTATTGAGGATTGAACATTGAGGATTGAGGATTCAGGATTGAGGATTGAGGATGAGGGCTGAGGGTTGAGGAATGAGGATTGAGGATTGAGGATTGAAGATTGAGTATTGAGTATTGAGGATTGAGAATTGAGGATTGAGTATTGAAGATTGAGGATTGATGATTGTGGATTGAGGACTGAGGATTGAGGATTGAGGGTTGAGGATTGAAGACTGAGTATTGAGGATTGAAGATTGAGGATTGAGGATTCAGAATTGAGGATTGAGGATGAGGGC
This sequence comes from Calliopsis andreniformis, assembly GCF_051401765.1. Taxonomy (NCBI): domain Eukaryota; kingdom Metazoa; phylum Arthropoda; class Insecta; order Hymenoptera; family Andrenidae; genus Calliopsis; species Calliopsis andreniformis. Next base: position 615,612 of record NW_027480639.1, on the reverse strand, counting down.
TGAGGGTTGAGGATTGAGGATTGAGGATTGAGGATTGAAGATTGAGTATTGAGGATTGAGGATTGAGGATTGAGGATTGAGTATTGAAGATTGAGGATTGATGATTGTGGATTGAGGACTGAGGATTGAGGACTGAGGATTGAGGGTTGAGGATTGAGTGTTGAAGATTGAGGATTCATGACTGAGGATTGAGCATTGAGGATTGATGATTGAGGATTGAGGATTGAGGATAGAGTATGGAGGATTGAAGGTTGAGTATTGAGTATTGACGATTGAGGATTCAGGATTGAGTATTGAAGATTGAGGATTGATGATTGAGGATTGCGGACTGAGGATTGAGGATTGAGGGTTGAGGATTGAAGACTGAGTATTGATGATTGATTATTGAGGGTTGAAGATTGAGGATTGAGGATTGAGGATTAAGAATTGAGAATTGAGAATGAGGACTGAGGGTTGAGGATTGAGGTTTGAGGAATGACGATTGAGGATTGAGGATTGAGGATTGATGATTGAGGATTGAGTATTGAAGATTGAGGATTGATGACTGAGGATTGAGGGTTAAGGATTGATGATTGAGGATTGAGGATTGAAGATTGAGTATGGAGGATTGAAGATTGAGGATTGATGATTGAGGATTGAGTATTGAAGATTGGGGATTGATGATTGAGGATTGCGGACTGAGGATTGAGGATTGAGGATTGAGGATTGAAGACTGAGTATTGAGGATTGATTATTGAGGATTGAAGATAGAGGATTGAGGATTGAGGATTAAGAATTGAGAATTGAGAATGAGGACTGAGGGTTGAGGACTGAGGTTTGAGGAATGAGGATTGAGGATTGAGGATTGAGGATTGAGGATTGAGGATTGAGGATTGAGGATTGAAGATTGAGGATTGGGATTGAGGATTGAAGATTGAGGATTGAGAATCGAAGATTGAGTATTGAGGATTGAAGATTGAGGTTTGAGGATTGAGGATTGAGGATGGAGGATGAGGGCTGAGGGTTGAGGGTTGAGGTTTGAGTATTGAATACTGAGAATTCAGGATACTCTTTTGAGTATTGAGAATTGAGAATTGACGGTTGAGTATTGAGGATTGAGGATTGAGTATTGAGGATTGAAGATTGAGGTTTGAGGATTGAGAATTGAGAATTGAGGATGAGGTCTGAGGGTTGAGGATTGAGGTTTGAGGAACGAGGATTGAGGATTGAGAATTGAGGACTGAGGATTGACGATTGAGTATTGAAGATTGAGGATTGATGTCTGAGGATTGAGGATTGAGGATTGAGGATTGAGGATTGAGGATTGAAGATTGAGTATTGAGGAGTGAGGATTGAGGATTGAGGATTGAGTATTTAAGATTGAGGATTGATGATTGAGGATTCATGACTGAGGATTGAGGATTGAGGATTGATGATTGAGGATTGAGGATTGAAGATTGAGTATGGAGGATTGAAGATTGAGGATTGAGGATTGAGGATTGAAGATTGAGGACTGAGTGTTGAGGGTTGAGTGATGAGAATTGATGTCTGTGGATTGAGATTTGAAGATTGAAGATTGGGAATTCAGTATTGAAATCTGTGAGTTGAGGATATTCTATTGAGGATTGAGGATTGACAATTGATTGTTACGGACTGAGGGATGAAGATTGAGCATTCAGGATTGAGGATTCGGAATTGAGGTCTGAGGACTGAGGATTGAGTGTTGAGGATTGAGGATTGAGAATTGAGGATTGACGCTTGGGGATAGAGGATTGAGGATGGAGGATTGAAGAGAGAGGACCGAGTGTTGAGGATTGAGTGTTGAGAATTGATGTTTGAGGATCGAGATTTGATTATTGAATATTGTGGATTGAGTATTGAATCATGAGAATTCAGGATATTCTATTGAGTATTGAGAACTGAGGATTGATGGTTGAGTATTGAGAATTGATGCTTGATGGTTGTGTGTTGAATATTGAGGATTGAGTATTGAGGATTGAAGATTCAGTATTGAGGATTGAAGGTTGATGATTGAGGATTGAGGATTGATGATTCAGGATTGAGGATTGAGGATTGAGTATTGAGGATTGATGATTCAAGTCTGTGTATTCAGGATTGAACATTGAGGATTGAGGATTAAGGATTGAGGATTGAGGATGAGGGCTGAGGGTTGAGGATTGAGGATTGAGGATTGACGATTGAAGATTGAGTATTGAGGATTGAGGATTGAGGATTGAGGATTGAGTATTGAAGATTGAGGATTGATGATTGTGGATTGAGGACTGAGGATTGAGGATTGAGGATTGAGGATTGAGGATTGAGTGTTGAAGATTGAGGATTGATGACTGAGGATTGAGCATCGAGGATTGATGATTGAGGATTGAGGATTGAAGATTGAGTATGGAGGATTGAAGGTTGAGTATTGAGGATTGAGGATTGAGGATTGAGGATTGAGTACTGAAGATTGAGGATTGATGATTGAGGATTGCGGACTGAGGATTGAGGATTGAAGGTTGAGGATTGAAGACTGAGTATTGATGATTGATTATTGAGGATTGAAGATTGAGGATTGAGGATTGAGGATTAAGAATTGAGAATTGAGGATGAGGACTGAGGGTTGAGGATTGAGGTTTGAGGAATGAGGATTGAGGTTTGAGGATTGAGGATTGATGATTGAGGATTGAGTATTGAAGATTGAGGATTGATGACTGAGGATTGAGGGTTGAGGATTGATGATTGAGGATTGAGGATTGAAGATTGAGTATGGAGGATTGAAGATTGAGGATTGATGATTGAGGATTGAGTATTGAAGATTGAGGATTGATGATTGAGGATTGAGGATTGAGAATCGAAGATTGAGTATTGAGGATTGAAGATTGAGGTTTGAGGATTGAGGATTGAGTATTGAATACTGAGAATTCAGGATATTCTTTTGAGTATTGAGAATTGAGGATTGACGGTTGAGTATTGAGGATTGAGGATTGAGTATTGAGGATTGAAGATTGAGGTTTGAGGATTGAGAATTGAGAATTGAGGATGAGGACTGAGGGTTGAGGATTGAGGTTGGAGGGACGAGGATTGAGGATTGAGAATTGAGGACTGAGGATTGACGATTGAGTATTGACGATTGAGGATTGATGACTGAGGATTGAGGATTGAGGATTGACGATTGAGGATTGGGAATTGAGTATTGAAGATTGAGTATTGAAGATTGAAGGTTGATGATTGAGGATTGAGGATTGTGGATAGAAGATTGAGGGTTGAGGATTGAATGTTGAGTATTGAGGATTGAACATTGAGTATTGATTATTGAGGATTGAGGACTGAGGATTGAAGGTTGAGGATTGGGGACTGAGGATTGGCGATCGAGGGTTGAGGACTGAGGATTGAGAATTGAGGATTGAAGATTGAAGATTGAGTATTGAGGATTGAAGATTGAGGATTGAGGATTGAGGACTGAAGATTGAGGACTGAGTGTTGAGTGTTGAGTGATGCGAATTGATGTTTGTATACTGAGATTTGAAGATTGAAGATTGGGGATTGAGTACTGAAAACTGTGAATTGAGGATATTCTAATGAGGACTGAGGATTGACAATTGATTGTTGAGGACTGAGGGTTGAAGATTGACGATTCAGGGTTGAGGATTCCGGATTGAGGTTTGAGGACGAGGACTGACGGTTGAGGATTGAGGTTTGAGGATTGAGGATTGAGGACTGATGACTGAGGATTGAGGATTGAGGATTGAGCATTGAGGATTGAAGATTGTGGACTGGGGATTGAGGATTAAAGATTGAGGATTAAGGATTGAGGATTGGGGATTGATGATCGAAGATTGAGTATTGGGTATTGAGGATTGAAGAATGAGGATTCATGACTGAGGATTGAGGATTGAGGATTGATGATTGAGGATTGAGGATTGAAGATTGAGTATGGAGGATTGAAGATTGAGGATTGAGGATTGAGGAACGAGGATTGACGATTGAGGATGATGGCTGAGGTTTGAGGACTGAGGTTTGAGGACTGAGGACTGAGGATTGAGGATTGAGAATTGAGGATTGAGGATTGAGGATTGATGATTGGGTATTGAGGATTGAAGAATGAGGATTGACGATTGAGGATTGAGGATTGAGGATTGAGGATTGAGTATTGAAGCTTCAGGATGGATGATTGAGGATTGAGGATTGGGGATTGAGGATTGAGGATTGAGGATTGAGTATTTAAGATTGTGGACTGCTGATTGACGATTGAGGACTGAGGATTGAGGATTGATTATTGAGCTTTGTGGATTGAACATTAAGGACTGGGGATAGAGGATCGAATATTGAGGATTAAGGATAGAGTATTGGGGATTGAGGTTCTAGGATAGGAGATTGAAGATTGAGGATTGAGGATTCAGGATTGAGGATTGAGGATTGAGGATTGAGGATTGAAGATTGAGGATTGGGATTGAGGATTGAGGATTGAGGATTGAGAATCGAAGATTGAGTATTGAGGATTGAAGATTGAGGTTTGAGGATTGAGGATTGAGGATGGAGGATGAGGGCTGAGGGTTGAGGGTTGAGGTTTGAGTATTGAATACTGAGAATTCAGGATATACTTTTGAGTATTGAGAATTGAGGATTGACGGTTGAGTATTGAGGATTGAGGATTGAGTATTGAGGATTGAAGATTGAGGTTTGAGGATTGAGAATTGAGAATTGAGGATGAGGACTGAGGGTTGAGGATTGAGGTTGGAGGGACGAGGATTGAGGATTGAGAATTGAGGACTGAGGATTGACGATTGAGTATTGAAGATTGAGGATTGATGTCTGAGGATTGAGGATTGAGGTTTGAGGATTGATGGTTGAGTATTGAGGATTGAGGATTGAGTATTGAGGATTGAAGATTGAGGTTTGAGGATTGAGAATTGAGAATTGAGAATTGAGGATGAGGACTAAGGATTGATGATTGAGGATTGAGGATTGAGGATTGAGGATTGAGAATTGAGGACTGAGGATTGACGATTGAGTATTGAAGATTGAGGATTGGTGTCTGAGGATTGAGGACTGAGGATTGAGGATTGAGGATTGAGGATTGAAGATTGAGTATTGAGGATTGAGGATTGAGGATTGAGGATTGAGTATTTAAGATTGAGGATTGATGATTGAGGATTGCGGACTGAGGATTGAGGATTGTGGATTGAGGATTGAAGACTGAGTATTGAGGATTGATTATTGAGGATTGAAGATTGAGGACTGAGGATTGACGATTGAGTATTGAAGATTGAGGATTGATGTCTGAGGATTGAAGATTGAGGATTGAGGATTGAGGATTGAGTATTGAAGATTTTGGATTGATGATTGTGGATTGCGGACTGAGGATTGAGGACTGAGGATTGAGGATTGAATACTGAGTATTGAGGATTGATTATTGAGGTTTGAAGGTTGAGGATTGAGGATTGAGGATTAAGAATTGAGAATTGAGGATTGAGGATTGATGGCTGAGGATTGAGGATTGAGGATTGATGATTGAGGATTGAGGATTGAAGGTTGAGTATGGAGGATTGAAGATTGAGGATTGATGATTGAGGACTGAGGATTGAGGATTGAGGATTGAGGATTGAGGATTGAAGATTGAGGATTGGGATTGAGGATTGAGGATGGAGGATGAGGGCTGAGGGTTGAGGGTTGAGGTTTGAGTATTGAATACTGAGAATTCAGGATACCCTTTTGAGTATTGAGAATTGAGTATTGACGGTTGAGTATTGAGGATTGAGGATTGAGTATTGAGGATTGAAGATTGAGGTTTGAGGATTGAGAATTGAGAATTGAGGATGAGGACTGAGGGTTGAGGATTGAGGTTTGAGGAACGAGGATTGAGGATTGAGAATTGAGGACTGAGGATTGACGATTGAGTATTGAAGATTGAGGATTGATGTCTGAGGATTGAGGATTGAGGACTGAGGATTGAGGATTGAGGATTGAAGATTGAGTATTGAGGATTGAGGATTGAGGATTGAGGATTGAGTATTTAAGATTGAGGATTGATGATTGAGGATTGCGGACTGAGGATTGAGGATTGAGAATTGAGGATTGAGGATTGAGGATTGAGGATTGAGGATTGAGGATTCAAGATTGAGTATTGAGGATTGAGGATTGAGGATTGAGGATTGAGTATTTAAGATTGAGGATTGATGATTGAGGATTGCGGACTGAGGATTGAGGATTGAGGATTGAGGATTGAAGACTGAGTATTGAGGATTGATTATTGAGGATTGAAGATTGAGGATTGAGGATTGAGGATTAAGAATTGAGAATTGAGTATGAGGACTGAGGGTTGAGGATTGAGGTTTGAGGAATGAGGATTGAGGATTGAGGATTGAGAATTGATGATTGAGGATTGAGTATTGAAGATTGAGGGTTCATGACTGAGGATTGAGGATTGAGGATTGATGGTTGAGGATTGAGGATTGAAGATTGAGTATGGAGGATTGAAGATTGAGGATTGAGGATTGACGAACGAGGATTGACGATTGAGGATGATGGCTGAGGTTTGAGGACTGAGGTTTGAGGTCTGAGGACTGAGGATTGAGGATTGAGAATTGAGGATTGAGGATTGAGGATTGAGGATTGGGCATTGAGGATTGAAGAATGAGGATTGACGATTGAGGATTGTGGATTGAGGATTGAGGATTGAGTATTGAAGATTCAGGATGGATGATTGAGGATTGAGGATTGAGGATTGAGGATTGAGGATTGAGGATTGAGTATTGAAGATTGTGGACTGATGATTGACGATTGAGGACTGAGGATTGAGGATTGATTATTGAGCTTTGGGGATTGAAGATTGTGGACTGGGGATAGAGGATTGAATATTGAGGATTAAGGATAGAGTGTTGGGGATTGAGTATCTAGGATAGGAGATTGATTATTGAGGATTGATGATTGAGTATTGAGGATTGAGGATGGAGAATTGAGAATTGAGGATGGGGACTGAGGGTTGAGGATTGACGTTTGAGCAATGAGGATTGAGGATTGTGGATTGAGGATTGAGGATTGAGGATTGAGGATTGAGGATTGAGGATTGAGGATTGAGTATTGAAGATTGAGGATTGATGACTGAGGATTGAGGATTGAGGATTGACGATTGAGGATTGGGAATTGAGGATTGAAGATTGAGTATTGAAGATTGAAGGTTGATGATTGAGGATTGAGGATTGTGGATAGAAGATTGAGGGTTGAGGATTGAATGTTGAGTATTGAGGATTGAACATTGAGTATTGATGATTGAGGATTGAGGACTGAGGATTGAATGTTGAGGATTGGGGACTGAGGTTTGGCGATTGAGGATTGAGGACTGAGGATTGAGAATTGAGGATTGAAGATTGAAGATTGAGTATTGAGGATTGAAGATTGAGGATTGAGGATTGTGGACTGAAGATTGAGGACTGAGTGTTGAGTGTTGAGTGATGCGAATTGATGTTTGCATACTGAGATTTGAAGATTGAAGATTGGGGATTGAGTACTCAAAACTGTGAATTGAGGATATTCTAAAGAGGACTGAGGATTGACAATTGATTGTTGAGGACTGAGGGTTGAAGATTGACGATTCAGGGTTGAGGATTCGGGATTGAGGTTTGAGGACGAGGACTGACGGTTGAGGATTGAGGTTTGAGGATTGAGGATTGAGGACTGATGACTGAGGATTGAGGGTAGAGGATTGAGCATTGAGGATTGAAGATTGTGGACTGGGGATTGAGGATTGAAGATTGAGGATTAAGGATTGTGGATTGGGGATTGAGGATCGAAGATTGAGTATTGGGTATTGAGGATTGAAGAATGAGGATTCATGTCTGAGGATTGGGGATTGGTGACTGAGGATTGAGGATTGAGGATTGAGGATTGAGGATTGAGGATTGAGGATTGAAGATTGAGTATTGAGGATTGAGGATTGAGGATTGAGGATTGAGTATTGAAGATTGAGGTTTGAGGATTGAAGATTGTGTATGGAGGATTGAAGATTGAGGATTGAGGATTGAGGAACGAGGATTGACGATTGAGGATGATGGCTGAGGTTTGAGGACTGAGGTTTGAGGACTGAGGACTGAGGATTGAGGATTGAGAATTGAGGATTGAGGATTGAGTATTGAGGATTGGGCATTGAGGATTGAAGAATGTGGATTGACGATTGAGGATTGAGGATTGATGATTGAGGATTGAGTATTGAAGATTCAGGATGGATGATTGAGGATTGAGGATTGAGGATTGAGGATTGAGGATTGAGTATTGAGGATTGAGTGTTGAAGATTGTGGACTGATGATTGACTATTGAGGACTGATGATTGAGGATTGATTATTGAGCTTTGGGGATTGAAGGTTGTGGACTGGGGATAGAGGATCGAATATTGAGGATTAAGGATAGAGTATTGGGGATTGAGGATCTAGGATAGGAGATTGAAGATTGAGGACTGAGGATTGAGGATTGAGAATTGAGGATGGAGGATTGAGGATTGAGGATTGAGGATTGGGTATTGAGGATTGAAGAATGAGGATTGGCGATTGAGGATTGGGAATTGAGGATTGAAGATTGAGTATTGAGGATTGAAGGTTGATGATTGAGGATTGAGGATTGTGGATTGAGGATTGAGCGTTGAGGATTGAAGGTTGAGTATTGAGGATTGAACATTGAGTATTGATGATTGAGGATTGAGTACTGAGGATTGAAGATTGAGGATTGGGGATTGAGGATTGGGGATTGAGGATTGAGGACTGAGGATTGAGAATTGAGGATTGAGGATTGAGGATTGAGGATTGAAGTTTGAGGACAGAGTGTTGAGGGTTGAGTGATGAGAATTGATGTCTGTGGATGGAGACTTGAAGATTGAAGATTGAGGATTGAGTATTGAAAACAGAGAACTCAGGATATTCTATTGTGTATTGAGAATTGAGGATTGATGATTGAGTATTGAGGATTGATGTTTGAGGGTTGTGTATTGAATATTGAGGATTGAGGACTGAGGATTGAGGATTGAGGATTGAGGATTGAATATTGAGGATTGAGGATTGAGCATTGAAGATTGTGGACTGATGATTGACGATTGAGGACTGAGGATTGAGGATTGATTATTGAGCTTTGGGGATTGAAGATTGTGGACTGGGGATAGAGGATCGAATATTGAGGATTAGGGATAGAGTATTGGGGATTGAGGATCTAGGATAGGAGATTGAAGATTGAGGATTGAGGATTCGGGATTGAGGATTGAGGATGGGGGCTGAGGGTTGAGGGTTGAGGTTTGAGGACTGAGGACAGAGGATTGAGGATTGAGAATTGAGGATGGAGGATTGAGGATTGAGGATTGAGGATTGGGTATTGAGGATTGAAGAATGAGGACTGGCGATTGAGGATTGGGAATTGAGGATTGAAGATTGGGTATTGAGGATTGAAGGTTGATGATTGAGGATTGAGGGTTGTGGATTGAGGATTGAGGGTTGAGGATTGAAGGTTGAGTATTGAGGATTGAACATTGAGTATTGATGATTGAGGATTGAGGACTGAGGATTGAAGATTAAGGATTGGGGATTGAGGATTGGCGATTAAGGATTGAGGACTGAGGATTGAGAATTGAGGATTGAGGATTGAGGATTGAGGATTGAAGTTTGAGGACAGAGTGTTGAGGGTTGAGTGATGAAAATTGATGTCTGTGGATGGAGACTTGAAGATTGAAGATTGAGGATTGAGTATTGAAAACAGAGGATTCAGGATATTCTATTGAGTATTGAGAATTGAGGATTGATGTTTGAGGGTTGTGTATTGAATATTGAGGATTGAGGATTGAGGATTGAGGATTGAGGATTGAGCATTGAAGACTGAGTATTGATGATTGAATATTGAGGATTGAGGATTGAGGGTTGAGGATTGAGGATTGATGATTCAGGATTGAGGATTGAGGATTGAGGATTGAGGATTGAGGATTGAAGATTGAGGATTGGGATTGAGGCTTGAGAATTGTGGATTGAGAATCGAAGATTGAGTATTGAGGATTGAAGATTGAGGTTTGAGGATTAAGGATTGAGAATGGAGGATGAGGGCTGAGGGTTGAGGGTTGAGGTTTGAGTATTGAATACTGAGAATTCAGGATATTCTATTGAGTATTGAGAATTGGGTATTGATGGTTGAGTATTGAGGATTGAGGATTGAGTATTGAGGATTGAAGATTGAGGTTTGAGGATTGAGAATTGAGAATTGAGGATGAGGACTGAGGGTTGAGGATTGAGGTTTGAGGAACGAGGATTGAGGATTGAGAATTGAGGACTGTGGATTGACCATTGAGTTTTGAAGATTGAGGATAGATGACTGAGAATTGAGGATTGAGGATTGAGGATTGAGGATTGAGGATTGAAGATTGAGTATTGAGGATTGAGGATTGAGGATTGAGGATTGCGTATTGAAGATTGAGGATTGATGATTGAGGATTGCGGACTGAGGATTGAGGATTGAGGATTGAGGATTGAAGACTGAGTATTGAGGATTGATTATTGAGGATTGAAGATTGAGAGTTGAGGATTGAGGAACGAGGATTGACGATTGAGGATGATGGCTGAGGTTTGAGGTCTGAGGTTTGAGGTCTGAGGACTGAGGATTGAGGATTGAGAATTGAGGATTGAGGATTGAGGATTGTGTATTGAGGATTGAAGAATGAGGATTGACGATTGAGGATTGTGTATTGAGGATTGAGGATTGAGTATTGAAGATTCAGGATGGATGATTGAGGATTGAGGACTGAGGATTGAGGATTGAGGATTGAGGATTGAGGATTGAGTATTGAAGATTGTGGACTGATGATTGACGATTGAGGACTGAGGATTGAGGATTGATTATTGAGCTTTGGGGATTGAAGATTGTGGACTGGGGATAGAGGATCGAATATTGAGGATTAAGGATAGAGTATTGGGGATTGAGGATCTAGGATAGGACATTGAAGATTGAGGACTGAGGATTGAGGATTGAGAATTGAGGATTGAGAATTGAGGATGGAGGATTGAGGATTGGGTATTGAGGATTGAAGAATGAGGATTGACGATTGAGGATTGGGAATTGAGGATTGAAGATTGAGTATTGAGGATTGAATGTTGATGATTGAGGATTGAGGGTTGTGGATTGAGGATTGAGGGTTGAGGATTGAAGGTTGAGTATTGAGTATTGAACATGAGTATTGATGATTGAGGATTGAGGACTGAGGATTGAAGATTGAGAATTGGGGATTGAGGATTGGCGATTAAGGATTGAGGACTGAGGATTGAGAATTGAGGATTGAGGATTGAGGATTGAGGATTGAAGTTTGAGGACAGAGTGTTGATGGTTGAGTGATGAGAATTGATGTCTGTGGATGGAGACTTGAAGATTGAAGATTGAGGATTGAGTATTGAAAACAGAGAATTCAGGATATTCTATTGAGTATTGAGAATTGAGGATTGATGATTGAGTATTGAGGATTGATGTTTGAGGGTTGTGTATTGAATATTGAGGATTGAGGATTGAGGATTGAGGATTGAGGATTGAGCATTGAAGATTGAGTATTGATGATTGAAGATTGAGGATTGAGGATTGAGGGTTGAGGATTGAGGATTGATGATTGAGGATAGAGGATTGAGGATTGAGGATTGAGGATTGAGGATTGAAGATTGAGGATTGGGATTGAGGCTTGAGAATTGTGGATTGAGAATCGAAGATTGAGTATTGAGGATTGAAGATTGAGGTTTGAGGATTAAGGATTGAGAATGGAGGATGAGGGCTGAGGGTTGAGGGTTGAGGTTTGAGTATTGAATACTGAGAATTCAGGATATTCTATTGAGTATTGAGAATTGGGTATTGATGGTTGAGTATTGAGGATTGAGGATTGAGTATTGAGGATTGAAGATTGAGGTTTGAGGATTGAGAACTGAGAATTGAGGATGAGGACTGAGGGTTGAGGATTGAGGTTTGAGGAACGAGGATTGAGGATTGAGAATTGAGGCCTGAGGATTGACGATTGAGAATTGAAGATTGAGGATTGATGTCTGAGGATTGAGGATTGAGGATTGTGGATTGAGGATTGAGGGTTGAGGATTGAAGGTTGAGTATTGAGGATTGAACATTGAGTATTGATGATTGAGGATTGAGGACTGAGGATTGAAGATTGAGGATTGGGGATTGAAGATTGGCGATTAATGATTGAGGACTGAGGATTGAGAATTGAGGATTGAGGATTGAGGATTGTGGATTGAAGTTTGAGGACAGAGTGTTGAGAGTTGAGTGATGAGAATTGATGTCTGTGGATGGAGACTTGAAGATTGAAGATTGAGGATTGAGTATTGAAAACAGAGAATTCAGGGTATTCTATTGAGTATTGAGAATTGAGGATTGATGATTGAGTATTGAGGATTGATGTTTGAGGGTTGTGTATTGAATATTGAGGATTGAGGATTGAGGATTGAGGATTGAGGATTGAGCATTGAAGATTGAGTATTGATGATTGAAGATTGAGGATTGAGGATTGAGGGTTGAGGATTGAGGATTGATGATTGAGGATTGAGGATTGAGGATTGAGGATTGAGGATTGAGGATTGAAGATTGAGGATTGGGATTGAGGGTTGAGGATTGTGGATTGAGAGTCGAAGATTGAGTATTGAGGATTGAAGATTGAGGTTTGAGGATTGAGGATTGAGAATGGAGGATGAGGGCTGATAGTTGAGGGTTGAGGTTTGAGTATTGAACCACTGAGGATTCAGGATATTCTATTGAGTATTGAGAATTGAGTATTGATGGTTGAGTATTGAGGATTGAGGATTGAGTATTGAGGATTGAAGATTGGGGTTTGAGGATTGAGAATTGAGAATTGAGGATGAGGACTGAGGGTTGAGGAATGAGGTTTGAGGAACGAGGATTGAGGATTGAGAATTGAGGACTGAAGATTGACGATTGAGTTTTGAAGATTGAGGATAGATGACTGAGGATTGAGGATTGAGGATTGAGGATTGAGGATTGAGGATTGAAGATTGAGTATTGAGGATTGAGGATTGAGGATTGAGGATTGAGTATTGAAGATTGAGGATTGATGATTGAGGATTGCGGACTGAGGATTGAGGATTGAGGATTGAAGATTGAAGACTGAGTATTGAGGATTGATTATTGAGGATTGAAGATTGAGAGTTGAGGATTGAGGAACGAGGATTGACGGTTGAGGATGATGGCTGAGGTTTGAGGACTGAGGTTTGACGTCTGAGGACTGAGGATTGAGGATTGAGAATTGAGGATTGAGGACTGAGGATTGAGGATTGGGTATTGAGGATTGAAGAATGAGGATTGACGATTGAGGATTGTGGATTGAGGATTGAGGATTGAGTATTGAAGATTCAGGATGGATGATTGAGGATTGAGGATTGAGGATTGAGGATTGAGGATTGAGGATTGAGGATTGAGTATTGAAGATTGTGGACTGATGATTGACGATTGAGGACTGAGGATTGAGGATTGATTATTGAGCATTGGGGATTGAAGATTGTGGACTGGGGATAGAGGATCGAATATTGAGGATTAAGGATAGAGTATTGGGGATTGAGGATCTAGGATAGGAGATTGAAGATTGAGGACTGAGGATTGAGGATTGAGAATTGAGGATTGAGAATTGAGGATGGAGGATTGAGGATTGGGTATTGAGGATTGAAGAATGAGGATTGACGATTGAGGATTGAGGATTGAGGACTGAAGTTTGAGGACAGAGTGTTGAGGGTTGAGTGATGAGAATTGATGTCTGTGGATGGAGACTTGAAGATTGAAGATTGAGGATTGAGTATTGAAAACAGAGAATTCAGGATATTCTATTGAGTATTGAGAATTAAGGATTGATGATTGAGTATTGAGGATTGATGTTTGAGGGTTGTGTATTGAATATTGAGGATTGACGTTTGAGCAATGAGGATTGAGGATTGAGGATTGAGGTTTGAGGAATGAGGATTGAGGATTGAGGATTGAAGATTGAGTATGGAGGATTGAAGATTGAGGATTGAGGATTGAGGAACGAGGATTGACGATTGAGGATGATGGCTGAGGTTTGAGGACTGAGGTTTGAGGTCTGAGGACTGAGGATTGAGGATTGAGAATTGAGGATTGAGGATTGAGGATTGAGGATTGGGTATTGAGGATTGAAGAATGAGGATTGACGATTGAGGATTGTGGATTGAGGATTGAGGATTGAGTATTGAAGATTCAGGATGGATGATTGAGGATTGAGGATTGAGGATTGAGGATTGAGGATTGAGGATTGAGTATTGAAGATTGTGGACTGATGATTGACGATTGAGGACTGAGGATTGAGGATTGATTATTGAGCTTTGGGGATTGAAGATTGAGGATTGGGATTGAGGATTGAGGATTGAGGATTGAGGATTGAGGATTGAGGATTGACGATTGAGGATTGAGTATTGAAGATTTAGGATTCATGACTGAGGATTGAGGATTGAGGATTGATGATTGAGGATTGAGGATTGAAGATTGAGTATGGAGGATTGAAGATTGAGGATTGAGGATTGAGGAACGAGGATTGACGATTGAGGATGATGGCTGAGGTTTGAGGACTGAGGTTTGAGGTCTGAGGACTGAGGATTGAGGATTGAGAACTGAGGATTGAGGATTGAGGATTGAGGATTGGGTATTGAGGATTGAAGAATGAGGATTGACGATTGAGGATTGTGGATTGAGGATTGAGGATTGAGTATTGAAGATTCAGGATGGATGATTGAGGATTGAGGATTGAGGATTGAGGATTGAGGATTGAGGATTGAGTATTGAAGATTGTGGACTGATGATTGACGATTGAGGACTGAGGATTGAGGATTGATTATTGAGCTTTGGGGATTGAAGATTAAGGATTGGGATTGAGGATTGAGGATTGAGGATTGAGAATCGAAGATTGAGTATTGAGGATTGAAGATTGGGGTTTGAGGATTGAGGATTGAGTATGGAGGATGAGGGCTGAGGGTTGAGGGTTGAGGTTTGAGTATTGAATACTGAGAATTCAGGATATTCTTTTGAGTATTGAGAATTGAGGATTGACGGTTGAGTATTGAGGATTGAGGATTGAGTATTGAGGATTGAAGATTGAGCTTTGTGGATTGAACATTATGGACTGGGGATAGAGGATCGAATATTGAGGATTAAGGATAGAGTATTGGGGATTGAGGTTCTAGGATAGGAGATTGAAGATTGAGGATTGAGGATTCAGGATTGAGGATTGAGGATTGAGGATTGAGGATTGAAGATTGAGGATTGGGATTGAGGATTGAGGATTGAGGATTGAGAATCGAAGATTGAGTATTGAGGATTGAAGATTGAGGTTTGAGGATTGAGGATTGAGGATGGAGGATGAGGGCTGAGGGTTGAGGGTTGAGGTTTGAGTATTGAATACGGAGAATTCAGGATATACTTTTGAGTATTGAGAATTGAGGATTGACGGTTGAGTATTGAGGATTGAGGATTGAGTATTGAGGATTGAAGATTGAGGTTTGAGGATTGAGAATTGAGAATTGAGGATGAGGACTGAGGGTTGAGGATTGAGGTTGGAGGGACGAGGATTGAGGATTGAGAATTGAGGACTGAGGATTGACGATTGAGTATTGAAGATTGAGGATTGATGTCTGAGGATTGAGGATTGAGGTTTGAGGATTGATGGTTGAGTATTGAGGATTGAGGATTGAGTATTGAGGATTGAAGATTGAGGTTTGAGGATTGAGAATTGAGAATTGAGAATTGAGGATGAGGACTAAGGATTGATGATTGAGGATTGAGGATTGAGGATTGAGGATTGAGAATTGAGGACTGAGGATTGACGATTGAGTATTGAAGATTGAGGATTGATGTCTGAGGATTGAGGACTGAGGATTGAGGATTGAGGATTGAGGATTGAAGATTGAGTATTGAGGATTGAGGATTGAGGATTGAGGATTGAGTATTTAAGATTGAGGATTGATGATTGAGGATTGCGGACTGAGGATTGAGGATTGTGGATTGAGGATTGAAGACTGAGTATTGAGGATTGATTATTGAGGATTGAAGATTGAGGACTGAGTATTGACGATTGAGTATTGAAGATTGAGGATTGATGTCTGAGGATTGAAGATTGAGGATTGAGGATTGAGGATTGAGCATTGAAGATTTTGGATTGATGATTGTGGATTGCGGACTGAGGATTGAGGACTGAGGATTGAGGATTGAATACTGAGTATTGAGGATTGATTATTGAGGTTTGAAGGTTGAGGATTGAGGATTGAGGATTAAGAATTGAGAATTGAGGATTGAGGATTGATGGCTGAGGATTGAGGATTGAGGATTGATGATTGAGGATTGAGGATTGAAGGTTGAGTATGGAGGATTGAAGATTGAGGATTGATGATTGAGGACTGAGGATTGAGGATTGAGGATTGAGGATTGAGGATTGAAGATTGAGGATTGGGATTGAGGATTGAGGATGGAGGATGAGGGCTGAGGGTTGAGGGTTGAGGTTTGAGTATTGAATACTGAGAATTCAGGATACCCTTTTGAGTATTGAGAATTGAGTATTGACGGTTGAGTATTGAGGATTGAGGATTGAGTATTGAGGATTGAAGATTGAGGTTTGAGGATTGAGAATTGAGAATTGAGGATGAGCACTGAGGGTTGAGGATTGAGGTTTGAGGAACGAGGATTGAGGATTGAGAATTGAGGACTGAGGATTGACGATTGAGTATTGAAGATTGAGGATTGATGTCTGAGGATTGAGGATTGAGGACTGAGGATTGAGGATTGAGGATTGAAGATTGAGTATTGAGGATTGAGGATTGAGGATTGAGGATTGAGTATTTAAGATTGAGGATTGATGATTGAGGATTGCGGACTGAGGATTGAGGATTGAGAATTGAGGATTGAGGATTGAGGATTGAGGATTGAGGATTGAGGATTCAAGATTGAGTATTGAGGATTGAGGATTGAGGATTGAGGATTGAGTATTTAAGATTGAGGATTGATGATTGAGGATTGCGGACTGAGGATTGAGGATTGAGGATTGAGGATTGAAGACTGAGTATTGAGGATTGATTATTGAGGATTGAAGATTGAGGATTGAGGATTGAGGATTAAGAATTGAGAATTGAGTATGAGGACTGAGGGTTGAGGATTGAGGTTTGAGGAATGAGGATTGAGGATTGAGGATTGAGAATTGATGATTGAGGATTGAGTATTGAAGATTGAGGATTCATGACTGAGGATTGAGGATTGAGGATTGATGGTTGAGGATTGAGGATTGAAGATTGAGTATGGAGGATTGAAGATTGAGGATTGAGGATTGACGAACGAGGATTGACGATTGAGGATGATGGCTGAGGTTTGAGGACTGAGGTTTGAGGTCTGAGGACTGAGGATTGAGGATTGAGAATTGAGGATTGAGGATTGAGGATTGAGGATTGGGCATTGAGGATTGAAGAATGAGGATTGACGATTGAGGATTGTGGATTGAGGATTGAGGATTGAGTATTGAAGATTCAGGATGGATGATTGAGGATTGAGGATTGAGGATTGAGGATTGAGGATTGAGGATTGAGTATTGAAGATTGTGGACTGATGATTGACGATTGAGGACTGAGGATTGAGGATTGATTATTGAGCTTTGGGGATTGAAGATTGTGGACTGGGGATAGAGGATTGAATATTGAGGATTAAGGATAGAGTGTTGGGGATTGAGTATCTAGGATAGGAGATTGATTATTGAGGATTGATGATTGAGTATTGAGGATTGAGGATGGAGAATTGAGAATTGAGGATGGGGACTGAGGGTTGAGGATTGACGTTTGAGCAATGAGGATTGAGGATTGTGGATTGAGGATTGAGGATTGAGGATTGAGGATTGAGGATTGAGGATTGAGGATTGAGTATTGAAGATTGAGGATTGATGACTGAGGATTGAGGATTGAGGATTGACGATTGAGGATTGGGAATTGAGGATTGAAGATTGAGTATTGAAGATTGAAGGTTGATGATTGAGGATTGAGGATTGTGGATAGAAGATTGAGGGTTGAGGATTGAATGTTGAGTATTGAGGATTGAACATTGAGTATTGATGATTGAGGATTGAGGACTGAGGATTGAATGTTGAGGATTGGGGACTGAGGTTTGGCGATTGAGGATTGAGGACTGAGGATTGAGAATTGAGGATTGAAGATTGAAGATTGAGTATTGAGGATTGAAGATTGAGGATTGAGGATTGTGGACTGAAGATTGAGGACTGAGTGTTGAGTGTTGAGTGATGCGAATTGATGTTTGCATACTGAGATTTGAAGATTGAAGATTGGGGATTGAGTACTCAAAACTGTGAATTGAGGATATTCTAAAGAGGACTGAGGATTGACAATTGATTGTTGAGGACTGAGGGTTGAAGATTGACGATTCAGGGTTGAGGATTCGGGATTGAGGTTTGAGGACGAGGACTGACGGTTGAGGATTGAGGTTTGAGGATTGAGGATTGAGGACTGATGACTGAGGATTGAGGGTTGAGGATTGAGCATTGAGGATTGAAGATTGTGGACTGGGGATTGAGGATTGAAGATTGAGGATTAAGGATTGTGGATTGGGGATTGAGGATCGAAGATTGAGTATTGGGTATTGAGGATTGAAGAATGAGGATTCATGTCTGAGGATTGGGGATTGGTGACTGAGGATTGAGGATTGAGGATTGAGGATTGAGGATTGAGGATTGAGGATTGAAGATTGAGTATTGAGGATTGAGGATTGAGGATTGAGGATTGAGTATTGAAGATTGAGGTTTGAGGATTGAAGATTGTGTATGGAGGATTGAAGATTGAGGATTGAGGATTGAGGAACGAGGATTGACGATTGAGGATGATGGCTGAGGTTTGAGGACTGAGGTTTGAGGACTGAGGCCTGAGGATTGAGGATTGAGAATTGAGGATTGAGGATTGAGTATTGAGGATTGGGCATTGAGGATTGAAGAATGTGGATTGACGATTGAGGATTGAGGATTGATGATTGAGGATTGAGTATTGAAGATTCAGGATGGATGATTGAGGATTGAGGATTGAGGATTGAGGATTGAGGATTGAGTATTGAGGATTGAGTGTTGAAGATTGTGGACTGATGATTGACTATTGAGGACTGATGATTGAGGATTGATTATTGAGCTTTGGGGATTGAAGGTTGTGGACTGGGGATAGAGGATCGAATATTGAGGATTAAGGATAGAGTATTGGGGATTGAGGATCTAGGATAGGAGATTGAAGATTGAGGACTGAGGATTGAGGATTGAGAATTGAGGATGGAGGATTGAGGATTGAGGATTGGGTATTGAGGATTGAAGAATGAGGATTGGCGATTGAGGATTGGGAATTGAGGATTGAAGATTGAGTATTGAGGATTGAAGGTTGATGATTGAGGATTGAGGATTGTGGATTGAGGATTGAGCGTTGAGGATTGAAGGTTGAGTATTGAGGATTGAACATTGAGTATTGATGATTGAGGATTGAGTACTGAGGATTGAAGATTGAGGATTGGGGATTGAGGATTGGGGATTGAGGATTGAGGACTGAGGATTGAGAATTGAGGATTGAGGATTGAGGATTGAGGATTGAAGTTTGAGGACAGAGTGTTGAGGGTTGAGTGATGAGAATTGATGTCTGTGGATGGAGACTTGAAGATTGAAGATTGAGGATTGAGTATTGAAAACAGAGAACTCAGGATATTCTATTGTGTATTGAGAATTGAGGATTGATGATTGAGTATTGAGGATTGATGTTTGAGGGTTGTGTATTGAATATTGAGGATTGAGGACTGAGGATTGAGGATTGAGGATTGAGGATTGAGGATTGAGGATTGAGGATTGAGCATTGAAGATTGTGGACTGATGATTGACGATTGAGGACTGAGGATTGAGGATTGATTATTGAGCTTTGGGGATTGAAGATTGTGGACTGGGGATAGAGGATCGAATATTGAGGATTAGGGATAGAGTATTGGGGATTGAGGATCTAGGATAGGAGATTGAAGATTGAGGATTGAGGATTCGGGATTGAGGATTGAGGATGGGGGCTGAGGGTTGAGGGTTGAGGTTTGAGGACTGAGGACAGAGGATTGAGGATTGAGAATTGAGGATGGAGGATTGAGGATTGAGGATTGAGGATTGGGTATTGAGGATTGAAGAATGAGGACTGGCGATTGAGGATTGGGAATTGAGGATTGAAGATTGGGTATTGAGGATTGAAGGTTGATGATTGAGGATTGAGGGTTGTGGATTGAGGATTGAGGGTTGAGGATTGAAGGTTGAGTATTGAGGATTGAACATTGAGTATTGATGATTGAGGATTGAGGACTGAGGATTGAAGATTAAGGATTGGGGATTGAGGATTGGCGATTAAGGATTGAGGACTGAGGATTGAGAATTGAGGATTGAGGATTGAGGATTGAGGATTGAAGTTTGAGGACAGAGTGTTGAGGGTTGAGTGATGAGAATTGATGTCTGTGGATGGAGACTTGAAGATTGAAGATTGAGGATTGAGTATTGAAAACAGAGGATTCAGGATATTCTATTGAGTATTGAGAATTGAGGATTGATGTTTGAGGGTTGTGTATTGAATATTGAGGATTGAGGATTGAGGATTGAGGATTGAGGATTGAGCATTGAAGATTGAGTATTGATGATTGAAGATTGAGGATTGAGGATTGAGGGTTGAGGATTGAGGATTGATGATTCAGGATTGAGGATTGAGGATTGAGGATTGAGGATTGAGGATTGAGGATTGAAGATTGAGGATTGGGATTGAGGCTTGAGAATTGTGGATTGAGAATCGAAGATTGAGTATTGAGGATTGAAGATTGAGGTTTGAGGATTAAGGATTGAGAATGGAGGATGAGGGCTGAGGGTTGAGGGTTGAGGTTTGAGTATTGAATACTGAGAATTCAGGATATTCTATTGAAAATTGAGAATTGGGTATTGATGGTTGAGTATTGAGGATTGAGGATTGAGTATTGAGGATTGAAGATTGAGGTTTGAGGATTGAGAACTGAGAATTGAGGATGAGGACTGAGGGTTGAGGATTGAGGTTTGAGGAACGAGGATTGAGGATTGAGAATTGAGGCCTGAGGATTGACGATTGAGAATTGAAGATTGAGGATTGATGTCTGAGGATTGAGGATTGAGGATTGTGGATTGAGGATTGAGGGTTGAGGATTGAAGGTTGAGTATTGAGGATTGAACATTGAGTATTGATGATTGAGGATTGAGGACTGAGGATTGAAGATTGAGGATTGGGGATTGAAGATTGGCGATTAATGATTGAGGACTGAGGATTGAGAATTGAGGATTGAGGATTGAGGATTGTGGATTGAAGTTTGAGGACAGAGTGTTGAGAGTTGAGTGATGAGAATTGATGTCTGTGGATGGAGACTTGAAGATTGAAGATTGAGGATTGAGTATTGAAAACAGAGAATTCAGGGTATTCTATTGAGTATTGAGAATTGAGGATTGATGATTGAGTATTGAGGATTGATGTTTGAGGGTTGTGTATTGAATATTGAGGATTGAGGATTGAGGATTGAGGATTGAGGATTGAGCACTGAAGATTGAGTATGGAGGATTGAAGATTGAGGATTGAGGATTGAGGAACGAGGATTGACGATTGAGGATGATGGCTGAGGTTTGAGGACTGAGGTTTGAGGTCTGAGGACTGAGGATTGAGGATTGAGAATTGAGGATTGAGGATTGAGGATTGAGGATTGGGTATTGAGGATTGAAGGATGAGGATTGACGATTGAGGATTGTGGATTGAGGATTGAGGATTGAGTATTGAAGATTCAGGATGGATGATTGAGGATTGAGGATTGAGGATTGAGGATTGAGGATTGAGGATTGAGTATTGAAGATTGTGGACTGATGATTGACGATTGAGGACTGAGGATTGAGGATTGATTATTGAGCTTTGGGGATTGAAGATTGAGGATTGGGATTGAGGATTGAGGATTGAGGATTGAGGATTGAGGATTGAGGATTGACGATTGAGGATTGAGTATTGAAGATTTATGATTCATGACTGAGGATTGAGGATTGAGGATTGATGATTGAGGATTGAGGATTGAAGATTGAGTATGGAGGATTGAAGATTGAGGATTGAGGATTGAGGAACGAGGATTGACGATTGAGGATGATGGCTGAGGTTTGAGGACTGAGGTTTGAGGTCTGAGGACTGAGGATTGAGGATTGAGAACTGAGGATTGAGGATTGAGGATTGGGGATTGGGTATTGAGGATTGAAGAATGAGGATTGACGATTGAGGATTGTGGATTGAGGATTGAGGATTGAGTATTGAAGATTCAGGATGGATGATTGAGGATTGAGGATTGAGGATTGAGGATTGAGGATTGAGGATTGAGTATTGAAGATTGTGGACTGATGATTGACGATTGAGGACTGAGGATTGAGGATTGATTATTGAGCTTTGGGGATTGAAGATTAAGGATTGGGATTGAGGATTGAGGATTGAGGATTGAGAATCGAAGATTGAGTATTGAGGATTGAAGATTGGGGTTTGAGGATTGAGGATTGAGTATGGAGGATGAGGGCTGAGGGTTGAGGGTTGAGGTTTGAGTATTGAATACTGAGAATTCAGGATATTCTTTTGAGTATTGAGAATTGAGGATTGACGGTTGAGTATTGAGGATTGAGGATTGAGTATTGAGGATTAAAGATTGAGGTTTGAGGATTGAGAATTGAGAATTGAGGATGGGGACTGAGGGTTGAGGATTGAGGTTTGAGGAACGAGGATTGAGGATTGAGAATTGAGGACTGATGATTGACGATTGAGTATTGAAGATTGAGGATTGATGTCTGAGGATTGCGGATTGAGGATTGAGGATTGAGGATTGAGGATTGAAGATTGAGGACTGAGTGTTGAGTGTTGAGTGATGCGAATTGATGTTTGTATACTGAGATTTGAAGATTGAAGATTGGGGATTGAGTACTGAAAACTGTGAATTGAGGATATTCTAATGAGGACTGAGGATTGACAATTGATTGTTGAGGACTGAGGGTTGAAGATTGACGATTCAGGGTTGAGGATTCGGGATTGAGGTTTGAGGACGAGGACTGACGGTTGAGGATTGAGGTTTGAGGATTGAGGATTGAGGACTGATGACTGAGGATTGAGGATTGAGGATTGAGCATTGAGGATTGAAGATTGTGGACTGGGGATTGAGGATTGAAGATTGAGGATTAAGGATTGAGGATTGGGGATTGAGGATCGAAGATTGAGTATTGGGTATTGAGGGTTGAAGAATGAGGATTCAGGACTGAGGGTTGAGGATTGAGGATTGATGATTGAGGTTTGAGGATTGAAGATTGAGTATGGAGGATTGAAGATTGAGGATTGAGGATTGAGGAACGAGGATTGACGATTGAGGATGATGGCTAAGGTTTGAGGACTGAGGTTTGAGGACTGAGGACAGAGGATTGAGGATTGAGAATTGAGGATTGAGGATTGATGATTGGGTATTGAGGATTGAAGAATGAGGATTGACGATTGAGGATTGAGGATTGAGGATTGAGGATTGAGTATTGAAGCTTCAGGATGGATGATTGAGGATTGAGGATTGAGGATTGAGGATTGAGGATTGAGGATTGAGTATTGAAGATTGTGGACTGATGATTGACGATTGAGGACTGAGGATTGAGGATTGATTATTGAGCTTTGGGGATTGAAGATTGAGGATTGGGATTGAGGATTGAGGATTGAGGATTGAGAATCGAAGATTGAGTATTGAGGATTGAAGGTTGAGGTTTGAGGATTGAGGATTGAGGATGGAGGATGAGGGCTGAGGGTTGAGGGTTGAGGTTTGAGTATTGAATACTGAGAATTCAGGATATTCTTTTGAGTATTGAGAATTGAGGATTGACGGTTGAGAATTGAGGATTGAGGATTGAGTATTGAGGATTGAAGATTGAGGTTTGAGGATTGAGAATTGAGAATTGAGGATGAGGACTGAGGGTTGAGGATTGAGGTTTGAGGAACGAGGATTGAGGATTGAGTATTGAAGATTGAGGATTGATGTCTGAGGATTGAGGATTGAGGATTGAGGATTGAGGATTGAGGATTGAAGATTGAGTATTGAGGATTGAGGATTGAGGATTGAGGATTGAGTATTTAAGATTGAGGATTGGTGATTGAGGATTGTGAACTGAGGATTGAGGATTGAGAATTGAGGACTGAGGATTGAGGATTGAGGATTGAGGATTGAGGATTGAAGATTGAGTATGGAGGATTGAATATTGAGGATTGAGGATTGAGGAACGAGGATTGACGATTGAGGATGATGGCTGAGGATTGAGGACTGAGGTTTGAGGTCTGAGGACTGAGGATTGAGGATTGAGAACTGAGGATTGAGGATTGAGGATTGAGGATTGTGTATTGAGGATTGAAGAATGAGGATTGACGATTGAGGATTGTGGATTGAGGATTGAGGATTGAGTATTGAAGATTCAGGATGGATGATTGAGGATTGAGGATTGAGGATTGAGGATTGAGGATTGAGTATTGAAGGTTGAGGATTGGGGACTGAGGATTGGCGATTGAGGATTGAGGACTGAGGATTGAGAATTGAGGATTGTGGATTGAAGATTGAAGATTGAGTATTGAGGATTGAAGATTGAGGATTGAGGATTGAGGACTGAAGATTGAGGACTGAGCGTTGAGTGTTGAGTGATGCGAATTGATGTTTGTATACTGAGATTTGAAGATTGAAGATTGTGGATTGAGTACTGAAAACTGTGAATTGAGGATATTCTAATGAGGACTGAGGATTGACAATTGATTGTTGAGGACTGAGGGTTGAAGATTGACGATTCAGGGTTGAGGATTCGGGATTGAGGTTTGAGGACGAGGACTGACGGTTGAGGATTGAGGTTTGAGGATTGAGGATTGAGGACTGATGACTGAGGATTGAGGATTGAGGATTGAGCATTGAGGATTGAAGATTGTGGACTGGGGATTGAGGATTGAAGATTGAGGATTAAGGATTGAGGATTGGGGATTGAGGATCGAAGATTGAGTATTGGGTATTGAGGGTTGAAGAATGAGGATTCAGGACTGAGGGTTGAGGATTGAGGATTGATGATTGAGGTTTGAGGATTGAAGATTGAGTATGGAGGATTGAAGATTGAGGATTGAGGATTGAGGAACGAGGATTGACGATTGAGGATGATGGCTGAGGTTTGAGGACTGAGGTTTGAGGACTGAGGACAGAGGATTGAGGATTGAGGATTGTGGATTGAGGATTGAGGATTGAGTATTGAAAATTCAGGATGGATGATTGAGGATTGAGGATTGAGGATTGAGGATTGAGGATTGAGGATTGAGTATTGAAGATTGTGGACTGATGATTGACGATTGAGGACTGAGGATTGAGGATTGATTATTGAGCTTTGGGGATTGAAGATTGAGGATTGGGATTGAGGATTGAGGATTGAGGATTGAGAATCGAAGATTGAGTATTGAGGATTGAAGATTGAGGTTTGAGGATTGAGGATTGAGGATGGAGGATGAGGGCTGAGGGTTGAGGGTTGAGGTTTGAGTATTGAATACTGAGAATTCAGGATATTCTTTTGAGTATTGAGAATTGAGGATTGACGGTTGAGTATTGAGGATTGAGGATTGAGTATTGAGGATTGAAGATTGAGGTTTGAGGATTGAGAATTGAGAATTGAGGATGAGGACTGAGGGTTGAGGATTGAGGTTTGAGGACCGAGGATTGAGGATTGAGAATTGAGGACTGGGGATTGACGATTGAGTATTTAAGATTGAGGATTGATGATTGAGGATTGCGGACTGAGGATTGAGGATTGAGAATTGAGGATTGAGGATTGAGGATTGAGGATTGAGGACTGAGGATTGAAGATTGAGTATTGAGGATTGAGGATTGAGGATTGAGGATTGAGTATTTAAGATTGAGGATTGATGATTGAGGATTGCGGACTGAGGATTGAGGATTGAGTATTGAGGATTGAGGATTGATGTCTGAGGATTGCGGATTGAGGATTGAGGATTGAGGATTGAGGATTGAAGATTGAGTATTGAGCATTGAGGATTGAGGATTGAGGATTGAGTATTTAAGATTGAGGATTGATGATTGAGGATTGCGGACTGAGGATTGAGGATTGAGAATTGAGGATTGAGGATTGAGGATTGAGGATTGAGGACTGAGGATTGAAGATTGAGTATTGAGGATTGAGGATTGAGGATTGAGGATTGAGTATTTAAGATTGAGGATTGATGATTGAGGATTGCGGACTGAGGATTGAGGATTGAGGATTGAGGATTGAAGACTGAGTATTGAGGATTGATTATTGAGGATTGAAGATTGAGGATTGAGGATTGAGGATTAAGAATTGAGAATTGAGAATGAGGACTGAGGGTTGAGGATTGAGGTTTGAGGAATGAGGATTGAGGATTGAGGATTGAGGATTGATGATTGAGGATTGAGTATTGAAGATTTAGGATTCATGACTGAGGATTGAGGATTGAGGATTGATGATTGAGGATTGAGGATTGAAGATTGAGTATGGAGGATTGAAGATTGAGGATTGAGGATTGAGGAACGAGGATTGACGATTGAGGATGATGGCTGAGGTTTGAGGACTGAGGTTTGAGGTCTGCGGACTGAGGATTGAGGATCGAGAATTGAGGATTGAGGATTGAGGATTGAGGATTGGGTATTGAGGATTGAAGAATGAGGATTGACGATTGAGGATTGTGGATTGAGGATTGAGGATTGAGTATTGAAGATTCAGGATAGATGATTGAGGATTGAGGATTGAGGATTGAGGATTGAGGATTGAGGATTGAGTATTGAAGATTGTGGAATGATGATTGACGATTGAGGACTGAGGATTGAGGATTGATTATTGAGCTTTGGGGATTGAAGATTGTGGACTGGGGATCGAGGATTGAATATTGAGGATTAAGGATAGAGTATTGGGGATTGAGGATCTAGGATAGGAGATTGATTATTGAGGATTGATGATTGAGTATTGAGGATTGAGGATTGAGAATTGAGATTTGAGGATGGGGACCGAGGGTTGAGGATTGACGTTTGAGCAATGAGGGTTGAGGATTGAGGATTGAGGATTGAGGATTGAGGATTGTGTATTGAAGATTGAGGATTGATGACTGAGGATTGAGGATTGAGGATTGACGATTGAGGATTGGGAATTGAGGATTGAAGATTGAGTATTGAAGATTGAAGGTTGATGATTGAGGATTGAGGATTGTGGATAGAAGATTGAGGGTTGAGGACTGAATGTTGAGTATTGAGGATTGAACATTGAGTATTGATGATTGAGGATTGAGGACTGAGGATTGAAGGTTGAGGATTGGGGACTGAGGATTGGCGATTGAGGATTGAGGACTGAGGATTGAGAATTGAGGATTGAAGATTGAAGATTGAGTATTGAGGATTGAAGATTGAGGATTGAGGATTGAGGACTGAAGATTGAGGACTGAGTGTTGAGTGTTGAGTGATGCGAATTGATGTTTGTATACTGAGATTTGAAGATTGAAGATTGGGGATTGAGTACTGAAAACTGTGAATTGAGGATATTCTAATGAGGACTGAGGATTGACAATTGATTGTTGAGGACTGAGGGTTGAAGATTGACGATTCGGGGTTGAGGATACGGGATTGAGGTTTGAGGACGAGGACTGACGGTTGAGGATTGAGGTTTGAGGATTGAGGATTGAGGACTGATGACTGAGGATTGAGGATTGAGGATTGGGCATTGAGGATTGAAGATTGTGGACTGGGGATTGAGGATTGAGGATTGAGGATTGAGAATCGAAGATTGAGTATTGAGGATTGAAGATTGAGGTTTGAGGATTGAGGATTGAGGATGGAGGATGAGGGCTGAGGGTTGAGGGTTGAGGATTGAAGATTGAGTATTGAGGATTGAGGATTGAGGATTGAGGATTGAGTATTTAAGATTGAGGATTGATGATTGAGGATTGCGGACTGAGGATTGAGGATTGAGGATTGAGGATAGAAGACTGAGTATTGAGGATTGATTATTGAGGATTGAAGATTGAGGATTGAGGATTGAGGATTAAGAATTGAGAATTGAGAATGAGGACTGAGGGTTGAGGGTTGAGGTTTGAGGAATGAGGATTGAGGATTGAGGATTGAGGATTGATGATTGAGGATTGAGTATTGAAGATTGAGGATTCATGACTGAGGATTGAGGATTGAGGATTGAGGAACGAGGATTGACGATTGAGGATGATGGCTGAGGTTTGAGGACTGAGGTTTGAGGTCTGAGGACTGAGGATTGAGGATTGAGAATTGAGGATTGAGGATTGAGGATTGAGGATTGGGTATTGAGGATTGAAGAATGAGGATTGACGATTGAGGATTGTGGATTGAGGATTGAGGATTGAGTATTGAAGATTCAGGATGGATGATTGAGGATTGAGGATTGAGGATTGAGGATTGAGGATTGAGGATTGAGGATTGAGTATTGAAGATTGTGGACTGATGATTGACGATTGAGGACTGAGGATTGAGGATTGATTATTGAGCTTTGGGGATTGAAGATTGGACTCGGGATAGAGGATTGAATATTGAGGATTAAGGATAGAGTATTGGGGATTGAGTATCTAGGATAGGGGATTGATTATTGAGGATTGATGATTGAGTATTGAGGATTGAGGATTGAGAATTGAGAATTGAGGATGGGGACTGGGGGTTGAGGATTGACGTTTGAGCAATGAGGATTGAGGATTGAGGATTGAGGATTGAGGATTGAGGATTGAGGATTGAGGATTGCGGACTGAGGATTGAGGATTGAGGATTGAGGATTGAGGATTGAAGACTGAGTATTGAGGATTGATTATTGAGGATTGAAGATTGAGGATTGAGGATTGAGGATTAAGAATTGAGAATTGAGAATGAGGACTGAGGGTTGAGGGTTGAGGTTTGAGGAATGAGGATTGAGGATTGAGGATTGAGGATTGATGATTGAGGATTGAGTATTGAAGATTGAGGATTCATGACTGAGGATTGAGGATTGAGGATTGAGGAACGAGGATTGACGATTGAGGATGATGGCTGAGGTTTGAGGACTGAGGTTTGAGGTCTGAGGACTGAGGATTGAGGATTGAGAATTGAGGATTGAGGATTGAGGATTGAGGATTGGGTATTGAGGATTGAAGAATGAGGATTGACGATTGAGGATTGTGGATTGAGGATTGAGGATTGAGTATTGAAGATTCAGGATGGATGATTGAGGATTGAGGATTGAGGATTGAGGATTGAGGATTGAGGATTGAGGATTGAGTATTGAAGATTGTGGACTGATGATTGACGATTGAGGACTGAGGATTGAGGATTGATTATTGAGCTTTGGGGATTGAAGATTGGACTCGGGATAGAGGATTGAATATTGAGGATTAAGGATAGAGTATTGGGGATTGAGTATCTAGGATAGGGGATTGATTATTGAGGATTGATGATTGAGTATTGAGGATTGAGGATTGAGAATTGAGAATTGAGGATGGGGACTGGGGGTTGAGGATTGACGTTTGAGCAATGAGGATTGAGGATTGAGGATTGAGGATTGAGGATTGAGGATTGAGGATTGAGGATTGAGTATTGAAGATTGAGGATTGATGACTGAGGATTGAGGATTGAGGATTGACTATTGAGGATTGGGAATTGAGGATTGTAGATTGAGTATTGAACATTGAAGGTTGATGATTGAGGATTGAGGATTGTGGATAGAAGATTGAGGGTTGAGGATTGAATGTTGAGTATTGAGGATTGAACATTGAGTATTGATGATTGAGGATTGAGGACTGAGGATTGAAGGTTGAGGATTGGGGACTCAGGATTGGCGATTGAGGATTGAGGACTGAGGATTGAGAATTGAGGATTGAAGATTGAAGATTGAGTATTGAGGATTGAAGATTGAGGATTGAGGATTGAGGACTGAACATTGAGGACTGAGTGTTGAGTGTTGAGTTATGCGAATTGATGTTTGTATACTGAGATTTGAAGATTGAAGATTGGGGATTGAGTACTGAAAACTGTGAATTGAGGATATTGTAATGAGGACTGAGGATTGACAATTGATTGTTGAGGACTGAGGGTTGAAGATTGACGATTCAGGGTTGAGGATTCGGGATTGAGGTTTGAGGACGAGGACTGACGGTTGAGGATTGAGGTTTGAGGATTGAGGATTGAGGACTGATGACTGAGGATTGAGGATTGAGGATTGAGCATTGAGGATTGAAGCTTCAGGATGGATGATTGAGGATTGAGGATTGAGGATTGAGGATTGAGGATTGAGGATTGAGTATTGAAGATTGTGGACTGATGATTGACGATTGAGGACTGAGGATTGAGGATTGATTATTGAGCTTTGGGGATTGAAGATTGAGGATTGGGATTGAGGATTGAGGATTGAGGATTGAGAATCGAAGATTGAGTATTGAGGATTGAAGATTGAGGTTTGAGGATTGAGGATTGAGGATGGAGGATGAGGGCTGAGGGTTGAGGGTTGAGGTTTGAGTATTGAATACTGAGAATTCAGGATATTCTTTTGAGTATTGAGAATTGAGGATTGACGGTTGAGAATTGAGGATTGAGGATTGAGTATTGAGGATTGAAGATTGAGGTTTGAGGATTGAGAATTGAGAATTGAGAATTGAGGATGAGGACTGAGGGTTGAGGATTGAGGTTTGAGGAACGAGGATTGAGGATTGAGTATTGAAGATTGAGGATTGATGTCTGAGGATTGAGGATTGAGGATTGAGGATTGAGGATTGAGGATTGAAGATTGAGTATTGAGGATTGAGGATTGAGGATTGAGGATTGAGTATTTAAGATTGAGGATTGATGATTGAGGGTTGTGAACTGAGGATTGAGGATTGAGAATTGAGGACTGAGGATTGAGGATTGAGGATTGAGGATTGAGGATTGAAGATTGAGTATTGAGGATTGAGGATTGAGGATTGAGGATTGAGTATTTAAGATTGAGGATTGATGATTGAGGATTGCGGACTGAGGATTGAGGATTGAGGATTGAGGATTGAAGACTGAGTATTGAGGATTGATTATTGAGGATTGAAGATTGAGGATTGAGGATTGAGGATTAAGAATTGAGAATTGAGAATGAGGACTGAGGGTTGAGGATTGAGGTTTGAGGAATGAGGATTGAGGATTGAGGATTGAGGATTGATGATTGAGGATTGAGTATTGGAGATTGAGGATTCATGACTGAGGATTGAGGATTGAGGATTGATGATTGAGGATTGAGGATTGAAGATTGAGTATGGAGGATTGAATATTGAGGATTGAGGATTGAGGAACGAGGATTGACGATTGAGGATGATGGCTGAGGATTGAGGACTGAGGTTTGAGGTCTGAGGACTGAGGATTGAGGATTGAGAACTGAGGATTGAGGATTGAGGATTGAGGATTGGGCATTGAGGATTGAAGAATGAGGATTGACGATTGAGGATTGTGGATTGAGGATTGAGGATTGAGTATTGAAGATTCAGGATGGATGATTGAGGATTGAGGATTGAGGATTGAGGATTGAGGATTGAGGATTGAGGATTGAGTATTGAAGATTGTGGACTGATGATTGACGATTGAGGACTGAGGATTGAGGATTGATTATTGAGCTTTGGGGATTGAAGATTGAGGATTGGGATTGAGGATTGAGGATTGAGGATTGAGAATCGAAGATTGAGTATTGAGGATTGAAGATTGAGGTTTGAGGATTGAGGATTGAGGATGGAGGATGAGGGCTGAGGGTTGAGGGTTGAGGTTTGAGTATTGAATACTGAGAATTCAGGATATTCTTTTGAGTATTGAGAATTGAGGATTGACGGTTGAGTATTGAGGATTGAGGATTGAGTATTGAGGATTGAAGATTGAGGTTTGAGGATTGAGAATTGAGAATTGAGGATGAGGACTGAGGGTTGAGGATTGAGGTTTGAGGAACGAGGATTGAGGATTGAGAATTGAGGACTGAGGATTGACGATTGAGTATTGAAGATTGAGGATTGATGTCTGAGGATTGCGGATTGAGGATTGAGGATTGAGGATTGAGGATTGAAGATTGAGTATTGAGGATTGAGGATTGAGGATTGAGGATTGAGTATTTAAGATTGAGGATTGATGATTGAGGATTGCGGACTGAGGATTGAGGATTGAGAATTGAGGATTGAGGATTGAGGATTGAGGATTGAGGATTGAGGATTGAAGATTGAGTATTGAGGATTGAGGATTGAGGATTGAGGATTGAGTATTTAAGATTGAGGATTGATGATTGAGGATTGCGGACTGAGGATTGAGGATTGAGGATTGAGGATTGAGGATTGAGTATTGAAGATTGTGGACTGATGATTGACGATTGAGGACTGAGGATTGAGGATTGATTATTGAGCTTTGGGGATTGAAGATTGGACTCGGGATAGAGGATTGAATATTGAGGATTAAGGATAGAGTATTGGGGATTGAGTATCTAGGATAGGGGATTGATTATTGAGGATTGATGATTGAGTATTGAGGATTGAGGATTGAGAATTGAGAATTGAGGATGGGGACTGGGGGTTGAGGATTGACGTTTGAGCAATGAGGATTGAGGATTGAGGATTGAGGATTGAGGATTGAGGATTGAGGATTGAGGATTGAGTATTGAAGATTGAGGATTGATGACTGAGGATTGAGGATTGAGGATTGACGATTGAGGATTGGGAATTGAGGATTGTAGATTGAGTATTGAACATTGAAGGTTGATGATTGAGGATTGAGGATTGTGGATAGAAGATTGAGGGTTGAGGATTGAATGTTGAGTATTGAGGATTGAACATTGAGTATTGATGATTGAGGATTGAGGACTGAGGATTGAAGGTTGAGGATTGGGGACTCAGGATTGGCGATTGAGGATTGAGGACTGAGGATTGAGAATTGAGGATTGAAGATTGAAGATTGAGTATTGAGGATTGAAGATTGAGGATTGAGGATTGAGGACTGAACATTGAGGACTGAGTGTTGAGTGTTGAGTTATGCGAATTGATGTTTGTATACTGAGATTTGAAGGTTGAAGATTGGGGATTGAGTACTGAAAACTGTGAATTGAGGATATTGTAATGAGGACTGAGGATTGACAATTGATTGTTGAGGACTGAGGGTTGAAGATTGACGATTCAGGGTTGAGGATTCGGGATTGAGGTTTGAGGACGAGGACTGACGGTTGAGGATTGAGGTTTGAGGATTGAGGATTGAGGACTGATGACTGAGGATTGAGGATTGAGGATTGAGCATTGAGGATTGAAGCTTCAGGATGGATGATTGAGGATTGAGGATTGAGGATTGAGGATTGAGGATTGAGGATTGAGTATTGAAGATTGTGGACTGATGATTGACGATTGAGGACTGAGGATTGAGGATTGATTATTGAGCTTTGGGGATTGAAGATTGAGGATTGGGATTGAGGATTGAGGATTGAGGATTGAGAATCGAAGATTGAGTATTGAGGATTGAAGATTGAGGTTTGAGGATTGAGGATTGAGGATGGAGGATGAGGGCTGAGGGTTGAGGGTTGAGGTTTGAGTATTGAATACTGAGAATTCAGGATATTCTTTTGAGTATTGAGAATTGAGGATTGACGGTTGAGAATTGAGGATTGAGGATTGAGTATTGAGGATTGAAGATTGAGGTTTGAGGATTGAGAATTGAGAATTGAGGATGAGGACTGAGGGTTGAGGATTGAGGTTTGAGGAACGAGGATTGAGGATTGAGTATTGAAGATTGAGGATTGATGTCTGAGGATTGAGGATTGAGGATTGAGGATTGAGGATTGAGGATTGAAGATTGAGTATTGAGGATTGAGGATTGAGGATTGAGGATTGAGTATTTAAGATTGAGGATTGATGATTGAGGATTGTGAACTGAGGATTGAGGATTGAGAATTGAGGACTGAGGATTGAGGATTGAGGATTGAGGATTGAGGATTGAAGATTGAGTATTGAGGATTGAGGATTGAGGATTGAGGATTGAGTATTTAAGATTGAGGATTGATGATTGAGGATTGCGGACTGAGGATTGAGGATTGAGGATTGAGGATTGAAGACTGAGTATTGAGGATTGATTATTGAGGATTGAAGATTGAGGATTGAGGATTGAGGATTAAGAATTGAGAATTGAGAATGAGGACTGAGGGTTGAGGATTGAGGTTTGAGGAATGAGGATTGAGGATTGAGGATTGAGGATTGATGATTGAGGATTGAGTATTGGAGATTGAGGATTCATGACTGAGGATTGAGGATTGAGGATTGATGATTGAGGATTGAGGATTGAAGATTGAGTATGGAGGATTGAATATTGAGGATTGAGGATTGAGGAACGAGGATTGACGATTGAGGATGATGGCTGAGGATTGAGGACTGAGGTTTGAGGTCTGAGGACTGAGGATTGAGGATTGAGAACTGAGGATTGAGGATTGAGTATTGAAGATTGTGGACTGATGATTGACGATTGAGGACTGAGGATTGAGGATTGATTACTGAGCTTTGGGGATTGAAGATTGTGGACTGGGGATAGAGGATTGAATATTGAGGATTAAGGATAGAGTATGGGGGATTGAGGATCTAGGATAGGAGATTGATTATTGAGGATTGATGATTGAGTATTGAGGATTGAGGATTGAGAATTGAGATTTGAGGATTGGGACTGAGGGTTGAGGATTGACGTTTGAGCAATGAGGGTTGAGGATTGAGGATTGAGGATTGAGGATTGAGGATTGAGTATTGAAGATTGAGGATTGATGACTGAGGATTGAGGATTGAGGATTGAGGATTGATGATTGGGTATTGAGGATTGAAGAATGAGGATTGACGATTGAGGATTGAGGATTGAGGATTGAGGATTGAGTATTGAAGCTTCAGGATGGATGATTGAGGATTGAGGATTGAGCATTGAGGATTGAGGATTGAGGATTGAGTATTGAAGATTGTGGACTGATGATTGACGATTGAGGACTGAGGATTGAGGATTGATTATTGAGCTTTGGGGATTGAAGATTGAGGACTGGGGATAGAGGATCCAATATTGAGGATTAAGGATAGAGTATTGGGGATTGAGGATCTAGGATAGGAGATAGAAGATTGAGGATTGAGTATTCAGGATTGAGGATTGAGGATGAGGGCTGAGGGTTGAGGGTTGAGGTTTGAGGACTGAGGACAGAGGATTGAGGAATGAGAATTGAGGATGGAGGATTGAGGATTGAGGATTGAGGATTGGGTATTGAGGATTGAAGAATGAGAATTGACTATTGTGGATTGAGTATTGAGGAATGAGGATTAGGTATTGAGGATTGAAGGTTGATGATTGAGGATTGTGGATTGATGACTGAGGATTGAGGATTGAGGATTGAGGATTGAGGATTGGTGACTGAAGACTGAGTATTGAGGATTGAAGATTGAGGATTGAGGATTCAGGATTGAGGATTGAGAATGAGGGCTGAGGGTTGAGGATTGAGGTTTGAGGACTGAGGACTGAGGATTGAGGATTGAGAATTGAGGATGGAGGATTGAGGGTTGAGGGTTGAGGTTTGAGTATTGAATACTGAGAATTCAGGATATTCTTTTGAGTATTGAGAATTGAGGATTGACGGTTGAGAATTGAGGATTGAGGATTGAGTATTGAGGATTGAAGATTGAGGTTTGAGGATTGAGAATTGAGAATTGAGGATGAGGACTGAGGGTTGAGGATTGAGGTTTGAGGAACGAGGATTGAGGATTGAGTATTGAAGATTGAGGATTGATGTCTGAGGATTGAGGATTGAGGATTGAGGATTGAGGATTGAGGATTGAAGATTGAGTATTGAGGATTGAGGATTGAGGATTGAGGATTGAGTATTTAAGATTGAGGATTGATGATTGAGGATTGTGAACTGAGGATTGAGGATTGAGAATTGAGGACTGAGGATTGAGGATTGAGGATTGAGGATTGAGGATTGAAGATTGAGTATTGAGGATTGAGGATTGAGGATTGAGGATTGAGTATTTAAGATTGAGGATTGATGATTGAGGATTGCGGACTGAGGATTGAGGATTGAGGATTGAGGATTGAAGACTGAGTATTGAGGATTGATTATTGAGGATTGAAGATTGAGGATTGAGGATTGAGGATTAAGAATTGAGAATTGAGAATGAGGACTGAGGGTTGAGGATTGAGGTTTGAGGAATGAGGATTGAGGATTGAGGATTGAGGATTGATGATTGAGGATTGAGTATTGGAGATTGAGGATTCATGACTGAGGATTGAGGATTGAGGATTGATGATTGAGGATTGAGGATTGAAGATTGAGTATGGAGGATTGAATATTGAGGATTGAGGATTGAGGAACGAGGATTGACGATTGAGGATGATGGCTGAGGATTGAGGACTGAGGTTTGAGGTCTGAGGACTGAGGATTGAGGATTGAGAACTGAGGATTGAGGATTGAGTATTGAAGATTGTGGACTGATGATTGACGATTGAGGACTGAGGATTGAGGATTGATTACTGAGCTTTGGGGATTGAAGATTGTGGACTGGGGATAGAGGATTGAATATTGAGGATTAAGGATAGAGTATGGGGGATTGAGGATCTAGGATAGGAGATTGATTATTGAGGATTGATGATTGAGTATTGAGGATTGAGGATTGAGAATTGAGATTTGAGGATTGGGACTGAGGGTTGAGGATTGACGTTTGAGCAATGAGGGTTGAGGATTGAGGATTGAGGATTGAGGATTGAGGATTGAGTATTGAAGATTGAGGATTGATGACTGAGGATTGAGGATTGAGGATTGAGGATTGATGATTGGGTATTGAGGATTGAAGAATGAGGATTGACGATTGAGGATTGAGGATTGAGGATTGAGGATTGAGTATTGAAGCTTCAGGATGGATGATTGAGGATTGAGGATTGAGCATTGAGGATTGAGGATTGAGGATTGAGTATTGAAGATTGTGGACTGATGATTGACGATTGAGGACTGAGGATTGAGGATTGATTATTGAGCTTTGGGGATTGAAGATTGAGGACTGGGGATAGAGGATCCAATATTGAGGATTAAGGATAGAGTATTGGGGATTGAGGATCTAGGATAGGAGATAGAAGATTGAGGATTGAGTATTCAGGATTGAGGATTGAGGATGAGGGCTGAGGGTTGAGGGTTGAGGTTTGAGGACTGAGGACAGAGGATTGAGGAATGAGAATTGAGGATGGAGGATTGAGGATTGAGGATTGAGGATTGGGTATTGAGGATTGAAGAATGAGAATTGACTATTGTGGATTGAGTATTGAGGAATGAGGATTAGGTATTGAGGATTGAAGGTTGATGATTGAGGATTGTGGATTGATGACTGAGGATTGAGGATTGAGGATTGAGGATTGAGGATTGGTGACTGAAGACTGAGTATTGAGGATTGAAGATTGAGGATTGAGGATTCAGGATTGAGGATTGAGAATGAGGGCTGAGGGTTGAGGATTGAGGTTTGAGGACTGAGGACTGAGGATTGAGGATTGAGAATTGAGGATGGAGGATTGAGGATTGAGGATTGAGGATTGGGTATTGAGGATTGAAGAATGAGGATTGACGATTGAGGATTGGGAATTGAGGATTGAAGATTGAGTATAGAGGATTGAAGGTTGATGATTGAGGATTGAGGATTGTGGATTGAGGATTGAGGGTTGAGGATTGAAGGTTGAGTATTGAGGATTGAACATTGAGTGTTGATGATTGAGGATTGAGGACTGAGGATTGAAGATTGAGGATTGGGGATTGAGGATTGGCGATTAAGGATTGAGGACTGAGGATTGAGAATTGAGGATTGAGGATTGAGGATTGAGGATTGAAGTTTGAGGACAGAGTGTTGAGGGTTGAGTGATGAGAATTGATGTCTGTGGATGGAGACTTGAAGATTGAAGATTGAGGATTGAGTATTGAAAACAGAGAATTCAGGATATTCTATTGAGTATTGAGAATTGAGGATTGATGATTGAGTATTGAGGATTGATGTTTGAGGGTTGTGTATTGAATATTGAGGATTGAGGACTGAGGGTTGAGGATTGAGGTTTGAGGAACGAGGATTGAGGATTGAGAATTGAGGACTGAGGATTGACGATTGAGTTTTGAAGATTGAGGATAGATGACTGAGGATTGAGGATTGAGGATTGAGGATTGAGGATTGAAGATTGAGGATTGAGGATTGAGGGTTAAGAATTGAGGATTGAGGATGAGGACTGAGGGTTGAGGATTGAGGATTGAGGAATGTGGATTGAGGATTGAGGATTGAGGATTGATGATTGAGGATTGAGTATTGAAGATTGAGGATTGATGACTGAGGATTGAGGATTGAGGATTGATGATTGAGGATTGAGGATTGAAGATTGAGTATGGAGGATTGAAGATTGAGGATTGAGGATTGAGGATTGAAGATTGAGGACTGAGTGTTGAGGGTTGAGTGATGAGAATTGATGTCTGTGGATTGAGATTTGAAGATTGAAGATTGGGGATTCAGTATTGAAAACTGTGAATTGAGGATATTCTATTGAGGATTGAGGATTGACAATTGATTGTTGCGGACTGAGGGATGAAGATTGAGCATTCAGGATTGAGGATTCGGAATTGAGGTTTGAGGACTGAGGATTGAGTGTTGAGGATTGAGGATTGAGGATTGAGGATTGACGCTTGGGGATAGAGGATTGAGGATGGAGGATTGAAGAGAGAGGACCGAGTGTTGAGGATTGAGTGTTGAGAATTGATGTTTGAGGGTCGAGATTTGATTATTGAATATTGTGGTGTGAGTATTGAATCATGAGAATTCAGGATATTCTATTGAGTATTGAGAATTGAGGATTGATGGTTGAGTATTGAGAATTGATGCTTGATGGTTGTGTGTTGAATATTGAGGATTGAGTATTGAGGATTGAAGATTGAGTATTGAGGATTGAAGGTTGATGATTGAGGATTGAGGATTGATGATTCAGGATTGAGGATTGAGGATTGAGTATTGAGGACTGATGATTCAAGGCTGTGTATAGAGGATTGAACATTGAGGATTGAGGATTCAGGATTGAGGATTGAGGATGAGGGCTGAGGGTTGAGGATTGAGGATTGAGGATTGAGGATTGAAGATTGAGTATTGAGGATCGAGGATTGAGAATTGGGTATTGAGGATAGAAGAATGAGGATTGACGATTGAGGATTGGGAATTGAGGATTGAAGATTGAGTATTGAGGATTGAAGGTTGATGATTGAGGATTGAGAATTGTGGATTGAGGATTGAGGGTTGAGGATTGAAGGTTGAGTATTGATAATTGAACATTGAGCGTTGATGATTGAGGATTGAGGACTGAGGATTGAAGATTGAGGATTGAGGATTGAGAATTGAGGATTGAGGATTGAGGATTGAGGATTGGGTATTGAGGATTGAAGAATGAGGATTGACGATTGAGGATTGTGGATTGAGGATTGAGGATTGAGTATTGAAGATTCAGGATAGATGATCGAGGATTGAGGATTGAGGATTGAGGATTGAGGATTGAGGATTGAGTATTGAAGATTGTGGACTGATGATTGACGATTGAGGACTGAGGATTGAGGATTGATTATTGAGCTTTGGGGATTGAAGATTGTGGACTGGGGATAGAGGATTGAATATTGTGGATTAAGGATAGAGTATTGGGGATTGAGGATCTAGGATAGGAGATTGATTATTGAGGATTGATGATTGAGTATTGAGGATTGAGGATTGAGAATTGAGATTTGAGGATGGGGACTGAGGGTTGAGGATTGACGTTTGAGCAATGAGGGTTGAGGATTGAGGATTGAGGATTGAGGATTGAGGATTGAGTATTGAAGATTGAGGATTGATGACTGAGGATTGAGGATTGAGGATTGACGATTGAGGATTGGGAATTGAGGATTGAAGATTGAGTATTGAAGATTGAAGGTTGATGATTGAGGATTGAGGATTGTGGATAGAAGATTGAGGGTTGAGGATTGAATGTTGAGTATTGAGGATTGAACATTGAGTATTGATGATTGAGGATTGAGGACTGAGGATTGAAGGTTGAGGATTGGGGACTGAGGATTGGCGATTGAGGATTGAGGACTGAGGATTGAGAATTGAGGATTGAACATTGAAGATTGAGTATTGAGGATTGAAGATTGAGGATTGAGGATTGAGGACTGAAGATTGAGGACTGAGTGTTGAGTGTTGAGTGATGCGAATTGATGTTTGTATACTGAGATTTGAAGATTGAAGATTGGGGATTGAGTACTGAAAACTGTGAATTGAGGATATTCTAATGAGGACTGAGGATTGACAATTGATTGTTGAGGACTGAGGGTTGAAGATTGACGATTCGGGGTTGAGGATACGGGATTGAGGTTTGAGGACGAGGACTGACGGTTGAGGATTGAGGTTTGAGGATTGAGGATTGAGGACTGATGACTGAGGATTGAGGATTGAGGATTGAGCATTGAGGATTGAAGATTGTGGACTGGGGATTGAGGATTGAGGATTGAGGATTGAGAATCGAAGATTGAGTATTGAGGATTGAAGATTGAGGTTTGAGGATTGAGGATTGAGGATGGAGGATGAGGGCTGAGGGTTGAGGGTTGAGGATTGAAGATTGAGTATTGAGGATTGAGGATTGAGGATTGAGGATTGAGTATTTAAGATTGAGGATTGATGATTGAGGATTGCGGACTGAGGATTGAGGATTGAGGATTGAGGATTGAAGACTGAGTATTGAGGATTGATTATTGAAGATTGAAGATTGAGGATTGAGGATTGAGGATTAAGAATTGAGAATTGAGAATGAGGACTGAGGGTTGAGGGTTGAGGTTTGAGGAATGAGGATTGAGGATTGAGGATTGAGGATTGAGGATTGATGATTGAGGATTGAGTATTGAAGATTGAGGATTCATGACTGAGGATTGAGGATTGAGGATTGAGGAACGAGGATTGACGATTGAGGATGATGGCTGAGGTTTGAGGACTGAGGTTTGAGGTCTGAGGACTGAGGATTTGGGATTGAGAATTGAGGATTGAGGATTGAGGATTGAGGATTGGGTATTGAGGTTTGAAGAATGAGGATTGACGATTGAGGATTGTGGATTGAGGATTGAGGATTGAGTATTGAAGATTCAGGATGGATGATTGAGGATTGAGGATTGAGGATTGAGGATTGAGGATTGAGGATTGAGGATTGAGTATTGAAGATTGTGGACTGATGATTGACGATTGAGGACTGAGGATTGAGGATTGATTATTGAGCTTTGGGGATTGAAGATTGTGGACTGGGGATAGAGGATTGAATATTGAGGATTAAGGATAGAGTATTGGGGATTGAGTATCTAGGATAGGGGATTGATTATTGAGGATTGATGATTGAGTATTGAGGATTGAGGATTGAGAATTGAGAATTGAGGATGGGGACTGGGGGTTGAGGATTGACGTTTGAGCAATGAGGATTGAGGATTGAGGATTGAGGATTGAGGATTGAGGATTGAGGATTGAGGATTGAGTATTGAAGATTGAGGATTGATGACTGAGGATTGAGGATTGAGGATTGACGATTGAGGATTGGGAATTGAGGATTGTAGATTGAGTATTGAAGATTGAAGGTTGATGATTGAGGATTGAGGATTG
Source organism: Calliopsis andreniformis (assembly GCF_051401765.1). Taxonomy (NCBI): domain Eukaryota; kingdom Metazoa; phylum Arthropoda; class Insecta; order Hymenoptera; family Andrenidae; genus Calliopsis; species Calliopsis andreniformis. Next base: position 573,879 of record NW_027480639.1, on the reverse strand, counting down.
TGGATAGAAGATTGAGGGTTGAGGATTGAATGTTGAGTATTGAGGATTGAACATTGAGTATTGATGATTGAGGATTGAGGACTGAGGATTGAAGGTTGAGGATTGGGGACTGAGGATTGGCGATTGAGGATTGAGGACTGAGGATTGAGAATTGAGGATTGAAGATTGAAGATTGAGTATTGAGGATTGAAGATTGAGGATTGAGGATTGAGGACTGAAGATTGAGGACTGAGTGTTGAGTGTTGAGTTATGCGAATTGATGTTTGTATACTGAGATTTGAAGATTGAAGATTGGGGATTGAGTACTGAAAACTGTGAATTGAGGATATTGTAATGAGGACTGAGGATTGACAATTGATCGTTGAGGACTTAGGGTTGAAGATTGACGATTCAGGGTTGAGGATTCGGGATTGAGGTTTGAGGACGAGGACTGACGGTTGAGGATTGAGGTTTGAGGATCGGGGATTGAGGACTGATGACTGAGGATTGAGGATTGAGGATTGAGCTTTGAGGATTGAAGATTGTGGACTGGGGATTGAGGATTGAAGATTGAGGATTAAGGATTGAGGATTGGGGATTGAGGATCGAAGATTGAGTATTGGGTATTGAGGATTGAAGAATGAGGATTCAGGACTGAGGATTGAGGATTGAGGATTGATGATTGAGGATTGAGTATTGAAGATTGAGTATGGAGGATTGAAGATTGAGGATTGAGGATTGAGGAACGAGGATTGACGATTGAGGATGATGGCTGAGGTTTGAGGACTGAGGTTTGAGGACTGAGGACAGAGGACTGAGGATTGAGAATTGAGGATTGAGGATTGAGGATTGATGATTGGGTATTGAGGATTGAAGAATGAGGATTGACGATTGAGGATTGAGGATTGAGGATTGAGGATTGAGTATTGAAGCTTCAGGATGGATGATTGAGGATTGAGGATTGAGCATTGAGGATTGAGGATTGAGGATTGAGTATTGAAGATTGTGGACTGATGATTGACGATTGAGGACTGAGGATTGAGGATTGATTATTGAGCTTTGGGGATTGAAGATTGAGGACTGGGGATAGAGGATCCAATATTGAGGATTAAGGATAGAGTATTGGGGATTGAGGATCTAGGATAGGAGATAGAAGATTGAGGATTGAGGATTCAGGATTGAGGATTGAGGATGAGGGCTGAGGGTTGAGGGTTGAGGTTTGAGGACTGAGGACAGAGGATTGAGGATTGAGAATTGAGGAAGGAGGATTGAGGATTGAGGATTGAGGATTGGGTATTGAGGAATGAAGAATGAGAATTGACTATTGTGGATTGAGTATTGAGGAATGAGGATTAGGTATTGAGGATTGAAGGTTGATGATTGAGGATTGAGGATTGATGACTGAGGATTGAGGATTGAGGATTGAGGATTGAGGATTGATGACTGAAGACTGAGTATTGAGGATTGAAGATTGAGGATTGAGGATTCAGGATTGAGGATTGAGAATGAGGGCTGAGGGTTGAGGATTGAGGTTTGAGGACTGAGGACTGAGGATTGAGGATTGAGAATTGAGGATGGAGGATTGAGGATTGAGGATTGAGGATTGGGCATTGAGGATTGAAGAATGAGGATTGACGATTGAGGATTGGGAATTGAGGATTGAAGATTGAGTATAGAGGATTGAAGGTTGATGATTGAGGATTGAGGATTGTGGATTGAGGATTGAGGGTTGAGGATTGAAGGTTGAGTATTGAGGATTGAACATTGAGTGTTGATGATTGAGGATTGAGGACTGAGGATTGAAGATTGAGGATTGGGGATTGAGGATTGGCGATTAAGGATTGAGGACTGAGGATTGAGAATTGAGGATTGAGGATTGAGGATTGAGGATTGAAGTTTGAGGACAGAGTGTTGAGGGTTGAGTGATGAGAATTGATGTCTGTGGATGGAGACTTGAAGTTTGAAGATTGAGGATTGAGTATTGAAAACAGAGAATTCAGGATATTCTATTGAGTATTGAGAATTGAGGATTGATGATTGAGTATTGAGGATTGATGTTTGAGGGTTGTGTATTGAATATTGAGGATTGAGGATTGAGGATTGAGGATTGAGGATTGAGCATTGAAGATTGATTATTGATGATTGAAGATTTATGATTGAGGATTGAGGGTTGAGGATTGAGGATTGATGATTGAGGATTGAGGATTGAGGATTGAGAATCGAAGACTGAGTATTGAGGATTGAAGATTGAGGTTTGAGGATTGAGGATTGAGAATGGAGGATGAGGGCTGAGGGTTGAGGGTTGAGGTTTGAGTATTGAATACTGAGAATTCAGGATATTCTATTGAGTATTGAGAATTGAGTATTGATAGTTGAGTATTGAGGATTGAGGATTGAGTATTGAGGATTGAAGATTGAGGTTTGAGGATTGAGAATTGAGAATTGAGGATGAGGACTGAGGGTTGAGGATTGAGGTTTGAGGAACGAGGATTGAGGATTGGGGACTGAGGATTGGCGATTGAGGATTGGGGACTGAGGATTGAGAATTGAGGATTGAAGATTGAAGATTGAGTATTGAGGATTGAAGATTGAGGATTGAGGATTGAGGACTGAAGATTGAGGACTGAGTGTTGAGTGTTGAGTGATGCGAATTGATGTTTGTATACTGAGATTTGAAGATTGAAGATTGGGGATTGAGTACTGAAAACTGTGAATTGAGGATATTCTAATGAGGACTGAGGATTGACAATTGATTGTTGAGGACTGAGGGTTGAAGATTGACGATTCGGGGTTGAGGATACGGGATTGAGGTTTGAGGACGAGGACTGACGGTTGAGGATTGAGGTTTGAGGATTGAGGATTGAGGACTGATGACTGAGGATTGAGGATTGAGGATTGAGCATTGAGGATTGAAGATTGTGGACTGGGGATTGAGGATTGAGGATTGAGGATTGAGAATCGAAGATTGAGTATTGAGGATTGAAGATTGAGGTTTGAGGATTGAGGATTGAGGATGGAGGATGAGGGCTGAGGGTTGAGGGTTGAGGATTGAAGATTGAGTATTGAGGATTGAGGATTGAGGATTGAGGATTGGGTATTGAGGATTGAAGAATGAGGATTGACGATTGAGGATTGTGGATTGAGGATTGAGGATTGAGTATTGAAGATTCAGGATGGATGATTGAGGATTGAGGATTGAGGATTGAGGATTGAGGATTGAGGATTGAGTATTGAAGATTGTGGACTGATGATTGACGATTGAGGACTGAGGATTGAGGATTGATTATTGAGCTTTGGGGATTGAAGATTGAGGATTGGGATTGAGGATTGAGGATTGAGGATTGAGGATTGAGGATTGAGGATTGACGATTGAGGATTGAGTATTGAAGATTTAGGATTCATGACTGAGGATTGAGGATTGAGGATTGATGATTGAGGATTGAGGATTGAAGATTGAGTATGGAGGATTGAAGATTGAGGATTGAGGATTGAGGAACGAGGATTGACGATTGAGGATGATGGCTGAGGTTTGAGGACTGAGGTTTGAGGTCTGAGGACTGAGGATTGAGGATTGAGAACTGAGGATTGAGGATTGAGGATTGAGGATTGGGTATTGAGGATTGAAGAATGAGGATTGACGATTGAGGATTGTGGATTGAGGATTGAGGATTGAGTATTGAAGATTCAGGATGGATGATTGAGGATTGAGGATTGAGGATTGAGGATTGAGGATTGAGGATTGAGTATTGAAGATTGTGGACTGATGATTGACGATTGAGGACTGAGGATTGAGGATTGATTATTGAGCTTTGGGGATTGAAGATTAAGGATTGGGATTGAGGATTGAGGATTGAGGATTGAGAATCGAAGATTGAGTATTGAGGATTGAAGATTGGGGTTTGAGGATTGAGGATTGAGTATGGAGGATGAGGGCTGAGGGTTGAGGGTTGAGGTTTGAGTATTGAATACTGAGAATTCAGGATATTCTTTTGAGTATTGAGAATTGAGGATTGACGGTTGAGTATTGAGGATTGAGGATTGAGTATTGAGGATTGAAGATTGAGGTTTGAGGATTGAGAATTGAGAATTGAGGATGGGGACTGAGGGTTGAGGATTGAGGTTTGAGGAACGAGGATTGAGGATTGAGAATTGAGGACTGATGATTGACGATTGAGTATTGAAGATTGAGGATTGATGTCTGAGGATTGCGGATTGAGGATTGAGGATTGAGGATTGAGGATTGAAGATTGAGGACTGAGTGTTGAGTGTTGAGTGATGCGAATTGATGTTTGTATACTGAGATTTGAAGATTGAAGATTGGGGATTGAGTACTGAAAACTGTGAATTGAGGATATTCTAATGAGGACTGAGGATTGACAATTGATTGTTGAGCACTGAGGGTTGAAGATTGACGATTCAGGGTTGAGGATTCGGGATTGAGGTTTGAGGACGAGGACTGACGGTTGAGGATTGAGGTTTGAGGATTGAGGATTGAGGACTGATGACTGAGGATTGAGGATTGAGGATTGAGCATTGAGGATTGAAGATTGTGGACTGGGGATTGAGGATTGAAGATTGAGGATTAAGGATTGAGGATTGGGGATTGAGGATCGAAGATTGAGTATTGGGTATTGAGGGTTGAAGAATGAGGATTCAGGACTGAGGGTTGAGGATTGAGGATTGATGATTGAGGTTTGAGGATTGAAGATTGAGTATGGAGGATTGAAGATTGAGGATTGAGGATTGAGGAACGAGGATTGACGATTGAGGATGATGGCTAAGGTTTGAGGACTGAGGTTTGAGGACTGAGGACAGAGGATTGAGGATTGAGAATTGAGGATTGAGGATTGATGATTGGGTATTGAGGATTGAAGAATGAGGATTGACGATTGAGGATTGAGGATTGAGGATTGAGGATTGAGTATTGAAGCTTCAGGATGGATGATTGAGGATTGAGGATTGAGGATTGAGGATTGAGGATTGAGGATTGAGTATTGAAGATTGTGGACTGATGATTGACGATTGAGGACTGAGGATTGAGGATTGATTATTGAGCTTTGGGGATTGAAGATTGAGGATTGGGATTGAGGATTGAGGATTGAGGATTGAGAATCGAAGATTGAGTATTGAGGATTGAAGATTGAGGTTTGAGGATTGAGGATTGAGGATGGAGGATGAGGGCTGAGGGTTGAGGGTTGAGGTTTGAGTATTGAATACTGAGAATTCAGGATATTCTTTTGAGTATTGAGAATTGAGGATTGACGGTTGAGAATTGAGGATTGAGGATTGAGTATTGAGGATTGAAGATTGAGGTTTGAGGATTGAGAATTGAGAATTGAGGATGAGGACTGAGGGTTGAGGATTGAGGTTTGAGGAACGAGGATTGAGGATTGAGTATTGAAGATTGAGGATTGATGTCTGAGGATTGAGGATTGAGGATTGAGGATTGAGGATTGAGGATTGAAGATTGAGTATTGAGGATTGAGGATTGAGGATTGAGGATTGAGTATTTAAGATTGAGGATTGGTGATTGAGGATTGTGAACTGAGGATTGAGGATTGAGAATTGAGGACTGAGGATTGAGGATTGAGGATTGAGGATTGAGGATTGAAGATTGAGTATGGAGGATTGAATATTGAGGATTGAGGATTGAGGAACGAGGATTGACGATTGAGGATGATGGCTGAGGATTGAGGACTGAGGTTTGAGGTCTGAGGACTGAGGATTGAGGATTGAGAACTGAGGATTGAGGATTGAGGATTGAGGATTGGGTATTGAGGATTGAAGAATGAGGATTGACGATTGAGGATTGTGGATTGAGGATTGAGGATTGAGTATTGAAGATTCAGGATGGATGATTGAGGATTGAGGATTGAGGATTGAGGATTGAGGATTGAGTATTGAAGGTTGAGGATTGGGGACTGAGGATTGGCGATTGAAGATTGAGTATTGAGGATTGAAGATTGAGGATTGAGGATTGAGGACTGAAGATTGAGGACTGAGCGTTGAGTGTTGAGTGATGCGAATTGATGTTTGTATACTGAGATTTGAAGATTGAAGATTGTGGATTGAGTACTGAAAACTGTGAATTGAGGATATTCTAATGAGGACTGAGGATTGACAATTGATTGTTGAGGACTGAGGGTTGAAGATTGACGATTCAGGGTTGAGGATTCGGGATTGAGGTTTGAGGGCGAGGACTGACGGTTGAGGATTGAGGATTGAGGATTGAGGATTGGGTATTGAGGATTGAAGAATGAGGATTGACGATTGAGGATTGTGGATTGAGGATTGAGGATTGAGTATTGAAGATTCAGGATGGATGATTGAGGATTGAGGATTGAGGATTGAGGATTGAGGATTGAGGATTGAGTATTGAAGATTGTGGACTGATGATTGACGATTGAGGACTGAGGATTGAGGATTGATTATTGAGCTTTGGGGATTGAAGATTAAGGATTGGGATTGAGGATTGAGGATTGAGGATTGAGAATCGAAGATTGAGTATTGAGGATTGAAGATTGGGGTTTGAGGATTGAGGATTGAGTATGGAGGATGAGGGCTGAGGGTTGAGGGTTGAGGTTTGAGTATTGAATACTGAGAATTTAGGATATTCTTTTGAGTATTGAGAATTGAGGATTGACGGTTGAGTATTGAGGATTGAGGATTGAGTATTGAGGATTGAAGATTGAGGTTTGAGGATTGAGAATTGAGAATTGAGGATGGGGACTGAGGGTTGAGGATTGAGGTTTGAGGAACGAGGATTGAGGATTGAGAATTGAGGACTGATGATTGACGATTGAGTATTGAAGATTGAGGATTGATGTCTGAGGATTGCGGATTGAGGATTGAGGATTGAGGATTGAGGATTGAAGATTGAGGACTGAGTGTTGAGTGTTGAGTGATGCGAATTGATGTTTGTATACTGAGATTTGAAGATTGAAGATTGGGGATTGAGTACTGAAAACTGTGAATTGAGGATATTCTAATGAGGACTGAGGATTGACAATTGATTGTTGAGGACTGAGGGTTGAAGATTGACGATTCAGGGTTGAGGATTCGGGATTGAGGTTTGAGGACGAGGACTGACGGTTGAGGATTGAGGTTTGAGGATTGAGGATTGAGGACTGATGACTGAGGATTGAGGATTGAGGATTGAGCATTGAGGATTGAAGATTGTGGACTGGGGATTGAGGATTGAAGATTGAGGATTAAGGATTGAGGATTGGGGATTGAGGATCGAAGATTGAGTATTGGGTATTGAGGGTTGAAGAATGAGGATTCAGGACTGAGGGTTGAGGATTGAGGATTGATGATTGAGGTTTGAGGATTGAAGATTGAGTATGGAGGATTGAAGATTGAGGATTGAGGATTGAGGAACGAGGATTGACGATTGAGGATGATGGCTAAGGTTTGAGGACTGAGGTTTGAGGACTGAGGACAGAGGATTGAGGATTGAGAATTGAGGATTGAGGATTGATGATTGGGTATTGAGGATTGAAGAATGAGGATTGACGATTGAGGATTGAGGATTGAGGATTGAGGATTGAGTATTGAAGCTTCAGGATGGATGATTGAGGATTGAGGATTGAGGATTGAGGATTGAGGATTGAGGATTGAGTATTGAAGATTGTGGACTGATGATTGACGATTGAGGACTGAGGATTGAGGATTGATTATTGAGCTTTGGGGATTGAAGATTGAGGATTGGGATTGAGGATTGAGGATTGAGGATTGAGAATCGAAGATTGAGTATTGAGGATTGAAGATTGAGGTTTGAGGATTGAGGATTGAGGATGGAGGATGAGGGCTGAGGGTTGAGGGTTGAGGTTTGAGTATTGAATACTGAGAATTCAGGATATTCTTTTGAGTATTGAGAATTGAGGATTGACGGTTGAGAATTGAGGATTGAGGATTGAGTATTGAGGATTGAAGATTGAGGTTTGAGGATTGAGAATTGAGAATTGAGGATGAGGACTGAGGGTTGAGGATTGAGGTTTGAGGAACGAGGATTGAGGATTGAGTATTGAAGATTGAGGATTGATGTCTGAGGATTGAGGATTGAGGATTGAGGATTGAGGATTGAGGATTGAAGATTGAGTATTGAGGATTGAGGATTGAGGATTGAGGATTGAGTATTTAAGATTGAGGATTGGTGATTGAGGATTGTGAACTGAGGATTGAGGATTGAGAATTGAGGACTGAGGATTGAGGATTGAGGATTGAGGATTGAGGATTGAAGATTGAGTATGGAGGATTGAATATTGAGGATTGAGAATTGAGGAACGAGGATTGACGATTGAGGATGATGGCTGAGGATTGAGGACTGAGGTTTGAGGTCTGAGGACTGAGGATTGAGGATTGAGAACTGAGGATTGAGGATTGAGGATTGAGGATTGGGTATAGAGGATTGAAGAATGAGGATTGACGATTGAGGATTGTGGATTGAGGATTGAGGATTGAGTATTGAAGATTCAGGATGGATGATTGAGGATTGAGGATTGAGGATTGAGGATTGAGGATTGAGTATTGAAGGTTGAGGATTGGGGACTGAGGATTGGCGATTGAAGATTGAGTATTGAGGATTGAAGATTGAGGATTGAGGATTGAGGACTGAAGATTGAGGACTGAGCGTTGAGTGTTGAGTGATGCGAATTGATGTTTGTATACTGAGATTTGAAGATTGAAGATTGTGGATTGAGTACTGAAAACTGTGAATTGAGGATATTCTAATGAGGACTGAGGATTGACAATTGATTGTTGAGGACTGAGGGTTGAAGATTGACGATTCAGGGTTGAGGATTCGGGATTGAGGTTTGAGGGCGAGGACTGACGGTTGAGGATTGAGGTTTGAGGATTGAGGATTGAGGACTGATGACTGAGGATTGAGGATTGAGGATTGAGCATTGAGGATTGAAGATTGTGGACTGGGGATTGAGGATTGAAGATTGAAGATTGAGTATTGAGGATTGAAGATTGAGGATTGAGGATTGAGGACTGAACATTGAGGACTGAGTGTTGAGTGTTGAGTTATGCGAATTGATGTTTGTATACTGAGATTTGAAGATTGAAGATTGGGGATTGAGTACTGAAAACTGTGAATTGAGGATATTGTAATGAGGACTGAGGATTGACAATTGATTGTTGAGGACTGAGGGTTGAAGATTGACGATTCAGGGTTGAGGATTCGGGATTGAGGTTTGAGGATGAGGACTGAGGGTTGAGGATTGAGGTTTGAGGAACGAGGATTGAGGATTGAGTATTGAAGATTGAGGATTGATGTCTGAGGATTGAGGATTGAGGATTGAGGATTGAGGATTGAGGATTGAAGATTGAGTATTGAGGATTGAGGATTGATGATTGAGGATTGAGGATTGAAGATTGAGTATGGAGGATTGAAGATTGAGGATTGAGGATTGAGGAACGAGGATTGACGATTGAGGATGATGGCTGAGGTTTGAGGACTGAGGTTTGAGGACTGAGGACAGAGGACTGAGGATTGAGAATTGAGGATTGAGGATTGAGGATTGATGATTGGGTATAGAGGATTGAATAATGAGGATTGACGATTGAGGATTGAGGATTGAGGATTGAGGATTGAGTATTGAAGCTTCAGGATGGATGATTGAGGATTGAGGATTGAGCATTGAGGATTGAGGATTGAGGATTGAGTATTGAAGATTGTGGACTGATGATTGACGATTGAGGACTGAGGATTGAGGATTGGTTATTGAGCTTTGGGGATTGAAGATTGAGGACTGGGGATAGAGGATCCAATATTGAGGATTAAGGATAGAGTATTGGGGATTGAGGATCTAGGATAGGAGATAGAAGATTGAGGATTGAGGATTCAGGATTGAGGATTGAGGATGAGGGCTGAGGGTTGAGGGTTGAGGTTTGAGGACTGAGGACAGAGGATTGAGGATTGAGAATTGAGGAAGGAGGATTGAGGATTGAGGATTGAGGATTGGGTATTGAGGAATGAAGAATGAGAATTGACTATTGTGGATTGAGTATTGAGGAATGAGGATTAGGTATTGAGGATTGAAGGTTGATGATTGAGGATTGAGGATTGATGACTGAGGATTGAGGATTGAGGATTGAGGATTGAGGATTGATGACTGAAGACTGAGTATTGAGGATTGAAGATTGAGGATTGAGGATTCAGGATTGAGGATTGAGAATGAGGGCTGAGGGTTGAGGATTGAGGTTTGAGGACTGAGGACTGAGGATTGAGGATTGAGAATTGAGGATGGAGGATTGAGGATTGAGGATTGAGGATTGGGCATTGAGGATTGAAGAATGAGGATTGACGATTGAGGATTGGGAATTGAGGATTGAAGATTGAGTATAGAGGATTGAAGGTTGATGATTGAGGATTGAGGATTGTGGATTGAGGATTGAGGGTTGAGGATTGAAGGTTGAGTATTGAGGATTGAACATTGAGTGTTGATGATTGAGGATTGAGGACTGAGGACTGAAGATTGAGGATTGGGGATTGAGGATTGGCGATTAAGGATTGAGGACTGAGGATTGAGAATTGAGGATTGAGGATTGAGGATTGAGGATTGAAGTTTGAGGACAGAGTGTTGAGGGTTGAGTGATGAGAATTGATGTCTGTGGATGGAGACTTGAAGTTTGAAGATTGAGGATTGAGTATTGAAAACAGAGAATTCAGGATATTCTATTGAGTATTGAGAATTGAGGATTGATGATTGAGTATTGAGGATTGATGTTTGAGGGTTGTGTATTGAATATTGAGGATTGAGGATTGAGGATTGAGGATTTAGGATTGAGCATTGAAGATTGATTATTGATGATTGAAGATTTATGATTGAGGATTGAGGGTTGAGGATTGAGGATTGATGATTGAGGATTGAGGATTGAGGATTGAGGATTGAGGATTGAGGATTGAGGATTGAAGATTGAGGATTGGGATTGAGGGTTGAGGATTGTGGATTGAGAATCGAAGACTGAGTATTGAGGATTGAAGATTGAGGTTTGAGGATTGAGGATTGAGAATGGAGGATGAGGGCTGAGGGTTGAGGGTTGAGGTTTGAGTATTGAATACTGAGAATTCAGGATATTCTATTGAGTATTGAGAATTGAGTATTGATAGTTGAGTATTGAGGATTGAGGATTGAGTATTGAGGATTGAAGATTGAGGTTTGAGGATTGAGAATTGAGAATTGAGGATGAGGACTGAGGGTTGAGGATTGAGGTTTGAGGAACGAGGATTGAGGATTGGGGACTGAGGATTGGCGATTGAGGATTGGGGACTGAGGATTGAGAATTGAGGATTGAAGATTGAAGATTGAGTATTGAGGATTGAAGATTGAGGATTGAGGATTGAGGACTGAAGATTGAGGACTGAGTGTTGAGTGTTGAGTGATGCGAATTGATGTTTGTATACTGAGATTTGAAGATTGAAGATTGGGGATTGAGTACTGAAAACTGTGAATTGAGGATATTCTAATGAGGACTGAGGATTGACAATTGATTGTTGAGGACTGAGGGTTGAAGATTGACGATTCGGGGTTGAGGATACGGGATTGAGGTTTGAGGACGAGGACTGACGGTTGAGGATTGAGGTTTGAGGATTGAGGATTGAGGACTGATGACTGAGGATTGAGGATTGAGGATTGAGCATTGAGGATTGAAGATTGAGGTTTGAGGATTGAGGATTGAGGATGGAGGATGAGGGCTGAGGGTTGAGGGTTGAGGTTTGAGTATTGAATACTGAGAATTCAGGATATTCTTTTGAGTATTGAGAATTGAGGATTGACGGTTGAGAATTGAGGATTGAGGATTGAGTATTGAGGATTGAAGATTGAGGTTTGAGGATTGAGAATTGAGAATTGAGGATGAGGACTGAGGGTTGAGGATTGAGGTTTGAGGAACGAGGATTGAGGATTGCGTATTGAAGATTGAGGATTGATGTCTGAGGATTGAGGATTGAGGATTGAGGATTGAGGATTGAGGATTGAAGATTGAGTATTGAGGATTGAGGATTGAGGATTGAGGATTGAGTATTTAAGATTGAGGATTGATGATTGAGGATTGTGAACTGAGGATTGAGGATTGAGAATTGAGGACTGAGGATTGAGGATTGAGGATTGAGGATTGAGGATTGAAGATTGAGTATTGAGGATTGAGGATTAAGGATTGAGGATTGAGTATTTAAGATTGAGGATTGATGATTGAGGATTGCGGACTGAGGATTGAGGATTGAGGATTGAGGATTGAAGACTGAGTATTGAGGATTGATTATTGAGGATTGAAGATTGAGGATTGAGGATTGAGGATTAAGAATTGAGAATTGAGAATGAGGACTGAGGGTTGAGGATCGAGGTTTGAGGAATGAGGATTGAGGATTGAGGATTGAGGATTGATGATTGAGGATTGAGTATTGGAGATTGAGGATTCATGACTGAGGATTGAGGATTGAGGATTGATGATTGAGGATTGAGGATTGAAGATTGAGTATGGAGGATTGAATATTGAGGATTGAGGATTGAGGAACGAGGATTGACGATTGAGGATGATGGCTGAGGATTGAGGACTGAGGTTTGAGGTCTGAGGACTGAGGATTGAGGATTGAGAACTGAGGATTGAGGATTGAGGATTGAGGATTGGGCATTGAGGATTGAAGAATGAGGATTGACGATTGAGGATTGTGGATTGAGGATTGAGGATTGAGTATTGAAGATTCAGGATGGATGATTGAGGATTGAGGATTGAGGATTGAGGATTGAGGATTGAGGATTGAGGATTGAGTATTGAAGATTGTGGACTGATGATTGACGATTGAGGACTGAGGATTGAGGATTGATTATTGAGCTTTGGGGATTGAAGATTGAGGATTGGGATTGAGGATTGAGGATTGAGGATTGAGAATCGAAGATTGAGTATTGAGGATTGAAGATTGAGGTTTGAGGATTGAGGATTGAGGATGGAGGATGAGGGCTGAGGGTTGAGGGTTGAGGTTTGAGTATTGAATACTGAGAATTCAGGATATTCTTTTGAGTATTGAGAATTGAGGATTGACGGTTGAGTATTGAGGATTGAGGATTGAGTATTGAGGATTGAAGATTGAGGTTTGAGGATTGAGAATTGAGAATTGAGGATGAGGACTGAGGGTTGAGGATTGAGGTTTGAGGAACGAGGATTGAGGATTGAGAATTGAGGACTGAGGATTGACAATTGAGTATTGAAGATTGAGGATTGATGTCTGAGGATTGCGGATTGAGGATTGAGGATTGAGGATTGAGGATTGAAGATTGAGTATTGAGGATTGAGGATTGAGGATTGAGGATTGAGTATTTAAGATTGAGGATTGATGATTGAGGATTGCGGACTGAGGATTGAGGATTGAGAATTGAGGATTGAGGATTGAGGATTGAGGATTGAGGATTGAGGATTGAAGATTGAGTATTGAGGATTGAGGATTGAGGATTGAGGATTGACGATTGAGGATTGGGAATTGAGGATTGTAGATTGAGTATTGAACATTGAAGGTTGATGATTGAGGATTGAGGATTGTGGATAGAAGATTGAGGGTTGAGGATTGAATGTTGAGTATTGAGGATTGAACATTGAGTATTGATGATTGAGGATTGAGGACTGAGGATTGAAGGTTGAGGATTGGGGACTCAGGATTGGCGATTGAGGATTGAGGACTGAGGATTGAGAATTGAGGATTGAAGATTGAAGATTGAGTATTGAGGATTGAAGATTGAGGATTGAGGATTGAGGACTGAACATTGAGGACTGAGTGTTGAGTGTTGAGTTATGCGAATTGATGTTTGTATACTGAGATTTGAAGATTGAAGATTGGGGATTGAGTACTGAAAACTGTGAATTGAGGATATTGTAATGAGGACTGAGGATTGACAATTGATTGTTGAGGACTGAGGGTTGAAGATTGACGATTCAGGGTTGAGGATTCGGGATTGAGGTTTGAGGACGAGGACTGACGGTTGAGGATTGAGGTTTGAGGATTGAGGATTGAGGACTGATGACTGAGGATTGAGGATTGAGGATTGAGCATTGAGGATTGAAGCTTCAGGATGGATGATTGAGGATTGAGGATTGAGGATTGAGGATTGAGGATTGAGGATTGAGTATTGAAGATTGTGGACTGATGATTGACGATTGAGGACTGAGGATTGAGGATTGATTATTGAGCTTTGGGGATTGAAGATTGAGGATTGGGATTGAGGATTGAGGATTGAGGATTGAGAATCGAAGATTGAGTATTGAGGATTGAAGATTGAGGTTTGAGGATTGAGGATTGAGGATGGAGGATGAGGGCTGAGGGTTGAGGGTTGAGGTTTGAGTATTGAATACTGAGAATTCAGGATATTCTTTTGAGTATTGAGAATTGAGGATTGACGGTTGAGAATTGAGGATTGAGGATTGAGTATTGAGGATTGAAGATTGAGGTTTGAGGATTGAGAATTGAGAATTGAGGATGAGGACTGAGGGTTGAGGATTGAGGTTTGAGGAACGAGGATTGAGGATTGAGTATTGAAGATTGAGGATTGATGTCTGAGGATTGAGGATTGAGGATTGAGGATTGAGGATTGAGGATTGAAGATTGAGTATTGAGGATTGAGGATTGAGGATTGAGGATTGAGTATTTAAGATTGAGGATTGATGATTGAGGATTGTGAACTGATGATTGAGGATTGAGAATTGAGGACTGAGGATTGAGGATTGAGGATTGAGGATTGAGGATTGAAGATTGAGTATTGAGGATTGAGGATTGAGGATTGAGGATTGAGTATTTAAGATTGAGGATTGATGATTGAGGATTGCGGACTGAGGATTGAGGATTGAGGATTGAGGATTGAAGACTGAGTATTGAGGATTGATTATTGAGGATTGAAGATTGAGGATTGAGGATTGAGGATTAAGAATTGAGAATTGAGAATGAGGACTGAGGGTTGAGGATTGAGGTTTGAGGAATGAGGATTGAGGATTGAGGATTGAGGATTGATGATTGAGGATTGAGTATTGGAGATTGAGGATTCATGACTGAGGATTGAGGATTGAGGATTGATGATTGAGGATTGAGGATTGAAGATTGAGTATGGAGGATTGAATATTGAGGATTGAGGATTGAGGAACGAGGATTGACGATTGAGGATGATGGCTGAGGATTGAGGACTGAGGATTGAGGTCTGAGGACTGAGGATTGAGGATTGAGAACTGAGGATTGAGGATTGAGTATTGAAGATTGTGGACTGATGATTGACGATTGAGGACTGAGGATTGAGGATTGATTACTGAGCTTTGGGGATTGAAGATTGTGGACTGGGGATAGAGGATTGAATATTGAGGATTAAGGATAGAGTATGGGGGATTGAGGATCTAGGATAGGAGATTGATTATTGAGGATTGATGATTGAGTATTGAGGATTGAGGATTGAGAATTGAGATTTGAGGATTGGGACTGAGGGTTGAGGATTGACGTTTGAGCAATGAGGGTTGAGGATTGAGGATTGAGGATTGAGGATTGAGGATTGAGTATTGAAGATTGAGGATTGATGACTGAGGATTGAGGATTGAGGATTGACGATTGAGGATTGGGAATTGAGGATTGAAGATTGAGTATTGAAGATTGAAGGTTGATGATTGAGGATTGAGGATTGTGGATAGAAGATTGAGGGTTGAGGATTGAATGTTGAGTGTTGAGGATTGAACATTGAGTATTGATGATTGAGGATTGAGGACTGAGGATTGAAGGTTGAGGATTGGGGACTGAGGATTGGCGATTGAGGATTGAGGACTGAGGATTGAGAATTGAGGATTGAAGATTGAAGATTGAGTATTGAGGATTGAAGATTGAGGATTGAGGATTGAGGACTGAAGATTGAGGACTGAGTGTTGAGTGTTGAGTGATGCGAATTGATGTTTGTATACTGAGATTTGAAGATTGAAGATTGGGGATTGAGTACTGAAAACTGTGAATTGAGGATATTCTAATGAGGACTGAGGATTGACAATTGATTGTTGAGGACTGAGGGTTGAAGATTGACGATTCGGGGTTGAGGATACGGGATTGAGGTTTGAGGACGAGGACTGACGGTTGAGGATTGAGGTTTGAGGATTCAGGATTGAGGACTGATGACTGAGGATTGAGGATTGAGGATTGAGCATTGAGGATTGAAGATTGTGGACTGGGGATTGAGGATTGAGGATTGAGGATTGAGAATCGAAGATTGAGTATTGAGGATTGAAGATTGAGGTTTGAGGATTGAGGATTGAGGATGGAGGATGAGGGCTGAGGGTTGAGGGTTGAGGATTGAAGATTGAGTATTGAGGATTGAGGATTGAGGACTGAGGATTGAGGATTGAGGATTGAGGATTGAAGACTGAGTATTGAGGATTGATTATTGAGGATTGAAGATTGAGGATTGAGGATTGAGGATTAAGAATTGAGTATTGAGAATGAGGACTGAGGGTTGAGGGTTGAGGTTTGAGGAATGAGGATTGAGGATTGAGGATTGAGGATTGATGATTGAGGATTGAGTATTGAAGATTGAGGATTCATGACTGAGGATTGAGGATTGAGGATTGAGGAACGAGGATTGACGATTGAGGATGATGGCTGAGGTTTGAGGACTGAGGTTTGAGGTCTGAGGACTGAGGATTGAGGATTGAGAATTGAGGATTGAGGATTGAGGATTGAGGATTGGGTATTGAGGATTGAAGAATGAGGATTGACGATTGAGGATTGTGGATTGAGGATTGAGGATTGAGTATTGAAGATTCAGGATGGATTATTGAGGATTGAGGATTGAGGATTGAGGATTGAGGATTGAGGATTGAGGATTGAGTATTGAAGATTGTGGACTGATGATTGACGATTGAGGACTGAGGATTGAGGATTGATTATTGAGCTTTGGGGATTGAAGATTGGACTCGGGATAGAGGATTGAATATTGAGGATTAAGGATAGAGTATTGGGGATTAGTTATCTAGGATAGGGGATTGATTATTGAGGATTTATGATTGAGTATTGAGGATTGAGGATTGAGAATTGAGAATTGAGGATGGGGACTGGGGGTTGAGGATTGACGTTTGAGCAATGAGGATTGAGGATTGAGGATTGAGGATTGAGGATTGAGGATTGAGGATTGAGGATTGAGTATTGAAGATTGAGGATTGATGACTGAGGATTGAGGATTCAGGATTCACGATTGAGGATTGGGAATTAAGGATTGTAGATTGAGTATTGAACATTGAAGGTTGATGATTGAGGATTGAGGATTGTGGATAGAAGATTGAGGGTTGAGGATTGAATGTTGAGTATTGAGGATTGAACATTGAGTATTGATGATTGAGGATTGAGGACTGAGGATTGAAGGTTGAGAATTGGGGACTGAGGATTGGCGATTGAGGATTGAGGACTGAGGATTGAGAATTGAGGATTGAAGATTGAAGATTGAGTATTGAGGATTGAAGATTGAGGATTGAGGGTTGAGGACTGAAGATTGAGGACTGAGTGTTGAGTGTTGAGTTATGCGAATTGATGTTTGTATACTGAGATTTGAAGATTGAAGATTGGGGATTGAGTACTGAAAACTGTGAATTGAGGATATTGTAATGAGGACTGAGGATTGACAATTGATTGTTGAGGACTGAGGGTTGAAGATTGACGATTCAGGGTTGAGGATTCGGGATTGAGGTTTGAGGACGAGGACTGACGGTTGAGGATTGAGGTTTGAGGATTGACGATTGAGGACTGATGACTGAGGATTGAGGATTGAGGATTGAGCATTGAGGATTGAAGATTGTGGACTGGGGATTGAGGATTGAAGATTGAGGATTAAGGATTGAGGATTGGGGATTGAGGATCGAAGATTGAGTATTGGGTATTGAGGATTGAAGAATGAGGATTCAGGACTGAGGATTGAGGATTGAGGATTGATGATTGAGGATTGAGGATTGAAGATTGAGTATGGAGGATTGAAGATTGAGGATTGAGGATTGAGGAACGAGGATTGACGATTGAGGATGATGGCTGAGGTTTGAGGACTGAGGTTTGAGGACTGAGGACAGAGGATTGAGGATTGAGAATTGAGGATTGAGGATTGAGGATTGATGATTGGGTATTGAGGATTGAAGAATGAGGATTGACGATTGAGGATTGAGGATTGAGGATTGAGGATTGAGTATTGAAGCTTCAGGATGGATGATTGAGGATTGAGGATTGAGCATTGAGGATTGAGGATTGAGGATTGAGTATTGAAGATTGTGGACTGATGATTGACGATTGAGGACTGAGGATTGAGGATTGATTATTGAGCTTTGGGGATTGAAGATTGAGGACTGGGGATAGAGGATCCAATATTGAGGATTAAGGATAGAGTATTGGGGATTGAGGATCTAGGATAGGAGATAGAAGATTGAGGATTGAGTATTCAGGATTGAGGATTGAGGATGAGGGCTGAGGGTTGAGGGTTGAGGTTTGAGGACTGAGGACAGAGGATTGAGGAATGAGAATTGAGGATGGAGGATTGAGGATTGAGGATTGAGGATTGGGTATTGAGGATTGAAGAATGAGAATTGACTATTGTGGATTGAGTATTGAGGAATGAGGATTAGGTATTGAGGATTGAAGGTTGATGATTGAGGATTGTGGATTGATGACTGAGGATTGAGGATTGAGGATTGAGGATTGAGGATTGGTGACTGAAGACTGAGTATTGAGGATTGAAGATTGAGGATTGAGGATTCAGGATTGAGGATTGAGAATGAGGGCTGAGGGTTGAGGATTGAGGTTTGAGGACTGAGGACTGAGGATTGAGGATTGAGAATTGAGGATGGAGGATTGAGGATTGAGGATTGAGGATTGGGTATTGAGGATTGAAGAATGAGGATTGACGATTGAGGATTGGGAATTGAGGATTGAAGATTGAGTATAGAGGATTGAAGGTTGATGATTGAGGATTGAGGATTGTGGATTGAGGATTGAGGGTTGAGGATTGAAGGTTGAGTATTGAGGATTGAACATTGAGTGTTGATGATTGAGGATTGAGGACTGAGGATTGAAGATTGAGGATTGGGGATTGAGGATTGGCGATTAAGGATTGAGGACTGAGGATTGAGAATTGAGGATTGAGGATTGAGGATTGAGGATTGAAGTTTGAGGACAGAGTGTTGAGGGTTGAGTGATGAGAATTGATGTCTGTGGATGGAGACTTGAAGATTGAAGATTGAGGATTGAGTATTGAAAACAGAGAATTCAGGATATTCTATTGAGTATTGAGAATTGAGGATTGATGATTGAGTATTGAGGATTGATGTTTGAGGGTTGTGTATTGAATATTGAGGATTGAGGACTGAGGGTTGAGGATTGAGGTTTGAGGAACGAGGATTGAGGATTGAGAATTGAGGACTGAGGATTGACGATTGAGTTTTGAAGATTGAGGATAGATGACTGAGGATTGAGGATTGAGGATTGAGGATTGAGGATTGAAGATTGAGGATTGAGGATTGAGGGTTAAGAATTGAGGATTGAGGATGAGGACTGAGGGTTGAGGATTGAGGATTGAGGAATGTGGATTGAGGATTGAGGATTGAGGATTGATGATTGAGGATTGAGTATTGAAGATTGAGGATTGATGACTGAGGATTGAGGATTGAGGATTGATGATTGAGGATTGAGGATTGAAGATTGAGTATGGAGGATTGAAGATTGAGGATTGAGGATTGAGGATTGAAGATTGAGGACTGAGTGTTGAGGGTTGAGTGATGAGAATTGATGTCTGTGGATTGAGATTTGAAGATTGAAGATTGGGGATTCAGTATTGAAAACTGTGAATTGAGGATATTCTATTGAGGATTGAGGATTGACAATTGATTGTTGCGGACTGAGGGATGAAGATTGAGCATTCAGGATTGAGGATTCGGAATTGAGGTTTGAGGACTGAGGATTGAGTGTTGAGGATTGAGGATTGAGGATTGAGGATTGACGCTTGGGGATAGAGGATTGAGGATGGAGGATTGAAGAGAGAGGACCGAGTGTTGAGGATTGAGTGTTGAGAATTGATGTTTGAGGGTCGAGATTTGATTATTGAATATTGTGGTGTGAGTATTGAATCATGAGAATTCAGGATATTCTGTTGAGTATTGAGAATTGAGGATTGATGGTTGAGTATTGAGAATTGATGCTTGATGGTTGTGTGTTGAATATTGAGGATTGAGTATTGAGGATTGAAGATTGAGTATTGAGGATTGAAGGTTGATGATTGAGGATTGAGGATTGATGATTCAGGATTGAGGATTGAGGATTGAGTATTGAGGACTGATGATTCAAGGCTGTGTATAGAGGATTGAACATTGAGGATTGAGGATTCAGGATTGAGGATTGAGGATGAGGGCTGAGGGTTGAGGATTGAGGATTGAGGATTGAGGATTGAAGATTGAGTATTGAGGATCGAGGATTGAGAATTGGGTATTGAGGATAGAAGAATGAGGATTGACGATTGAGGATTGGGAATTGAGGATTGAAGATTGAGTATTGAGGATTGAAGGTTGATGATTGAGGATTGAGAATTGTGGATTGAGGATTGAGGGTTGAGGATTGAAGGTTGAGTATTGATAATTGAACATTGAGCGTTGATGATTGAGGATTGAGGACTGAGGATTGAAGATTGAGGATTGAGGATTGAGAATTGAGGATTGAGGATTGAGGATTGAGGATTGGGTATTGAGGATTGAAGAATGAGGATTGACGATTGAGGATTGTGGATTGAGGATTGAGGATTGAGTATTGAAGATTCAGGATAGATGATCGAGGATTGAGGATTGAGGATTGAGGATTGAGGATTGAGGATTGAGTATTGAAGATTGTGGACTGATGATTGACGATTGAGGACTGAGGATTGAGGATTGATTATTGAGCTTTGGGGATTGAAGATTGTGGACTGGGGATAGAGGATTGAATATTGTGGATTAAGGATAGAGTATTGGGGATTGAGGATCTAGGATAGGAGATTGATTATTGAGGATTGATGATTGAGTATTGAGGATTGAGGATTGAGAATTGAGATTTGAGGATGGGGACTGAGGGTTGAGGATTGACGTTTGAGCAATGAGGGTTGAGGATTGAGGATTGAGGATTGAGGATTGAGGATTGAGTATTGAAGATTGAGGATTGATGACTGAGGATTGAGGATTGAGGATTGACGATTGAGGATTGGGAATTGAGGATTGAAGATTGAGTATTGAAGATTGAAGGTTGATGATTGAGGATTGAGGATTGTGGATAGAAGATTGAGGGTTGAGGATTGAATGTTGAGTATTGAGGATTGAACATTGAGTATTGATGATTGAGGATTGAGGACTGAGGATTGAAGGTTGAGGATTGGGGACTGAGGATTGGCGATTGAGGATTGAGGACTGAGGATTGAGAATTGAGGATTGAAGATTGAAGATTGAGTATTGAGGATTGAAGATTGAGGATTGAGGATTGAGGACTGAAGATTGAGGACTGAGTGTTGAGTGTTGAGTGATGCGAATTGATGTTTGTATACTGAGATTTGAAGATTGAAGATAGGGGATTGAGTACTGAAAACTGTGAATTGAGGATATTCTAATGAGGACTGAGGATTGACAATTGATTGTTGAGGACTGAGGGTTGAAGATTGACGATTCGGGGTTGAGGATACGGGATTGAGGTTTGAGGACGAGGACTGACGGTTGAGGATTGAGGTTTGAGGATTGAGGATTGAGGACTGATGACTGAGGATTGAGGATTGAGGATTGAGCATTGAGGATTGAAGATTGTGGACTGGGGATTGAGGATTGAGGATTGAGGATTGAGAATCGAAGATTGAGTATTGAGGATTGAAGATTGAGGTTTGAGGATTGAGGATTGAGGATGGAGGATGAGGGCTGAGGGTTGAGGGTTGAGGATTGAAGATTGAGTATTGAGGATTGAGGATTGAGGATTGAGGATTGAGTATTTAAGATTGAGGATTGATGATTGAGGATTGCGGACTGAGGATTGAGGATTGAGGATTGAGGATTGAAGACTGAGTATTGAGGATTGATTATTGAAGATTGAAGATTGAGGATTGAGGATTGAGGATTAAGAATTGAGAATTGAGAATGAGGACTGAGGGTTGAGGGTTGAGGTTTGAGGAATGAGGATTGAGGATTGAGGATTGAGGATTGATGATTGAGGATTGAGTATTGAAGATTGAGGATTCATGACTGAGGATTGAGGATTGAGGATTGAGGAACGAGGATTGACGATTGAGGATGATGGCTGAGGTTTGAGGACTGAGGTTTGAGGTCTGAGGACTGAGGATTTGGGATTGAGAATTGAGGATTGAGGATTGAGGATTGAGGATTGGGTATTGAGGTTTGAAGAATGAGGATTGACGATTGAGGATTGTGGATTGAGGATTGAGGATTGAGTATTGAAGATTCAGGATGGATGATTGAGGATTGAGGATTGAGGATTGAGGATTGAGGATTGAGGATTGAGGATTGAGGATTGAGTATTGAAGATTGTGGACTGATGATTGACGATTGAGGACTGAGGATTGAGGATTGATTATTGAGCTTTGGGGATTGAAGATTGTGGACTGGGGATAGAGGATTGAATATTGAGGATTAAGGATAGAGTATTGGGGATTGAGTATCTAGGATAGGGGATTGATTATTGAGGATTGATGATTGAGTATTGAGGATTGAGGATTGAGAATTGAGAATTGAGGATGGGGACTGGGGGTTGAGGATTGACGTTTGAGCAATGAGGATTGAGGATTGAGGATTGAGGATTGAGGATTGAGGATTGAGGATTGAGGATTGAGTATTGAAGATTGAGGATTGATGACTGAGGATTGAGGATTGAGGATTGACGATTGAGGATTGGGAATTGAGGATTGTAGATTGAGTATTGAAGATTGAAGGTTGATGATTGAGGATTGAGGATTGTGGATAGAAGATTGAGGGTTGAGGATTGAATGTTGAGTATTGAGGATTGAACATTGAGTATTGATGATTGAGGATTGAGGACTGAGGATTGAAGGTTGAGGATTCGGGACTGAGGATTGGCGATTGAGGATTGAGGACTGAGGATTGAGAATTGAGGATTGAAGATTGAAGATTGAGTATTGAGGATTGAAGATTGAGGATTGAGGACTGAGGACTGAGGATTGAGGATTGAGAATTGAGGATGGAGGATTGAGGATTGAGGATTGAGGATTGGGCATTGAGGATTGAAGAATGAGGATTGACGATTGAGGATTGGGAATTGAGGATTGAAGATTGAGTATAGAGGATTGAAGGTTGATGATTGAGGATTGAGGATTGTGGATTGAGGATTGAGGGTTGAGGATTGAAGGTTGAGTATTGAGGATTGAACATTGAGTGTTGATGATTGAGGATTGACGATTGAGGATTGTGGATTGAGGATTGAGGATTGAGTATTGAAGATTCAGGATGGATGATTGAGGATTGAGGATTGAGGATTGAGGATTGAGGATTGAGGATTGAGGATTGAGTATTGAAGATTGTGGACTGATGATTGAGTATTGAGGATTGAATGTTGATGATTGAGGATTGAGGGTTGTGGATTGAGGATTGAGGGTTGAGGATTGAAGGTTGAGTATTGAGTATTGAACATGAGTATTGATGATTGAGGATTGAGGACTGAGGATTGAAGATTGAGGATTGGGGATTGAGGATTGGCGATTAAGGATTGAGGACTGAGGATTGAGAATTGAGGATTGAGGATTGAGGATTGAGGATTGAAGTTTGAGGACAGAGTGTTGATGGTTGAGTGATGAGAATTGATGTCTGTGGATGGAGACTTGAAGATTGAAGATTGAGGATTGAGTATTGAAAACAGAGAATTCAGGATATTCTATTGAGTATTGAGAATTGAGGATTGATGATTGAGTATTGAGGATTGATGTTTGAGGGTTGTGTATTGAATATTGAGGATTGACGTTTGAGCAATGAGGATTGAGGATTGAGGATTGAGGTTTGAGGAATGAGGATTGAGGATTGAGGATTGAAGATTGAGTATGGAGGATTGAAGATTGAGGATTGAGGATTGAGGAACGAGGATTGACGATTGAGGATGATGGCTGAGGTTTGAGGACTGAGGTTTGAGGTCTGAGGACTGAGGATTGAGGATTGAGAATTGAGGATTGAGGATTGAGGATTGAGGATTGGGTATTGAGGATTGAAGAATGAGGATTGACGATTGAGGATTGTGGATTGAGGATTGAGGATTGAGTATTGAAGATTCAGGATGGATGATTGAGGATTGAGGATTGAGGATTGAGGATTGAGGATTGAGGATTGAGTATTGAAGATTGTGGACTGATGATTGACGATTGAGGACTGAGGATTGAGGATTGATTATTGAGCTTTGGGGATTGAAGATTGAGGATTGGGATTGAGGATTGAGGATTGAGGATTGAGGATTGAGGATTGAGGATTGACGATTGAGGATTGAGTATTGAAGATTTAGGATTCATGACTGAGGATTGAGGATTGAGGATTGATGATTGAGGATTGAGGATTGAAGATTGAGTATGGAGGATTGAAGATTGAGGATTGAGGATTGAGGAACGAGGATTGACGATTGAGGATGATGGCTGAGGTTTGAGGACTGAGGTTTGAGGTCTGAGGACTGAGGATTGAGGATTGAGAACTGAGGATTGAGGATTGAGGATTGAGGATTGGGTATTGAGGATTGAAGAATGAGGATTGACGATTGAGGATTGTGGATTGAGGATTGAGGATTGAGTATTGAAGATTCAGGATGGATGATTGAGGATTGAGGATTGAGGATTGAGGATTGAGGATTGAGGATTGAGTATTGAAGATTGTGGACTGATGATTGACGATTGAGGACTGAGGATTGAGGATTGATTATTGAGCTTTGGGGATTGAAGATTAAGGATTGGGATTGAGGATTGAGGATTGAGGATTGAGAATCGAAGATTGAGTATTGAGGATTGAAGATTGGGGTTTGAGGATTGAGGATTGAGTATGGAGGATGAGGGCTGAGGGTTGAGGGTTGAGGTTTGAGTATTGAATACTGAGAATTCAGGATATTCTTTTGAGTATTGAGAATTGAGGATTGACGGTTGAGTATTGAGGATTGAGGATTGAGTATTGAGGATTGAAGATTGAGGTTTGAGGATTGAGAATTGAGAATTGAGGATGGGGACTGAGGGTTGAGGATTGAGGTTTGAGGAACGAGGATTGAGGATTGAGAATTGAGGACTGATGATTGACGATTGAGTATTGAAGATTGAGGATTGATGTCTGAGGATTGCGGATTGAGGATTGAGGATTGAGGATTGAGGATTGAAGATTGAGGACTGAGTGTTGAGTGTTGAGTGATGCGAATTGATGTTTGTATACTGAGATTTGAAGATTGAAGATTGGGGATTGAGTACTGAAAACTGTGAATTGAGGATATTCTAATGAGGACTGAGGATTGACAATTGATTGTTGAGGACTGAGGGTTGAAGATTGACGATTCAGGGTTGAGGATTCGGGATTGAGGTTTGAGGACGAGGACTGACGGTTGAGGATTGAGGTTTGAGGATTGAGGATTGAGGACTGATGACTGAGGATTGAGGATTGAGGATTGAGCATTGAGGATTGAAGATTGTGGACTGGGGATTGAGGATTGAAGATTGAGGATTAAGGATTGAGGATTGGGGATTGAGGATCGAAGATTGAGTATTGGGTATTGAGGGTTGAAGAATGAGGATTCAGGACTGAGGGTTGAGGATTGAGGATTGATGATTGAGGTTTGAGGATTGAAGATTGAGTATGGAGGATTGAAGATTGAGGATTGAGGATTGAGGAACGAGGATTGACGATTGAGGATGATGGCTGAGGATTGAGGACTGAGGTTTGAGGTCTGAGGACTGAGGATTGAGGATTGAGAACTGAGGATTGAGGATTGAGGATTGAGGATTGGGTATTGAGGATTGAAGAATGAGGATTGACGATTGAGGATTGTGGATTGAGGATTGAGGATTGAGTATTGAAGATTCAGGATGGATGATTGAGGATTGAGGATTGAGGATTGAGGATTGAGGATTGAGTATTGAAGGTTGAGGATTGGGGACTGAGGATTGGCGATTGAAGATTGAGTATTGAGGATTGAAGATTGAGGATTGAGGATTGAGGACTGAAGATTGAGGACTGAGCGTTGAGTGTTGAGTGATGCGAATTGATGTTTGTATACTGAGATTTGAAGATTGAAGATTGTGGATTGAGTACTGAAAACTGTGAATTGAGGATATTCTAATGAGGACTGAGGATTGACAATTGATTGTTGAGGACTGAGGGTTGAAGATTGACGATTCAGGGTTGAGGATTCGGGATTGAGGTTTGAGGGCGAGGACTGACGGTTGAGGATTGAGGTTTGAGGATTGAGGATTGAGGACTGATGACTGAGGATTGAGGATTGAGGATTGAGCATTGAGGATTGAAGATTGTGGACTGGGGATTGAGGATTGAAGATTGAAGATTGAGTATTGAGGATTGAAGATTGAGGATTGAGGATTGAGGACTGAACATTGAGGACTGAGTGTTGAGTGTTGAGTTATGCGAATTGATGTTTGTATACTGAGATTTGAAGATTGAAGATTGGGGATTGAGTACTGAAAACTGTGAATTGAGGATATTGTAATGAGGACTGAGGATTGACAATTGATTGTTGAGGACTGAGGGTTGAAGATTGACGATTCAGGGTTGAGGATTCGGGATTGAGGTTTGAGGATGAGGACTGAGGGTTGAGGATTGAGGTTTGAGGAACGAGGATTGAGGATTGAGTATTGAAGATTGAGGATTGATGTCTGAGGATTGAGGATTGAGGATTGAGGATTGAGGATTGAGGATTGAAGATTGAGTATTGAGGATTGAGGATTGATGATTGAGGATTGAGGATTGAAGATTGAGTATGGAGGATTGAAGATTGAGGATTGAGGATTGAGGAACGAGGATTGACGATTGAGGATGATGGCTGAGGTTTGAGGACTGAGGTTTGAGGACTGAGGACAGAGGACTGAGGATTGAGAATTGAGGATTGAGGATTGAGGATTGATGATTGGGTATTGAGGATTGAATAATGAGGATTGACGATTGAGGATTGAGGATTGAGGATTGAGGATTGAGTATTGAAGCTTCAGGATGGATGATTGAGGATTGAGGATTGAGCATTGAGGATTGAGGATTGAGGATTGAGTATTGAAGATTGTGGACTGATGATTGACGATTGAGGACTGAGGATTGAGGATTGGTTATTGAGCTTTGGGGATTGAAGATTGAGGACTGGGGATAGAGGATCCAATATTGAGGATTAAGGATAGAGTATTGGGGATTGAGGATCTAGGATAGGAGATAGAAGATTGAGGATTGAGGATTCAGGATTGAGGATTGAGGATGAGGGCTGAGGGTTGAGGGTTGAGGTTTGAGGACTGAGGACAGAGGATTGAGGATTGAGAATTGAGGAAGGAGGATTGAGGATTGAGGATTGAGGATTGGGTATTGAGGAATGAAGAATGAGAATTGACTATTGTGGATTGAGTATTGAGGAATGAGGATTAGGTATTGAGGATTGAAGGTTGATGATTGAGGATTGAGGATTGATGACTGAGGATTGAGGATTGAGGATTGAGGATTGAGGATTGATGACTGAAGACTGAGTATTGAGGATTGAAGATTGAGGATTGAGGATTCAGGATTGAGGATTGAGAATGAGGGCTGAGGGTTGAGGATTGAGGTTTGAGGACTGAGGACTGAGGATTGAGGATTGAGAATTGAGGATGGAGGATTGAGGATTGAGGATTCAGGATTGGGCATTGAGGATTGAAGAATGAGGATTGACGATTGAGGATTGGGAATTGAGGATTGAAGATTGAGTATAGAGGATTGAAGGTTGATGATTGAGGATTGAGGATTGTGGATTGAGGATTGAGGGTTGAGGATTGAAGGTTGAGTATTGAGGATTGAACATTGAGTGTTGATGATTGAGGATTGAGGACTGAGGATTGAAGATTGAGGATTGGGGATTGAGGATTGGCGATTAAGGATTGAGGACTGAGGATTGAGAATTGAGGATTGAGGATTGAGGATTGAGGATTGAAGTTTGAGGACAGAGTGTTGAGGGTTGAGTGATGAGAATTGATGTCTGTGGATGGAGACTTGAAGTTTGAAGATTGAGGATTAAGTATTGAAAACAGAGAATTCAGGATATTCTATTGAGTATTGAGAATTGAGGATTGATGATTGAGTATTGAGGATTGATGTTTGAGGGTTGTGTATTGAATATTGAGGATTGAGGATTGAGGATTGAGGATTTAGGATTGAGCATTGAAGATTGATTATTGATGATTGAAGATTTATGATTGAGGATTGAGGGTTGAGGATTGAGGATTGATGATTGAGGATTGAGGATTGAGGATTGAGGATTGAGGATTGAGGATTGAGGATTGAAGATTGAGGATTGGGATTGAGGGTTGAGGATTGTGGATTGAGAATCGAAGACTGAGTATTGAGGATTGAAGATTGAGGTTTGAGGATTGAGGATTGAGAATGGAGGATGAGGGCTGAGGGTTGAGGGTTGAGGTTTGAGTATTGAATACTGAGAATTCAGGATATTCTATTGAGTATTGAGAATTGAGTATTGATAGTTGAGTATTGAGGATTGAGGATTGAGTATTGAGGATTGAAGATTGAGGTTTGAGGATTGAGAATTGAGAATTGAGGATGAGGACTGAGGGTTGAGGATTGAGGTTTGAGGAACGAGGATTGAGGATTGGGGACTGAGGATTGGCGATTGAGGATTGGGGACTGAGGATTGAGAATTGAGGATTGAAGATTGAAGATTGAGTATTGAGGATTGAAGATTGAGGATTGAGGATTGAGGACTGAAGATTGAGGACTGAGTGTTGAGTGTTGAGTGATGCGAATTGATGTTTGTATACTGAGATTTGAAGATTGAAGATTGGGGATTGAGTACTGAAAACTGTGAATTGAGGATATTCTAATGAGGACTGAGGATTGACAATTGATTGTTGAGGACTGAGGGTTGAAGATTGACGATTCGGGGTTGAGGATACGGGATTGAGGTTTGAGGACGAGGACTGACGGTTGAGGATTGAGGTTTGAGGATTGAGGATTGAGGACTGATGACTGAGGATTGAGGATTGAGGATTGAGCATTGAGGATTGAAGATTGAGGTTTGAGGATTGAGGATTGAGGATGGAGGATGAGGGCTGAGGGTTGAGGGTTGAGGATTGAAGATTGAGTATTGAGGATTGAGGATTGAGGATTGAGGATTGAGTATTTAAGATTGAGGATTGATGATTGAGGATTGCGGACTGAGGATTGAGGATTGAGGATTGAGGATTGAAGACTGAGTATTGAGGATTGATTATTGAAGATTGAAGATTGAGGATTGAGGATTGAGGATTAAGAATTGAGAATTGAGAATGAGGACTGAGGGTTGAGGGTTGAGGTTTGAGGAATGAGGATTGAGGATTGAGGATTGAGGATTGATGATTGAGGATTGAGTATTGAAGATTGAGGATTCATGACTGAGGATTGAGGATTGAGGATTGAGGAACGAGGATTGACGATTGAGGATGATGGCTGAGGTTTGAGGACTGAGGTTTGAGGTCTGAGGACTGAGGATTTGGGATTGAGAATTGAGGATTGAGGATTGAGGATTGAGGATTGGGTATTGAGGTTTGAAGAATGAGGATTGACGATTGAGGATTGTGGATTGAGGATTGAGGATTGAGTATTGAAGATTCAGGATGGATGATTGAGGATTGAGGATTGAGGATTGAGGATTGAGGATTGAGGATTGAGGATTGAGTATTGAAGATTGTGGACTGATGATTGACGATTGAGGACTGAGGATTGAGGATTGATTATTGAGCTTTGGGGATTGAAGATTGTGGACTGGGGATAGAGGATTGAATATTGAGGATTAAGGATAGAGTATTGGGGATTGAGTATCTAGGATAGGGGATTGATTATTGAGGATTGATGATTGAGTATTGAGGATTGAGGATTGAGAATTGAGAATTGAGGATGGGGACTGGGGGTTGAGGATTGACGTTTGAGCAATGAGGATTGAGGATTGAGGATTGAGGATTGAGGATTGAGGATTGAGGATTGAGGATTGAGTATTGAAGATTGAGGATTGATGACTGAGGATTGAGGATTGAGGATTGTAGATTGAGTATTGAAGATTGAAGGTTGATGATTGAGGATTGAGGATTGTGGATAGAAGATTGAGGGTTGAGGATTGAATGTTGAGTATTGAGGATTGAACATTGAGTATTGATGATTGAGGATTGAGGACTGAGGATTGAAGGTTGAGGATTCGGGACTGAGGATTGGCGATTGAGGATTGAGGACTGAGGATTGAGAATTGAGGATTGAAGATTGAAGATTGAGTATTGAGGATTGAAGATTGAGGATTGAGGATTGAGGACTGAAGATTGAGGACTGAGTGTTGAGTGTTGAGTTATGCGAATTGATGTTTGTATACTGAGATTTGAAGATTGAAGATTGGGGATTGAGTACTGAAAACTGTGAATTGAGGATATTGTAATGAGGACTGAGGATTGACAATTGATTGTTGAGGACTGAGGGTTGAAGATTGACGATTCAGGGTTGAGGATTCGGGATTGAGGTTTGAGGACGAGGACAGACGGTTGAGGATTGAGGTTTGAGGATTGAGGATTGAGGACTGATGACTGATGATTGAGGATTGAGGATTGAGCTTTGAGGATTGAAGATTGTGGACTGGGGATTGAGGATTGAAGATTGAGGATTAAGGATTGAGGATTGGGGATTGAGGATCGAAGATTGAGTATTGGGTATTGAGGATTGAAGAATGAGGATTCAGGACTGAGGATTGAGGATTGAGGATTGATGATTGAGGATTGAGGATTGAAGATTGAGTATGGAGGATTGAAGATTGAGGATTGAGGATTGAGGAACGAGGATTGACGATTGAGGATGATGGCTGAGGTTTGAGGACTGAGGTTTGAGGACTGAGGACAGAGGATTGAGGATTGAGAATTGAGGATTGAGGATTGAGGATTGATGATTGGGTATTGAGGATTGAAGAATGAGGATTGACGATTGAGGATTGAGGATTGAGGATTGAGGATTGAGTATTGAAGCTTCAGGATGGATGATTGAGGATTGAGGATTGAGCATTGAGGATTGACGATTGAGGATTGAGTATTGAAGATTGTGGACTGATGATTGACGATTGAGGACTGAGGATTGAGGATTGATTATTGAGCTTTGGGGATTGAAGATTGAGGACTGGGGATGGAGGATCCAATATTGAGGATTAAGGATAGAGTATTGGGGATTGAGGATCTAGGATAGGAGATAGAAGATTGAGGATTGAGGATTCAGGATTGAGGATTGAGGATGAGGGCTGAGGGTTGAGGGTTGAGGTTTGAGGACTGAGGACAGAGGATTGAGGATTGAGAATTGAGGATGGAGGATTGAGGATTGAGGATTGAGGATTGGGTATTGAGGATTGAAGAATGAGAATTGACTATTGTGGATTGAGTATTGAGGAATGAGGATTAGGTATTGAGGATTGAAGGTTGATGATTGAGGATTGAGGATTGATGACTGAGGATTGAGGATTGAGGATTGAGGATTGAGGATTGATGACTGAAGACTGAGTATTGAGGATTGAAGATTGAGGATTGAGGATTCAGGATTGAGGATTGAGAATGAGGGCTGAGGGTTGAGGATTGAGGTTTGAGGACTGAGGACTGAGGATTGAGGATTGAGAATTGAGGATGGAGGATTGAGGATTGAGGATTGAGGATTGGGCATTGAGGATTGAAGAATGAGGATTGACGATTGAGGATTGGGAATTGAGGATTGAAGATTGAATATAGAGGATTGAAGGTTGATGATTGAGGATTGAGGATTGTGGATTGAGGATTGAGGGTTGAGGATTGAAGGTTGAGTATTGAGGATTGAACATTGAGTGTTGATGATTGAGGATTGACGATTGAGGATTGTGGATTGAGGATTGAGGATTGAGTATTGAAGATTCAGGATGGATGATTGAGGATTGAGGATTGAGGATTGAGGATTGAGGATTGAGGATTGAGGATTGAGTATTGAAGATTGTGGACTGATGATTGACGATTGAGGACTGAGGATTGAGGATTGATTATTGAGCTTTGGGGATTGAAGATTGTGGACTGGGGATAGAGGATTGAATATTGAGGATTAAGGATAGAGTATTGGGGATTGAGTATCTAGGATAGGGGATTGATTATTGAGGATTGATGATTGAGTATTGAGGATTGAGGATTGAGAATTGAGAATTGAGGATGGGGACTGGGGGTTGAGGATTGACGTTTGAGCAATGAGGATTGAGGATTGAGGATTGAGGATTGAGGATTGAGGATTGAGGATTGAGGATTGAGTATTGAAGATTGAGGATTGATGACTGAGGATTGAGGATTGAGGATTGACGATTGAGGATTGGGAATTGAGGATTGTAGATTGAGTATTGAAGATTGAAGGTTGATGATTGAGGATTGAGGATTGTGTATAGAAGATTGAGGGTTGAGGATTGAATGTTGAGTATTGAGGATTGAACATTGAGTATTGATGATTGAGGATTGAGGACTGAGGATTGAAGGTTGAGGATTCGGGACTGAGGATTGGCGATTGAGGATTGAGGACTGAGGATTGAGAATTGAGGATTGAAGATTGAAGATTGAGTATTGAGGATTGAAGATTGAGGATTGAGGATTGAGGACTGAAGATTGAGGACTGAGTGTTGAGTGTTGAGTTATGCGAATTGATGTTTGTATACTGAGATTTGAAGATTGAAGATTGGGGATTGAGTACTGAAAACTGTGAATTGAGGATATTGTAATGAGGACTGAGGATTGACAATTGATTGTTGAGGACTGAGGGTTGAAGATTGACGATTCAGGGTTGAGGATTCGGGATTGAGGTTTGAGGACGAGGACTGACGGTTGAGGATTGAGGTTTGAGGATTGAGGATTGAGGACTGATGACTGAGGATTCAGGATTGAGGATTGAGCTTTGAGGATTGAAGATTGTGGACTGGGGATTGAGGATTGAAGATTGAGGATTAAGGATTGAGGATTGGGGATTGAGGATCGAAGATTGAGTATTGGGTATTGAGGATTGAAGAATGAGGATTCAGGACTGAGGATTGAGGATTGAGGATTGATGATTGAGGATTGAGGATTGAAGATTGAGTATGGAGGATTGAAGATTGAGGATTGAGGATTGAGGAACGAGGATTGACGATTGAGGATGATGGCTGAGGTTTGAGGACTGAGGTTTGAGGGCTGAGGACAGAGGATTGAGGATTGAGAATTGAGGATTGAGGATTGAGGATTGATGATTGGGTATTGAGGATTGAAGAATGAGGATTGACGATTGAGGATTGAGGATTGAGGATTGAGGATTGAGTATTGAAGCTTCAGGATGGATGATTGAGGATTGAGGATTGAGCATTGAGGATTGAGGATTGAGGATTGAGTATTGAAGATTGTGGACTGATGATTGACGATTGAGGACTGAGGATTGAGGATTGATTATTGAGCTTTGGGGATTGAAGATTGAGGACTGGGGATGGAGGATCCAATATTGAGGATTAAGGATAGAGTATTGGGGATTGAGGATCTAGGATAGGAGATAGAAGATTGAGGATTGAGGATTCAGGATTGAGGATTGAGGATGAGGGCTGAGGGTTGAGGGTTGAGGTTTGAGGACTGAGGACAGAGGATTGAGGATTGAGAATTGAGGATGGAGGATTGAGGATTGAGGATTGAGGATTGGGTATTGAGGATTGAAGAATGAGAATTGACTATTGTGGATTGAGTATTGAGGAATGAGGATTAGGTATTGAGGATTGAAGGTTGATGATTGAGGATTGAGGATTGATGACTGAGGATTGAGGATTGAGGATTGAGGATTGAGGATTGATGACTGAAGACTGAGTATTGAGGATTGAAGATTGAGGATTGAGGATTCAGGATTGAGGATTGAGAATGAGGGCTGAGGGTTGAGGATTGAGGTTTGAGGACTGAGGACTGAGGATTGAGGATTGAGAATTGAGAATTGAGGATGGAGGATTGAGGATTGAGGATTGAGGATTGGGCATTGAGGATTGAAGAATGAGGATTGACGATTGAGGATTGGGAATTGAGGATTGAAGATTGAGTATAGAGGATTGAAGGTTGATGATTGAGGATTGAGGATTGTGGATTGAGGATTGAGGGTTGAGGATTGAAGGTTGAGTATTGAGGATTGAACATTGAGTGTTGATGATTGAGGATTGAGGACTGAGGATTGAAGATTGAGGATTGGGGATTGAGGATTGGCGATTAAGGATTGAGGACTGAGGATTGAGAATTGAGGATTGAGGATTGAGGATTGAGGATTGAAGTTTGAGGACAGAGTGTTGAGGGTTGAGTGATGAGAATTGATGTCTGTGGATGGAGACTTGAAGTTTGAAGATTGAGGATTGAGTATTGAAAACAGAGAATTCAGGATATTCTATTGAGTATTGAGAATTGAGGATTGATGATTGAGTATTGAGGATTGATGATTGAGGGTTGTGTATTGAATATTGAGGATTGAGGATTGAGGATTGAGGATTGAGGATTGAGCATTGAAGATTGATTATTGATGATTGAAGATTTATGATTGAGGATTGAGGGTTGAGGATTGAGGATTGATGATTGAGGATTGAGGATTGAGGATTGAGGATTGAGGATTGAGGATTGAGGATTGAAGATTGAGGATTGGGACTGAGGGTTGAGGATTGTGGATTGAGAATCGAAGACTGAGTATTGAGGATTGAAGATTGAGGTTTGAGGATTGAGGATTGAGAATGGAGGATGAGGGCTGAGGGTTGAGGGCTGAGGTTTGAGTATTGAATACTGAGAATTCAGGATATTCTATTGAGTATTGAGAATTGAGTATTGATAGTTGAGTATTGAGGATTGAGGATTGAGTATTGAGGATTGAAGATTGAGGTTTGAGGATTGAGAATTGAGAATTGAGGATGAGGACTGAGGGTTGAGGATTGAGGTTTGAGGAACGAGGATTGAGGATTGAGAATTGAGGACTGAGGATTGACGATTGAGTTTTGAAGATTGCGGATAGATGACTGAGGATTGAGGATTGAGGATTGAGGATTGAGGATTGAGGATTGAAGATTGAGTATTGAGGATTGAGGATTGAGGATCGAGGATTGAGTATTGAAGATTGAGGATTGATGATTGAGGATTGCGGACTGAGGATTGAGGATTGAGGATTGAGGATTGAAGACTGAGTATTGAGGATTGATTATTGAGGATTGAAGATTGAGGATTGAGGATTGAGGGTTAAGAATTGAGGATTGAGGATGAGGACTGAGGGTTGAGGATTGAGGATTGAGGAATGTGGATTGAGGATTGAGGATTGAGGATTGATGATTGAGGATTGAGTATTGAAGATTGAGGATTGATGACTGAGGATTGAGGATTGAGGATTGAAGATTGAGTATGGAGGATTGAAGATTGAGGATTGAGGATTGAGGATTGAAGATTGAGGACTGAGTGTTGAGGGTTGAGTGATGAGAATTGATGTCTGTGGATTGAGATTTGAAGATTGAAGATTGGGGATTCAGTATTGAAAACTGTGAATTGAGGATATTCTATTGAGGATTGAGGATTGACAATTGATTGTTGCGGACTGAGGGATGAAGATTGAGCATTCAGGATTGAGGATTCGGAATTGAGGTTTGAGGACTGAGGATTGAGTGTTGAGGATTGAGGATTGAGGATTGAGGATTGACGCTTGGGGATAGAGGATTGAGGATGGAGGATTGAAGAGAGAGGACCGAGTGTTGAGGATTGAGTGTTGAGAATTGATGTTTGAGGGTCGAGATTTGATTATTGAATATTGTGGATTGAGTATTGAATCATGAGAATTCAGGATATTCTATTGAGTATTGATAATTGAGGATTGATGGTTGAGTATTGAGAATTGATGCTTGATGGTTGTGTGTTGAATATTGAGGATTGAGTATTGAGGATTGAAGATTGAGTATTGAGGATTGAAGGTTGATGATTGAGGATTGAGGATTGATGATTCAGGATAGAGGATTGAGGATTGAGTATTGAGGATTGATGATTCAAGGCTGTGTATTGAGGATTGAACATTGAGGATTGAGGATTCAGGATTGAGGATTGAGGATGAGGTCTGAGGGTTGAGGATTGAGGATTGAGGATTGAGGATTGAAGGTTGAGTATTGAGGATCGAGGATTGAGAATTGGGTATTGAGGATAGAAGAATGAGGATTGACGATTGAGGATCGGGAATTGAGGATTGAAGATTGAGTATTGAGGATTGAAGGTTGATGATTGAGGATTGAGAATTGTGGATTGAGGATTGAGGGTTGAGGATTGAAGGTTGAGTATTGATAATTGAACATTGAGCATTGATGATTGAGGATTGAGGACTGAGGATTGAAGATTGAGGATTGGGGATTGAGGATTGGCGATTGAGGATTGAGGACTGAGGATTGAGAATTGAGGATTGAGGATTGAGGATTGAGGATTGAAATTTGAGGACAGAGTGTTGAGGGTTGAGTGATGAGAATTGATGTCTGTGGATGGAGACTTGAAGATTGAAGATTGAGGATTGATTATTGAAAACAGAGAACTCAGGATATTCCATTGAGTATTGAGAATTGAGGATTGACGATTGAGTATTGAGGATTGACGTTTGAGGGTTGTGTATTGAATATTGAGGATTGAGGACTGAGGATTGAGGATTGAGTTTTGAGCATTGAAGATTGAGTATTGATGATTGAAGATTCGGGATTGAGGATTGAGGGTTGAGGATTGAGGATTGATGATTGAGGATTGAGGATTGAGGATTGAGGATTGAGTATTGAAGATTGTGGACTGATGATTGACGATTGAGGACTGAGGATTGAGGATTGATTATTGAGCTTTGGGGATTGAAGATTGAGGATTGGGATTGAGGATTGAGGATTGAGGATTGAGAATCGAAGATTGAGTATTGAGGATTGAAGATTGAGGTTTGAGGATTGAGGATTGAGGATGGAGGATGAGGGCTGAGGGTTGAGGGTTGAGGTTTGAGTATTGAATACTGAGAATTCAGGATATTCTTTTGAGTATTGAGAATTGAGGATTGACGGTTGAGTATTGAGGATTGAGGATTGAGTATTGAGGATTGAAGATTGAGGTTTGAGGATTGAGAATTGAGAATTGAGGATGAGGACTGAGGGTTGAGGATTGAGGTTTGAGGAACGAGGATTGAGGATTGAGAATTGAGGACTGAGGATTGACGATTGAGTATTGAAGATTGAGGATTGATGTCTGAGGATTGCGGATTGAGGATTGAGGATTGAGGATTGAGGATTGAAGATTGAGTATTGAGGATTGAGTATTGAGGATTGAGGATTGAGTATTTAAGATTGAGGATTGATGATTGAGGATTGCGGACTGAGGATTGAGGATTGAGAATTGAGGATTGAGGATTGAGGATTGAGGATTGAGGATTGAGGATTGAAGATTGAGTATTGAGGATTGAGGATTGAGGATTGAGGATTGAGTATTTAAGATTGAGGATTGATGATTGAGGATTGCGGACTGAGGATTGAGGATTGAGGATTGAGGATTGAGGATTGAGTATTGAAGATTGTGGACTGATGATTGACGATTGAGGACTGAGGATTGAGGATTGATTATTGAGCTTTGGGGATTGAAGATTGGACTCGGGATAGAGGATTGAATATTGAGGATTAAGGATAGAGTATTGGGGATTGAGTATCTAGGATAGGGGATTGATTATTGAGGATTGATGATTGAGTATTGAGGATTGAGGATTGAGGATTGAGAATTGAGAATTGAGGATGGGGACTGGGGGTTGAGGATAGACGTTTGAGCAATGAGGATTGAGGATTGAGGATTGAGGATTGAGGATTGAGGATTGAGGATTGAGGATTGAGTATTGAAGATTGAGGATTGATGACTGAGGATTGAGGATTGAGGATTGACGATTGAGGATTGGGAATTGAGGATTGTAGATTGAGTATTGAACATTGAAGGTTGATGATTGAGGATTGAGGATTGTGGATAGAAGATTGAGGGTTGAGGATTGAATGTTGAGTATTGAGGATTGAACATTGAGTATTGATGATTGAGGATTGAGGACTGAGGATTGAAGGTTGAGGATTGGGGACTCAGGATTGGCGATTGAGGATTGAGGACTGAGGATTGAGAATTGAGGATTGAAGATTGAAGATTGAGTATTGAGGATTGAAGATTGAGGATTGAGGATTGAGGACTGAACATTGAGGACTGAGTGTTGAGTGTTGAGTTATGCGAATTGATGTTTGTATACTGAGATTTGAAGATTGAAGATTGGGGATTGAGTACTGAAAACTGTGAATTGAGGATATTGTAATGAGGACTGAGGATTGACAATTGATTGTTGAGGACTGAGGGTTGAAGATTGACGATTCAGGGTTGAGGATTCGGGATTGAGGTTTGAGGACGAGGACTGACGGTTGAGGATTGAGGTTTGAGGATTGAGGACTGATGACTGAGGATTGAGGATTGAGGATTGAGCATTGAGGATTGAAGCTTCAGGATGGATGATTGAGGATTGAGGATTGAGGATTGAGGATTGAGGATTGAGGATTGAGTATTGAAGATTGTGGACTGATGATTGACGATTGAGGACTGAGGATTGAGGATTGATTATTGAGCTTTGGGGATTGAAGATTGAGGATTGGGATTGAGGATTGAGGATTGAGGATTGAGAATCGAAGATTGAGTATTGAGGATTGAAGATTGAGGTTTGAGGATTGAGGATTGAGGATGGAGGATGAGGGCTGTGGGTTGAGGGTTGAGGTTTGAGTATTGAATACTGAGAATTCAGGATATTCTTTTGAGTATTGAGAATTGAGGATTGACGGTTGAGAATTGAGGATTGAGGATTGAGTATTGAGGATTGAAGATTGAGGTTTGAGGATTGAGAATTGAGAATTGAGGATGAGGACTGAGGGTTGAGGATTGAGGTTTGAGGAACGAGGATTGAGGATTGAGTATTGAAGATTGAGGATTGATGTCTGAGGATTGAGGATTGAGGATTGAGGATTGAGGATTGAGGATTGAAGATTGAGTATTGAGGATTGAGGATTGAGGATTGAGGATTGAGTATTTAAGATTGAGGATTGATGATTGAGGATTGTGAACTGATGATTGAGGATTGAGAATTGAGGACTGAGGATTGAGGATTGAGGATTGAGGATTGAGGATTGAAGATTGAGTATTGAGGATTGAGGATTGAGGATTGAGGATTGAGTATTTAAGATTGAGGATTGATGATTGAGGATTGCGGACTGAGGATTGAGGATTGAGGATTGAGGATTGAAGACTGAGTATTGAGGATTGATTATTGAGGATTGAAGATTGAGGATTGAGGATTGAGGATTAAGAATTGAGAATTGAGAATGAGGACTGAGGGTTGAGGATTGAGGTTTGAGGAATGAGGATTGAGGATTGAGGATTGAGGATTGATGATTGAGGATTGAGTATTGGAGATTGAGGATTCATGACTGAGGATTGAGGATTGAGGATTGATGATTGAGGATTGAGGATTGAAGATTGAGTATGGAGGATTGAATATTGAGGATTGAGGATTGAGGAACGAGGATTGACGATTGAGGATGATGGCTGAGGATTGAGGACTGAGGATTGAGGTCTGAGGACTGAGGATTGAGGATTGAGAACTGAGGATTGAGGATTGAGTATTGAAGATTGTGGACTGATGATTGACGATTGAGGACTGAGGATTGAGGATTGATTACTGAGCTTTGGGGATTGAAGATTGTGGACTGGGGATAGAGGATTGAATATTGAGGATTAAGGATAGAGTATGGGGGATTGAGGATCTAGGATAGGAGATTGATTATTGAGGATTGATGATTGAGTATTGAGGATTGAGGATTGAGAATTGAGATTTGAGGATTGGGACTGAGGGTTGAGGATTGACGTTTGAGCAATGAGGGTTGAGGATTGAGGATTGAGGATTGAGGATTGAGGATTGAGTATTGAAGATTGAGGATTGATGACTGAGGATTGAGGATTGAGGATTGACGATTGAGGATTGGGAATTGAGGATTGAAGATTGAGTATTGAAGATTGAAGGTTGATGATTGAGGATTGAGGATTGTGGATAGAAGATTGAGGGTTGAGGATTGAATGTTGAGTGTTGAGGATTGAACATTGAGTATTGATGATTGAGGATTGAGGACTGAGGATTGAAGGTTGAGGATTGGGGACTGAGGATTGGCGATTGAGGATTGAGGACTGAGGATTGAGAATTGAGGATTGAAGATTGAAGATTGAGTATTGAGGATTGAAGATTGAGGATTGAGGATTGAGGACTGAAGATTGAGGACTGAGTGTTGAGTGTTGAGTGATGCGAATTGATGTTTGTATACTGAGATTTGAAGATTGAAGATTGGGGATTGAGTACTGAAAACTGTGAATTGAGGATATTCTAATGAGGACTGAGGATTGACAATTGATTGTTGAGGACTGAGGGTTGAAGATTGACGATTCGGGGTTGAGGATACGGGATTGAGGTTTGAGGACGAGGACTGACGGTTGAGGATTGAGGTTTGAGGATTCAGGATTGAGGACTGATGACTGAGGATTGAGGATTGAGGATTGAGCATTGAGGATTGAAGATTGTGGACTGGGGATTGAGGATTGAGGATTGAGGATTGAGAATCGAAGATTGAGTATTGAGGATTGAAGATTGAGGTTTGAGGATTGAGGATTGAGGATGGAGGATGAGGGCTGAGGGTTGAGGGTTGAGGATTGAAGATTGAGTATTGAGGATTGAGGATTGAGGACTGAGGATTGAGGATTGAGGATTGAGGATTGAAGACTGAGTATTGAGGATTGATTATTGAGGATTGAAGATTGAGGATTGAGGATTGAGGATTAAGAATTGAGTATTGAGAATGAGGACTGAGGGTTGAGGGTTGAGGTTTGAGGAATGAGGATTGAGGATTGAGGATTGAGGATTGATGATTGAGGATTGAGTATTGAAGATTGAGGATTCATGACTGAGGATTGAGGATTGAGGATTGAGGAACGAGGATTGACGATTGAGGATGATGGCTGAGGTTTGAGGACTGAGGTTTGAGGTCTGAGGACTGAGGATTGAGGATTGAGAATTGAGGATTGAGGATTGAGGATTGAGGATTGGGTATTGAGGATTGAAGAATGAGGATTGACGATTGAGGATTGTGGATTGAGGATTGAGGATTGAGTATTGAAGATTCAGGATGGATGATTGAGGATTGAGGATTGAGGATTGAGGATTGAGGATTGAGGATTGAGGATTGAGTATTGAAGATTGTGGACTGATGATTGACGATTGAGGACTGAGGATTGAGGATTGATTATTGAGCTTTGGGGATTGAAGATTGGACTCGGGATAGAGGATTGAATATTGAGGATTAAGGATAGAGTATTGGGGATTAGTTATCTAGGATAGGGGATTGATTATTGAGGATTTATGATTGAGTATTGAGGATTGAGGATTGAGAATTGAGAATTGAGGATGGGGACTGGGGGTTGAGGATTGACGTTTGAGCAATGAGGATTGAGGATTGAGGATTGAGGATTGAGGATTGAGGATTGAGGATTGAGGATTGAGTATTGAAGATTGAGGATTGATGACTGAGGATTGAGGATTCAGGATTCACGATTGAGGATTGGGAATTAAGGATTGTAGATTGAGTATTGAACATTGAAGGTTGATGATTGAGGATTGAGGATTGTGGATAGAAGATTGAGGGTTGAGGATTGAATGTTGAGTATTGAGGATTGAACATTGAGTATTGATGATTGAGGATTGAGGACTGAGGATTGAAGGTTGAGAATTGGGGACTGAGGATTGGCGATTGAGGATTGAGGACTGAGGATTGAGAATTGAGGATTGAAGATTGAAGATTGAGTATTGAGGATTGAAGATTGAGGATTGAGGGTTGAGGACTGAAGATTGAGGACTGAGTGTTGAGTGTTGAGTTATGCGAATTGATGTTTGTATACTGAGATTTGAAGATTGAAGATTGGGGATTGAGTACTGAAAACTGTGAATTGAGGATATTGTAATGAGGACTGAGGATTGACAATTGATTGTTGAGGACTGAGGGTTGAAGATTGACGATTCAGGGTTGAGGATTCGGGATTGAGGTTTGAGGACGAGGACTGACGGTTGAGGATTGAGGTTTGAGGATTGACGATTGAGGACTGATGACTGAGGATTGAGGATTGAGGATTGAGCATTGAGGATTGAAGATTGTGGACTGGGGATTGAGGATTGAAGATTGAGGATTAAGGATTGAGGATTGGGGATTGAGGATCGAAGATTGAGTATTGGGTATTGAGGATTGAAGAATGAGGATTCAGGACTGAGGATTGAGGATTGAGGATTGATGATTGAGGATTGAGGATTGAAGATTGAGTATGGAGGATTGAAGATTGAGGATTGAGGATTGAGGAACGAGGATTGACGATTGAGGATGATGGCTGAGGTTTGAGGACTGAGGTTTGAGGACTGAGGACAGAGGATTGAGGATTGAGAATTGAGGATTGAGGATTGAGGATTGATGATTGGGTATTGAGGATTGAAGAATGAGGATTGACGATTGAGGATTGAGGATTGAGGATTGAGGATTGAGTATTGAAGCTTCAGGATGGATGATTGAGGATTGAGGATTGAGCATTGAGGATTGAGGATTGAGGATTGAGTATTGAAGATTGTGGACTGATGATTGACGATTGAGGACTGAGGATTGAGGATTGATTATTGAGCTTTGGGGATTGAAGATTGAGGACTGGGGATAGAGGATCCAATATTGAGGATTAAGGATAGAGTATTGGGGATTGAGGATCTAGGATAGGAGATAGAAGATTGAGGATTGAGTATTCAGGATTGAGGATTGAGGATGAGGGCTGAGGGTTGAGGGTTGAGGTTTGAGGACTGAGGACAGAGGATTGAGGAATGAGAATTGAGGATGGAGGATTGAGGATTGAGGATTGAGGATTGGGTATTGAGGATTGAAGAATGAGAATTGACTATTGTGGATTGAGTATTGAGGAATGAGGATTAGGTATTGAGGATTGAAGGTTGATGATTGAGGATTGTGGATTGATGACTGAGGATTGAGGATTGAGGATTGAGGATTGAGGATTGGTGACTGAAGACTGAGTATTGAGGATTGAAGATTGAGGATTGAGGATTCAGGATTGAGGATTGAGAATGAGGGCTGAGGGTTGAGGATTGAGGTTTGAGGACTGAGGACTGAGGATTGAGGATTGAGAATTGAGGATGGAGGATTGAGGATTGAGGATTGAGGATTGGGTATTGAGGATTGAAGAATGAGGATTGACGATTGAGGATTGGGAATTGAGGATTGAAGATTGAGTATAGAGGATTGAAGGTTGATGATTGAGGATTGAGGATTGTGGATTGAGGATTGAGGGTTGAGGATTGAAGGTTGAGTATTGAGGATTGAACATTGAGTGTTGATGATTGAGGATTGAGGACTGAGGATTGAAGATTGAGGATTGGGGATTGAGGATTGGCGATTAAGGATTGAGGACTGAGGATTGAGAATTGAGGATTGAGGATTGAGGATTGAGGATTGAAGTTTGAGGACAGAGTGTTGAGGGTTTAGTGATGAGAATTGATGTCTGTGGATGGAGACTTGAAGATTGAAGATTGAGGATTGAGTATTGAAAACAGAGAATTCAGGATATTCTATTGAGTATTGAGAATTGAGGATTGATGATTGAGTATTGAGGATTGATGTTTGAGGGTTGTGTATTGAATATTGAGGATTGAGGACTGAGGGTTGAGGATTGAGGTTTGAGGAACGAGGATTGAGGATTGAGAATTGAGGACTGAGGATTGACGATTGAGTTTTGAAGATTGAGGATAGATGACTGAGGATTGAGGATTGAGGATTGAGGATTGAGGATTGAAGATTGAGGATTGAGGATTGAGGGTTAAGAATTGAGGATTGAGGATGAGGACTGAGGGTTGAGGATTGAGGATTGAGGAATGTGGATTGAGGATTGAGGATTGAGGATTGATGATTGAGGATTGAGTATTGAAGATTGAGGATTGATGACTGAGGATTGAGGATTGAGGATTGATGATTGAGGATTGAGGATTGAAGATTGAGTATGGAGGATTGAAGATTGAGGATTGAGGATTGAGGATTGAAGATTGAGGACTGAGTGTTGAGGGTTGAGTGATGAGAATTGATG
This sequence comes from Calliopsis andreniformis, assembly GCF_051401765.1. NCBI lineage: Eukaryota > Metazoa > Arthropoda > Insecta > Hymenoptera > Andrenidae > Calliopsis > Calliopsis andreniformis. The sequence goes on along the minus strand of NW_027480639.1, from coordinate 529,474 downwards.
TCTGTGGATTGAGATTTGAAGATTGAAGATTGGGGATTCAGTATTGAAAACTGTGAATTGAGGATATTCTATTGAGGATTGAGGATTGACAATTGATTGTTGCGGACTGAGGGATGAAGATTGAGCATTCAGGATTGAGGATTCGGAATTGAGGTTTGAGGACTGAGGATTGAGTGTTGAGGATTGAGGATTGAGGATTGAGGATTGACGCTTGGGGATAGAGGATTGAGGATGGAGGATTGAAGAGAGAGGACCGAGTGTTGAGGATTGAGTGTTGAGAATTGATGTTTGAGGGTCGAGATTTGATTATTGAATATTGTGGTGTGAGTATTGAATCATGAGAATTCAGGATATTCTATTGAGTATTGAGAATTGAGGATTGATGGTTGAGTATTGAGAATTGATGCTTGATGGTTGTGTGTTGAATATTGAGGATTGAGTATTGAGGATTGAAGATTGAGTATTGAGGATTGAAGGTTGATGATTGAGGATTGAGGATTGATGATTCAGGATTGAGGATTGAGGATTGAGTATTGAGGACTGATGATTCAAGGCTGTGTATAGAGGATTGAACATTGAGGATTGAGGATTCAGGATTGAGGATTGAGGATGAGGGCTGAGGGTTGAGGATTGAGGATTGAGGATTGAGGATTGAAGATTGAGTATTGAGGATCGAGGATTGAGAATTGGGTATTGAGGATAGAAGAATGAGGATTGACGATTGAGGATTGGGAATTGAGGATTGAAGATTGAGTATTGAGGATTGAAGGTTGATGATTGAGGATTGAGAATTGTGGATTGAGGATTGAGGGTTGAGGATTGAAGGTTGAGTATTGATAATTGAACATTGAGCGTTGATGATTGAGGATTGAGGACTGAGGATTGAAGATTGAGGATTGAGGATTGAGAATTGAGGATTGAGGATTGAGGATTGAGGATTGGGTATTGAGGATTGAAGAATGTGGATTGACGATTGAGGATTGTGGATTGAAGATTGAGGATTGAGTATTGAAAACAGAGAATTCAGGATATTCTATTGAGTATTGAGAATTGAGGATTGATGATTGAGTATTGAGGATTGATGTTTGAGGGTTGTGTATTGAATATTGAGGATTGAGGACTGAGGGTTGAGGATTGAGGTTTGAGGAACGAGGATTGAGGATTGAGAATTGAGGACTGAGGATTGACGATTGAGTTTTGAAGATTGAGGATAGATGACTGAGGATTGAGGATTGAGGATTGAGGATTGAGGATTGAAGATTGAGGATTGAGGATTGAGGGTTAAGAATTGAGGATTGAGGATGAGGACTGAGGGTTGAGGATTGAGGATTGAGGAATGTGGATTGACGATTGAGGATTGTGGATTGAGGATTGAGGATTGAGTATTGAAGATTCAGGATAGATGATCGAGGATTGAGGATTGAGGATTGAGGATTGAGGATTGAGGATTGAGTATTGAAGATTGTGGACTGATGATTGACGATTGAGGACTGAGGATTGAGGATTGATTATTGAGCTTTGGGGATTGAAGATTGTGGACTGGGGATAGAGGATTGAATATTGTGGATTAAGGATAGAGTATTGGGGATTGAGGATCTAGGATAGGAGATTGATTATTGAGGATTGATGATTGAGTATTGAGGATTGAGGATTGAGAATTGAGATTTGAGGATGGGGACTGAGGGTTGAGGATTGACGTTTGAGCAATGAGGGTTGAGGATTGAGGATTGAGGATTGAGGATTGAGGATTGAGTATTGAAGATTGAGGATTGATGACTGAGGATTGAGGATTGAGGATTGACGATTGAGGATTGGGAATTGAGGATTGAAGATTGAGTATTGAAGATTGAAGGTTGATGATTGAGGATTGAGGATTGTGGATAGAAGATTGAGGGTTGAGGATTGAATGTTGAGTATTGAGGATTGAACATTGAGTATTGATGATTGAGGATTGAGGACTGAGGATTGAAGGTTGAGGATTGGGGACTGAGGATTGGCGATTGAGGATTGAGGACTGAGGATTGAGAATTGAGGATTGAAGATTGAAGATTGAGTATTGAGGATTGAAGATTGAGGATTGAGGATTGAGGACTGAAGATTGAGGACTGAGTGTTGAGTGTTGAGTGATGCGAATTGATGTTTGTATACTGAGATTTGAAGATTGAAGATAGGGGATTGAGTACTGAAAACTGTGAATTGAGGATATTCTAATGAGGACTGAGGATTGACAATTGATTGTTGAGGACTGAGGGTTGAAGATTGACGATTCGGGGTTGAGGATACGGGATTGAGGTTTGAGGACGAGGACTGACGGTTGAGGATTGAGGTTTGAGGATTGAGGATTGAGGACTGATGACTGAGGATTGAGGATTGAGGATTGAGCATTGAGGATTGAAGATTGTGGACTGGGGATTGAGGATTGAGGATTGAGGATTGAGAATCGAAGATTGAGTATTGAGGATTGAAGATTGAGGTTTGAGGATTGAGGATTGAGGATGGAGGATGAGGGCTGAGGGTTGAGGGTTGAGGATTGAAGATTGAGTATTGAGGATTGAGGATTGAGGATTGAGGATTGAGTATTTAAGATTGAGGATTGATGATTGAGGATTGCGGACTGAGGATTGAGGATTGAGGATTGAGGATTGAAGACTGAGTATTGAGGATTGATTATTGAAGATTGAAGATTGAGGATTGAGGATTGAGGATTAAGAATTGAGAATTGAGAATGAGGACTGAGGGTTGAGGGTTGAGGTTTGAGGAATGAGGATTGAGGATTGAGGATTGAGGATTGATGATTGAGGATTGAGTATTGAAGATTGAGGATTCATGACTGAGGATTGAGGATTGAGGATTGAGGAACGAGGATTGACGATTGAGGATGATGGCTGAGGTTTGAGGACTGAGGTTTGAGGTCTGAGGACTGAGGATTTGGGATTGAGAATTGAGGATTGAGGATTGAGGATTGAGGATTGGGTATTGAGGTTTGAAGAATGAGGATTGACGATTGAGGATTGTGGATTGAGGATTGAGGATTGAGTATTGAAGATTCAGGATGGATGATTGAGGATTGAGGATTGAGGATTGAGGATTGAGGATTGAGGATTGAGGATTGAGGATTGAGTACTGAAGATTGTGGACTGATGATTGACGATTGAGGACTGAGGATTGAGGATTGATTATTGAGCTTTGGGGATTGAAGATTGTGGACTGGGGATAGAGGATTGAATATTGAGGATTAAGGATAGAGTATTGGGGATTGAGTATCTAGGATAGGGGATTGATTATTGAGGATTGATGATTGAGTATTGAGGATTGAGGATTGAGAATTGAGAATTGAGGATGGGGACTGGGGGTTGAGGATTGACGTTTGAGCAATGAGGATTGAGGATTGAGGATTGAGGATTGAGGATTGAGGATTGAGGATTGAGGATTGAGTATTGAAGATTGAGGATTGATGACTGAGGATTGAGGATTGAGGATTGACGATTGAGGATTGGGAATTGAGGATTGTAGATTGAGTATTGAAGATTGAAGGTTGATGATTGAGGATTGAGGATTGTGGATAGAAGATTGAGGGTTGAGGATTGAATGTTGAGTATTGAGGATTGAACATTGAGTATTGATGATTGAGGATTGAGGACTGAGGATTGAAGGTTGAGGATTCGGGACTGAGGATTGGCGATTGAGGATTGAGGACTGAGGATTGAGAATTGAGGATTGAAGATTGAAGATTGAGTATTGAGGATTGAAGATTGAGGATTGAGGACTGAGGACTGAGGATTGAGGATTGAGAATTGAGGATGGAGGATTGAGGATTGAGGATTGAGGATTGGGCATTGAGGATTGAAGAATGAGGATTGACGATTGAGGATTGGGAATTGAGGATTGAAGATTGAGTATAGAGGATTGAAGGTTGATGATTGAGGATTGAGGATTGTGGATTGAGGATTGAGGGTTGAGGATTGAAGGTTGAGTATTGAGGATTGAACATTGAGTGTTGATGATTGAGGATTGACGATTGAGGATTGTGGATTGAGGATTGAGGATTGAGTATTGAAGATTCAGGATGGATGATTGAGGATTGAGGATTGAGGATTGAGGATTGAGGATTGAGGATTGAGTATTGAAGATTGTGGACTGATGATTGACGATTGAGGACTGAGGATTGAGGATTGATTATTGAGCTTTGGGGATTGAAGATTGAGGATTGGGATTGAGGATTGAGGATTGAGGATTGAGGATTGAGGATTGAGGATTGACGATTGAGGATTGAGTATTGAAGATTTAGGATTCATGACTGAGGATTGAGGATTGAGGATTGATGATTGAGGATTGAGGATTGAAGATTGAGTATGGAGGATTGAAGATTGAGGATTGAGGATTGAGGAACGAGGATTGACGATTGAGGATGATGGCTGAGGTTTGAGGACTGAGGTTTGAGGTCTGAGGACTGAGGATTGAGGATTGAGAACTGAGGATTGAGGATTGAGGATTGAGGATTGGGTATTGAGGATTGAAGAATGAGGATTGACGATTGAGGATTGTGGATTGAGGATTGAGGATTGAGTATTGAAGATTCAGGATGGATGATTGAGGATTGAGGATTGAGGATTGAGGATTGAGGATTGAGGATTGAGTATTGAAGATTGTGGACTGATGATTGACGATTGAGGACTGAGGATTGAGGATTGATTATTGAGCTTTGGGGATTGAAGATTAAGGATTGGGATTGAGGATTGAGGATTGAGGATTGAGAATCGAAGATTGAGTATTGAGGATTGAAGATTGGGGTTTGAGGATTGAGGATTGAGTATGGAGGATGAGGGCTGAGGGTTGAGGGTTGACGTTTGAGTATTGAATACTGAGAATTCAGGATATTCTTTTGAGTATTGAGAATTGAGGATTGACGGTTGAGTATTGAGGATTGAGGATTGAGTATTGAGGATTGAAGATTGAGGTTTGAGGATTGAGAATTGAGAATTGAGGATGGGGACTGAGGGTTGAGGATTGAGGTTTGAGGAACGAGGATTGAGGATTGAGAATTGAGGACTGATGATTGACGATTGAGTATTGAAGATTGAGGATTGATGTCTGAGGATTGCGGATTGAGGATTGAGGATTGAGGATTGAGGATTGAAGATTGAGGACTGAGTGTTGAGTGTTGAGTGATGCGAATTGATGTTTGTATACTGAGATTTGAAGATTGAAGATTGGGGATTGAGTACTGAAAACTGTGAATTGAGGATATTCTAATGAGGACTGAGGATTGACAATTGATTGTTGAGGACTGAGGGTTGAAGATTGACGATTCAGGGTTGAGGATTCGGGATTGAGGTTTGAGGACGAGGACTGACGGTTGAGGATTGAGGTTTGAGGATTGAGGATTGAGGACTGATGACTGAGGATTGAGCATTGAGGATTGAGCATTGAGGATTGAAGATTGTGGACTGGGGATTGAGGATTGAAGATTGAGGATTAAGGATTGAGGATTGGGGATTGAGGATCGAAGATTGAGTATTGGGTATTGAGGGTTGAAGAATGAGGATTCAGGACTGAGGGTTGAGGATTGAGGATTGATGATTGAGGTTTGAGGATTGAAGATTGAGTATGGAGGATTGAAGATTGAGGATTGAGGATTGAGGAACGAGGATTGACGATTGAGGATGATGGCTAAGGTTTGAGGACTGAGGTTTGAGGACTGAGGACAGAGGATTGAGGATTGAGAATTGAGGATTGAGGATTGATGATTGGGTATTGAGGATTGAAGAATGAGGATTGACGATTGAGGATTGAGGATTGAGGATTGAGGATTGAGTATTGAAGCTTCAGGATGGATGATTGAGGATTGAGGATTGAGGATTGAGGATTGAGGATTGAGGATTGAGTATTGAAGATTGTGGACTGATGATTGACGATTGAGGACTGAGGATTGAGGATTGATTATTGAGCTTTGGGGATTGAAGATTGAGGATTGGGATTGAGGATTGAGGATTGAGGATTGAGAATCGAAGATTGAGTATTGAGGATTGAAGATTGAGGTTTGAGGATTGAGGATTGAGGATGGAGGATGAGGGCTGAGGGTTGAGGGTTGAGGTTTGAGTATTGAATACTGAGAATTCAGGATATTCTTTTGAGTATTGAGAATTGAGGATTGACGGTTGAGAATTGAGGATTGAGGATTGAGTATTGAGGATTGAAGATTGAGGTTTGAGGATTGAGAATTGAGAATTGAGGATGAGGACTGAGGGTTGAGGATTGAGGTTTGAGGAACGAGGATTGAGGATTGAGTATTGAAGATTGAGGATTGATGTCTGAGGATTGAGGATTGAGGATTGAGGATTGAGGATTGAGGATTGAAGATTGAGTATTGAGGATTGAGGATTGAGGATTGAGGATTGAGTATTTAAGATTGAGGATTGGTGATTGAGGATTGTGAACTGAGGATTGAGGATTGAGAATTGAGGACTGAGGATTGAGGATTGAGGATTGAGGATTGAGGATTGAAGATTGAGTATGGAGGATTGAATATTGAGGATTGAGGATTGAGGAACGAGGATTGACGATTGAGGATGATGGCTGAGGATTGAGGACTGAGGTTTGAGGTCTGAGGACTGAGGATTGAGGATTGAGAACTGAGGATTGAGGATTGAGGATTGAGGATTGGGTATTGAGGATTGAAGAATGAGGATTGACGATTGAGGATTGTGGATTGAGGATTGAGGATTGAGTATTGAAGATTCAGGATGGATGATTGAGGATTGAGGATTGAGGATTGAGGATTGAGGATTGAGTATTGAAGGTTGAGGATTGGGGACTGAGGATTGGCGATTGAAGATTGAGTATTGAGGATTGAAGATTGAGGATTGAGGATTGAGGACTGAAGATTGAGGACTGAGCGTTGAGTGTTGAGTGATGCGAATTGATGTTTGTATACTGAGATTTGAAGATTGAAGATTGTGGATTGAGTACTGAAAACTGTGAATTGAGGATATTCTAATGAGGACTGAGGATTGACAATTGATTGTTGAGGACTGAGGGTTGAAGATTGACGATTCAGGGTTGAGGATTCGGGATTGAGGTTTGAGGGCGAGGACTGACGGTTGAGGATTGAGGTTTGAGGATTGAGGATTGAGGACTGATGACTGAGGATTGAGGATTGAGGATTGAGCATTGAGGATTGAAGATTGTGGACTGGGGATTGAGGATTGAAGATTGAAGATTGAGTATTGAGGATTGAAGATTGAGGATTGAGGATTGAGGACTGAACATTGAGGACTGAGTGTTGAGTGTTGAGTTATGCGAATTGATGTTTGTATACTGAGATTTGAAGATTGAAGATTGGGGATTGAGTACTGAAAACTGTGAATTGAGGATATTGTAATGAGGACTGAGGATTGACAATTGATTGTTGAGGACTGAGGGTTGAAGATTGACGATTCAGGGTTGAGGATTCGGGATTGAGGTTTGAGGATGAGGACTGAGGGTTGAGGATTGAGGTTTGAGGAACGAGGATTGAGGATTGAGTATTGAAGATTGAGGATTGATGTCTGAGGATTGAGGATTGAGGATTGAGGATTGAGGATTGAGGATTGAAGATTGAGTATTGAGGATTGAGGATTGATGATTGAGGATTGAGGATTGAAGATTGAGTATGGAGGATTGAAGATTGAGGATTGAGGATTGAGGAACGAGGATTGACGATTGAGGATGATGGCTGATGTTTGAGGACTGAGGTTTGAGGACTGAGGACAGAGGACTGAGGATTGAGAATTGAGGATTGAGGATTGAGGATTGATGATTGGGTATTGAGGATTGAATAATGAGGATTGACGATTGAGGATTGAGGATTGAGGATTGAGGATTGAGTATTGAAGCTTCAGGATGGATGATTGAGGATTGAGGATTGAGCATTGAGGATTGAGGATTGAGGATTGAGTATTGAAGATTGTGGACTGATGATTGACGATTGAGGACTGAGGATTGAGGATTGGTTATTGAGCTTTGGGGATTGAAGATTGAGGACTGGGGATAGAGGATCCAATATTGAGGATTAAGGATAGAGTATTGGGGATTGAGGATCTAGGATAGGAGATAGAAGATTGAGGATTGAGGATTCAGGATTGAGGATTGAGGATGAGGGCTGAGGGTTGAGGGTTGAGGTTTGAGGACTGAGGACAGAGGATTGAGGATTGAGAATTGAGGAAGGAGGATTGAGGATTGAGGATTGAGGATTGGGTATTGAGGAATGAAGAATGAGAATTGACTATTGTGGATTGAGTATTGAGGAATGAGGATTAGGTATTGAGGATTGAAGGTTGATGATTGAGGATTGAGGATTGATGACTGAGGATTGAGGATTGAGGATTGAGGATTGAGGATTGATGACTGAAGACTGAGTATTGAGGATTGAAGATTGAGGATTGAGGATTCAGGATTGAGGATTGAGAATGAGGGCTGAGGGTTGAGGATTGAGGTTTGAGGACTGAGGACTGAGGATTGAGGATTGAGAATTGAGGATGGAGGATTGAGGATTGAGGATTGAGGATTGGGCATTGAGGATTGAAGAATGAGGATTGACGATTGAGGATTGGGAATTGAGGATTGAAGATTGAGTATAGAGGATTGAAGGTTGATGATTGAGGATTGAGGATTGTGGATTGAGGATTGAGGGTTGAGGATTGAAGGTTGAGTATTGAGGATTGAACATTGAGTGTTGATGATTGAGGATTGAGGACTGAGGATTGAAGATTGAGGATTGGGGATTGAGGATTGGCGATTAAGGATTGAGGACTGAGGATTGAGAATTGAGGATTGAGGATTGAGGATTGAGGATTGAAGTTTGAGGACAGAGTGTTGAGGGTTGAGTGATGAGAATTGATGTCTGTGGATGGAGACTTGAAGTTTGAAGATTGAGGATTGAGTATTGAAAACAGAGAATTCAGGATATTCTATTGAGTATTGAGAATTGAGGATTGATGATTGAGTATTGAGGATTGATGTTTGAGGGTTGTGTATTGAATATTGAGGATTGAGGATTGAGGATTGAGGATTTAGGATTGAGCATTGAAGATTGATTATTGATGATTGAAGATTTATGATTGAGGATTGAGGGTTGAGGATTGAGGATTGATGATTGAGGATTGAGGATTGAGGATTGAGGATTGAGGATTGAGGATTGAGGATTGAAGATTGAGGATTGGGATTGAGGGTTGAGGATTGTGGATTGAGAATCGAAGACTGAGTATTGAGGATTGAAGATTGAGGTTTGAGGATTGAGGATTGAGAATGGAGGATGAGGGCTGAGGGTTGAGGGTTGAGGTTTGAGTATTGAATACTGAGAATTCAGGATATTCTATTGAGTATTGAGAATTGAGTATTGATAGTTGAGTATTGAGGATTGAGGATTGAGTATTGAGGATTGAAGATTGAGGTTTGAGGATTGAGAATTGAGAATTGAGGATGAGGACTGAGGGTTGAGGATTGAGGTTTGAGGAACGAGGATTGAGGATTGGGGACTGAGGATTGGCGATTGAGGATTGGGGACTGAGGATTGAGAATTGAGGATTGAAGATTGAAGATTGAGTATTGAGGATTGAAGATTGAGGATTGAGGATTGAGGACTGAAGATTGAGGACTGAGTGTTGAGTGTTGAGTGATGCGAATTGATGTTTGTATACTGAGATTTGAAGATTGAAGATTGGGGATTGAGTACTGAAAACTGTGAATTGAGGATATTCTAATGAGGACTGAGGATTGACAATTGATTGTTGAGGACTGAGGGTTGAAGATTGACGATTCGGGGTTGAGGATACGGGATTGAGGTTTGAGGACGAGGACTGACGGTTGAGGATTGAGGTTTGAGGATTGAGGATTGAGGACTGATGACTGAGGATTGAGGATTGAGGATTGAGCATTGAGGATTGAAGATTGAGGTTTGAGGATTGAGGATTGAGGATGGAGGATGAGGGCTGAGGGTTGAGGGTTGAGGATTGAAGATTGAGTATTGAGGATTGAGGATTGAGGATTGAGGATTGAGTATTTAAGATTGAGGATTGATGATTGAGGATTGCGGACTGAGGATTGAGGATTGAGGATTGAGGATTGAAGACTGAGTATTGAGGATTGATTATTGAAGATTGAAGATTGAGGATTGAGGATTGAGGATTAAGAATTGAGAATTGAGAATGAGGACTGAGGGTTGAGGGTTGAGGTTTGAGGAATGAGGATTGAGGATTGAGGATTGAGGATTGATGATTGAGGATTGAGTATTGAAGATTGAGGATTCATGACTGAGGATTGAGGATTGAGGATTGAGGAACGAGGATTGACGATTGAGGATGATGGCTGAGGTTTGAGGACTGAGGTTTGAGGTCTGAGGACTGAGGATTTGGGATTGAGAATTGAGGATTGAGGATTGAGGATTGAGGATTGGGTATTGAGGTTTGAAGAATGAGGATTGACGATTGAGGATTGTGGATTGAGGATTGAGGATTGAGTATTGAAGATTCAGGATGGATGATTGAGGATTGAGGATTGAGGATTGAGGATTGAGGATTGAGGATTGAGGATTGAGTATTGAAGATTGTGGACTGATGATTGACGATTGAGGACTGAGGATTGAGGATTGATTATTGAGCTTTGGGGATTGAAGATTGTGGACTGGGGATAGAGGATTGAATATTGAGGATTAAGGATAGAGTATTGGGGATTGAGTATCTAGGATAGGGGATTGATTATTGAGGATTGATGATTGAGTATTGAGGATTGAGGATTGAGAATTGAGAATTGAGGATGGGGACTGGGGGTTGAGGATTGACGTTTGAGCAATGAGGATTGAGGATTGAGGATTGAGGATTGAGGATTGAGGATTGAGGATTGAGGATTGAGTATTGAAGATTGAGGATTGATGACTGAGGATTGAGGATTGAGGATTGTAGATTGAGTATTGAAGATTGAAGGTTGATGATTGAGGATTGAGGATTGTGGATAGAAGATTGAGGGTTGAGGATTGAATGTTGAGTATTGAGGATTGAACATTGAGTATTGATGATTGAGGATTGAGGACTGAGGATTGAAGGTTGAGGATTCGGGACTGAGGATTGGCGATTGAGGATTGAGGACTGAGGATTGAGAATTGAGGATTGAAGATTGAAGATTGAGTATTGAGGATTGAAGATTGAGGATTGAGGATTGAGGACTGAAGATTGAGGACTGAGTGTTGAGTGTTGAGTTATGCGAATTGATGTTTGTATACTGAGATTTGAAGATTGAAGATTGGGGATTGAGTACTGAAAACTGTGAATTGAGGATATTGTAATGAGGACTGAGGATTGACAATTGATTGTTGAGGACTGAGGGTTGAAGATTGACGATTCAGGGTTGAGGATTCGGGATTGAGGTTTGAGGACGAGGACTGACGGTTGAGGATTGAGGTTTGAGGATTGAGGATTGAGGACTGATGACTGAGGATTGAGGATTGAGGATTGAGCTTTGAGGATTGAAGATTGTGGACTGGGGATTGAGGATTGAAGATTGAGGATTAAGGATTGAGGATTGGGGATTGAGGATCGAAGATTGAGTATTGGGTATTGAGGATTGAAGAATGAGGATTCAGGACTGAGGATTGAGGATTGAGGATTGATGATTGAGGATTGAGGATTGAAGATTGAGTATGGAGGATTGAAGATTGAGGATTGAGGATTGAGGAACGAGGATTGACGATTGAGGATGATGGCTGAGGTTTGAGGACTGAGGTTTGAGGACTGAGGACAGAGGATTGAGGATTGAGAATTGAGGATTGAGGATTGAGGATTGATGATTGGGTATTGAGGATTGAAGAATGAGGATTGACGATTGAGGATTGAGGATTGAGGATTGAGGATTGAGTATTGAAGCTTCAGGATGGATGATTGAGGATTGAGGATTGAGCATTGAGGATTGACGATTGAGGATTGAGTATTGAAGATTGTGGACTGATGATTGACGATTGAGGACTGAGGATTGAGGATTGATTATTGAGCTTTGGGGATTGAAGATTGAGGACTGGGGATGGAGGATCCAATATTGAGGATTAAGGATAGAGTATTGGGGATTGAGGATCTAGGATAGGAGATAGAAGATTGAGGATTGAGGATTCAGGATTGAGGATTGAGGATGAGGGCTGAGGGTTGAGGGTTGAGGTTTGAGGACTGAGGACAGAGGATTGAGGATTGAGAATTGAGGATGGAGGATTGAGGATTGAGGATTGAGGATTGGGTATTGAGGATTGAAGAATGAGAATTGACTATTGTGGATTGAGTATTGAGGAATGAGGATTAGGTATTGAGGATTGAAGGTTGATGATTGAGGATTGAGGATTGATGACTGAGGATTGAGGATTGAGGATTGAGGATTGAGGATTGATGACTGAAGACTGAGTATTGAGGATTGAAGATTGAGGATTGAGGATTCAGGATTGAGGATTGAGAATGAGGGCTGAGGGTTGAGGATTGAGGTTTGAGGACTGAGGACTGAGGATTGAGGATTGAGAATTGAGGATGGAGGATTGAGGATTGAGGATTGAGGATTGGGCATTGAGGATTGAAGAATGAGGATTGACGATTGAGGATTGGGAATTGAGGATTGAAGATTGAGTATAGAGGATTGAAGGTTGATGATTGAGGATTGAGGATTGTGGATTGAGGATTGAGGGTTGAGGATTGAAGGTTGAGTATTGAGGATTGAACATTGAGTGTTGATGATTGAGGATTGACGATTGAGGATTGTGGATTGAGGATTGAGGATTGAGTATTGAAGATTCAGGATGGATGATTGAGGATTGAGGATTGAGGATTGAGGATTGAGGATTGAGGATTGAGGATTGAGTATTGAAGATTGTGGACTGATGATTGACGATTGAGGACTGAGGATTGAGGATTGATTATTGAGCTTTGGGGATTGAAGATTGTGGACTGGGGATAGAGGATTGAATATTGAGGATTAAGGATAGAGTATTGGGGATTGAGTATCTAGGATAGGGGATTGATTATTGAGGATTGATGATTGAGTATTGAGGATTGAGGATTGAGAATTGAGAATTGAGGATGGGGACTGGGGGTTGAGGATTGACGTTTGAGCAATGAGGATTGAGGATTGAGGATTGAGGATTGAGGATTGAGGATTGAGGATTGAGGATTGAGTATTGAAGATTGAGGATTGATGACTGAGGATTGAGGATTGAGGATTGACGATTGAGGATTGGGAATTGAGGATTGTAGATTGAGTATTGAAGATTGAAGGTTGATGATTGAGGATTGAGGATTGTGTATAGAAGATTGAGGGTTGAGGATTGAATGTTGAGTATTGAGGATTGAACATTGAGTATTGATGATTGAGGATTGAGGACTGAGGATTGAAGGTTGAGGATTCGGGACTGAGGATTGGCGATTGAGGATTGAGGACTGAGGATTGAGAATTGAGGATTGAAGATTGAAGATTGAGTATTGAGGATTGAAGATTGAGGATTGAGGATTGAGGACTGAAGATTGAGGACTGAGTGTTGAGTGTTGAGTTATGCGAATTGATGTTTGTATACTGAGATTTGAAGATTGAAGATTGGGGATTGAGTACTGAAAACTGTGAATTGAGGATATTGTAATGAGGACTGAGGATTGACAATTGATTGTTGAGGACTGAGGGTTGAAGATTGACGATTCAGGGTTGAGGATTCGGGATTGAGGTTTGAGGACGAGGACTGACGGTTGAGGATTGAGGTTTGAGGATTGAGGATTGAGGACTGATGACTGAGGATTCAGGATTGAGGATTGAGCTTTGAGGATTGAAGATTGTGGACTGGGGATTGAGGATTGAAGATTGAGGATTAAGGATTGAGGATTGGGGATTGAGGATCGAAGATTGAGTATTGGGTATTGAGGATTGAAGAATGAGGATTCAGGACTGAGGATTGAGGATTGAGGATTGATGATTGAGGATTGAGGATTGAAGATTGAGTATGGAGGATTGAAGATTGAGGATTGAGGATTGAGGAACGAGGATTGACGATTGAGGATGATGGCTGAGGTTTGAGGACTGAGGTTTGAGGGCTGAGGACAGAGGATTGAGGATTGAGAATTGAGGATTGAGGATTGAGGATTGATGATTGGGTATTGAGGATTGAAGAATGAGGATTGACGATTGAGGATTGAGGATTGAGGATTGAGGATTGAGTATTGAAGCTTCAGGATGGATGATTGAGGATTGAGGATTGAGCATTGAGGATTGAGGATTGAGGATTGAGTATTGAAGATTGTGGACTGATGATTGACGATTGAGGACTGAGGATTGAGGATTGATTATTGAGCTTTGGGGATTGAAGATTGAGGACTGGGGATGGAGGATCCAATATTGAGGATTAAGGATAGAGTATTGGGGATTGAGGATCTAGGATAGGAGATAGAAGATTGAGGATTGAGGATTCAGGATTGAGGATTGAGGATGAGGGCTGAGGGTTGAGGGTTGAGGTTTGAGGACTGAGGACAGAGGATTGAGGATTGAGAATTGAGGATGGAGGATTGAGGATTGAGGATTGAGGATTGGGTATTGAGGATTGAAGAATGAGAATTGACTATTGTGGATTGAGTATTGAGGAATGAGGATTAGGTATTGAGGATTGAAGGTTGATGATTGAGGATTGAGGATTGATGACTGAGGATTGAGGATTGAGGATTGAGGATTGAGGATTGATGACTGAAGACTGAGTATTGAGGATTGAAGATTGAGGATTGAGGATTCAGGATTGAGGATTGAGAATGAGGGCTGAGGGTTGAGGATTGAGGTTTGAGGACTGAGGACTGAGGATTGAGGATTGAGAATTGAGAATTGAGGATGGAGGATTGAGGATTGAGGATTGAGGATTGGGCATTGAGGATTGAAGAATGAGGATTGACGATTGAGGATTGGGAATTGAGGATTGAAGATTGAGTATAGAGGATTGAAGGTTGATGATTGAGGATTGAGGATTGTGGATTGAGGATTGAGGGTTGAGGATTGAAGGTTGAGTATTGAGGATTGAACATTGAGTGTTGATGATTGAGGATTGAGGACTGAGGATTGAAGATTGAGGATTGGGGATTGAGGATTGGCGATTAAGGATTGAGGACTGAGGATTGAGAATTGAGGATTGAGGATTGAGGATTGAGGATTGAAGTTTGAGGACAGAGTGTTGAGGGTTGAGTGATGAGAATTGATGTCTGTGGATGGAGACTTGAAGTTTGAAGATTGAGGATTGAGTATTGAAAACAGAGAATTCAGGATATTCTATTGAGTATTGAGAATTGAGGATTGATGATTGAGTATTGAGGATTGATGATTGAGGGTTGTGTATTGAATATTGAGGATTGAGGATTGAGGATTGAGGATTGAGGATTGAGCATTGAAGATTGATTATTGATGATTGAAGATTTATGATTGAGGATTGAGGGTTGAGGATTGAGGATTGATGATTGAGGATTGAGGATTGAGGATTGAGGATTGAGGATTGAGGATTGAGGATTGAAGATTGAGGATTGGGACTGAGGGTTGAGGATTGTGGATTGAGAATCGAAGACTGAGTATTGAGGATTGAAGATTGAGGTTTGAGGATTGAGGATTGAGAATGGAGGATGAGGGCTGAGGGTTGAGGGCTGAGGTTTGAGTATTGAATACTGAGAATTCAGGATATTCTATTGAGTATTGAGAATTGAGTATTGATAGTTGAGTATTGAGGATTGAGGATTGAGTATTGAGGATTCAAGATTGAGGTTTGAGGATTGAGAATTGAGAATTGAGGATGAGGACTGAGGGTTGAGGATTGAGGTTTGAGGAACGAGGATTGAGGATTGAGAATTGAGGACTGAGGATTGACGATTGAGTTTTGAAGATTGCGGATAGATGACTGAGGATTGAGGATTGAGGATTGAGGATTGAGGATTGAGGATTGAAGATTGAGTATTGAGGATTGAGGATTGAGGATCGAGGATTGAGTATTGAAGATTGAGGATTGATGATTGAGGATTGCGGACTGAGGATTGAGGATTGAGGATTGAGGATTGAAGACTGAGTATTGAGGATTGATTATTGAGGATTGAAGATTGAGGATTGAGGATTGAGGGTTAAGAATTGAGGATTGAGGATGAGGACTGAGGGTTGAGGATTGAGGATTGAGGAATGTGGATTGAGGATTGAGGATTGAGGATTGATGATTGAGGATTGAGTATTGAAGATTGAGGATTGATGACTGAGGATTGAGGATTGAGGATTGAAGATTGAGTATGGAGGATTGAAGATTGAGGATTGAGGATTGAGGATTGAAGATTGAGGACTGAGTGTTGAGGGTTGAGTGATGAGAATTGATGTCTGTGGATTGAGATTTGAAGATTGAAGATTGGGGATTCAGTATTGAAAACTGTGAATTGAGGATATTCTATTGAGGATTGAGGATTGACAATTGATTGTTGCGGACTGAGGGATGAAGATTGAGCATTCAGGATTGAGGATTCGGAATTGAGGTTTGAGGACTGAGGATTGAGTGTTGAGGATTGAGGATTGAGGATTGAGGATTGACGCTTGGGGATAGAGGATTGAGGATGGAGGATTGAAGAGAGAGGACCGAGTGTTGAGGATTGAGTGTTGAGAATTGATGTTTGAGGGTCGAGATTTGATTATTGAATATTGTGGATTGAGTATTGAATCATGAGAATTCAGGATATTCTATTGAGTATTGATAATTGAGGATTGATGGTTGAGTATTGAGAATTGATGCTTGATGGTTGTGTGTTGAATATTGAGGATTGAGTATTGAGGATTGAAGATTGAGTATTGAGGATTGAAGGTTGATGATTGAGGATTGAGGATTGATGATTCAGGATAGAGGATTGAGGATTGAGTATTGAGGATTGATGATTCAAGGCTGTGTATTGAGGATTGAACATTGAGGATTGAGGATTCAGGATTGAGGATTGAGGATGAGGTCTGAGGGTTGAGGATTGAGGATTGAGGATTGAGGATTGAAGGTTGAGTATTGAGGATCGAGGATTGAGAATTGGGTATTGAGGATAGAAGAATGAGGATTGACGATTGAGGATCGGGAATTGAGGATTGAAGATTGAGTATTGAGGATTGAAGGTTGATGATTGAGGATTGAGAATTGTGGATTGAGGATTGAGGGTTGAGGATTGAAGGTTGAGTATTGATAATTGAACATTGAGCATTGATGATTGAGGATTGAGGACTGAGGATTGAAGATTGAGGATTGGGGATTGAGGATTGGCGATTGAGGATTGAGGACTGAGGATTGAGAATTGAGGATTGAGGATTGAGGATTGAGGATTGAAATTTGAGGACAGAGTGTTGAGGGTTGAGTGATGAGAATTGATGTCTGTGGATGGAGACTTGAAGATTGAAGATTGAGGATTGATTATTGAAAACAGAGAACTCAGGATATTCCATTGAGTATTGAGAATTGAGGATTGACGATTGAGTATTGAGGATTGACGTTTGAGGGTTGTGTATTGAATATTGAGGATTGAGGACTGAGGATTGAGGATTGAGTTTTGAGCATTGAAGATTGAGTATTGATGATTGAAGATTCGGGATTGAGGATTGAGGGTTGAGGATTGAGGATTGATGATTGAGGATTGAGGATTGAGGATTGAGGATTGAGGATAGAGGATTGAAGATTGAGGATTGGGATTGAGGGTTGAGTATTGAGGATTGAGGATTGAGTATTGAGGATTGAAGATTGAGGTTTGAGGATTGAGAATTGAGAATTGAGGATGAGGACTGAGGGTTGAGGATTAAGGTTTGAGGCACGAGGATTGAGGATTGAGAATTGAGGACTGACGATTGACGATTGAGTTTTGAAGATTGAGGATTGGTGACTGAGGATTGAGGATTGAGGATTGAGGATTGAGGATTGAGGATTGAAGATTGAGTATTGAGGATTGAGGATTGAGGATTGAGGATTGAGTATTGAAGATTGAGGTTTGAGGATTGAAGATTGAGTATGGAGGATTGAAGATTGAGGATTGAGGATTGAGGAACGAGGATTGACGATTGAGGATGATGGCTGAGGTTTGAGGACTGAGGTTTGAGGACTGAGGACCGATGATTGAGGATTGAGAATTGAGGATTGAGGATTGAGGATTGAGGATTGGGTATTGAGGATTGAAGAATGAGGATTGACGATTGAGGATTGAGGATTGATGATTGAGGATTGAGTATTGAAGATTCAGGATGGATGATTGAGGATTGAGGATTGAGGATTGGGTATTGAGGATTGAAGAATGAGAATTGACTATTGTGGATTGAGTATTGAGGATTGAGGATTAGGTATTGAGGATTGAAGGTTGATGATTGAGGATTGAGGATTGATGACTGAGGATTGAGGATTGAGGATTGAGGATTGAGGATTGATGACTGAAGACTAAGTATTGAGGATTGAAGATTGAGGATTGAGTATTGAGAATTGAGGATTGATGATTGAGTATAGAGGATTGATGTTTGAGGGTTGTGTATTGAATATTGAGGATTGAGGATTGAGGATTCAGGATTGAGGATTGAGCATTGAAGATTGATTATTGATGATTGAAGATTGAGGATTCAGGATTGAGGGTTGAGGATTGAGGATTGATGATTGAGGATTGAGGATTGAGGATTGAGGATTGAGGATTGAGGATTGAGGATTGAGGATTGGGATTGAGGGTTGAGGATTGTGGATTGAGAATCGAAGATTGAGTATTGAGGATTGAAGATTGAGGTTTGAGGATTGAGGATTGAGAATGGAGGATGAGGGCTGAGGGTTGAGGGTTGAGGTTTGAGTATTGAATACTGAGAATTCAGGATATTCTGTTGAGTATTGAGAATTGAGTATTGATGGTTGAGTATTGAGGATTGAGGATTGAGTACTGAGGATTGAAGATTGAGGTTTGAGGATTGAGAATTGAGAATTGAGGATGAGGACTGAGGGTTGAGGATTGAGGTTTGAGGAACGAGGATTGAGGATTGAGAATTGAGGACTGAGGATTGACGATTGAGTTTTGAAGATTGAGGATAGATGACTGAGGATTGAGTATTGAGGATTGAGGATTGAGGATTGAGGATTGAAGATTGAGTATTGAGGATTGTGGATTGAGGATCGAGGATTGATGATTCAAGACTGTGTATTGAGGATTGAACATTGAGGATTGAGGATTCAGGATTGAGGATTGAGGATGAGGGCTGAGGGTTGAGGATTGAGGATTGAGGATTGAGGATTGAAGATTGAGTATTGAGGATTGAGGATTGAGAATTGGGTATTGAGGATTGAAGAATGAGGATTGACGATTGAGGATTGGGAATTGAGGATTGAGGGTTGAGGATTGAAGGTTGAGTATTGAGGATTGAACATTGAGTATTGATGATTGAGGATTGAGGATTGAGGATTGAAGTTTGAGGACAGAGTGTTGAGGGTTGAGTGATGAGAATTGATGTCTGTGGATGGAGACTTGAAGTTTGAAGATTGAGGATTGAGTATTGAAAACAGAGAATTCAGGATATTCTATTGAGTATTGAGAATTGAGGATTGATGATTGAGTATTGAGGATTGATGTTTGAGGGTTGTGTATTGAATATTGAGGATTGAGGATTGAGGATTGAGGATTGAGGATTGAGCATTGAAGATTGATTATTGATGATTGAAGATTTATGATTGAGGATTGAGGGTTGTGGATTGAGGATTGATGATTGAGGATTGAGGATTGAGGATTGAGGATTGAGGATTGAGGATTGAGGATTGAAGATTGAGGATTGGGATTGAGGGTTGAGGATTGTGGATTGAGAATCGAAGACTGAGTATTGAGGATTGAAGATTGAGGTTTGAGGATTGAGGATTGAGAATGGAGGATGAGGGCTGAGGGTTGAGGGTTGAGGTTTGAGTATTGAATACTGAGAATTCAGGATATTCTATTGAGTATTGAGAATTGAGTATTGATAGTTGAGTATTGAGGATTGAGGATTGAGTATTGAGGATTGAAGATTGAGGTTTGAGGATTGAGAATTGAGAATTGAGGATGAGGACTGAGGGTTGAGGATTGAGGTTTGAGGAACGAGGATTGAGGATTGAGAATTGAGGACTGAGGATTGACGATTGAGTTTTGAAGATTGAGGATAGATGACTGAGGATTGAGGATTGAGGATTGAGGATTGAGGATTGAGGATTGAAGATTGAGTATTGAGGATTGAGGATTGAGGATCGAGGATTGAGTATTGAAGATTGAGGATTGATGATTGAGGATTGCGGACTGAGGATTGAGGATTGAGGATTGAGGATTGAAGACTGAGTATTGAGGATTGATTATTGAGGATTGAAGATTGAGGATTGAGGATTGAGGGTTAAGAATTGAGGATTGAGGATGAGGACTGAGGGTTGGGGATTGAGGATTGAGGAATGTGGATTGAGGATTGAGGATTGAGGATTGATGATTGAGGATTGAGTATTGAAGATTGAGGATTGATGACTGAGGATTGAGGATTGAGGATTGATGATTGAGGATTGAGGATTGAAGATTGAGTATGGAGGATTGAAGATTGAGGATTGAGGATTGAGGATTGAAGATTGAGGACTGAGTGTTGAGGGTTGAGTGATGAGAATTGATGTCTGTGGATTGAGATTTGAAGATTGAAGATTGGGGATTCAGTATTGAAAACTGTGAATTGAGGATATTCTATTGAGGATTGAGGATTGACAATTGATTGTTGCGGACTGAGGGATGAAGATTGAGCATTCAGGATTGAGGATTCGGAATTGAGGTTTGAGGACTGAGGATTGAGTGTTGAGGATTGAGGATTGAGGATTGAGGATTGACGCTTGGGGATAGAGGATTGAGGATGGAGGATTGAAGAGAGAGGACCGAGTGTTGAGGATTGAGTGTTGAGAATTGATGTTTGAGGGTCGAGATTTGATTATTGAATATTGTGGATTGAGTATTGAATCATGAGAATTCAGGATATTCTATTGAGTATTGATAATTGAGGATTGATGGTTGAGTATTGAGAATTGATGCTTGATGGTTGTGTGTTGAATATTGAGGATTGAGTATTGAGGATTGAAGATTGAGTATTGAGGATTGAAGGTTGATGATTGAGGATTGAGGATTGATGATTCAGGATTGAGTATTGAGGATTGAGTATTGAGGATTGATGATTCAAGGCTGTGTATTGAGGATTGAACATTGAGGATTGAGGATTCAGGATTGAGGATTGAGGATGAGGGCTGAGGGTTGAGGATTGAGGATTGAGGATTGAGGATTGAAGGTTGAGTATTGAGGATCGAGGATTGAGAATTGGGTATTGAGGATAGAAGAATGAGGATTGACGATTGAGGATCGGGAATTGAGGATTGAAGGTTGAGTATTGAGGATTGAAGGTTGATGATTGAGGATTGAGAATTGTGGATTGAGGATTGAGGGTTGAGGATTGAAGGTTGAGTATTGATAATTGAACATTGAGCATTGATGATAGAGGATTGAGGACTGAGGATTGAAGATTGAGGATTGGGGATTGAGGATTGGCGATTGAGGATTGAGGACTGAGGATTGAGAATTGAGGATTGAGGATTGAGGATTGAGGATTGAAATTTGAGGACAGAGTGTTGAGGGTTGAGTGATGAGAATTGATGTCTGTGGATGGAGACTTGAAGATTGAAGATTGAGGATTGATTATTGAAAACAGAGAACTCAGGATATTCCATTGAGTATTGAGAACTGAGGATTGACGATTGAGTATTGAGGATTGACGTTTGAGGGTTGTGTATTGAATATTGAGGATTGAGGACTGAGGATTGAGGATTGAGGATTGAGTTTTGAGCATTGAAGATTGAGTATTGATGATTGAAGATTCGGGATTGAGGATTGAGGGTTGAGGATTGAGGATTGATGATTGAGGATTGAGGATTGAGGATTGAGGATTGAGGATAGAGGATTGAAGATTGAGGATTGGGATTGAGGGTTGAGGATTGTGGATTGAGAATCGAAGATTGAGTATTGAGGATTGAAGATTGAGATTTGAGGATTGAGGGTTGAGGATGGAGGATGAGGGCTGAGGGTTGAGCGTTGAGGTTTGAGTATTGAATACTGAGAATTCAGGATATTCTATTGAGTATTGAGAATTGAGGATTGATGGTTGAGTATTGAGGATTGAGGATTGAGTATTGAGGATTGAAGATTGAGGTTTGAGGATTGAGAATTGAGAATTGAGGATGAGGACTGAGGGTTGAGGATTGAGGTTTGAGGCACGAGGATTGAGGATTGAGAATTGAGGACTGACGATTGACGATTGAGTTTTGAAGATTGAGGATTGGTGACTGAGGATTGAGGATTGAGGATTGAGGATTGAGGATTGAGGATTGAAGATTGAGTATTGAGGATTGAGGATTGAGGATTGAGGATTGAGTATTGAAGATTGAGGTTTGAGGATTGAAGATTGAGTATGGAGGATTGAAGATTGAGGATTGAGGATTGAGGAACGACGATTGACGATGGAGGATGATGGCTGAGGTTTGAGGACTGAGGTTTGAGGACTGAGGACTGATGATTGAGGATTGAGAATTGAGGATTGAGGATTGAGGATTGAGGATTGGGTATTGAGGATTGAAGAATGAGGATTGACGATTGAGGATTGAGGATTGATGATTGAGGATTGAGTATTGAAGATTCAGGATGGATGATTGAGGATTGAGGATTGAGGATTGGGTATTGAGGATTGAAGAATGAGAATTGACTATTGTGGATTGAGTATTGAGGATTGAGGATTAGGTATTGAGGATTGAAGGTTGATGATTGAGGATTGAGGATTGATGACTGAGGATTGAGGATTGAGGATTGAGGATTGATGACTGAAGACTAAGTATTGAGGATTGAAGATTGAGGATTGAGTATTGAGAATTGAGGATTGATGATTGAGTAAAGAGGATTGATGTTTGAGGGTTGTGTATTGAATATTGAGGATTGAGGATTGAGGATTCAGGATTGAGGATTGAGCATTGAAGATTGATTATTGATGATTGAAGATTGAGGATTGAGGATTGAGGGTTGAGGATTGAGGATTGATGATTGAGGATTGAGGATTGAGGATTGAGGATTGAGGATTGAGGGTTGAGGATTGAGGATTGGGATTGAGGGTTGAGGATTGTGGATTGAGAATCGAAGATTGAGTATTGAGGATTGAAGATTGAGGTTTGAGGATTGAGGATTGAGAATGGAGGATGAGGGCTGAGGGTTGAGGGTTGAGGTTTGAGTATTGAATACTGAGAATTCAGGATATTCTATTGAGTATTGAGAATTGAGTATTGATGGTTGAGTATTGAGGATTGAGGATTGAGTACTGAGGATTGAAGATTGAGGTTTGAGGATTGAGAATTGAGAATTGAGGATGAGGACTGAGGGTTGAGGATTGAGGTTTGAGGAACGAGGATTGAGGATTGAGAATTGCGGACTGAGGATTGACGATTGAGTTTTGAAGATTGAGGATAGATGACTGAGGATTGAGTATTGAGGATTGAGGATTGAGGATTGAGGATTGAAGATTGAGTATTGAGGATTGAGGATTGAGGATTGAAGAATGAGGATTGACGATTGAGGATTGGGAATTGAGGATTGAGGGTTGAGGATTGAAGGTTGAGTATTGAGGATTGAACATTGAGTATTGATAATTGAGGATTGAGGACTGAGGATTGAAGATTGAGGATTGGGGATTGAGGATCGAGGATGAGGACTGAGGGTTGAGGATTGAAGTTTAAGGACTGAGGACTGCGGATTGAGGTTTGAGAATTGAGGATTGAGGATTGAGGATTGAAGATTGAGGATTGGGTATTGAGGATTGAAGAATGAGGATTGAGGATTGAGGATTGAGCATTGAGGATTGAAGACTGAGTATTGAGGATTCAAGATTGACGATTGAGGATTGTGGGTTGTAGATTGAGTATTGAACATTGAGGACTGAGTGTTGAGGTTTCAGTGATGAGAATTGATGTTTGTGGATAGAGTTTTGAAGATTGCAGATTGAGTATTGAGTATTGAAAACTCTGAATTGAGGATATTCTATTGAGGATTGAGGATTGTCAGCTTATTGTTGAGGACTCAGGGCTGAAGATTGAGGATTCAGAATTGAGGTTTGAAGACTGAGGATTGAGGATTGAAGAATGATTATTGAGGATTGAGGGTTGAGAATTGAGGATTGTGGATTGAGGATTGAGGGTTGAGGATTGAAGGTTGAGTATTGAGGATTGAACATTGAGTATTGATGATTGAGGATTGAGGACTGAGGATTGAAGATTGAGGATTGGGGATTGAGGATTGGCGATTGAGGATTGATGACTGTGGATTGAGAATTGAGGATTGAGAATTGAGGATTGAGGATTGAAGTTTGAGGACAGAGTGTTGAGGGTTGAGTGATGAGAATTGATGTCTGTGGATGGAGACTTGAAGGTTGAAGATTGAGGATTGAGTATTGAAAACAGAGAACTCAGGATATTCTATTGAGTATTGAGAATTGAGGATTGATGATTGAGTATTGAGGACTGATGTTTGAGGGTTGTGTATTGAATATTGAGGATTGAGGATTGAGGATTGAGGATTGAGGATTGAGCATTGAAGATTGAGTATTGATGATTGAAGATTGGGGATTGAGGATTGAGGGTTGAGGATTGAGGATTGATGATTGAGGATTGAGGATTGAGGATTGAGGATTGAGGATAGAGGATTGAAGATTGAGGATTGGGATTGAGGGTTGAGGATTGTGGATTGAGAATCGAAGATTGAGTATTGAGGATTGAAGATTGAGGTTTGAGGATTGAGGATTGAGGATGGAGGATGAGGGCTGAGGGTTGAGGGATGAGGTTTGAGTATTGAATACTGAGAATTCAGGGTATTCTATTGAGTATTGAGAATTGAGGATTGATGGTTGAGTATTGAGGATTGAGGATTGAGTATTTAGGATTGAAGATTGAGGTTTGAGGATTGAGAATTGAGAATTGAGGATGAGGACTGAGGGTTGAGGATTGAGGTTTGAGGAACGAGGATTGAGGATTGAGAATTGAGGACTGAGGATTGACGATTGAGTTTTGAAGATTGAGGATTGGTGACTGAGGATTGAGGATTGAGGATTGAGGATTGAGGATTGAGGATTGAAGATTGAGTATTGAGGATTGAGGATTGAGGATTGAGGATTGAGTATTGAAGATTGAGGTGTGATGAATGAGGATTGCGGACTGAGGATTGAGGATTGAGGATTGAGGATTGAAGACTGAGTATTGAGGATTGATTATTGAGGATTGAAGATTGAGGATTGAGGATTCAGGGTTAAGAATTGAGAATTGAGGATGAGGACTGAGGGTTGAGTATTGAGGATTGAGGAATGAGGATTGAGGATTGAGGATTGAGGATTCATGATTCAGGATTGAGTATTGAAGATTGAGGATTGATGACTGATGATTCAGGATTGAGGATTGATGATTGAGGATTGAGGATTGAAGATTGTGGACTGATGATTGACGATTGAGGGCTGAGGATTGAGGATTGATTATTGAGCTTTGGGGATTGCAGATTGTGGACTGGGGATAGAGGATTGAATATTGAGGATTAAGGATAGAGTATTGGGGATTGAGGATCTATGATAGGAGATTGATTATTGAGGATTGAAGATTGAGTATTGAGGATTGAGGATTGAGAATTGAGAATTGAGGATGGGGACTGAGGGTTGAGGATTGACGTTTGAGCAATGAGGATTGAGGATTGAGGATTGAGGATTGAGGATTGAGTATTGAAGATTGAGGATTGATGACTGGGAATTAAGGATTGAGGATTGAGGATTGACGATTGAGGATTGGGAATTGAGGATTGAAGATTGAGTATTGAAGATTGAAGGTTGATGATTGAGGATTGAGAATTGTGGATAGAGGATTGAGTGTTGAGGATTGAATTTTGAGTATTGAGGATTGAACATTGAGTATTGATGATTGAGGATTGAAGGTTGATGATTGAGGATTGAGGATTGTGGATAGAGGATTGAGTGTTGAGGATTGAATGTTGAGTATTGAGGATTGAACATTGAGTATTGATGATTGAGGATTGAGGACTGAGGATTGAGGATTGAGGATTGAAGATTGAGTATGGAGGATTAAATATTGAGGATTAAGGATAGAGTATTGGGGATTGAGTATCTAGGATAGGAGATTGATTATTGAGGATTGAAGATTGAGGTTTGATGATTGAGGATTGCGGATTGAGGATTGAAGACTGAGTATTGAGGATTGATTATTGAGGATTGAAGATTGAGGATTAAGGATTGAGGATTGGGGATTGAGGATCGAAGATTGAGGATTGGGTATTGAGGATTGAAGAATGAGGATTCATGACTGAGGATTGAGGATTGAGGATTGATGATTGAGGATTGAGGATTGAAGATTGAGTATGGAGGATTGAAGATTGAGGATTGAGGATTGAGGAACGAGGATTGACGATTGAGGATGATGGCTGAGGTTTGAGGACTGAGGTTTGAGGACTGAGGACTGAGGATTGACGATTGAGAATTGAGGATTGAGGATTGAGGATTGATGATTGGGTATTGAGGATTGCAGAATGAGGATTGACGATTGAGGATTGAGGATTGAGGATTGAGGATTGAGTATTGAAGCTTCAGGATGGATGATTGAGGATCGAGGATTGAGGATTGAGGATTGAGGATTGAGTATTGAAGATTGTGGACTGATGATTGACGATTGAGGACTGAGGATTGAGGATTGATTATTGAGCTTTGGGGATTGAAGATTATGGACTGGGGATAGAGGATCGAATATTGAGGATTAAGGATAGAGTGTTGGGGATTGAGGATCTAGGATAGGAGATTGAAGATTGAGGATTGAGTATTCAGGATTGAGGATTGAGGATGAGGGCTGAGGGTTGAGGGTTGAGGTTTGAGGACTGAGGACAGAGGATTGAGGATTGAGAATTGAGGATGGAGGATTGAGGATTGGGGATTGAGGATTGGGTATTGAGGATTGAAGAATGAGAATTGACTATTGTGGATTGAGTATTGAGGATTGAGGATTGTCACCTGATTGTTGAGGACTGAGGGCTGAAGATTGAGGATTCAGGATTGAGGATTCAGAATTGAGGTTTGAGGACTGAGGATTGAGGATTGAGGATTGAAGATTGAGTATTGAGGATTGAGGATTGAGGATTGAGGATTGAGGATTGATGATTGAGGATTGAGGATGAGGGCTGAGGGTTGAGGATTGAGGATTGAGGATTGAGGATTGAGGATTGAGGCTTGAGGATAGAGGATTGAGGATTGAAGATTGAGGATTGAAGATTGCGAATCGAGGCTGAGGGCTGAAGGTTGAGTATTGAGGATTGAAGACTGACGATTGAGGACTGAGGATTGAGGGTTGAGGATTTAGGATTGAGAGTTGAGGATTGAGGATTGAGAATTGAATATTGAGGATTGGGTATTGAGGATTGAAGAATCAGGATTGAGGATTGAGGATTGAGGATTGAGGATTGATGATTGAGGATTGAGAATTGAGGATTGAGGATTGAAGATTGAGTATTGAGGACTGAAGGTTGAGGATTGAGGATTGAGGATTGACGATTGAGTATCGAAGATTGAGAATTGGGGACTGAGTGTTGAAGGTTGAGTGATGAGAGTTGATGATTGTGGATGGAGATTTGAAGGTTGAAGATTGAGGATTGAGTATTGAAAACTGAGAATTCAGGATATTCTATTGAGTATTGAGAATTTTGGATCGATGGTTGAGTATTGAGGATTGATGGTTGAGGGTTGTGTGTTGAATATTGAGGATTGGCGGATTGAGTATTGAAGATTGAGGACTGAGGACTGAGGATTGAGTATTGAGGATTGAGGATTGAGTATTGAGGATTGAGGATTGAAGATTGAGTATTGATGAGTGGAGATTGCGGATTGATTATTGAGGGTTGAGGTTTGAGGACGAGGACTGACGGTTGAGGATTGAGGTTTGAGGACTGAGGACTGAGGATTGAGTATTGAGGATTGAGGATTGAGAATTGAGAATTGAGGATGAGAACTGAGGTTTGAGGATTGAAGTTTGAGGAGTGAGGATTGACGATTGAGGATTGAGGATTGAGGGTGTGGATTGAGTATTGAAGGTTCAGGATTGATGTCTGAGGATTGAGGATTGAGGATTCAGGATTGAGGTTTGAAGATTGAAGATTGACTATTGAGGATTGAGTGTTGAGGATTGAGGATTGAGTATTGAGGATTGAGGATGAGGGCTGAGGTTTGAGGTTTGAGGTTTAAGGACTGAGGACTGAGGATTGAGGGTTGAGAATTGAGGATTGAGGATTGAGGATTGAAGATTGAGGATTTGGTATTGAGGATTGAAGAATGAGGATTGAGGATTGAGGATTGAGGATTGAGGATTGAAGATTGAGTATTGAGGATTGATGATTGACGATTGAGGATTGTGGATTGAAGATTGAGTATTGAACATTGAGGACTGAGTGTTGAGGGTTCAGTGATGAGAATTGATGTTTGTGGATAGAGGTTTGAAGACTGCAGATTGAGTATTGAGTATTGAAAACTGTGAATTGAGGATATTCTATTGAGGATTGAGGATTGTCAACTGATTGTTGAGGACTGAGGGCTGAAGATTGAGGATTGAGGATTGAGGACTGAAGGTTGAGGACTGAGGAATAAGGATTGAGGATTGAGGATGAGGGCTGAGGGTTGAGGATTGAGGTTTGAGGACTGACGACTGAGGATTGAGGATTGAGAATTGAGGATTGAGGATTGAGGATTGAAGATTGAGGATTGGGTATTGAGGATTGAAGAATGAGGATTGAGGATTGAGGATTGAGGATTGAGGATTGAAGATTGAGTATTGAGGATTGAAGATAGAGGATTGAGGACTGAGGACTGAGGATTGAGGATTGAGAATTGAGGATTGAGGATTGAGGATTGAAGATTGAGCATTGAGGATTGAGGATTGGGGATTGCGGATTGAGGATTGAGGATTTAGGATTGAGGATTGAAAATTGAGTATTGAGGATTGAAGGTTGAGGACTGAGGAACAAGGATTGAGGATTGAGGATGAGGGCTGAGGGTTGAGGATTGAGGTTTGAGGACTGAGGACTGAGGATTGAGGATTGAGAATTGAGGATTGAGGATTGAGGATTGAAGATTGAGGATTGGGTATTGAGGATTGAAGAATGAGGATTGAGGATTGAGGATTGAGGATTGAGGATTGAAGATTGAGTATTGAGGATTGAAGATAGAGGATTGAGGATTGAGGGTTGAGGATTGAGGATTGAGGATTGAGGATTGAGGATTGAGGATTGAGGATTGAAGATTGATTATTGAGGACTGAAGATTGAGGATTGAGTATTGAGCATTGAGGATTGAGGATTGAATATTGAGGATTGGGTACTGAGTGTTGAGGGTTGAGTGATTAGAATTAATGTTTGTGGATAGAGATTTCAAGATTGCAGATTGTGTATCGAGTATTGAAAACTGTGAATTGAGGATATTCTATTGAGGATTGAGGATTGACAATTGATTGTCGAGGACTGAGAGCTGAAGATTGAGGATTCAGGATTGAGGATTCAGAATTGAGGTTTGAGGACTGAGGATCGAGGATTGAATATTGAGTATTGAGGATTGAAGATTGAGGATTGAGGATTGAGGATTGAGGATTGAGTATTGAAGATTGTGGACTGATGATTGACGATTGAGGACTGAGGATTGAGGATTGATTATTGAGCTTTGGGGATTGAAGATTGAGGACTGGGGATAGAGGATCGAATATTGAGGATTAAGGATAGAGTATTGGGGATTGAGGATCTAGGATAGGAGATAGAAGATTGAGGATTGAGGATTCAGGATTGAGGACTGAGGATGAGGGCTGAGGGTTGAGGGTTGAGGTTTGAGGACTGAGGACAGAGGATTGAGAATTGAGATTTGAGGATGGAGGATTGAGGATTGAGGATTGAGGATTGGGTATTGAGGATTGAAGAATGAGAATTGACTATTGTGGATTGAGTATTGAGGAGTGAGGATTAGGTATTGAGGATTGAAGGTTGATGACTGAGGATTGAGGATTGATGACTGAGGATTGAGGATTGAGGATTGAGGATTGAGGATTGAGGATTGATGACTGAAGACTGAGTATTGAGGATTGAAGATTGAGGATTGAGGATTCAGGATTGAGGATTGAGAATGAGGGCTGAGGGTTGAGGATTGAGGTTTGAGGACTGAGGACTGAGGATTGAGGATTGAGAATTGAGGATGGAGGATTGAGGATTGAGGATTGAGGATTGGGTATTGAGGATTGAAGAATGAGGATTGACGATTGAGGATTGGGAATTGAGGATTGAAGATTGAGTATTGAGGATTGAAGGTTGATGATTGAGGATTGAGGAATGTGGATTGAGGATTGAGGGTTGAGGATTGAAGGTTGAGTATTGAGGATTGAACATTGAGTGTTGATGATTGAGGATTGAGGACTGAGGATTGAAGATTGAGGATTGGGGATTGAGGATTGGCGATTAAGGATTGAGGACTGAGGATTGAGAATTGAGAATTGAGGATTGAGGATTGAGGATTGAAGTTTGAGGACAGAGTGTTGAGGGTTGAGTGATGAGAATTGATGTCTGTGGATGGAGATTTGAAGATTGAAGATTGGGGATTCAGTATTGAAAACTGTGAATTGAGGATATTCTATTGAGGATTGAGGATTGACAATTGATTGTTGCGGACTGAGGGATGAAGATTGAGCATTCAGGATTGAGGATTCGGAATTGAGGTTTGAGGACTGAGGATTGAGTGTAGAGGATTGAGGATTGAGGATTGAGGATTGACGCTTGGGGATAGAGGATTGAGGATGGAGGATTGAAGAGAGAGGACCGAGTTTTGAGGATTGAGTGTTGAGAATTGATGTTTGAGGGTCGAGATTTGATTATTGAATATTGTGGATTGAGTATTGAATCATGAGAATTCAGGATATTCTATTGAGTATTGAGAATTGAGGATTGATGGTTGAGTATTGAGAATTGATGCTTGATGGTTGTGTGTTGAATATTGAGGATTGAGTATTGAGGATTGAAGATTCAGTATTGAGGATTGAAGGTTGATGATTGAGGATTGAGGATTGATGATTCAGGATTGAGGATTGAGGATTGAGTATTGAGGATTGATGATTCAAGTCTGTGTATTGAGGATTGAACATTGAGGATTGAGGATTCAGGATTGAGGATTGAGGATGAGGGCTGAGGGTTGAGGATTGAGGATTGAGGATTGAGGATTGAAGATTGAGTATTGAGGATCGAGGATTGAGAATTGGGTATTGAGGATAGAAGAATGAGGATTGACGATTGAAGATTGGGAATTGAGGATTGAAGATTGAGTATTGAGGATTGAAGGTTGATGATTGAGGATTGAGAATTGTGGATTGAGGATTGAGGGTTGAGGATTGAAGGTTGAGTATTGATAATTGAACATTGAGCATTGATGATTGAGGATTGAGGACTGAGGATTGAAGATTGAGGATTGGGGATTGAGGATTGGCGATTGAGGATTGAGGACTGAGGATTGAGAATTGAGGATTGAGGATTGAGGATTGAGGATTGAAATTTGAGGACAGAGTGTTGAGGGTTGAGTGATGAGAATTGATGTCTGTGGATGGAGACTTGAAGATTGAAGATTGAGGATTGATTACTGAAAACAGAGAACTCAGGATATTCTATTGAGTATTGAGAATTGAGGATTGACGATTGAGTATTGAGGATTGACGTTTGAGGGTTGTGTATTGAATATTGAGGATTGAGGACTGAGGATTGAGGATTGAGGATTGAGCATTGAAGATTGAGTATTGATGATTGAAGATTCGGGATTGAGGATTGAGGGTTGAGGATTGAGGATTGATGATTGAGGATTGAGGATTGAGGATTGAGGATTGAGGATAGAGGATTGAAGATTGAGGATTGGGATTGAGGGTTGAGGATTGTGGATTGAGAATCGAAGATTGAATATTGAGGATTGAAGATTGAGATTTGAGGATTGAGGATTGAGGATGGAGGATGAGGGCTGAGGGTTGAGCGTTGAGGTTTGAGTATTGAAAACAGAGAATTCAGGATATTCTATTGAGTATTGAGAATTGAGGATTGATGATTGAGTATTGAGGATTGATGTTTGAGGGTTGTGTATTGAATATTGAGGATTGAGGATTGAGTATTGAGTATTGAAGATTGAGGATTGATGACTGAGGATTGAGGATTGAGGATTGATGATTGAGGATTGAGGATTGAAGATTGAGTATGGAGGATTGAAGATTGAGGATTGAGGATTGAGGATTGAAGATTGAGGACTGAGTGTTGAGGGTTGAGTGATGAGAATTGATGTCTGTGGATTGAGATTTGAAGATTGAAGATTGGAGATTCAGTATTGAAAACTGTGAATTGAGGATATTCTATTGAGGATTGAGGATTGACAATTGATTGTTGCGGACTGAGGGATGAAGATTGAGCATTCAGGATTGAGGATTCGGAATTGAGGTTTGAGGACTGAGGATTGAGTGTTGAGGATTGAGGATTGAGGATTGAGGATTGACGCTTGGGGATAGAGGATTGAGGATGGAGGATTGAAGAGAGAGGACCGAGTGTTGAGGATTGAGTGTTGAGAATTGATGTTTGAGTGTCGAGATTTGATTATTGAATATTGTGGATTGAGTACTGAATCATGAGAATTCAGGATATTCTATTGAGTATTGAGAATTGAGGATTGATGGTTGAGTATTGAGAATTGATGCTTGATGGTTGTGTGTTGAATATTGAGGATTGAGTATTGAGGATTGAAGATTGAGTATTGAGGATTGAAGGTTGATGATTGAGGATTGAGGATTGATGATTCAGGATTGAGGATTGAGGATTGAGTATTGAGGATTGATGATTCAAGGCTGTGTATAGAGGATTGAACATTGAGGACTGAGGATTCAGGATTGAGGATTGAGGATGAGGGCTGAGGGTTGAGGATTGAGGATTGAGGATTGAGGATTGAAGATTGAGTATTGAGGATCGAGGATTGAGAATTGGGTATTGAGGATAGAAGAATGAGGATTGACGATTGAGGATTGGGAATTGAGGATTGAAGATTGAGTATTGAGGATTGAAGGTTGATGATTGAGGATTGAGAATTGTGGATTGAGGATTGAGGGTTGAGGATTGAAGGTTGAGTATTGATAATTGAACATTGAGCATTGATGATTGAGGATTGGGGACTGAGGATTGAAGATTGAGGATTGGGGATTGAGGATTGGCGATTGAGGATTGAGGACTGAGGATTGAGAATTGAGGATTGAGGATTGAGGATTGAGGATTGAAATTTGAGGACAGAGTGTTGAGGGTTGAGTGATGAGAATTGATGTCTGTGAATGGAGACTTGAAGATTGAAGATTGAGGATTGATTATTGAAAACAGAGAACTCAGGATATTCTATTGAGTATTGAGAATTGAGGATTGACGATTGAGTATTGAGGATTGACGTTTGAGGGTTGTGTATTGAATATTGAGGATTGAGGACTGAGGATTGAGGATTGAGGATTGAGCATTGAAGATTGAGTATTGATGATTGAAGATTCGGGATTGAGGATTGAGGGTTGAGGATTGAGGATTGAGGATTGAGGATTGAGGATTGAGGATTGAGGATTGAAGATTGAGTATGGAGGATTGAAGATTGAGGATTGAGGATTGAGGAACGAGGATTGACGATTGAGGATGATGGCTGAGGTTTGAGGACTGAGGTTTGAAGACTGAGGACTGATGATTGAGGATTGAGAATTGAGGATTGAGGATTGAGGATTGAGGATTGGGTATTGAGGATTGAAGAATGAGGATTGACGATTGAGGATTGAGGATTGATGATTGAGGATTGAGTATTGAAGATTCAGGATGGATGATTGAGGATTGAGGATTGAGGATTGGGTATTGAGGATTGAAGAATGAGAATTGACTATTGTGGATTGAGTATTGAGGATTGAGGATTAGGTATTGAGGATTGAAGGCTGATGATTGAGGATTGAGGATTGATGACTGAGGATTGAGGATTGAGGATTGAGGATTGAGGATTGATGACTGAAGACTAAGTATTGAGGATTGAAGATTGAGGATTGAGTATTGAGAATTGAGGATTGATGATTGAGTATTGAGGATTGATGTTTGAGGGTTGTGTATTGAATATTGAGGATTGAGGATTGAGGATTCAGGATTGAGGATTGAGCATTGAAGATTGATTATTGATGATTGAAGATTGAGGATTGAGGATTGAGGGTTGAGGATTGAGGATTGATGATTGTGGATTGAGGATTGAGGATTGAGGAATGAGGATTGAGGATTGAAGATTGAGGATTGGGATTGAGTATTGAGGATTGAAGATTGAGGTTTGAGGATTGAGAATTGAGAATTGAGGATGAGGGCTGAGGGTTGAGGATTGAGGTTTGAGGAACGAGGATTGAGGATTGAGAATTGAGGACTGAGGATTGACGATTGAGTTTTGAAGATTGAGGATAGATGACTGAGGATTGAGGATTGAGGATTGAGGATTGAGGATTGAGGATTGAAGATTGAGTATTGAGGATTGAGGATTGAGGATCGAGGATTGATGATTCAAGACTGTGTATTGAGGATTGAACATTGAGGATTGAGGATTCAGGATTGAGGATTGAGGATGAGGGCTGAGGGTTGAGGATTGAGGATTGAGGATTGAGGATTGAAGATTGAGTATTGAGGATTGAGGATTGAGAATTGGGTATTGAGGATTGAAGAATGAGGATTGACGATTGAGGATTGGGAATTGCGGATTGAGGTTTGAGGATTGAAGGTTGAGTATTGAGGATTGAACATTGAGTATTGATGATTGAGGATTGAGGATTGAGTATTTAAGATTGAGGATTGATGATTGAGGATTGCGGACTGAGGATTGAGGATTGAGAATTGAGGATTGAGGATTGAGGATTGAGGATTGAGGATTGAGGATTGAAGATTGAGTATTGAAGACTGAGTATTGAGGATTGATTATTGAGGATTGAAGATTGAGGATTAAGGATTGAGGATTGGGGATTGAGGATCGAAGATTGAGGATTGGGTATTGAGGATTGAAGAATGAGGATTCATGACTGAGGATTGAGGATTGAGGATTGATGATTGAGGATTGAGGATTGAAGATTGAGTATGGAGGATTGAAGATTGAGGATTCAGGATTGAGGAACGAGGATTGACGATTGAGGATGATGGCTGAGGTTTGAGGACTGAGGTTTGAGGACTGAGGACTGAGGATTGACGATTGAGAATTGAGGATTGAGGATTGAGGATTGATGATTGGGTATTGAGGATTGCAGAATGAGGATTGACGATTGAGGATTGAGGATTGAGGATTGAGGATTGAGTATTGAAGCTTCAGGTTGGATGATTGAGCATTGAGGATTGAGGATTGAGGATTGAGGATTGAGGATTGAGTATTGAAGATTGCGGACTCATGATTGACGATTGAGGACTGAGGATTGAGGATTGATTATTGAGCTTTGGGGATTGAAGATTATGGACTGGGGATAGAGGATCGAATATTGAGGATTAAGGATAGAGTATTGGGGATTGAGGATCTAGGATAGGAGATTGAAGATTGAGGATTGAGTATTCAGGATTGAGGATTGAGGATGAGGGCTGAGGGTTGAGGGTTGAGGTTTGAGGACTGAGGACAGAGGATTGAGGATTGAGAATTGAGGATGGAGGATTGAGGATTGAGGATTGAGGATTGGGTATTGAGGATTGAAGAATGAGAATTGACTATTGTGGATTGAGTATTGAGGATTGAGGATTGTCACCTGATTGTTGAGGACTGAGGGCTGAAGATTGAGGATTCAGGATTGAGGATTCAGAATTGAGGTTTGAGGACTGAGGATTGAGGATTGAGGATTGAAGATTGAGTATTGAGGATTGAGGATTGAGGATTGAGGATTGAGGATTGATGATTGAGGGTTGAGGATGAGGGCTGAGGGTTGAGGATTGAGGATTGAGGATTGAGGATTGAGGATTGAGGCTTGAGGATAGAGGATTGAGGATTGAAGATTGAGGATTGAAGATTGCGAATCGAGGCTGAGGGCTGAAGGTTGAGTATTGAGGATTGAAGACTGACGATTGAGGACTGAGGATTGAGGGTTGAGGATTTAGGATTGAGAGTTGAGGATTGAGGATTGAGAATTGAATATTGAGGATTGGGTATTGAGGATTGAAGAATCAGGATTGAGGATTGAGGATTGAGGATTGAGGATTGAAGATTGAGGATTGAGAATTGAGGATTGAGGATTGAAGATTGAGTATTGAGGACTGAAGGTTGAGGATTGAGGATTGAGGATTGACGATTGAGTATTGAAGATTGAGAATTGGGGACTGAGTGTTGAAGGTTGAGTGATGAGAGTTGATGATTGTGGATGGAGATTTGAAGGTTGAAGATTGAGGATTGAGTATTGAAAACTGAGAATTCAGGATATTCTATTGAGTATTGAGAATTTTGGATCGATGGTTGAGTATTGAGGATTGATGGTTGAGGGTTGTGTGTTGAATATTGAGGATTGGCGGATTGAGTATTGAAGATTGAGGACTGAGGACTGAGGATTGAGTATTGAGGATTGAGGATTGAGTATTGAGGATTGAGGATTGAAGATTGAGTATTGATGTGTGGAGATTGCGGATTGATTATTGAGGGTTGAGGTTTGAGGACGAGGACTGAGGGTTGAGGATTGAGGTTTGAGGACTGAGGACTGAGGATTGAGTATTGAGGATTGAGTATTGAGAATTGAGAATTGAGGATGAGAACTGAGGTTTGAGGATTGAAGTTTGAGGAGTGAGGATTGACGATTGAGGATTGAGGATTGAGGGTGAGGATTGAGTATTGAAGGTTCAGGATTGATGTCTGAGGACTGATGATTGAGGATTGAGAATTGAGGATTGAGGATTGAGGATTGAGGATTGGGTATTGAGGATTGAAGAATGAGGATTGACGATTGAGGATTGAGGATTGATGATTGAGGATTGAGTATTGAAGATTCAGGATGGATGATTGAGGATTGAGGATTGAGGATTGGGTATTGAGGATTGAAGAATGAGAATTGACTATTGTGGATTGAGTATTGAGGATTGAGGATTAGGTATTGAGGATTGAAGGCTGATGATTGAGGATTGAGGATTGATGACTGAGGATTGAGGATTGAGGATTGAGGATTGAGGATTGATGACTGAAGACTAAGTATTGAGGATTGAAGATTGAGGATTGAGTATTGAGAATTGAGGATTGATGATTGAGTATTGAGGATTGATGTTTGAGGGTTGTGTATTGAATATTGAGGATTGAGGATTGAGGATTCAGGATTGAGGATTGAGCATTGAAGATTGATTATTGATGATTGAAGATTGAGGATTGAGGATTGAGGGTTGAGGATTGAGGATTGATGATTGAGGATTGAGGATTGAGGATTGAGGAATGAGGATTGAGGATTGAAGATTGAGGATTGGGATTGAGTATTGAGGATTGAAGATTGAGGTTTGAGGATTGAGAATTGAGAATTGAGGATGAGGGCTGAGGGTTGAGGATTGAGGTTTGAGGAACGAGGATTGAGGATTGAGAATTGAGGACTGAGGATTGACGATTGAGTTTTGAAGATTGAGGATAGATGACTGAGGATTGAGGATTGAGGATTGAGGATTGAGGATTGAGGATTGAAGATTGAGTATTGAGGATTGAGGATTGAGGATCGAGGATTGATGATTCAAGACTGTGTATTGAGGATTGAACATTGAGGATTGAGGATTCAGGATTGAGGATTGAGGATGAGGGCTGAGGGTTGAGGATTGAGGATTGAGGATTGAGGATTGAAGATTGAGTATTGAGGATTGAGGATTGAGAATTGGGTATTGAGGATTGAAGAATGAGGATTGACGATTGAGGATTGGGAATTGCGGATTGATTATTGAGGGTTGAGGTTTGAGGACGAGGACTGAGGGTTGAGGATTGAGGTTTGAGGACTGAGGACTGAGGATTGAGTATTGAGGATTGAGTATTGAGAATTGAGAATTGAGGATGAGAACTGAGGTTTGAGGATTGAAGTTTGAGGAGTGAGGATTGACGATTGAGGATTGAGGATTGAGGGTGAGGATTGAGTATTGAAGGTTCAGGATTGATGTCTGAGGATAGAGGATTGAGGATTCAGGATTGAGGTTTGAAGATTGAAGATTGAGTATTGAGGATTGAGTGTTGAGGATTGAGGATTGAGTATTGAGGATTGAGGATGAGGGCTGAGGTTTGAGGTTTGAGGTTTAAGGACTGAGGACTGAGGATTGAGGATTGAGAATTGAGGATTGAGGATTGAGGGTTGAAGATTGAGGATTTGGTATTGAGGATTGAAGAATGAGGGTTGAGGATTGAGGATTGAGGATTGAGGATTGAAGATTGAGTATTGAGGATTGATGATTGACGATTGAGGATTGTGGATTGAAGATTGAGTATTGAACATTGAGGACTGAGTGTTGAGGGTTCAGTGATGAGAATTGATGTTTGTGGATAGAGGTTTGAAGACTGCAGATTGAGTATTGAGTATTGAAAACTGTGAATTGAGGATATTCTATTGAGGATTGAGGATTGTCAACTGATTGTTGAGGACTGAGGGCTGAAGATTGAGGATTGAGGATTGAGGACTGAACGTTGAGGACTGAGGAATAAGGATTGAGGATTGAGGATGAGGGCTGAGGGTTGAGGATTGAGGTTTGAGGACTGAGGACTGAGGATGAGGATTGAGAATTGAGGATTGAGGATTGAGGATTGAAGATTGAGGATTGGGTATTGAGGATTGAAGAATGAGGATTGAGGATTGAGGATTGGGTACTGAGTGTTGAGGGTTGAGTGATTAGAATTAATGTTTGTGGATAGAGATTTCAAGATTGCAGATTGTGTTTCGAGTATTGAAAACTGTGAATTGAGGATATTCTATTGAGGATTGAGGATTGACAATTGATTGTCGAGGACAGAGAGCTGAAGATTGAGGATTCAGGATTGAGGATTCAGAATTGAGGTTTGAGGACTGAGGATCGAGGATTGAATATTGAGTATTGAGGATTGAAGATTGAGGATTGAGGATTGAGGATTGAGGATTGAGTATTGAAGATTGTGGACTGATGATTGACGATTGAGGACTGAGGATTGAGGATTGATTATTGAGCTTTGGAGATTGAAGATTGAGGACTGGGGATAGAGGATCGAATATTGAGGATTAAGGATAGAGTATTGGGGATTGAGGATCTAGGATAGGAGATAGAAGATTGAGGATTGAGGATTCAGGATTGAGGACTGAGGATGAGGGCTGAGGGTTGAGGGTTGAGGTTTGAGGACTGAGGACAGAGGATTGAGGATTGAGAATTGAGGATGGAGGATTGAGGATTGAGGATTGAGGATTGGGTATTGAGGATTGAAGAATGAGAATTGACTATTGTGGATTGAGTATTGAGGAGTGAGGATTAGGTATTGAGGATTGAAGGTTGATGACTGAGGATTGAGGATTGATGACTGAGGATTGAGGATTGAGGATTGAGGATTGAGGATTGATGACTGAAGACTGAGTATTGAGGATTGAAGATTGAGGATTGAGGATTCAGGATTGAGGATTGAGAATGAGGGCTGAGGGTTGAGGATTGAGGTTTGAGGACTGAGGACTGAGGATTGAGGATTGAGAATTGAGGATGGAGGATTGAGGATTGAGGATTGAGGATTGGGTATTGAGGATTGAAGAATGAGGATTGACGATTGAGGATTGGGAATTGAGGATTGAAGATTGAGTATTGAGGATTGAAGGTTGATGATTGAGGATTGAGGATTGTGGATTGAGGATTGAGGGTTGAGGATTGAAGGTTGAGTATTGAGGATTGAACATTGAGTGTTGATGATTGAGGATTGAGGACTGAGGATTGAAGATTGAGGATTGGGGATTGAGGATTGGCGATTAAGGATTGAGGACTGAGGATTGAGAATTGAGGATTGAGGATTGAGGATTGAGGATTGAAGTTTGAGGACAGAGTGTTGAGGGTTGAGTGATGAGAATTGATGTCTGTGGATGGAGATTTGAAGATTGAAGATTGGGGATTCAGTATTGAAAACTGTGAATTGAGGATATTCTATTGAGGATTGAGGATTGACAATTGATTGTTGCGGACTGAGGGATGAAGATTGAGCATTCAGGATTGAGGATTCGGAATTGAGGTTTGAGGACTGAGGATTGAGTGTAGAGGATTGAGGATTGAGGATTGAGGATTGACGCTTGGGGATAGAGGATTGAGGATGGAGGATTGAAGAGAGAGGACCGAGTGTTGAGGATTGAGTGTTGAGAATTGATGTTTGAGGGTCGAGATTTGATTATTGAATATTGTGGATTGAGTATTGAATCATGAGAATTCAGGATATTCTATTGAGTATTGAGAATTGAGGATCGATGGTTGAGTATTGAGAATTGATGCTTGATGGTTGTGTGTTGAATATTGAGGATTGAGTATTGAGGATTGAAGATTCAGTATTGAGGATTGAAGGTTGATGATTGAGGATTGAGGATTGATGATTCAGGATTGAGGATTGAGGATTGAGTATTGAGGATTGATGATTCAAGTCTGTGTATTGAGGATTGAACATTGAGGATTGAGGATTCAGGATTGAGGATTGAGGATGAGGGCTGAGGGTTGAGGATTGAGGATTGAGGATTGAGGATTGAAGATTGAGTATTGAGGATCGAGGATTGAGAACTGGGTATTGAGGATAGAAGAATGAGGATTGACGATTGAGGATTGGGAATTGAGGATTGAAGATTGAGTATTGAGGATTGAAGGTTGATGATTGAGGATTGAGAATTGTGGATTGAGGATTGAGGGTTGAGGATT
Source organism: Calliopsis andreniformis (assembly GCF_051401765.1). NCBI lineage: Eukaryota > Metazoa > Arthropoda > Insecta > Hymenoptera > Andrenidae > Calliopsis > Calliopsis andreniformis. The sequence continues at coordinate 488,489 of NW_027480639.1, read as the reverse complement.
GAAGGTTGAGTATTGATAATTGAACATTGAGCATTGATGATTGAGGATTGAGGACTGAGGATTGAAGATTGAGGATTGGGGATTGAGGATTGGCGATTGAGGATTGAGGACTGAGGATTGAGAATTGAGGATTGAGGATTGAGGATTGAGGATTGAAATTTGAGGACAGAGTGTTGAGGGTTGAGTGATGAGAATTGATGTCTGTGGATGGAGACTTGAAGATTGAAGATTGAGGATTGATTACTGAAAACAGAGAACTCAGGATATTCTATTGAGTATTGAGAATTGAGGATTGACGATTGAGTATTGAGGATTGACGTTTGAGGGTTGTGTATTGAATATTGAGGATTGAGGACTGAGGATTGAGGATTGAGGATTGAGCATAGAAGATTGAGTATTGGTGATTGAAGATTCGGGATTGAGGATTGAGGGTTGAGGATTGAGGATTGAGGATTGAGGATTGAGGATTGAGGATTGAAGATTGAGTATTGAGGATTGAGGATTGAGGATTGAGGATTGAGTATTGAAGATTGAGGTTTGAGGATTGAAGATTGAGTATGGAGGATTGAAGATTGAGGATGGAGGATTGAGGAACGAGGATTGACGATTGAGGATGATGGCTGAGGTTTGAGGACTGAGGTTTGAGGACTGAGGACTGATGATTGAGGATTGAGAATTGAGGATTGAGGATTGAGGATTGAGGATTGGGTATTGAGGATTGAAGAATGAGGATTGACGATTGAGGATTGAGGATTGATGATTGAGGATTGAGTATTGAAGATTCAGGATGGATGATTGAGGATTGAGGATTGAGGATTGGGTATTGAGGATTGAAGAATGAGAATTGACTATTGTGGATTGAGTATTGAGGATTGAGGATTAGGTATTGAGGATTGAAGGCTGATGATTGAGGATTGAGGATTGATGACTGAGGATTGAGGATTGAGGATTGAGGATTGAGGATTGATGACTGAAGACTAAGTATTGAGGATTGAAGATTGAGGATTGAGTATTGAGAATTGAGGATTGATGATTGAGTATTGAGGATTGATGTTTGAGGGTTGTGTATTGAATATTGAGGATTGAGGATTGAGGATTCAGGATTGAGGATTGAGCATTGAAGATTGATTATTGATGATTGAAGATTGAGGATTGAGGATTGAGGGTTGAGGATTGAGGATTGATGATTGAGGATTGAGGATTGAGGATTGAGGAATGAGGATTGAGGATTGAAGATTGAGGATTGGGATTGAGTATTGAGGATTGAAGATTGAGGTTTGAGGATTGAGAATTGAGAATTGAGGATGAGGGCTGAGGGTTGAGGATTGAGGTTTGAGGAACGAGGATTGAGGATTGAGAATTGAGGACTGAGGATTGACGATTGAGTTTTGAAGATTGAGGATAGATGACTGAGGATTGAGGATTGAGGATTGAGGATTGAGGATTGAGGATTGAAGATTGAGTATTGAGGATTGAGGATTGAGGATCGAGGATAGATGATTCAAGACTGTGTATTGAGGATTGAACATTGAGGATTGAGGATTCAGGATTGAGGATTGAGGATGAGGGCTGAGGGTTGAGGATTGAGGATTGAGGATTGAGGATTGAAGATTGAGTATTGAGGATTGAGGATTGAGAATTGGGTATTGAGGATTGAAGAATGAGGATTGACGATTGAGGATTGGGAATTGCGGATTGAGGTTTGAGGATTGAAGGTTGAGTATTGAGGATTGAACATTGAGTATTGATGATTGAGGATTGAGGATTGAGTATTTAAGATTGAGGATTGATGATTGAGGATTGCGGACTGAGGATTGAGGATTGAGAATTGAGGATTGAGGATTGAGGATTGAGGATTGAGGATTGAGGATTGAAGATTGAGTATTGAAGACTGAGTATTGAGGATTGATTATTGAGGATTGAAGATTGAGGATTAAGGATTGAGGATTGGGGATTGAGGATCGAAGATTGAGGATTGGGTATTGAGGATTGAAGAATGAGGATTCATGACTGAGGATTGAGGATTGAGGATTGATGATTGAGGATTGAGGATTGAAGATTGAGTATGGAGGATTGAAGATTGAGGATTCAGGATTGAGGAACGAGGATTGACGATTGAGGATGATGGCTGAGGTTTGAGGACTGAGGTTTGAGGACTGAGGACTGAGGATTGACGATTGAGAATTGAGGATTGAGGATTGAGGATTGATGATTGGGTATTGAGGATTGCAGAATGAGGATTGACGATTGAGGATTGAGGATTGAGGATTGAGTATTGAAGCTTCAGGATGGATGATTGAGGATTGAGGATTGAGGATTGAGGATTGAGGATTGAGGATTGAGTATTGAAGATTGTGGACTCATGATTGACGATTGAGGACTGAGGATTGAGGATTGATTATTGAGCTTTGGGGATTGAAGATTATGGACTGGGAATAGAGGATCGAATATTGAGGATTAAGGATAGAGTATTGGGGATTGAGGATCTAGGATAGGAGATTGAAGATTGAGGATTGAGTATTCAGGATTGAGGATTGAGGATGAGGGCTGAGGGTTGAGGGTTGAGGTTTGAGGACTGAGGACAGAGGATTGAGGATTGAGAATTGAGGATGGAGGATTGAGGATTGAGGATTGAGGATTGGGTATTGAGGATTGAAGAATGAGAATTGACTATTGTGGATTGAGTATTGAGGATTGAGGATTGTCACCTGATTGTTGAGGACTGAGGGCTGAAGATTGAGGATTCAGGGTTGAGGATTCAGAATTGAGGTTTGAGGACTGAGGATTGAGGATTGAGGATTGAAGATTGAGTATTGAGGATTGAGGATTGAGGATTGAGGATTGAGGATTGATGATTGAGGATTGAGGATGAGGGCTGAGGGTTGAGGATTGAGGATTGAGGATTGAGGATTGAGGATTGAGGCTTGAGGATAGAGGATTGAGGATTGAAGATTGAGGATTGAAGATTGCGAATCGAGGCTGAGGGCTGAAGGTTGAGTATTGAGGATTGAAGACTGACGATTGAGGACTGAGGATTGAGGGTTGAGGATTTAGGATTGAGAGTTGAGGATTGAGGATTGAGAATTGAATATTGAGGATTGGGTATTGAGGATTGAAGAATCAGGATTGAGGATTGAGTATTGAGGATTGAGTGTTGAGGATTGAGGATTGAGTATTGAGGATTGAGGATGAGGGCTGAGGTTTGAGGTTTGAGGTTTAAGGACTGAGGACTGAGGATTGAGGATTGAGGATTGAGGATTGAGGGTTGAAGATTGAGGATTTGGTATTGAGGATTGAAGAATGAGGATTGAGGATTGAGGATTGAGGATTGAGGATTGAAGATTGAGTATTGAGGATTGATGATTGACGATTGAGGATTGTGGATTGAAGATTGAGTATTGAACATTGAGGACTGAGTGTTGAGGGTTCAGTGATGAGAATTGATGTTTGTGGATAGAGGTTTGAAGACTGCAGATTGAGTATTGAGTATTGAAAACTGTGAATTGAGGATATTCTATTGAGGATTGAGGATTGTCAACTGATTGTTGAGGACTGAGGGCTGAAGATTGAGGATTGAGGATTGAGGACTGAACGTTGAGGACTGAGGAATAAGGATTGAGGATTGAGGATGAGGGCTGAGGGTTGAGGATTGAGGTTTGAGGACTGAGGACTGAGGATGAGGATTGAGAATTGAGGATTGAGGATTGAGGATTGAAGATTGAGGATTGGGTATTGAGGATTGAAGAATGAGGATTGAGGATTGAGGATTGAGGATTGAGGATTGAAGATTGAGTATTGAGGATTGAAGATAGAGGATTGAGGACTGAGGACTGAGGATTGAGGATTGAGAATTGAGGATTGAGGATTGAGGATTGAAGATTGAGTATTGAGGATTGAGGATTGGGGATTGCGGATTGAGGATTGAGGATTTAGGATTGAGGATTGAAAATTGAGTATTGAGGATTGAAGGTTGAGGACTGAGGAATAAGGATTGAGGATTGAGGATGAGGGCTGAGGGTTGAGGATTGAGGTTTGAGGACTGAGGACTGAGGATTGAGGATTGAGAATTGAGGATTGAGGATTGAGGATTGAAGATTGAGGATTGGGTATTGAGGATTGAAGAATGAGGATTGTGGATTGAGGATTGAGGATTGAGGATTGAAGATTGAGTATTGAGGATTGAAGATAGAGGATTGAGGATTGAGGGTTGAGGATTGAGGATTGAGGATTGAGGATTGAGGATTGAGGATTGAGGATTGAAGAATGAGGATTGTGGATTGAGGATTGAGGATTGAGGATTGAAGATTGAGTATTGAGGATTGAAGATAGAGGATTGAGGATTGAGTGTTGAGAATTGATGTTTGAGTGTCGAGATTTGATTATTGAATATTGTGGATTGAGTATTGAATCATGAGAATTCAGGATATTCTATTGAGTATTGAGAATTGAGGATTGATGGTTGAGTATTGAGAATTGATGCTTGATGGTTGTGTGTTGAATATTGAGGATTTAGTATTGAGGATTGAAGATTGAGTATTGAGGATTGAAGGTTGATGATTGAGGATTGAGGATTGATGATTCAGGATTGAGGATTGAGGATTGAGTATTGAGGATTGATGATTCAAGGCTGTGTACAGAGGATTGAACATTGAGGACTGAGGATTCAGGATTGAGGATTGAGGATGAGGGCTGAGGGTTGAGGATTGAGGATTGAGGATTGAGGATTGAAGATTGAGTATTGAGGATCGAGGATTGAGAATTGGGTATTGAGGATAGAAGAATGAGGATTGACGATTGAGGATTGGGAATTGAGGATTGAAGATTGAGTATTGAGGATTGAAGGTTGATGATTGAGGATTGAGAATTGTGGATTGAGGATTGAGGGTTGAGGATTGAAGGTTGAGTATTGATAATTGAACATTGAGCATTGATGATTGAGGATTGAGGACTGAGGATTGAAGATTGAGGATTGGGGATTGAGGATTGGCGATTGAGGATTGAGGACTGTGGATTGAGAATTGAGGATTGAGGATTGAGGATTGAGGATTGAAATTTGAGGACAGAGTGTTGAGGGTTGAGTGATGAGAATTGATGTCTGTGGATGGAGACTTGAAGATTGAAGATTGAGGATTGATTATTGAAAACAGAGAACTCAGGATATTCTATTGAGTATTGAGAATTGAGGATTGACGATTGAGTATTGAGGATTGACGTTTGAGGGTTGTGTATTGAATATTGAGGATTGAGGACTGAGGATTGAGGATTGAGGATTGAGCATTGAAGATTGAGTATTGATGATTGAAGATTCGGGATTGAAGATTGAGGTTTGAGGATTGAGAATTGAGAATTGAGGATGAGGGCTGAGGGTTGAGGATTGAGGTTTGAGGAACGAGGATTGAGGATTGAGAATTGAGGACTGAGGATTGACGATTGAGTTTTGAAGATTGAGGATAGATGACTGAGGATTGAGGATTGAGGATTGAGGATTGAGGATTGAGGATTGAAGATTGAGTATTGAGGATTGAGGATTGAGGATCGAGGATTGATGATTCAAGACTGTGTATTGAGGATTGAACATTGAGGATTGAGGATTCAGGATTGAGGATTGAGGATGAGGGCTGAGGGTTGAGGATTGAGGATTGAGGATTGAGGATTGAGTATTGAGGATTGAGGATTGAAGATTGAGTATTGATGAGTGGAGATTGCGGATTGATTATTGAGGGTTGAGGTTTGAGGACGAGGACTGAGGGTTGAGGATTGAGGTTTGAGGACTGAGGACTGAGGATTGAGTATTGAGGATTGAGGATTGAGAATTGAGAATTGAGGATGAGAACTGAGGTTTGAGGATTGAAGTTTGAGGAGTGAGGATTGACGATTGAGGATTGAGGATTGAGGGTGAGGATTGAGTATTGAAGGTTCAGGATTGATGTCTGAGGATTGAGGATTGAGGATTCAGGATTGATGGTTGAGGGTTGTGTGTTGAATATTGAGGATTGGCGGATTGAGTATTGAAGATTGAGGACTGAGGACTGAGGATTGAGTATTGAGGATTGAGGATTGAGTATTGAGGATTGAGGATTGAAGATTGAGTATTGATGAGTGGAGATTGCGGATTGATTATTGAGGGTTGAGGTTTGAGGACGAGGACTGAGGGTTGAGGATTGAGGTTTGAGGACTGAGGACTGAGGATTGAGTATTGAGGATTGAGGATTGAGAATTGAGAATTGAGGATGAGAACTGAGGTTTGAGGATTGAAGTTTGAGGAGTGAGGATTGACGATTGAGGATTGAGGATTGAGGGTGAGGATTGAGTATTGAAGGTTCAGGATTGATGTCTGAGGATTGAGGATTGAGGATTCAGGATTGAGGTTTGAAGATTGAAGATTGAGTATTGAGGATTGAGTGTTGAGGATTGAGGATTGAGTATTGAGGATTGAGGATGAGGGCTGAGGTTTGAGGTTTGAGGTTTAAGGACTGAGGACTGAGGATTGAGGATTGAGAATTGAGGATTGAGGATTGAGGGTTGAAGATTGAGGATTTGGTATTGAGGATTGAAGAATGAGGATTGAGGATTGAGGATTGAGGATTGAGGATTGAAGATTGAGTATTGAGGATTGATGATTGACGATTGAGGATTGTGGATTGAAGATTGAGTATTGAACATTGAGGACTGAGTGTTGAGGGTTCAGTGATGAGAATTGATGTTTGTGGATAGAGGTTTGAAGACTGCAGATTGAGTATTGAGTATTGAAAACTGTGAATTGAGGATATTCTATTGAGGATTGAGGATTGTCAACTGATTGTTGAGGACTGAGGGCTGAAGATTGAGGATTGAGGATTGAGGACTGAAGGTTGAGGACTGAGGAATAAGGATTGAGGATTGAGGATGAGGGCTGAGGGTTGAGGATTGAGGTTTGAGGACTGAGGACTGAGGATTGAGGATTGAGAATTGAGGATTGAGGATTGAGGATTGAAGATTGAGGATTGGGTATTGAGGATTGAAGAATGAGGATTGAGGATTGAGGATTGAGGATTGAGGATTGAAGATTGAGTATTGAGGATTGAAGATAGAGGATTGAGGACTGAGGACTGAGGATTGAGGATTGAGAATTGAGGATTGAGGATTGAGGATTGAAGATTGAGTATTGAGGATTGAGGATTGGGGATTGCGGATTGAGGATTGAGGATTTAGGATTGAGGATTGAAAATTGAGTATTGAGGATTGAAGGTTGAGGACTGAGGAATAAGGATTGAGGATTGAGGATGAGGGCTGAGGGTTGAGGATAGAGGTTTGAGGACTGAGGACTGAGGATTGAGGATTGAGAATTGAGGATTGAGGATTGAGGATTGAAGATTGAGGATTGGGTATTGAGGATTGAAGAATGAGGATTGTGGATTGAGGATTGAGGATTGAGGATTGAAGATTGAGTATTGAGGATTGAAGATAGAGGATTGAGGATTGAGGGTTGAGGATTGAGGATTGAGGATTGAGGATTGAGGATTGAGGATTGAGGATTGAGGATTGAAGATTGATTATTGAGGACTGAAGATTGAGGATTGAGTATTGAGCATTGAGGATTGAGGATTGAATATTGAGGATTGGGTACTGAGTGTTGAGGGTTGAGTGATTAGAATTAATGTTTGTGGATAGAGATTTCAAGATTGCAGATTGTGTATCGAGTATTGAAAACTGTGAATTGAGGATATTCTATTGAGGATTGAGGATTGACAATTGATTGTCGAGGACTGAGAGCTGAAGATTGAGGATTCAGGATTGAGGATTCAGAATTGAGGTTTGAGGACTGAGGATCGAGGATTGAATATTGAGTATTGAGGATTGAAGATTGAGGATTGAGGATTGAGGATTGAGGATTGAGTATTGAAGATTGTGGACTGATGATTGACGATTGAGGACTGAGTATTGAGGATTGATTATTGAGCTTTGGGGATTGAAGATTGAGGACTGGGGATAGAGGATCGAATATTGAGGATTAAGGATAGAGTATTGGGGATTGAGGATCTAGGATAGGAGATAGAAGATTGAGGATTGAGGATTCAGGATTGAGGACTGAGGATGAGGGCTGAGGGTTGAGGGTTGAGGTTTGAGGACTGAGGACAGAGGATTGAGGATTGAGAATTGAGGATGGAGGATTGAGGATTGAGGATTGAGGATTGGGTACTGAGGATTGAAGAATGAGAATTGACTATTGTGGATTGAGTATTGAGGAATGAGGATTAGGTATTGAGGATTGAAGGTTGATGATTGAGGATTGAGGATTGATGACTGAGGATTGAGGATTGAGGATTGAGGATTGAGGATTGATGACTGAAGACTGAGTATTGAGGATTGAAGATTGAGGATTGAGGATTCAGGATTGAGGATTGAGAATGAGGGCTGAGGGTTAAGGATTGAGGTTTGAGGACTGAGGACTGAGGATTGAGGATTGAGAATTGAGGATGGAGGATTGAGGATTGAGGATTGAGGATTGGGTATTGAGGATTGAAGAATGAGGATTGACGATTGAGGATTGGGAATTGAGGATTGAAGATTGAGTATTGAGGATTGAAGGTTGATGATTGAGGATTGAGGATTGTGGATTGAGGATTGAGGGTTGAGGATTGAAGGTTGAGTATTGAGGATTGAACATTGAGTGTTGATGATTGAGGATTGAGGACTGAGGATTGAAGATTGAGGATTGGGGATTGAGGATTGGGTATTGAGGATTGAAGAATGAGGATTCATGACTGAGGATTGAGGATTGAGGATTGATGATTGAGGATTGAGGATTGAAGATTGAGTATGGAGGATTGAAGATTGAGGATTGAGGATTGAGGAACGAGGATTGACGATTGAGGATGATGGCTGAGGTTTGAGGACTGAGGTTTGAGGACTGAGGACTGAGGATTGACGATTGAGAATTGAGGATTGAGGATTGAGGATTGATGATTGGGTATTGAGGATTGCAGAATGAGGATTGACGATTGAGGATTGAGGATTGAGGATTGAGGATTGAGTATTGAAGCTTCAGGATGGATGATTGAGGATTGAGGATTGAGGATTGAGGATTGAGGATTGAGTATTGAAGATTGTGGACTGATGATTGACGATTGAGGACTGAGGATTGAGGATTGATTATTCAGCTTTGGGGATTGACGATTATGGACTGGGGATAGAGGATCGAATATTGAGGATTAAGGATAGAGTATTGGGGATTGAGGATCTAGGATAGGAGATTGAAGATTGAGGATTGAGTATTCAGGATTGAGGATTGAGGATGAGGGCTGAGGGTTGAGGGTTGAGGTTTGAGGACTGAGGACAGAGGATTGAGGATTGAGAATTGAGGATGGAGGATTGAGGATTGAGGATTGAGGATTGGGTATTGAGGATTGAAGAATGAGAATTGATTATTGTGGATTGAGTGTTGAGGATTGAGGATTGTCACCTGATTGTTGAGGACTGAGGGCTGAAGATTGAGGATTCAGGATTGAGGATTCAGAATTGAGGTTTGAGGACTGAGGATTGAGGATTGAGGATTGAAGATTGAGTATTGAGGATTGAGGATTGAGGATTGAGGATTGAGGATTGATGATTGAGGATTGAGGATGAGGATTGAGGGTTGAGGATTGAGGATTGAGGATTGAGGATTGAGGATTGAGGCTTGAGGATAGAGGATTGAGGATTGAAGATTGAGGATTGAAGATTGCGAATCGAGGCTGAGGGCTGAAGGTTGAGTATTGAGGATTGAAGACTGACGATTGAGGACTGAGGATTGAGGGTTGAGGATTTAGGATTGAGAGTTGAGGATTGAGGATTGAGAATTGAATATTGAGGATTGGGTATTGAGGATTGAAGAATCAGGATTGAGGATTGAGGATTGAGGATTGAGGATTGAAGATTGAGGATTGAGAATTGAGGATTGAGGATTGAAGATTGAGTATTGAGGACTGAAGGTTGAGGATTGAGGATTGAGGATTGACGATTGAGTATTGAAGATTGAGAATTGGGGACTGAGTGTTGAAGGTTGAGTGATGAGAGTTGATGATTGTGGATGGAGATTTGAAGGTTGAAGATTGAGGATTGAGTATTGAAAACTGAGAATTCAGGATATTCTATTGAGTATTGAGAATTTTGGATCGATGGTTGAGTATTGAGGATTGATGGTTGAGGGTTGTGTGTTGAATATTGAGGATTGGCGGATTGAGTATTGAAGATTGAGGACTGAGGACTGAGGATTGAGTATTGAGGATTGAGGATTGAGTATTGAGGATTGAGGATTGAAGATTGAGTATTGATGAGTGGAGACTGCGGATTGATTATTCAGGGATGAGGTTTGAGGACGAGGACTGAGGGTTGAGGATTGAGGTTTGAGGACTGAGGACTGAGGATTGAGTATTGAGGATTGAGGATTGAGAATTGAGAATTGAGGATGAGAACTGAGGTTGGAGGATTGAAGTTTGAGGAGTGAGGATTGACGATTGAGGATTGAGGATTGAGGATTGAGGATTGAGGATTGAGGATTGAAGATTGATTATTGAGGACTGAAGATTGAGGATTGAGTATTGAGCATTGAGGATTGAGGATTGAATATTGAGGATTGGGTACTGAATGTTGAGGGTTGAGTGATTAGAATTAATGTTTGTGGATAGAGATTTCAAGATTGCAGATTGTGTATCGAGTATTGAAAACTGTGAATTGAGGATATTCTATTGAGGATTGAGGATTGACAATTGATTGTCGAGGACTGAGAGCTGAAGATTGAGGATTCAGGATTGAGGATTCAGAATTGAGGTTTGAGGACTGAGGATCGAGGATTGAATATTGAGTATTGAGGATTGAAGATTGAGGATTGAGGATTGAGGATTGAGGATTGAGGATTGAGTATTGAAGATTGTGGACTGATGATTGACGATTGAGGACTGAGGATTGAGGATTGATTATTGAGCTTTGGGGATTGAAGATTGAGGACTGGGGATAGAGTATCGAATATTGAGGATTAAGGATAGAGTATTGGGGATTGAGGATCTAGGATAGGAGATAGAAGATTGAGGATTGAGGATTCAGGATTGAGGACTGAGGATGAGGGCTGAGGGTTGAGGGTTGAGGTTTGAGGACTGAGGACAGAGGATTGAGGAATGAGAAATGAGGATGGAGGATTGAGGTTTGAGGATTGAGGATTGGGTATTGAGGATTGAAGAATGAGAATTGACTATTGTGGATTGAGTATTGAGGAATGAGGATTAGGTATTGAGGATTGAAGGTTGATGTTTGAGGATTGAGGATTGATGACTGAGGATTGAGGATAGAGGATTGAGGATTGAGGATTGATGACTGAAGACTGAGTATTGAGGATTGAAGATTGAGGATTGAGGATTCAGGATTGAGGATTGAGAATGAGGGCTGAGGGTTGAGGATTGAGGTTTGAGGACTGAGGACTGAGGATTGAGGATTGAGAATTGAGGATGGAGGATTGAGGATTGAGGATTGAGGATTGGGTATTGAGGATTGAAGAATGAGGATTGGCGATTGAGGATTGGGAATTGAGGATTGAAGATTGAGTATTGAGGATTGAAGGTTGATGATTGAGGATTGAGGATTGTGGATTGAGGATTGAGGGTTGAGGATTGAAGGTTGAGTATTGAGGATTGAACATTGAGTGTTGATGATTGAGGATTGAGGACTGAGGATTGAAGATTGAGGATTGGGGATTGAGGATTGGCGATTAAGGATTGAGGACTGAGGATTGAGAATTGAGGATTGAGGATTGAGGATTGAGGATTGAAGTTTGAGGACAGAGTGTTGAGGGTTGAGTGATGAGAATTGATGTCTGTGGATGGAGATTTGAAGATTGAAGATTGGGGATTCAGTATTGAAAACTGTGAATTGAGGATATTCTATTGAGGATTGAGGATTGACAATTGATTGTTGCGGACTGAGGGATGAAGATTGAGCATTCAGGATTGAGGATTCGGAATTGAGGTTTGAGGACTGAGGATTGAGTGTTGAGGATTGAGAATTGAGGATTCAGGATTGACGCTTGGGGATAGAGGATTGAGGATGGAGGATTGAAGAGAGAGGACCGATTGTTGAGGATTGAGTGTTGAGAATTGATGTTTGAGGGTCGAGATTTGATTATTGAATATTGTGGATTGAGTATTGAATCATGAGAATTCAGGATATTCTATTGAGTATTGAGAATTGAGGATTGATGGTTGAGTATTGAGAATTGATGCTTGATGGTTGTGTGTTGAATATTGAGGATTGAGTATTGAGGATTGAAGATTGAGTATTGAGGATTGAAGGTTGATGATTGAGGATTGAGGATTGATGATTCAGGATTGAGGATTGAGGATTGAGTATTGAGGATTGATGATTCAAGGCTGTGTATTGAGGATTGAACATTGAGGATTGAGGATTCAGGATTGAGGATTGAGGATGAGGGCTGAGGGTTGAGGATTGAGGATTGAGGATAGAGGATTGAAGATTGAGTATTGAGGATCGAGGATTGAGAATTGGGTATTGAGGATAGAAGAATGAAGATTGACGATTGAGGATTGGGAATTGAGGATTGAAGATTGAGTATTGAGGATTGAAGGTTGATGATTGACGATTGAGAATTGTGGATTGAGGATTGAGGGTTGAGGATTGAAGGTTGAGTATTGATAATTGAATATTGAGCATTGATGATTGAGGATTGAGGACTGAGGATTGAAGATTGAGGATTGGGGATTGAGGATTGGCGATTGAGGATTGAGGACTGAGGATTGAGGATTGAGGATTGAGGATTGAGGATTGAGGATTGAAATTTGAGGACAGAGTGTTGAGGGTTGAGTGATGAGAATTGATGTCTGTGGATGGAGACTTGAAGATTGAAGATTGAGGATTGATTATTGAAAACAGAGAACTCAGGATATTCTATTGAGTATTGAGAATTGAGGATTGACGATTGAGTATTGAGGATTGACGTTTGAGGGTTGTGTATTGAATATTGAGGATTGAGGACTGAGGATTGAGGATTGAGGATTGAGCATTGAAGATTGAGTATTGATGATTGAAGATTCGGGATTGAGGATTGAGGGTTGAGGATTGAGGATTGATGATTGAGGATTGAGGATTGAGGATTGAGGATTGAGGATAGAGGATTGAAGATTGAGGATTGGGATTGAGGGTTGAGGATTGTGGATTGAGAATCGAAGATTGAGTATTGAGGATTGAAGATTGAGATTTGAGGATTGAGGATTGAGGATGGAGGATGAGGGCTGAGGGTTGAGCGTTGAGGTTTGGGTATTGAATACTGAGAATTCAGGATATTCTATTGAGTATTGAGAATTGAGGATTGATGGTTGAGTATTGAGGATTGAGGATTGAGTATTGAGGATTGAAGATTGAGGTTTGAGGATTGAGAATTGAGAATTGAGGATGAGGACTGAGGGTTGAGGATTGAGGTTTGAGGCACGAGGATTGAGGATTGAGAATTGAGGACTGACGATTGACGATTGAGTTTTGAAGATTGAGGATTGGTGACTGAGGATTGAGGATTGAGGATTGAGGATTGAGGATTGAGGATTGAAGATTGAGTATTGAGGATTGAGGATTGAGGATTGAGGATTGAGGATTGATGATTGAGGATTGAGGATGAGGGCTGAGGGTTGAGGATTGAGGATTGAGGATTGAGGATTGAGGCTTGAGGATAGAGGATTGAGGATTGAAGATTGAGGATTGAGGATTGAGGATCGAGGATGAGGACTGAGGGTTGAGGATTGAAGTCTAAGGACTGAGAACTGCGGATTGAGGTTTGAGAATTGAGGATTGAGGATTGAGGATTGAAGATTGAGGATTGGGTATTGAGGATTGAAGAATGAGGATTGAGGATTGAGGATTGAGCATAGAGGATTGAAGATTGAGTATTGAGGATTGAAGATTGACGATTGAGGATTGTGGGTTGTAGATTGAGTATTGAACATTGAGGACTGAGTGTTGAGGTTTCAGTGATGAGAATTGATGTTTGTGGATAGAGTTTTGAAGATTGCAGATTGAGTATTGAGTATTGAAAACTCTGAATTGAGGATATTCTATTGAGGATTGAGGATTGTCAACTTATTGTTGAGGACACAGGGCTGAAGATTGAGGATTCAGGATTGAGGATTCAGAATTGAGGTTTGAAGACTGAGGATTGAGGATTGAAGATTGATTATTGAGGATTGAGGGTTGAGAATTGAGGATTGTGGATTGAGGATTGAGGGTTGAGGATTGAAGGTTGAGTATTGAGGATTGAACATTGAGTATTGATGATTGAGGATTGAGGACTGAGGATTGAAGATTGAGGATTGGGGATTGAGGATTGGCGATTGAGGATTGAGGTCTGTGGATTGAGAATTGAGGATTGAGGATTGAGGATTGAGGATTGAAGTTTGAGGACAGAGTGTTGAGGGTTGAGTGATGAGAATTGATGTCTGTGGATGGAGACTTGAAGGTTGAAGATTGAGGATTGAGTATTGAAAACAGAGAACTCAGGATATTCTATTGAGTATTGAGAATTGAGGATTGATGATTGAGTATTGAGGATTGATGTTTGAGGGTTGTGTATTGAATATTGAGGATTGAGGATTGAGGATTGAGGATTGAGGATTGAGCATTGAAGATTGAGTATTGATGATTGAAGATTGGGGATTGAGGATTGAGGGTTGAGGATTGAGGATTGATGATTGAGGATTGAGGATTGAGGATTGAGGATTGAGGATAGAGGATTGAAGATTGAGGATTGGGATTGAGGGTTGAGGATTGTGGATTGAGAATCGAAGATTGAGTATTGAGGATTGAAGATTGAGGTTTGAGGATTGAGGATTGAGGATGGAGGATGAGGGCTGAGGGTAGAGGGTTGAGGTTTGAGTATTGAATACTGAGAATTCAGGATATTCTATTGAGTATTGAGAATTGAGGATTGATGGTTGAGTATTGAGGATTGAGGATTGTGTATTTAGGATTGAAGATTGAGGTTTGAGGATTGAGAATTGAGAATTGAGGATGAGGACTGAGGGTTGAGGATTGAGGTTTGAGGAACGAGGATTGAGGATTGAGAATTGAGGACTGAGGATTGACGATTGAGTTTTGAAGATTGAGGATTGGTGACTGAGGATTGAGGATTGAGGATTGAGGATTGAGGATTGAGGATTGAAGATTGAGTATTGCGGATTGAGGATTGAGGATTGAGGATTGAGTATTGAAGATTGAGGTGTGATGAATGAGGATTGCGGACTGAGGATTGAGGATTGAGGATTGAGGATTGAAGACTGAGTATTGAGGATTGATTATTGAGGATTGAAGATTGAGGATTGAGGATTCAGGGTTAAGAATTGAGAATTGAGGATGAGGACTGAGGGTTGAGGATTGAGGATTGAGGAATGAGGATTGAGGATTGAGGATTGAGGATTCATGATTGAGGATTGAGTATTGAAGATTGAGGATTGATGACTGAGGATTCAGGATTGAGGATTGATGATTGAGGATTGAGGATTGAAGATTGTGGACTGATGATTGACGATTGAGGACTGAGGATTGAGGATTGATTATTGAGCTTTGGGGATTGCAGATTGTGGACTGGGGATAGAGGATTGAATATTGAGGATTAAGGATAGAGTATTGGGGATTGAGGATCTAGGATAGGAGATTGATTATTGAGGATTGAAGATTGAGTATTGAGGATTGAGGATTGAGAATTGAGATTTGAGGATGGGGACTGAGGGTTGAGGATTGACGTTTGAGCAATGAGGATTGAGGATTGAGGATTGAGGATTGAGGATTGAGTATTGAAGATTGAGGATTGATGACTGAGGATTGAGGATTGAGGATTGACGATTGAGGATTGGGAATTGAGGATTGAAGATTGAGTATTGAAGATTGAAGGTTGATGATTGAGGATTGAGAGTTGTGGATAGAGGTTTGAGTGTTGAGGATTGAATGTTGAGTATTGAGGATTGAACATTGAGTATTGATGATTGAGGATTGAAGGTTGATGATTGAGGATTGAGGATTGTGGATAGAGGATTGAGTGTTGAGGATTGAATGTTGAGTATTGAGGATTGAACATTGAGTATTGATGATTGAGGATTGAGGACTGAGAATTGAGGATTGAGGATTGAAGATTGAGTATGGAGGATTGAATATTGAGGATTAAGGATAGAGTATTGGGGATTGAGGATCTAGGATAGGAGATTGATTATTGAGGATTGAAGATTGAGGTTTGATGATTAAGGATTGAGGATTGGGGATTGAGGATCGAAGATTGAGGATTGGGTATTGAGGATTGAAGAATGAGGATTCATGACTGAGGATTGAGGATTGAGGATTGATGATTGAGGATTGAGGATTGAAGATTGAGTATGGAGGATTGAAGATTGAGGATTGAGGATTGAGGAACGAGGATTGACGATTGAGGATGATGGCTGAGGTTTGAGGACTGAGGTTTGAGGACTGAGGACTGAGGATTGACGATTGAGAATTGAGGATTGAGGATTGAGGATTGATGATTGGGTATTGAGGATTGCAGAATGAGGATTGACGATTGAGGATTGAGGATTGAGGATTGAGGATTGAGTATTGAAGCTTCAGGATGGATGATTGAGGATTGAGGATTGAGGATTGAGGATTGAGGATTGGGGATTGAGTATTGAAGATTGTGGTCTGATGATTGACGATTGAGGACTGAGGATTGAGGATTGATTATTGAGCTTTGGGGATTGAAGATTGCGGACTGGGGATAGAGGATCGAATATTGAGGATTAAGGATAGAGTATTGGGGATTGAGGATCTAGGATAGGAGATTGAAGATTGAGGATTGAGTATTCAGGATTGAGGATTGAGGATGAGGGCTGAGGGTTGAGGGTTGATGTTTGAGGACTGAGGACAGAGGATTGAGGATTGAGAATTGAGGATGGAGGATTGAGGATTGAGGATTGAGGATTGGGTATTGAGGATTGAAGAATGAGATTTGACTATTGTGGATTGAGTATTGAGGATTGAGGATTGTCACCTGATTGTTGAGGACTGAGGGCTGAAGATTGAGGATTCAGGATTGAGGATTCAGAATTGAGGTTTGAGGACTGAGGATTGAGGATTGAGGATTGAAGATTGAGTATTGAGGATTGAGGATTGAGGATTGAGGATTGAGGATTGATGATTGAGGATTGAGGATGAGGGCTGAGGGTTGAGGATTGAGGATTGAGGATTGAGGATTGAGGATTGAGGCTTGAGGATAGAGGATTGAGGATTGAAGATTGAGGATTGAAGATTGCGAATCGAGGCTGAGGGCTGAAGGTTGAGTATTGAGGATTGAAGACTGACGATTGAGGACTGAGGATTGAGGGTTGAGGATTTAGGATTGAGAGTTGAGGATTGAGGATTGAGAATTGAATATTGAGGATTGGGTATTGAGGATTGAAGAATCAGGATTGAGGATTGAGGATTGAGGATTGAGGATTGAAGATAGAGGATTGAGAATTGAGGATTGAGGATTGAAGATTGAGTATTGAGGACTGAAGGTTGAGGATTGAGGATTGAGGATTGACGATTGAGGATTGAAGATTGAGAATTGGGGACTGAGTGTTGAAGGTTGAGTGATGAGAGTTGATGATTGTGGATGGAGATTTGAAGGTTGAAGATTGAGGATTGAGTATTGAAAACTGAGAATTCAGGATATTCTATTGAGTATTGAGAATTTTGGATCGATGGTTGAGTATTGAGGATTGATGGTTGAGGGTTGTGTGTTGAATATTGAGGATTGGCGGATTGAGTATTGAAGATTGAGGACTGAGGACTGAGGATTGAGTATTGAGGATTGAGGATTGAGTATTGAGGATTGAGGATTGAAGATTGAGTATTGATGAGTGGGGATTGCGGATTGATTATTGAGGGTTGAGGTTTGAGGACGAGGACTGAGGATTGAGGATTGAGGTTTGAGGACTGAGGACTGAGGATTGAGTATTGAGGATTGAGGATTGAGAATTGAGAATTGAGGATGAGAACTGAGGTTTGAGGATTGAAGTTTGAGGAGTGAGGATTGACGATTGAGGATTGAGGATTGAGGCTGAGGATTGAGTATTGAAGGTTCAGGATTGATGTCTGAGGGTTGAGGATTGAGGATTCAGGATTGAGGTTTGAAGATTGAAGATTGAGTATTGAGGATTGAGTGTTGAGGATTGAGGATTGAGTATTGAGGATTGAGGATGAGGGCTGAGGTTTGAGGTATGAGGTTTAAGGACTGAGGACTGAGGATTGAGGATTGAGAATTGAGGATTGAGGATTGAGGATTGAAGATTGAGGATTTGGTATTGAGGATTGAAGAATGAGGATTGAGGATTGAGGATTGAGGATTGAGGATTGAAGATTGAGTATTGAGGATTGATGATTGACGATTGAGGATTGTGGATTGAAGATTGAGTATTGAACATTGAGGACTGAGTGTTGAGGGTTCAGTGATGAGAATTGATGTTTGTGGATAGAGGTTTGAAGACTGCAGATTGAGTATTGAGTATTGAAAACTGTGAATTGAGGATATTCTATTGAGGATTGAGGATTGTCAACTGATTGTTGAGGACTGAGGGCTGAAGATTGAGGATTCAGGATTGAGGATTCAGAATTGTGGTTTGAGGACTGAGGATTGAGGATTGAAGATTGATTATAGAGGATCGAGGACTGAGACTTGAGGATTGAGCATTGAGGATTGAAGATTGAGTATTGGGCATTGAGGATTGAAGACTGAGGATTGAGGATTGTGGATTGAGGATTGATGATTGAAGATTGAGTATTGAGGATTGAAGATTGAGGATTGAGGACTGAGGATTGAGGATTGAAGATTGAGGATTGTGGACTGAAGATTGAGTATTGATGATTGAAGATTGAGGATTGAGGATTGAGGATTGAGAATTGACGATGAGGGCTGCGGGTTGAGGGTTGAGGTTTGAGGACTGAGGACTGAGGATTGAGGATTGAGAATTGAGGATTGAGGATTGAGGATTGAGGATTGAAGATTGAGGATTGGGTATTGAGGATTGAAGATTGAGGATTGAGGATTGAGGATTGAGGATCGAGGATTGAGGGTTGAGGATTGAAGATTGAATATTGATGATTGAAGATTGAGTATTGAGAACTGAGGGTTGTGGATTGAGGACGAGGACTGAGGGTTGAGTATTGATGTTTGAGGTCTGAAGATTGAGGATTGAGGATTGAGAATTAAGGATTGAGGATTGAGGATTGAAGATTGAGGATTGGGTATTGAGGATTGAAGAATGAGGACTGGGGATTTAGGATTGAGGATCGAAGACTGAGGATTGAGGATTGAGAATTGAGGATTGAGGATTGAGGATTGAAGATTGAGGATTGGGTATTGAGGATTGAAGAATGAGGATTGAGGATTGAGGATTGAGCATAGAGGATTGAAGATTGAGTATTGAGGATTGAAGATTGACGATTGAGGATTGTGGGTTGAAGATTGAGTATTGAACATTGAGGACTGAGTGTTGAGGGTTCAGTGATGAGAATTGATGTTTGTGGATAGAGGTTTGAAGATTGAGGATTGGGTATTGAGGATTGAAGAATGAGGATTGAGGATTGAGGATTGAGGATTGAGGATTGAAGATTGAGTATTGAGGATTGAAGATAGAGGATTGAGGACTGAGGACTGAGGATTGAGGATTGAGAATTGAGGATTGAGGATTGAGGATTGAAGATTGAGCATTGAGGATTGAGGATTGGGGATTGCGGATTGAGGATTGAGGATTTAGGATTGAGGATTGAAAATTGAGTATTGAGGATTGAAGGTTGAGGACTGAGGAACAAGGATTGAGGATTGAGGATGAGGGCTGAGGGTTGAGGATTGAGGTTTGAGGACTGAGGACTGAGGATTGAGGATTGAGAATTGAGGATCGAGGATTGAGGATTGAAGATTGAGGATTGGGTATTGAGGATTGAAGAATGAGGATTGAGGATTGAGGATTGAGGATTGAGGATTGTAGATTGAGTATTGATGATTGAAGATAGAGGATTGAGGATTGAGGGTTGAGGATTGAGGATTGAGGATTGAGGATTGAGGATTGAGGATTGAGGATTGATGATTGATTATTGAGGACTGAAGATTGAGGATTGAGTATTGAGCATTGAGGATTGAGGATTGAATATTGAGGATTGGGTACTGAGTGTTGAGGGTTGAGTGATTAGAATTAATGTTTGTGGATAGAGATTTCAAGATTGCAGATTGTGTATCGAGTATTGAAAACTGTGAATTGAGGATATTCTATTGAGGATTGAGGATTGACAATTGATTGTCGAGGACTGAGAGCTGAAGATTGAGGATTCAGGATTGAGGATTCAGAATTGAGGTTTGAGGACTGAGGATCGAGGATTGAATATTGAGTATTGAGGATTGAAGATTGAGGATTGAGGATTGAGGATTGAGTATTGAGTATTGAAGATTGTGGACTGATGATTGACGATTGAGGACTGAGGATTGAGGATTGATTATTGAGCTTTGGAGATTGAAGATTGAGGACTGGGGATAGAGGATCGAATATTGAGGATTAAGGATAGAGTATTGGGGATTGAGGATCTAGGATAGGAGATAGAAGATTGAGGATTGAGGATTCAGGATTGAGGACTGAGGATGAGGGCTGAGGGTTGAGGGTTGAGGTTTGAGGACTGAGGACAGAGGATTGAGGATTGAGAATTGAGGATGGAGGATTGAGGATTGAGGATTGAGGATTGGGTATTGAGGACTGAAGAATGAGAATTGACTATTGTGGATTGAGTATTGAGGAGTGAGCATTAGGTATTGAGGATTGAAGGTTGATGACTGAGTATTGAGGATTGAAGATTGAGGATTGAGGATTCAGGATTGAGGATTGAGAATGAGGGCTGAGGGTTGATGACTGAGGATTGAGGATTGAGGATTGAGGATTGAGGATTGATGACTGAAGACTGAGTATTGAGGATTGAAGATTGAGGATTGAGGATTCAGGATTGAGGATTGAGAATGAGGGCTGAGGGTTGATGATTGAGGATTGAGGATTGTGGATTGAGGATTGAGGGTTGAGGATTGAAGGTTGAGTATTGAGGATTGAACATTGAGTGTTGATGATTGAGGATTGAGGACTGAGGATTGAAGATTGAGGATTGGGGATTGAGGATTGGCGATTAAGGATTGAGGACTGAGGATTGAGAATTGAGGATTGAGGATTGAGGATTGAAGTTTGAGGACAGAGTGTTGAGGGTTGAGTGATGAGAATTGATGTCTGTGGATGGAGATTTGAAGATTGAAGATTGGGGATTCAGTATTGAAAACTGTGAATTGAGGATATTCTATTGAGGATTGAGGATTGACAATTGATTGTTGCGGACTGAGGGATGAAGATTGAGCATTCAGGATTGAGGATTCGGAATTGAGGTTTGAGGACTGAGGATTGAGTGTAGAGGATTGAGGATTGAGGATTGAGGATTGACGCTTGGGGATAGAGGATTGAGGATGGAGGATTGAAGAGAGAGGACCGAGTGTTGAGGATTGAGTGTTGAGAATTGATGTTTGAGTGTCGAGATTTGATTATTGAATATTGTGGATTGAGTATTGAATCATGAGAATTCAGGATATTCTATTGAGTATTGAGAATTGAGGATTGATGGTTGAGTATTGAGAATTGATGCTTGATGGTTGTGTGTTGAATATTGAGGATTGAGTATTGAGGATTGAAGATTCAGTATTGAGGATTGAAGGTTGATGATTGAGGATTGAGGATTGATGATTCAGGATTGAGGATTGAGGATTGAGTATTGAGGATTGATGATTCAAGTCTGTGTATTGAGGATTGAACATTGAGGATTGAGGATTCAGGATTGAGGATTGAGGATGAGGGCTGAGGGTTGAGGATTGAGGATTGAGGATTGAGGATTGAAGATTGAGTATTGAGGATCGAGGATTGAGAATTGGGTATTGAGGATAGAAGAATGAGGATTGACGATTGCGGATTGGGAATTGAGGATTGAAGATTGAGTATTGAGGATTGAAGGTTGATGATTGAGGATTGAGAATTGTGGATTGAGGATTGAGGGTTGAGGATTGAAGGTTGAGTATTGATAATTGAACATTGAGCATTGATGATTGAGGATTGAGGACTGAGGATTGAAGATTGAGTATTGGGGATTGAGGATTGGCGATTGAGGATTGAGGACTGAGGATTGAGAATTGAGGATTGAGGATTGAGGATTGAGGATTGAAATTTGAGGACAGAGTGTTGAGGGTTGAGTGATGAGAATTGATGTCTGTGGATGGAGACTTGAAGATTGAAGATTGAGGATTGATTACTGAAAACAGAGAACTCAGGATATTCTATTGAGTATTGAGAATTGAGGATTGACGATTGAGTATTGAGGATTGACGTTTGAGGGTTGTGTATTGAATATTGAGGATTGAGGACTGAGGATTGAGGATTGAGGATTGAGCATAGAAGATTGAGTATTGATGATTGAAGATTCGGGATTGAGGATTGAGGGTTGAGGATTGAGGATTGAGGATTGATGATTGAGGATTGAGGATTGAAGATTGAGTATTGAGGATTGAGGATTGAGGATTGAGGATTGAGTATTGAAGATTGAGGTTTGAGGATTGAAGATTGAGTATGGAGGATTGAAGATTGAGGATTGAGGATTGAGGAACGAGGATTGACGATTGAGGATGATGGCTGAGGTTTGAGGACTGAGGTTCGAGGACTGAGGACTGATGATTGAGGATTGAGAATTGAGGATTGAGGATTGAGGATTGAGGATTGGGTATTGAGGATTGAAGAATGAGGATTGACGATTGAGGATTGAGGATTGATGATTGAGGATTGAGTATTGAAGATTCAGGATGGATGATTGAGGATTGAGGATTGAGGATTGGGTATTGAGGATTGAAGAATGAGAATTGACTATTGTGGATTGAGTATTGAGGATTAAGGATTAGGTATTGAGGATTGAAGGCTGATGATTGAGGATTGAGGATTGATGACTGAGGATTGAGGATTGAGGATTGAGGATTGAGGATTGAGGATTGATGACTGAAGACTAAGTATTGAGGATTGAAGATTGAGGATTGAGTATTGAGAATTGAGGATTGATGATTGAGTATTGAGGATTGATGTTTGAGGGTTGTGTATTGAATATTGAGGATTGAGGATTGAGGATTCAGGATTGAGGATTGAGCATTGAAGATTGATTATTGATGATTGAAGATTGAGGATTGAGTATTGAGGATTGAGGATTGAGTATTGAGGATTGAGGATTGAAGATTGAGTATTGATGAGTGGGGATTGCGGATTGATTATTGAGGGTTGAGGTTTGAGGACGAGGACTGAGGATTGAGGATTGAGGTTTGAGGACTGAGGACTGAGGATTGAGTATTGAGGATTGAGGATTGAGAATTGAGAATTGAGGATGAGAACTGAGGTTTGAGGATTGAAGTTTGAGGAGTGAGGATTGACGATTGAGGATTGAGGATTGAGGCTGAGGATTGAGTATTGAAGGTTCAGGATTGATGTCTGAGGGTTGAGGATTGAGGATTCAGGATTGAGGTTTGAAGATTGAAGATTGAGTATTGAGGATTGAGTGTTGAGGATTGAGGATTGAGTATTGAGGATTGAGGATGAGGGCTGAGGTTTGAGGTATGAGGTTTAAGGACTGAGGACTGAGGATTGAGGATTGAGAATTGAGGATTGAGGATTGAGGATTGAAGATTGAGGATTTGGTATTGAGGATTGAAGAATGAGGATTGAGGATTGAGGATTGAGGATTGAGGATTGAAGATTGAGTATTGAGGATTGATGATTGACGATTGAGGATTGTGGATTGAAGATTGAGTATTGAACATTGAGGACTGAGTGTTGAGGGTTCAGTGATGAGAATTGATGTTTGTGGATAGAGGTTTGAAGACTGCAGATTGAGTATTGAGTATTGAAAACTGTGAATTGAGGATATTCTATTGAGGATTGAGGATTGTCAACTGATTGTTGAGGACTGAGGGCTGAAGATTGAGGATTCAGGATTGAGGATTCAGAATTGTGGTTTGAGGACTGAGGATTGAGGATTGAAGATTGATTATAGAGGATCGAGGACTGAGACTTGAGGATTGAGCATTGAGGATTGAAGATTGAGGATTGGGCATTGAGGATTGAAGACTGAGGATTGAGGATTGTGGATTGAGGATTGATGATTGAAGATTGAGTATTGAGGATTGAAGATTGAGGATTGAGGACTGAGGATTGAGGATTGAAGATTGAGGATTGTGGACTGAAGATTGAGTATTGATGATTGAAGATTGAGGATTGAGGATTGAGGATTGAGAATTGACGATGAGGGCTGCGGGTTGAGGGTTGAGGTTTGAGGACTGAGGACTGAGGATTGAGGATTGAGAATTGAGGATTGAGGATTGAGGATTGAGGATTGAAGATTGAGGATTGGGTATTGAGGATTGAAGAGTGAGGATTGAGGATTGAGGATTGAGGATCGAGGGTTGAGGGTTGAGGATTGAAGATTGAATATTGATGATTGAAGATTGAGTATTGAGAACTGAGGGTTGAGTATTGATGTTTGAGGTCTGAAGATTGAGGATTGAGGATTGAGAATTAAGGATTGAGGATTAAGGATTGAAGATTGAGGATTGGGTATTGAGGATTGAAGAATGAGGACTGGGGATTTAGGATTGAGGATCGAAGACTGAGGATTGAGGATTGAGAATTGAGGATTGAGGATTGAGGATTGAAGATTGAGGATTGGGTATTGAGGATTGAAGAATGAGGATTGAGGATTGAGGATTGAGCATAGAGGATTGAAGATTGAGTATTGAGGATTGAAGATTGACGATTGAGGATTGTGGGTTGAAGATTGAGTATTGAACATTGAGGACTGAGTGTTGAGGGTTCAGTGATGAGAATTGATGTTTGTGGATAGAGGTTTGAAGATTGCAGATTGAGTATTGAGTATTGAAAACTGTGAATTGAGGATATTCTATTGAGGATTGAGGATTGCCAGCTGATTCTTGAGGACTGAGGGCTGAAGATTGAGGATTGAGGATTGAGGACTGAAGGTTGAGGACTGAGGAATAAGGATTGAGGATTGAGGATGAGGGCTGAGGGTTGAGGATTGAGGTTTGCGGACTGAGGACTGAGGATTGAGGATTGAGAATTGAGGATTGAGGATTGAGGATTGAAGATTGAGGATTGGGTATTGAGGATTGAAGAATGAGGATTGAGGATTGAGGATTGAGGATTGAGGATTGAAGATTGAGTATTGAGGATTGAAGATAGAGGATTGAGGACTGAGGACTGAGGATTGAGGATTGAGAATTGAGGATTGAGGATTGAGGATTGAAGATTGAGCATTGAGGATTGAGGATTGGGGATTGCGGATTGAGGATTGAGGATTTAGGATTGAGGATTGAAAATTGAGTATTGAGGATTGAAGGTTGAGGACTGAGGAACAAGGATTGAGGATTGAGGATGAGGGCTGAGGGTTGAGGATTGAGGTTTGAGGACTGAGGACTGAGGATTGAGGATTGAGAATTGAGGATTGAGGATTGAGGATTGAAGATTGAGGATTGGGTATTGAGGATTGAAGAATGAGGATTGAGGATTGAGGATTGAGGATTGAGGATTGAAGATTGAGTATTGATGATTGAAGATAGAGGATTGAGGATTGAGGGTTGAGGATTGTGGATTGAGTATTGAGGATTAAGGATTAGGTATTGAGGATTGAAGGCTGATGATTGAGGATTGAGGATTGATGACTGAGGATTGAGGATTGAGGATTGAGGATTGAGGATTGATGACTGAAGACTAAGTATTGAGGATTGAAGATTGAGGATTGAGTATTGAGAATTGAGGATTGATGATTGAGTATTGAGGATTGATGTTTGAGGGTTGTGTATTGAATATTGAGGATTGAGGATTGAGGATTCAGGATTGAGGATTGAGCATTGAAGATTGATTATTGATGATTGAAGATTGAGGATTGAGGATTGAGGGTTGAGGATTGAGGATTGATGATTGAGGATTGAGGATTGAGGATTGAGGAATGAGGATTGAGGATTGAAGATTGAGGATTGGGATTGAGTATTGAGGATTGAAGATTGAGGTTTGAGGATTGAGAATTGAGAATTGAGGATGAGGGCTGAGGGTTGAGGATTGAGGTTTGAGGAACGAGGATTGAGGATTGAGAATTGAGGACTGAGGATTGACGATTGAGTTTTGAAGATTGAGGATAGATGACTGAGGATTGAGGATTGAGGATTGAGGATTGAGGATTGAGGATTGAAGATTGAGTATTGAGGATTGAGGATTGAGGATCGAGGATTGATGATTCAAGACTGTGTATTGAGGATTGAACATTGAGGATTGAGGATTCAGGATTGAGGATTGAGGATGAGGGCTGAGGGTTGAGGATTGAGGATTGAGGATTGAGGATTGAAGATTGAGTATTGAGGATTGAGGATTGAGAATTGGGTATTGAGGATTGAAGAATGAGGATTGACGATTGAGGATTGGGAATTGCGGATTGAGGTTTGAGGATTGAAGGTTGAGTATTGAGGATTGAACATTGAGTATTGATGATTGTGAATTGAGGATTGAGTATTTAAGATTGAGGATTGATGATTGAGGATTGCGGACTGAGGATTGAGGATTGAGAATTGAGGATTGAGGATTGAGGATTGAGGATTGAGGATTGAGGATTGAAGATTGAGTATTGAAGACTGAGTATTGAGGATTGATTATTGAGGATTGAAGATTGAGGATTAAGGATTGAGGATTGGGGATTGAGGATCGAAGATTGAGGATTGGGTATTGAGTATTGAAGAATGAGGATTCATGACTGAGGATTGAGGATTGAGGATTGATGATTGAGGATTGAGGATTGAAGATTGAGTATGGAGGATTGAAGATTGAGGATTCAGGATTGAGGAACGAGGATTGACGATTGAGGATGATGGCTGAGGTTTGAGGACTGAGGTTTGAGGACTAAGGACTGAGGATTGACGATTGAGAATTGAGGATTGAGGATTGAGGATTGATGATTGGGTATTGAGGATTGCAGAATGAGGATTGACGATTGAGGATTGAGGATTGAGGATTGAGGATTGAGTATTGAAGCTTCAGGATGGATGATTGAGGATTGAGGATTGAGGATTGAGGATTGAGGATTGAGGATTGAGTATTGAAGATTGTGGACTCATGATTGACGATTGAGGACTGAGGATTGAGGATTGATTATTGAGCTTTGGGGATTGAAGATTATGGACTGGGGATAGAGGATCGAATATTGAGGATTAAGGATAGAGTATTGGGGATTGAGGATCTAGGATAGGAGATTGAAGATTGGGGATTGAGTATTCAGGATTGAGGATTGAGGATGAGGGCTGAGGGTTGAGGGTTGAGGTTTGAGGACTGAGGACAGAGGATTGAGGATTGAGAATTGAGGATGGAGGATTGAGGATTGAGGATTGAGGATTGGGTATTGAGGATTGAAGAATGAGAATTGACTATTGTGGATTGAGTATTGAGGATTGAGGATTGTCACCTGATTGTTGAGGACTGAGGGCTGAAGATTGAGGATTCAGGATTGAGGATTCAGAATTGAGGTTTGAGGACTGAGGATTGAGGATTGAGGATTGAAGATTGAGTATTGAGGATTGAGGATTGAGGATTGAGGATTGAGGATTGATGATTGAGGATTGAGGATGAGGGCTGAGGGTTGAGGATTGAGGATTGAGGATTGAGGATTGAGGATTGAGGCTTGAGGATAGAGGATTGAGGATTGAAGATTGAGGATTGAAGATTGCGAATCGAGGCTGAGGGCTGAAGGTTGAGTATTGAGGATTGAAGACTGACGATTGAGGACTGAGGATTGAGGGTTGAGGATTTAGGATTGAGAGTTGAGGATTGAGGATTGAGAATTGAATATTGAGGATTGGGTATTGAGGATTGAAGAATCAGGATTGAGGATTGAGTATTGAGGATTGAGTGTTGAGGATTGAGGATTGAGTATTGAGGATTGAGGATGAGGGCTGAGGTTTGAGGTTTGAGGTTTAAGGACTGAGGACTGAGGATTGAGGATTGAGAATTGAGGATTGAGGATTGAGGGTTGAAGATTGAGGATTTGGTATTGAGGATTGAAGAATGAGGATTGAGGATTGAGGATTGAGGATTGAGGATTGAAGATTGAGTATTGAGGATTGATGATTGACGATTGAGGATTGTGGATTGAAGATTGAGTATTGAACATTGAGGACTGAGTGTTGAGGGTTCAGTGATGAGAATTGATGTTTGTGGATAGAGGTTTGAAGACTGCAGATTGAGTATTGAGTATTGAAAACTGTGAATTGAGGATATTCTATTGAGGATTGAGGATTGTCAACTGATTGTTGAGGACTGAGGGCTGAAGATTGAGGATTGAGGATTGAGGACTGAACGTTGAGGACTGAGGAATAAGGATTGAGGATTGAGGATGAGGGCTGAGGGTTGAGGATTGAGGTTTGAGGACTGAGGACTGAGGATGAGGATTGAGAATTGAGGATTGAGGATTGAGGATTGAAGATTGAGGATTGGGTATTGAGGATTGAAGAATGAGGATTGAGGATTGAGGATTGAGGATTGAGGATTGAAGATTGAGTATTGAGGATTGAAGATAGAGGATTGAGGACTGAGGACTGAGGATTGAGGATTGAGAATTGAGGATTGAGGATTGAGGATTGAAGATTGAGTATTGAGGATTGAGGATTGGGGATTGCGGATTGAGGATTGAGGATTTAGGATTGAGGATTGAAAATTGAGTATTGAGGATTGAAGGTTGAGGACTGAGGAATAAGGATTGAGGATTGAGGATGAGGGCTGAGGGTTGAGGATTGAGGTTTGAGGACTGAGGACTGAGGATTGAGGATTGTGAATTGAGGATTGAGGATTGAGGATTGAAGATTGAGGATTGGGTATTGAGGATTGAAGAATGAGGATTGTGGATTGAGGATTGAGGATTGAGGATTGAAGATTGAGTATTGAGGATTGAAGATAGAGGATTGAGGATTGAGGGTTGAGGATTGAGGATTGAGGATTGAGGATTGAGGATTGAGGATTGAGGATTGAAGAATGAGGATTGTGGATTGAGGATTGAGGATTGAGGATTGAAGATTGAGTATTGAGGATTGAAGATAGAGGATTGAGGATTGAGTGTTGAGAATTGATGTTTGAGTGTCGAGATTTGATTATTGAATATTGTGGATTGAGTATTGAATCATGAGAATTCAGGATATTCTATTGAGTATTGAGAATTGAGGATTGATGGTTGAGTATTGAGAATTGATGCTTGATGGTTGTGTGTTGAATATTGAGGATTGAGTATTGAGGATTGAAGATTGAGTATTGAGGATTGAAGGTTGATGATTGAGGATTGAGGATTGATGATTCAGGATTGAGGATTGAGGATTGAGTATTGAGGATTGATGATTCAAGGCTGTGTATAGAGGATTGAACATTGAGGACTGAGGATTCAGGATTGAGGATTGAGGATGAGGGCTGAGGGTTGAGGATTGAGGATTGAGGATTGAGGATTGAAGATTGAGTATTGAGGATCGAGGATTGAGAATTGGGTATTGAGGATAGAAGAATGAGGATTGACGATTGAGGATTGGGAATTGAGGATTGAAGATTGAGTATTGAGGATTGAAGGTTGATGATTGAGGATTGAGAATTGTGGATTGAGGATTGAGGGTTGAGGATTGAAGGTTGAGTATTGATAATTGAACATTGAGCATTGATGATTGAGGATTGAGGACTGAGGATTGAAGATTGAGGATTGGGGATTGAGGATTGGCGATTGAGGATTGAGGACTGAGGATTGAGAATTGAGGATTGAGGATTGAGGATTGAGGATTGAAATTTGAGGACAGAGTGTTGAGGGTTGCGTGATGAGAATTGATGTCTGTGGATGGAGACTTGAAGATTGAAGATTGAGGATTGACTATTGAAAACAGAGAACTCAGGATATTCTATTGAGTATTGAGAATTGAGGATTGACGATTGAGTATTGAGGATTGACGTTTGAGGGTTGTGTATTGAATATTGAGGATTGAGGACTGAGGATTGAGGTTTGAGGACTGAGGACTGAGGATTGAGGATTGTGAATTGAGGATTGAGGATTGAGGATTGAAGATTGAGGATTGGGTATTGAGGATTGAAGAATGAGGATTGAGGATTGAGGATTGAGCATAGAGGATTGAAGATTGAGTATTGAGGATTGAAGATTGACGATTGAGGATTGTGGGTTGTAGATTGAGTATTGAACATTGAGGACTGAGTGTTGAGCTTTCAGTGATGAGAATTGATGTTTGTGGATAGAGTTTTGAAGATTGCAGATTGAGTATTGAGTATTGAAAACTCTGAATTGAGGATATTCTATTGAGGATTGAGGATTGTCAACTTATTGTTGAGGACACAGGGCTGAAGATTGAGGATTCAGGATTGAGGATTCAGAATTGAGGTTTGAAGACTGAGGATTGAGGATTGAAGATTGATTATTGAGGATTGAGGGTTGAGAATTGAGGATTGTGGATTGAGGATTGAGGGTTGAGGATTGAAGGTTGAGTATTGAGGATTGAACATTGAGTATTGATGATTGAGGATTGAGGACTGAGGATTGAAGATTGAGGATTGGGGATTGAGGATTGGCGATTGAGGATTGAGGACTGTGGATTGAGAATTGAGGATTGAGGATTGAGGATTGAGGATTGAAGTTTGAGGACAGAGTGTTGAGGGTTGAGTGATGAGAATTGATGTCTGTGGATGGAGACTTGAAGGTTGAAGATTGAGGATTGAGTATTGAAAACAGAGAACTCAGGATATTCTATTGAGTATTGAGAATTGAGGATTGATGATTGAGTATTGAGGATTGATGTTTGAGGGTTGTGTATTGAATATTGAGGATTGAGGATTGAGGATTGAGGATTGAGGATTGAGCATTGAAGATTGAGTATTGATGATTGAAGATTGGGGATTGAGGGTTGAGGGTTGAGGATTGAGGATTGATGATTGAGGATTGAGGATTGAGGATTGAGGATTGAGGATAGAGGATTGAAGATTGAGGATTGGGATTGAGGGTTGAGGATTGTGGATTGAGAATCGAAGATTGAGTATTGAGGATTGAAGATTGAGGTTTGAGGATTGAGGATTGAGGATGGAGGATGAGGGCTGAGGGTAGAGGGTTGAGGTTTGAGTATTGAATACTGAGAATTCAGGATATTCTATTGAGTATTGAGAATTGAGGATTGATGGTTGAGTATTGAGGATTGAGGATTGTGTATTTAGGATTGAAGATTGAGGTTTGAGGATTGAGAATTGAGAATTGAGGATGAGGACTGAGGGTTGAGGATTGAGGTTTGAGGAACGAGGATTGAGGATTGAGAATTGAGGACTAAGGATTGACGATTGAGTTTTGAAGATTGAGGATTGGTGACTGAGGATTGAGGATTGAGGATTGAGGATTGAGGATTGAGGATTGAAGATTGAGTATTGCGGATTGAGGATTGAGGATTGAGGATTGAGTATTGAAGATTGAGGTGTGATGAATGAGGATTGCGGACTGAGGATTGAGGATTGAGGATTGAGGATTGAAGACTGAGTATTGAGGATTGATTATTGAGGATTGAAGATTGAGGATTGAGGATTCAGGGTTAAGAATTGAGAATTGAGGATGAGGACTGAGGGTTGAGGATTGAGGATTGAGGAATGAGGATTGAGGATTGAGGATTGAGGATTCATGATTGAGGATTGAGTATTGAAGGTTGAGAATTGATGACTGAGGATTCAGGATTGAGGATTGATGATTGAGGATTGAGGATTGAAGATTGTGGACTGATGATTGACGATTGAGGACTGAGGATTGAGGATTGATTATTGAGCTTTGGGGATTGCAGATTGTGGACTGGGGATAGAGGATTGAATATTGAGGATTAAGGATAGAGTATTGGGGATTGAGGATCTAGGATAGGAGATTGATTATTGAGGATTGAAGATTGAGTATTGAGGATTGAGGATTGAGAATTGAGATTTGAGGATGGGGACTGAGGGTTGAGGACTGACGTTTGAGCAATGAGGATTGAGGATTGAAGATTGAGTATTGAGGATTGATGATTGACGATTGAGGATTGTGGATTGAAGATTGAGTATTGAACATTGAGGACTGAGTGTTGAGGGTTCAGTGATGAGAATTGATGTTTGTGGATAGAGGTTTGAAGACTGCAGATTGAGTATTGAGTATTGAAAACTGTGAATTGAGGATATTCTATTGAGGATTGAGGATTATCAACTGATTGTTGAGGACTGAGGGCTGAAGATTGAGGATTCAGGATTGAGGATTCAGAATTGTGGTTTGAGGACTGAGGATTGAGGATTGAAGATTGATTATAGAGGATCGAGGACTGAGACTTGAGGATTGAGCATTGAGGATTGAAGATTGAGGATTGGGCATTGAGGATTGAAGACTGAGGATTGAGGATTGTGGATTGAGGATTGATGATTGAAGATTGAGTATTGAGGATTGAAGATTGAGGATTGAGGACTGAGGATTGAGGATTGAAGATTGAGGATTGTGGACTGAAGATTGAGTATTGATGATTGAAGATTGAGGATTGAGGATTGAGGATTGAGAATTGACGATGAGGGCTGCGGGTTGAGGGTTGAGGTTTGAGGACTGAGGACTGAGGATTGAGGATTGAGAATTGAGGATTGAGGATTGAGGATTGAGGATTGAAGATTGAGGATTGGGTATTGAGGATTGAAGATTGAGGATTGAGGATTGAGGATTGAGGATCGAGGATTGAGGGTTGAGGATTGAAGATTGAATATTGATGATTGAAGATTGAGTATTGAGAACTGAGGGTTGTGGATTGAGGACGAGGACTGAGGGTTGAGTATTGATGTTTGAGGTCTGAAGATTGAGGATTGAGGATTGAGAATTAAGGATTGAGGATTGAGGATTGAAGATTGAGGATTGGGTATTGAGGATTGAAGAATGAGGACTGGGGATTTAGGATTGAGGATCGAAGACTGAGGATTGAGGATTGAGAATTGAGGATTGAGGATTGAGGATTGAAGATTGAGGATTGGGTATTGAGGATTGAAGAATGAGGATTGAGGATTGAGGATTGAGCATAGAGGATTGAAGATTGAGTATTGAGGATTGAAGATTGACGATTGAGGATTGTGGGTTGAAGATTGAGTATTGAACATTGAGGACTGAGTGTTGAGGTTTCAGTGATGAGAATTGATGTTTGTGGATAGAGGTTTGAAGATTGCAGATTGAGTATTGAGTATTGAAAACTGTGAATTGAGGATATTCTATTGAGGATTGAGGATTGCCAGCTGATTCTTGAGGACTGAGGGCTGAAGATTGAGGATTCAGGATTGAGGATTCAGACTTGAGGTTTGAAGACTGAGGATTGAGGATTAAAGAATGATTATTGAGGATTGAGGGTTGAGAATTGAGGATTGAGGGTTGAGGATTGAAGATTGAGGATTGGGTATTGAGGATTGAAGAATGAGGACAGAGGATTTAGGATTGAGGAATGAGGATTGAAGATTGAGTATTGAGGATTGAAGATTGAGGATTGAGGATTGAGGATTGAGGATAGAGGATTGAGGATTGAGGATTGAGGATTGATGATTGAGGATTGAGGCTTGAGGATTGAGGATTGAGGATAGAATATTGAGGATTGCGAATCGAGGCTGAGGGCTGAAGGTTGAGTATTGAGGATTGAAGACTGACGATTGAGGACTGAGGATTGAGGGTTGTGGATTTAGGATTGAGAGTTGAGGATTGAGGATTGAGGATTGAAGATTGAGGATTGGGTATTGAGGAATGAAGAATCAGGATTGAGGATTGAGGATTGAGGATTGAGGATTGAAGGTTGAGGATTGGGTATTGAGGATTGAAGATTGAGTATTGAGGATTGAAGGTTGAGGATTGAGGATTGAAGATTGAGTATTGAGGCTTGAAGATAGAGGATTGAGGACTGAGGACTGAGGATTGAGGATTGAGAATTGAGGATTGAGGATTGAGGATTGAAGATTGAGTATTGAGGATTGAGGATTGGGGATTGCGGATTGAGGATTGAGGATTGAGGGTTGAGGATTGATAATTGAGTATTGAGGATTGAAGGTTGAGGACTGCGGAATAAGGATTGAGGATTGAGGATGAGGGCTGAGGGTAGAGGATTGAGGTTTGAGGACTGAGGACTGAGGATTGAGGATTGAGAATTGAGGATTGAGGATTGAGGATTGAAGATTGAGGATTGGGTGTTGAGGATTGAAGAATGAGGATTGAGGATTGAGGATTGAGGATTGAGGATTGAAGATTGAGTATTGAGGATTGAAGATAGAGGATTGAGGATTGAGGGTTGAGGATTGAGGATTGAGGATTGAGGATTGAGGATTGAGAATTGAGGACTGAGGATTGACGATTGAGTTTTGAAGATTGAGGATAGATGACTGAGGATTGAGGATTGAGGATTGAGGATTGAGGATTGAGGATTGAAGATTGAGTATTGAGGATTGAAGATTGAGGATTGAGGATTGAGGATTGAGGATAGAGGATTGAGGATTGAGGATTGAGGATTGATGATTGAGGATTGAGGCTTGAGGATTGAGGATTGAGGATAGAAGATTGAGGATTGCGAATCGAGGCTGAGGGCTGAAGGTTGAGTATTGAGGATTGAAGACTGACGATTGAGGACTGAGGATTGAGGGTTGAGGATTTAGGATTGAGAGTTGAGGATTGAGGATTGAGGATTGAAGATTGAGGATTGGGTATTGAGGATTGAAGAATCAGGATTGAGGATTGAGGATTGAGGATTGAGGATTGAAGATTGAGGATTGAGAATTGAGGATTGAGGATTGAAGATTGAGTATTGAGGACTGAAGATTGAGTATTGAGGATTGTGGACTGATGATTGACGATTGAGGACTGAGGATTGAGGATTGATTATTGAGCTTTGG
The DNA here is from genome assembly GCF_051401765.1 of Calliopsis andreniformis. NCBI lineage: Eukaryota > Metazoa > Arthropoda > Insecta > Hymenoptera > Andrenidae > Calliopsis > Calliopsis andreniformis. The sequence goes on along the minus strand of NW_027480639.1, from coordinate 453,441 downwards.
GGATTGAAGATTGCGGACTGGGGATAGAGGATCGAATATTGAGGATTAAGGATAGAGTATTGGGGATTGAGGATCTAGGATAGGAGATTGACGATTGAGGATTGAGTATTCAGGATTGAGGATTGAGGATGAGGGCTGAGGGTTGAGGGTTGAGGTTTGAGGACTGAGGACAGAGGATTGAGGATTGAGAATTGAGGATGGAGGATTGAGGATTGAGGATTGAGGATTGGGTATTGAGGATTGAAGAATGAGATTTGACTATTGTGGATTGAGTATTGAGGATTGAGGATTGTCACCTGATTGTTGAGGACTGAGGGCTGAAGATTGAGGATTCAGGATTGAGGATTCAGAATTGAGGTCTGAGGACTGAGGATTGAGGATTGAGGATTGAAGATTGAGTATTGAGGATTGAGGATTGAGGATTGAGGATTGAGGATTGATGATTGAGGATTGAGGATGAGGGCTGAGGGTTGAGGATTGAGGATTGAGGATTGAGGATTGAGGATTGAGGCTTGAGGATAGAGGATTGAGGATTGAAGATTGAGGATTGAAGATTGCGAATCGAGGCTGAGGGCTGAAGGTTGAGTATTGAGGATTGAAGACTGACGATTGAGGACTGAGGATTGAGGGTTGAGGATTTAGGATTGAGAGTTGAGGATTGAGGATTGAGAATTGAATATTGAGGATTGGGTATTGAGGGTTGAAGAATCAGGATTGAGGATAGAGGATTGAGGATTGAGGATTGAAGATTGAGGATTGAGAATTGAGGATTGAGGATTGAAGATTGAGTATTGAGGACTGAAGGTTGAGGATTGAGGATTGAGGATTGACGATTGAGGATTGAAGATTGAGAATTGGGGACTGAGTGTTGAAGGTTGAGTGATGAGAGTTGATGATTGTGGATGGAGATTTGAAGGTTGAAGATTGAGGATTGAGTATTGAAAACTGAGAATTCAGGATATTCTATTGAGTATTGAGAATTTTGGATCGATGGTTGAGTATTGAGGATTGATGGTTGAGGGTTGTGTGTTGAATATTGAGGATTGGCGGATTGAGTATTGAAGATTGAGGACTGAGGACTGAGGATTGAGTATTGAGGATTGAGGATTGAGAATTGAGAATTGAGGATGAGAACTGAGGTCTGAGGATTGAAGTTTGAGGAGTGAGGATTGACGATTGAGGATTGAGGATTGAGGCTGAGGATTGAGTATTGAAGGTTCAGGATTGATGTCTGAGGATTGAGGATTGAGGATTCAGGATTGAGGTTTGAAGATTGAAGATTGAGTATTGAGGATTGAGTGTTGAGGATTGAGGATTGAGTATTGAGGATTGAGGATGAGGGCTGAGGTTTGAGGTATGAGGTTTAAGGACTGAGGACTGAGGATTGAGGATTGAGAATTGAGGATTGAGGATTGAGGATTGAAGATTGAGGATTTGGTATTGAGGATTGAAGAATGAGGATTGAGGATTGAGGATTGAGGATTGAGGATTGAAGATTGAGTATTGAGGATTGATGATTGACGATTGAGGATTGTGGATTGAAGATTGAGTATTGAACATTGAGGACTGAGTGTTGAGGGTTCAGTGATGAGAATTGATGTTTGTGGATAGAGGTTTGAAGACTGCAGATTGAGTATTGAGTATTGAAAACTGTGAATTGAGGATATTCTATTGAGGATTGAGGATTGTCAACTGATTGTTGAGGACTGAGGGCTGAAGATTGAGGATTCAGGATTGAGGATTCAGAATTGTGGTTTGAGGACTGAGGATTGAGGATTGAAGATTGATTATAGAGGATCGAGGACTGAGGACTGAGGATTGAGGATTGAGAATTGAGGATTGAGGATTGAGGATTGAAGATTGAGTATTGAGGATTGAGGATTGGGGATTGCGGATTGAGGATTGAGGATTGAGGATTGAGGATTGAAGATTGAGAATTGGGGACTGAGTGTTGAAGGTTGAGTGATGAGAGTTGATGATTGTGGATGGAGATTTGAAGGTTGAAGATTGAGGATTGAGTATTGAAAACTGAGAATTCAGGATATTCTATTGAGTATTGAGAATTTTGGATCGATGGTTGAGTATTGAGGATTGATGGTTGAGGGTTGTGTGTTGAATATTGAGGATTGGCGGATTGAGTATTGAAGATTGAAGATTGAGGATTGGGCATTGAGGATTGAAGACTGAGGATTGAGGATTGTGGATTGAGGATTGATGATTGAAGATTGAGTATTGAGGATTGAAGATTGAGGATTGAGGACTGAGGATTGAGGATTGAAGATTGAGGATTGTGGACTGAAGATTGAGTATTGATGATTGAAGATTGAGGATTGAGGATTGAGGATTGAGAATTGACGATGAGGGCTGCGGCTTGAGGGTTGAGGTTTGAGGACTGAGGACTGAGGATTGAGGATTGAGAATTGAGGATTGAGGATTGAGGATTGAGGATTGAAGATTGAGGATTGGGTATTGAGGATTGAAGATTGAGGATTGAGGATTGAGGATTGAGGATCGAGGATTGAGTGTTGAGGATTGAAGATTGAATATTGATGATTGAAGATTGAGTATTGAGAACTGAGGGTTGTGGATTGAGGACGAGGACTGAGGGTTGAGTATTGATGTTTGAGGTCTGAAGATTGAGGATTGAGGATTGAGAATTAAGGATTGAGGATTGAGGATTGAAGATTGAGGATTGGGTATTGAGGATTGAAGAATGAGGACTGGGGATTTAGGATTGAGGATCGAAGACTGAGGATTGAGGATTGAGAATTGAGGATTGAGGATTGAGGATTGAAGATTGAGGATTGGGTATTGAGGATTGAAGAATGAGGATTGAGGATTGAGGATTGAGCATAGAGGATTGAAGATTGAGTATTGAGGATTGAAGATTGACGATTGAGGATTGTGGGTTGAAGATTGAGTATTGAACATTGAGGACTGAGTGTTGAGGTTTCAGTGATGAGAATTGATGTTTGTGGATAGAGGTTTGAAGATTGCAGATTGAGTATTGAGTATTGAAAACTGTGAATTGAGGATATTCTATTGAGGATTGAGGATTGCCAACTGATTGTTGAGGACTGAGGGCTGAAGATTGAGGATTCAGGATTGAGGATTCAGAATTGAGGTTTGAAGACTGAGGATTGAGGATTAAAGAATGATTATTGAGGATTGAGTGTTGAGAATTGAGGATTGAGGGTTGAGGATTGAAGATTGAGGATTGGGTATTGAGGATTGAAGAATGAGGACAGAGGATTTAGGATTGAGGAATGAGGATTGAAGATTGAGTATTGAGGATTGAAGATTGAGGATTGAGGATTGAGGATTGAGGATTGAGGATTGAGGATTGAGGATTGAGGATTGATGATTGAGGATTGAGGCTTGAGGATTGAGGATTGAGGATAGAAGATTGAGGATTGCGAATCGAGGCTGAGGGCTGAAGGTTGAGTATTGAGGATTGAAGACTGACGATTGAGGACTGAGGATTGAGGGTTGAGGATTTAGGATTGAGAGTTGAGGATTGAGGATTGAGGATCGAAGATTGAGGATTGGGTATTGAGGATTGAAGAATCAGGATTGAGGATTGAGGATTGAGGATTGAGGATTGAAGGTTGAGGATTGGGTATTGAGGATTGAAGATTGAGTATTGAGGACTGAAGGTTGAGGATTGAGGATTGAAGATTGAGTATTGAGGCTTGAAGATAGAGGATTGAGGACTGAGGACTGAGGATTGAGGATTGAGAATTGAGGATTGAGGATTGAGGATTGAAGATTGAGTATTGAGGATTGAGGATTGGGGATTGCGGATTGAGGATTGAGGATTGAGGATTGAGGATTGAAGATTGAGTATTGAGGATTGAAGGTTGAGGACTGCGGAATAAGGATTGAGGATTGAGGATGAGGGCTGAGGGTTGAGGATTGAGGTTTGAGGACTGAGGACTGAGGATTGAGGATTGAGAATTGAGGATTGAGGATTGAGGATTGAAGATTGAGGATTGGGTATTGAGGATTGAAGAATGAGGATTGAGGATTGAGGATTGAGGATTGAGGATTGAAGATTGAGTATTGAGGATTGAAGATAGAGGATTGAGGATTGAGGGTTGAGGATTGAGGATTGAGGATTGAGGATTGAGGATTGAGGATTGAGGATTGAAGATTGATTATTGAGGACTGAAGATTGAGGATTGAGTATTGAGCATTGAGGATTGAGGATTGAATATTGAGGATTGGGTACTGAGTGTTGAGGGTTGAGTGATTAGAATTAATGTTTGTGGATAGAGATTTCAAGATTGCAGATTGTGTATCGAGTATTGAAAACTGTGAATTGAGGATATTCTATTGAGGATTGAGGATTGACAATTGATTGTCGAGGACTGAGAGCTGAAGATTGAGGATTCAGGATTGAGGATTCAGAATTGAGGTTTGAGGACTGGGGATCGAGGATTGAATATTGAGTATTGAGGATTGAAGATTGAGGATTGAGGATTGAGGATTGAGGATTGAGTATTGAAGATTGTGGACTGATGATTGACGATTGAGGACTGAGGATTGAGGATTGATTATTGAGCTTTGGGTATTGAAGATTGAGGACTGGGGATAGAGGATCGAATATTGAGGATTAAGGATAGAGTATTGGGGATTGAGGATCTAGGATAGGAAATAGAAGATTGAGGATTGAGGATTCAGGATTGAGGATTGAGGATGAGGGCTGAGGGTTGAGGGTTGAGGTTTGAGGACTGAGGACAGAGGATTGAGGATTGAGAATTGAGGATGGAGGATTGAGGATTGAGGATTGAGGATTGGGTATTGAGGATTGAAGAATGAGAATTGACTATTGTGGATTGAGTATTGAGGAATGAGGATTAGGTATTGAGGATTGAAGGTTCATGATTGAGGATTGAGGATTGATGACTGAGGATTGAGGATTGAGGATTGAGGATTGAGGATTGATGACTGAAGACTGAGTATTGAGGATTGAAGATTGAGGATTGAGGATTCAGGATTGAGGATTGAGAATGAGGGCTGAGGGTTGAGGATTGAGGTTTGAGGACTGAGGACTGAGGATTGAGGATTGAGAATTGAGGATGGAGGATTGAGGATTGAGGATTGAGGATTGGGTATTGAGGATTGAAGAATGAGGATTGACGATTGAGGATTGGGAATTGAGGATTGAAGATTGAGTATTGAGGATTGAAGGTTGATGATTGAGGATTGAGGATTGTGGATTGAGGATTGAGGGTTGAGGATTGAAGGTTGAGTATTGAGGATTGAACATTGAGTGTTGATGATTGAGGATTGAGGACTGAGGATTGAAGATTGAGGATTGGGGATTGAGGATTGGCGATTAAGGATTGAGGACTGAGGATTGAGAATTGAGGATTGAGGACTGAGGATTGAGGATTGAAGTTTGAGGACAGAGTGTTGAGGGTTGAGTGATGAGAATTGATGTCTGTGGATGGAGACTTGAAGATTGAAGATTGAGGATTGAGTATTGAAAACAGAGAATTCAGGATATTCTATTGAGTATTGAGAATTGAGGATTGATGATTGAGTATTGAGGATTGATGTTTGAGGGTTGTGTATTGAATATTGAGGATTGAGGACTGAGGATTGAGGATTGAGGATTGAGCATTGAGGATTGAGTATTGATGATTGAAGATTCGGGATTGAGGATTGAGGGTTGAGGATTGAGGATTGATGATTGAGGATTGAGGATTGAGGATTGAGGATTGAGGAGAAAGGATTGAAGATTGAGGATTGGGATTGAGGGTTGAGGATTGTGGATTGAGAATCGAAGATTGAGTATTGAGGATTGAAGATTGAGATTTGAGGATTGAGGATTGAGGATGGAGGATGAGGGCTGAGGGTTGAGCGTTGAGGTTTGAGTATTGAATACTGAGAATTCAGGATATTCTATTGAGTATTGAGAATTGAGGATTGATGGTTGAGTATTGAGGATTGAGGATTGAGTACTGAGGATTGAAGATTGAGGTTTGAGGATTGAGAATTGAGAATTGAGGATGAGGACTGAGGGTTGAGGATTGAGGTTTGAGGCACGAGGATTGAGGATTGAGAATTGAGGACTGACGATTGACGATTGAGTCTTGAAGATTGAGGATTGGTGACTGAGGACTGAGGATTGAGGATTGAGAGTTGAGGATTGAGGATTGAGGATTGAAGATTGAGTATTGAGGATTGAGGATTGCGGTTTGACGATTGAGGATTGAGGATTGAGGATTCAGGATTGAGGATTGAAGATTGAGTATTGAGGATTGAGGACTGAAGGTTGAGGACTGAGGAATAAGGTTTGAGGATTGAGGATGAGGGCTGAGGGTTGAGGATTGAGGTTTGAGGACTGAGGACTGAGGATTGAGGATTGAGAATTGAGGATTGAGGATTGAGGATTGAAGATTGAGGATTGGGTATTGAGGATTGAAGAATGAGGATTGAGGATTGAGGATTGAGGATTGAGGATTGAAGATAGAGGATTGAGGACTGAGGACTGAGGATTGAGGATTGAGAATTGAGGATTGAGGATTGAGGATTGAAGATTGAGTATTGAGGATTGAGGATTGGGGATTGCGGATTGAGGATTGAGGATTGAGGATTGAGGATTGAAAATTGAGTATTGAGGATTGAAGGTTGAGGACTGCGGAATAAGGATTGAGGATTGAGGATGAGGGCTGAGGGTTGAGGATTGAGGTTTGAGGACTGAGGACTGAGGATTGAGGATTGAGAATTGAGGATTGAGGATTGAGGATTGAAGATTGAGGATTGGGTATTGAGGATTGAAGAATGAGGATTGAGGATTGAGGATTGAGGATTGAGGATTGAAGATTGAGTATTGAGGATTGAAGATAGAGGATTGAGGATTGAGGGTTGAGGATTGAGGATTGAGGATTGAGGATTGAGGATTGAGGATTGAGGATTGAAGATTGATTATTGAGCACTGAAGATTGAGGATTGAGTATTGAGGATTGAGGATTGAGGATTGAATATTGAGGATTGGGTACTAAGTGTTGAGGGTTGAGTGATTAGAATTAATGTTTGCGGATAGAGATTTCAAGATTGCAGATTGTGTATCGAGTATTGAAAACTGTGAATTGAGGATATTCTATTGAGGATTGAGGATTGACAATTGATTGTCGAGGACTGAGAGCTGAAGATTGAGGATTCAGGATTGAGGATTCAGAATTGAGGTTTGAGGACTGAGGATCGAGGATTGAATATTGAGTATTGAGGATTGAAGATTGAGGATTGAGGATTGAGGATTGAGGATTGAGTATTGAAGATTGTGGACTGATGATTGACGATTGAGGACTGAGGATTGAGGATTGATTATTGAGCTTTGGGGATTGAAGATTGAGGACTGGGGATAGAGGATCGAAAATTGAGGATTAAGGATAGAGTATTGGGGATTGAGGATCTAGGATAGGAGATAGAAGATTGAGGATTGAGGATTCAGGATTGAGGATTGAGGATGAGGGCTGAGGGTTGGGGGTTGAGGTTTGAGGACTGAGGACAGAGGATTGAGGATTGAGAATTGAGGATGGAGGATTGAGGATTGAGGATTGAGGATTGGGTATTGAGGATTGAAGAATGAGAATTGACTATTGTGGATTGAGTATTGAGGAATGAGGATTAGGTATTGAGGATTGAAGGTTGATGATTGAGGATTGAGGATAGATGACTGAGGATTGAGGATTGAGAATTGAGGATTGAGGATTGATGACCGAAGACTGAGTATTGAGGATTGAAGATTGAGGATTGAGGATTCAGGATTGAGGATTGAGAATGAGGGCTGAGGGTTGAGGATTGAGGTTTGAGGACTGAGGACTGAGGATTGAGGATTGAGAATTGAGGATGGAGGATTGAGGATTGAGGATTGAGGATTGGGTATTGAGGATTGAAGAATGAGGATTGACGATTGAGGATTGGGAATTGAGGATTGAAGATTGAGTATTGAGGATTGAAGGTTGATGATTGAGGATTGAGGATTGTGGATTGAGGATTGAGGGTTGAGGATTGAAGGTTGAGTATTGAGGATTGAACATTGAGTGTTGATGATTGAGGATTGAGGACTGAGGATTGAAGATTGAGGATTGGGGATTGAGGATTGGCGATTAAGGATTGAGGACTGAGGATTGAGAATTGAGGATTGAGGATTGAGGATTGAGGATTGAAGTTTGAGGACAGAGTGTTGAGGGTTGAGTGATGAGAATTGATGTCTGTGGATGGAGACTTGAAGATTGAAGATTGAGGATTGAGTATTGAAAACAGAGAATTCAGGATATTCTATTGAGTATTGAGAATTGAGGATTGATGATTGAGTATTGAGGATTGATGCTTGAGGGTTGTGTATTGAATATTGAGGATTGAGGATTGAGGATTGAGGATTGAGGATTGAGCATTCAAGATTGATTATTGATGATTGAAGATTGATGATTGAGGATTGAGGGTTGAGGATTGAGGATTGATGATTGAGGATTGAGGATTGAGGATTGAGGATTGAGGATTGAGGATTGAGGATTGAGGATTGAAGATTGAGGATTGGGATTGAGGGTTGAGGATTGTGGATTGAGAATCGAAGATTGAGTATTGAGGATTGAAGATTGAGGTTTGAGGATTGAGGATTGAGAATGGAGGATGAGGGCTGAGGGTAGAGGGTTGAGGTTTGAGTATTGAATACTGAGAATTCAGGATATTCTATTGAGTATTGAGAATTGAGTATTGATGGTTGAGTATTGAGGATTGAGGATTGAGTATTGAGGATTGAAGATTGAGGTTTGAGGACTGAGAATTGAGAATTGAGGATGAGGACTGAGAGTTGAGGATTGAGGTTTGAGGAACGAGGATTGAGGATTGAGAATTGAGGACTGAGGATTGACGATTGAGTTTTGAAGATTGAGGATAGATGACTGAGGATTGAGGATTGAGGATTGAGGATTGAGGATTGAGGATTGAAGATTGAGTATTGAGGATTGAGGATTGAGGATCGAGGATTGAGTATTGAAGATTGAGGATTGATGATTGAGGATTGCGGACTGAGGATTGAGGATTGAGGATTGAGGATTGAAGACTGAGTATTGAGGATTGATTATTGAGGATTGAAGATTGAGGATTGAGGATTGAGGGTTAAGAATTGAGGATTGAGGATGAGGATTGAGGATTGGGGATTGAGTATTGAAGATTGTGGACTGATGATTGACGATTGAGGACTGAGGATTGAGGATTGATTATTGAGCTTTGGGGATTGAAGATTGCGGACTGGGGATAGAGGATCGAATATTGAGGATTAAGGATAGAGTATTGGGGATTGAGGATCTAGGATAGGAGATTGAAGATTGAGGATTGAGTATTCAGGATTGAGGATTGAGGATGAGGGCTGAGGGTTGAGGGTTGATGTTTGAGGACTGAGGACAGAGGATTGAGGATTGAGAATTGAGGATGGAGGATTGAGGATTGAGGATTGAGGATTGGGTATTGAGGATTGAAGAATGAGATTTGACTATTGTGGATTGAGTATTGAGGATTGAGGATTGTCACCTGATTGTTGAGGACTGAGGGCTGAAGATTGAGGATTCAGGATTGAGGATTCAGAATTGAGGTTTGAGGACTGAGGATTGAGGATTGAGGATTGAAGATTGAGTATTGAGGATTGAGGATTGAGGATTGAGGATTGAGGATTGATGATTGAGGATTGAGGATGAGGGCTGAGGGTTGAGGATTGAGGATTGAGGATTGAGGATTGAGGATTGAGGCTTGAGGATAGAGGATTGAGGATTGAAGATTGAGGATTGAAGATTGCGAATCGAGGCTGAGGGCTGAAGGTTGAGTATTGAGGATTGAAGACTGACGATTGAGGACTGAGGATTGAGGGTTGAGGATTTAGGATTGAGAGTTGAGGATTGAGGATTGAGAATTGAATATTGAGGATTGGGTATTGAGGATTGAAGAATCAGGATTGAGGATTGAGGATTGAGGATTGAGGATTGAAGATAGAGGATTGAGAATTGAGGATTGAGGATTGAAGATTGAGTATTGAGGACTGAAGGTTGAGGATTGAGGATTGAGGATTGACGATTGAGGATTGAAGATTGAGAATTGGGGACTGAGTGTTGAAGGTTGAGTGATGAGAGTTGATGATTGTGGATGGAGATTTGAAGGTTGAAGATTGAGGATTGAGTATTGAAAACTGAGAATTCAGGATATTCTATTGAGTATTGAGAATTTTGGATCGATGGTTGAGTATTGAGGATTGATGGTTGAGGGTTGTGTGTTGAATATTGAGGATTGGCGGATTGAGTATTGAAGATTGAGGACTGAGGACTGAGGATTGAGTATTGAGGATTGAGGATTGAGTATTGAGGATTGAGGATTGAAGATTGAGTATTGATGAGTGGGGATTGCGGATTGATTATTGAGGGTTGAGGTTTGAGGACGAGGACTGAGGATTGAGGATTGAGGTTTGAGGACTGAGGACTGAGGATTGAGTATTGAGGATTGAGGATTGAGAATTGAGAATTGAGGATGAGAACTGAGGTTTGAGGATTGAAGTTTGAGTATTGAGGATTGAGTGTTGAGGATTGAGGATTGAGTATTGAGGATTGAGGATGAGGGCTGAGGTTTGAGGTATGAGGTTTAAGGACTGAGGACTGAGGATTGAGGATTGAGAATTGAGGATTGAGGATTGAGGATTGAAGATTGAGGATTTGGTATTGAGGATTGAAGAATGAGGATTGAGGATTGAGGATTGAGGATTGAGGATTGAAGATTGAGTATTGAGGATTGATGATTGACGATTGAGGATTGTGGATTGAAGATTGAGTATTGAACATTGAGGACTGAGTGTTGAGGGTTCAGTGATGAGAATTGATGTTTGTGGATAGAGGTTTGAAGACTGCAGATTGAGTATTGAGTATTGAAAACTGTGAATTGAGGATATTCTATTGAGGATTGAGGATTGTCAACTGATTGTTGAGGACTGAGGGCTGAAGATTGAGGATTCAGGATTGAGGATTCAGAATTGTGGTTTGAGGACTGAGGATTGAGGATTGAAGATTGATTATAGAGGATCGAGGACTGAGACTTGAGGATTGAGCATTGAGGATTGAAGATTGAGTATTGGGCATTGAGGATTGAAGACTGAGGATTGAGGATTGTGGATTGAGGATTGATGATTGAAGATTGAGTATTGAGGATTGAAGATTGAGGATTGAGGACTGAGGATTGAGGATTGAAGATTGAGGATTGTGGACTGAAGATTGAGTATTGATGATTGAAGATTGAGGATTGAGGATTGAGGATTGAGAATTGACGATGAGGGCTGCGGGTTGAGGGTTGAGGTTTGAGGACTGAGGACTGAGGATTGAGGATTGAGAATTGAGGATTGAGGATTGAGGATTGAGGATTGAAGATTGAGGATTGGGTATTGAGGATTGAAGATTGAGGATTGAGGATTGAGGATTGAGGATCGAGGATTGAGGGTTGAGGATTGAAGATTGAATATTGATGATTGAAGATTGAGTATTGAGAACTGAGGGTTGTGGATTGAGGACGAGGACTGAGGGTTGAGTATTGATGTTTGAGGTCTGAAGATTGAGGATTGAGGATTGAGAATTAAGGATTGAGGATTGAGGATTGAAGATTGAGGATTGGGTATTGAGGATTGAAGAATGAGGACTGGGGATTTAGGATTGAGGATCGAAGACTGAGGATTGAGGATTGAGAATTGAGGATTGAGGATTGAGGATTGAAGATTGAGGATTGGGTATTGAGGATTGAAGAATGAGGATTGAGGATTGAGGATTGAGCATAGAGGATTGAAGATTGAGTATTGAGGATTGAAGATTGACGATTGAGGATTGTGGGTTGAAGATTGAGTATTGAACATTGAGGACTGAGTGTTGAGGGTTCAGTGATGAGAATTGATGTTTGTGGATAGAGGTTTGAAGATTGAGGATTGGGTATTGAGGATTGAAGAATGAGGATTGAGGATTGAGGATTGAGGATTGAGGATTGAAGATTGAGTATTGAGGATTGAAGATAGAGGATTGAGGACTGAGGACTGAGGATTGAGGATTGAGAATTGAGGATTGAGGATTGAGGATTGAAGATTGAGCATTGAGGATTGAGGATTGGGGATTGCGGATTGAGGATTGAGGATTTAGGATTGAGGATTGAAAATTGAGTATTGAGGATTGAAGGTTGAGGACTGAGGAACAAGGATTGAGGATTGAGGATGAGGGCTGAGGGTTGAGGATTGAGGTTTGAGGACTGAGGACTGAGGATTGAGGATTGAGAATTGAGGATCGAGGATTGAGGATTGAAGATTGAGGATTGGGTATTGAGGATTGAAGAATGAGGATTGAGGATTGAGGATTGAGGATTGAGGATTGTAGATTGAGTATTGATGATTGAAGATAGAGGATTGAGGATTGAGGGTTGAGGATTGAGGATTGAGGATTGAGGATTGAGGATTGAGGATTGAGGATTGATGATTGATTATTGAGGACTGAAGATTGAGGATTGAGTATTGAGCATTGAGGATTGAGGATTGAATATTGAGGATTGGGTACTGAGTGTTGAGGGTTGAGTGATTAGAATTAATGTTTGTGGATAGAGATTTCAAGATTGCAGATTGTGTATCGAGTATTGAAAACTGTGAATTGAGGATATTCTATTGAGGATTGAGGATTGACAATTGATTGTCGAGGACTGAGAGCTGAAGATTGAGGATTCAGGATTGAGGATTCAGAATTGAGGTTTGAGGACTGAGGATCGAGGATTGAATATTGAGTATTGAGGATTGAAGATTGAGGATTGAGGATTGAGGATTGAGTATTGAGTATTGAAGATTGTGGACTGATGATTGACGATTGAGGACTGAGGATTGAGGATTGATTATTGAGCTTTGGAGATTGAAGATTGAGGACTGGGGATAGAGGATCGAATATTGAGGATTAAGGATAGAGTATTGGGGATTGAGGATCTAGGATAGGAGATAGAAGATTGAGGATTGAGGATTCAGGATTGAGGACTGAGGATGAGGGCTGAGGGTTGAGGGTTGAGGTTTGAGGACTGAGGACAGAGGATTGAGGATTGAGAATTGAGGATGGAGGATTGAGGATTGAGGATTGAGGATTGGGTATTGAGGACTGAAGAATGAGAATTGACTATTGTGGATTGAGTATTGAGGAGTGAGCATTAGGTATTGAGGATTGAAGGTTGATGACTGAGTATTGAGGATTGAAGATTGAGGATTGAGGATTCAGGATTGAGGATTGAGAATGAGGGCTGAGGGTTGATGACTGAGGATTGAGGATTGAGGATTGAGGATTGAGGATTGATGACTGAAGACTGAGTATTGAGGATTGAAGATTGAGGATTGAGGATTCAGGATTGAGGATTGAGAATGAGGGCTGAGGGTTGATGATTGAGGATTGAGGATTGTGGATTGAGGATTGAGGGTTGAGGATTGAAGGTTGAGTATTGAGGATTGAACATTGAGTGTTGATGATTGAGGATTGAGGACTGAGGATTGAAGATTGAGGATTGGGGATTGAGGATTGGCGATTAAGGATTGAGGACTGAGGATTGAGAATTGAGGATTGAGGATTGAGGATTGAAGTTTGAGGACAGAGTGTTGAGGGTTGAGTGATGAGAATTGATGTCTGTGGATGGAGATTTGAAGATTGAAGATTGGGGATTCAGTATTGAAAACTGTGAATTGAGGATATTCTATTGAGGATTGAGGATTGACAATTGATTGTTGCGGACTGAGGGATGAAGATTGAGCATTCAGGATTGAGGATTCGGAATTGAGGTTTGAGGACTGAGGATTGAGTGTAGAGGATTGAGGATTGAGGATTGAGGATTGACGCTTGGGGATAGAGGATTGAGGATGGAGGATTGAAGAGAGAGGACCGAGTGTTGAGGATTGAGTGTTGAGAATTGATGTTTGAGTGTCGAGATTTGATTATTGAATATTGTGGATTGAGTATTGAATCATGAGAATTCAGGATATTCTATTGAGTATTGAGAATTGAGGATTGATGGTTGAGTATTGAGAATTGATGCTTGATGGTTGTGTGTTGAATATTGAGGATTGAGTATTGAGGATTGAAGATTCAGTATTGAGGATTGAAGGTTGATGATTGAGGATTGAGGATTGATGATTCAGGATTGAGGATTGAGGATTGAGTATTGAGGATTGATGATTCAAGTCTGTGTATTGAGGATTGAACATTGAGGATTGAGGATTCAGGATTGAGGATTGAGGATGAGGGCTGAGGGTTGAGGATTGAGGATTGAGGATTGAGGATTGAAGATTGAGTATTGAGGATCGAGGATTGAGAATTGGGTATTGAGGATAGAAGAATGAGGATTGACGATTGCGGATTGGGAATTGAGGATTGAAGATTGAGTATTGAGGATTGAAGGTTGATGATTGAGGATTGAGAATTGTGGATTGAGGATTGAGGGTTGAGGATTGAAGGTTGAGTATTGATAATTGAACATTGAGCATTGATGATTGAGGATTGAGGACTGAGGATTGAAGATTGAGTATTGGGGATTGAGGATTGGCGATTGAGGATTGAGGACTGAGGATTGAGAATTGAGGATTGAGGATTGAGGATTGAGGATTGAAATTTGAGGACAGAGTGTTGAGGGTTGAGTGATGAGAATTGATGTCTGTGGATGGAGACTTGAAGATTGAAGATTGAGGATTGATTACTGAAAACAGAGAACTCAGGATATTCTATTGAGTATTGAGAATTGAGGATTGACGATTGAGTATTGAGGATTGACGTTTGAGGGTTGTGTATTGAATATTGAGGATTGAGGACTGAGGATTGAGGATTGAGGATTGAGCATAGAAGATTGAGTATTGATGATTGAAGATTCGGGATTGAGGATTGAGGGTTGAGGATTGAGGATTGAGGATTGATGATTGAGGATTGAGGATTGAAGATTGAGTATTGAGGATTGAGGATTGAGGATTGAGGATTGAGTATTGAAGATTGAGGTTTGAGGATTGAAGATTGAGTATGGAGGATTGAAGATTGAGGATTGAGGATTGAGGAACGAGGATTGACGATTGAGGATGATGGCTGAGGTTTGAGGACTGAGGTTCGAGGACTGAGGACTGATGATTGAGGATTGAGAATTGAGGATTGAGGATTGAGGATTGAGGATTGGGTATTGAGGATTGAAGAATGAGGATTGACGATTGAGGATTGAGGATTGATGATTGAGGATTGAGTATTGAAGATTCAGGATGGATGATTGAGGATTGAGGATTGAGGATTGGGTATTGAGGATTGAAGAATGAGAATTGACTATTGTGGATTGAGTATTGAGGATTAAGGATTAGGTATTGAGGATTGAAGGCTGATGATTGAGGATTGAGGATTGATGACTGAGGATTGAGGATTGAGGATTGAGGATTGAGGATTGAGGATTGATGACTGAAGACTAAGTATTGAGGATTGAAGATTGAGGATTGAGTATTGAGAATTGAGGATTGATGATTGAGTATTGAGGATTGATGTTTGAGGGTTGTGTATTGAATATTGAGGATTGAGGATTGAGGATTCAGGATTGAGGATTGAGCATTGAAGATTGATTATTGATGATTGAAGATTGAGGATTGAGTATTGAGGATTGAGGATTGAGTATTGAGGATTGAGGATTGAAG
Source organism: Calliopsis andreniformis (assembly GCF_051401765.1). Taxonomy (NCBI): domain Eukaryota; kingdom Metazoa; phylum Arthropoda; class Insecta; order Hymenoptera; family Andrenidae; genus Calliopsis; species Calliopsis andreniformis. The sequence goes on along the minus strand of NW_027480639.1, from coordinate 437,744 downwards.
ATTGAGTATTGATGAGTGGGGATTGCGGATTGATTATTGAGGGTTGAGGTTTGAGGACGAGGACTGAGGATTGAGGATTGAGGTTTGAGGACTGAGGACTGAGGATTGAGTATTGAGGATTGAGGATTGAGAATTGAGAATTGAGGATGAGAACTGAGGTTTGAGGATTGAAGTTTGAGGAGTGAGGATTGACGATTGAGGATTGAGGATTGAGGCTGAGGATTGAGTATTGAAGGTTCAGGATTGATGTCTGAGGGTTGAGGATTGAGGATTCAGGATTGAGGTTTGAAGATTGAAGATTGAGTATTGAGGATTGAGTGTTGAGGATTGAGGATTGAGTATTGAGGATTGAGGATGAGGGCTGAGGTTTGAGGTATGAGGTTTAAGGACTGAGGACTGAGGATTGAGGATTGAGAATTGAGGATTGAGGATTGAGGATTGAAGATTGAGGATTTGGTATTGAGGATTGAAGAATGAGGATTGAGGATTGAGGATTGAGGATTGAGGATTGAAGATTGAGTATTGAGGATTGATGATTGACGATTGAGGATTGTGGATTGAAGATTGAGTATTGAACATTGAGGACTGAGTGTTGAGGGTTCAGTGATGAGAATTGATGTTTGTGGATAGAGGTTTGAAGACTGCAGATTGAGTATTGAGTATTGAAAACTGTGAATTGAGGATATTCTATTGAGGATTGAGGATTGTCAACTGATTGTTGAGGACTGAGGGCTGAAGATTGAGGATTCAGGATTGAGGATTCAGAATTGTGGTTTGAGGACTGAGGATTGAGGATTGAAGATTGATTATAGAGGATCGAGGACTGAGACTTGAGGATTGAGCATTGAGGATTGAAGATTGAGGATTGGGCATTGAGGATTGAAGACTGAGGATTGAGGATTGTGGATTGAGGATTGATGATTGAAGATTGAGTATTGAGGATTGAAGATTGAGGATTGAGGACTGAGGATTGAGGATTGAAGATTGAGGATTGTGGACTGAAGATTGAGTATTGATGATTGAAGATTGAGGATTGAGGATTGAGGATTGAGAATTGACGATGAGGGCTGCGGGTTGAGGGTTGAGGTTTGAGGACTGAGGACTGAGGAATGAGGATTGAGAATTGAGGATTGAGGATTGAGGATTGAGGATTGAAGATTGAGGATTGGGTATTGAGGATTGAAGAGTGAGGATTGAGGATTGAGGATTGAGGATCGAGGGTTGAGGGTTGAGGATTGAAGATTGAATATTGATGATTGAAGATTGAGTATTGAGAACTGAGGGTTGAGTATTGATGTTTGAGGTCTGAAGATTGAGGATTGAGGATTGAGAATTAAGGATTGAGGATTGAGGATTGAAGATTGAGGATTGGGTATTGAGGATTGAAGAATGAGGACTGGGGATTTAGGATTGAGGATCGAAGACTGAGGATTGAGGATTGAGAATTGAGGATTGAGGATTGAGGATTGAAGATTGAGGATTGGGTATTGAGGATTGAAGAATGAGGATTGAGGATTGAGGATTGAGCATAGAGGATTGAAGATTGAGTATTGAGGATTGAAGATTGACGATTGAGGATTGTGGGTTGAAGATTGAGTATTGAACATTGAGGACTGAGTGTTGAGGGTTCAGTGATGAGAATTGATGTTTGTGGATAGAGGTTTGAAGATTGCAGATTGAGTATTGAGTATTGAAAACTGTGAATTGAGGATATTCTATTGAGGATTGAGGATTGCCAGCTGATTCTTGAGGACTGAGGGCTGAAGATTGAGGATTGAGGATTGAGGACTGAAGGTTGAGGACTGAGGAATAAGGATTGAGGATTGAGGATGAGGGCTGAGGGTTGAGGATTGAGGTTTGCGGACTGAGGACTGAGGATTGAGGATTGAGAATTGAGGATTGAGGATTGAGGATTGAAGATTGAGGATTGGGTATTGAGGATTGAAGAATGAGGATTGAGGATTGAGGATTGAGGATTGAGGATTGAAGATTGAGTATTGAGGATTGAAGATAGAGGATTGAGGACTGAGGACTGAGGATTGAGGATTGAGAATTGAGGATTGAGGATTGAGGATTGAAGATTGAGCATTGAGGATTGAGGATTGGGGATTGCGGATTGAGGATTGAGGATTTAGGATTGAGGATTGAAAATTGAGTATTGAGGATTGAAGGTTGAGGACTGAGGAACAAGGATTGAGGATTGAGGATGAGGGCTGAGGGTTGAGGATTGAGGTTTGAGGACTGAGGACTGAGGATTGAGGATTGAGAATTGAGGATTGAGGATTGAGGATTGAAGATTGAGGATTGGGTATTGAGGATTGAAGAATGAGGATTGAGGATTGAGGATTGAGGATTGAGGATTGAAGATTGAGTATTGATGATTGAAGATAGAGGATTGAGGATTGAGGGTTGAGGATTGTGGATTGAGTATTGAGGATTAAGGATTAGGTATTGAGGATTGAAGGCTGATGATTGAGGATTGAGGATTGATGACTGAGGATTGAGGATTGAGGATTGAGGATTGAGGATTGATGACTGAAGACTAAGTATTGAGGATTGAAGATTGAGGATTGAGTATTGAGAATTGAGGATTGATGATTGAGTATTGAGGATTGATGTTTGAGGGTTGTGTATTGAATATTGAGGATTGAGGATTGAGGATTCAGGATTGAGGATTGAGCATTGAAGATTGATTATTGATGATTGAAGATTGAGGATTGAGGATTGAGGGTTGAGGATTGAGGATTGATGATTGAGGATTGAGGATTGAGGATTGAGGAATGAGGATTGAGGATTGAAGATTGAGGATTGGGATTGAGTATTGAGGATTGAAGATTGAGGTTTGAGGATTGAGAATTGAGAATTGAGGATGAGGGCTGAGGGTTGAGGATTGAGGTTTGAGGAACGAGGATTGAGGATTGAGAATTGAGGACTGAGGATTGACGATTGAGTTTTGAAGATTGAGGATAGATGACTGAGGATTGAGGATTGAGGATTGAGGATTGAGGATTGAGGATTGAAGATTGAGTATTGAGGATTGAGGATTGAGGATCGAGGATTGATGATTCAAGACTGTGTATTGAGGATTGAACATTGAGGATTGAGGATTCAGGATTGAGGATTGAGGATGAGGGCTGAGGGTTGAGGATTGAGGATTGAGGATTGAGGATTGAAGATTGAGTATTGAGGATTGAGGATTGAGAATTGGGTATTGAGGATTGAAGAATGAGGATTGACGATTGAGGATTGGGAATTGCGGATTGAGGTTTGAGGATTGAAGGTTGAGTATTGAGGATTGAACATTGAGTATTGATGATTGTGAATTGAGGATTGAGTATTTAAGATTGAGGATTGATGATTGAGGATTGCGGACTGAGGATTGAGGATTGAGAATTGAGGATTGAGGATTGAGGATTGAGGATTGAGGATTGAGGATTGAAGATTGAGTATTGAAGACTGAGTATTGAGGATTGATTATTGAGGATTGAAGATTGAGGATTAAGGATTGAGGATTGGGGATTGAGGATCGAAGATTGAGGATTGGGTATTGAGTATTGAAGAATGAGGATTCATGACTGAGGATTGAGGATTGAGGATTGATGATTGAGGATTGAGGATTGAAGATTGAGTATGGAGGATTGAAGATTGAGGATTCAGGATTGAGGAACGAGGATTGACGATTGAGGATGATGGCTGAGGTTTGAGGACTGAGGTTTGAGGACTGAGGACTGAGGATTGACGATTGAGAATTGAGGATTGAGGATTGAGGATTGATGATTGGGTATTGAGGATTGCAGAATGAGGATTGACGATTGAGGATTGAGGATTGAGGATTGAGGATTGAGTATTGAAGCTTCAGGATGGATGATTGAGGATTGAGGATTGAGGATTGAGGATTGAGGATTGAGGATTGAGTATTGAAGATTGTGGACTCATGATTGACGATTGAGGACTGAGGATTGAGGATTGATTATTGAGCTTTGGGGATTGAAGATTATGGACTGGGGATAGAGGATCGAATATTGAGGATTAAGGATAGAGTATTGGGGATTGAGGATCTAGGATAGGAGATTGAAGATTGGGGATTGAGTATTCAGGATTGAGGATTGAGGATGAGGGCTGAGGGTTGAGGGTTGAGGTTTGAGGACTGAGGACAGAGGATTGAGGATTGAGAATTGAGGATGGAGGATTGAGGATTGAGGATTGAGGATTGGGTATTGAGGATTGAAGAATGAGAATTGACTATTGTGGATTGAGTATTGAGGATTGAGGATTGTCACCTGATTGTTGAGGACTGAGGGCTGAAGATTGAGGATTCAGGATTGAGGATTCAGAATTGAGGTTTCAGGACTGAGGATTGAGGATTGAGGATTGAAGATTGAGTATTGAGGATTGAGGATTGAGGATTGAGGATTGAGGATTGATGATTGAGGATTGAGGATGAGGGCTGAGGGTTGAGGATTGAGGATTGAGGATTGAGGATTGAGGATTGAGGCTTGAGGATAGAGGATTGAGGATTGAAGATTGAGGATTGAAGATTGCGAATCGAGGCTGAGGGCTGAAGGTTGAGTATTGAGGATTGAAGACTGACGATTGAGGACTGAGGATTGAGGGTTGAGGATTTAGGATTGAGAGTTGAGGATTGAGGATTGAGAATTGAATATTGAGGATTGGGTATTGAGGATTGAAGAATCAGGATTGAGGATTGAGTATTGAGGATTGAGTGTTGAGGATTGAGGATTGAGTATTGAGGATTGAGGATGAGGGCTGAGGTTTGAGGTTTGAGGTTTAAGGACTGAGGACTGAGGATTGAGGATTGAGAATTGAGGATTGAGGATTGAGGGTTGAAGATTGAGGATTTGGTATTGAGGATTGAAGAATGAGGATTGAGGATTGAGGATTGAGGATTGAGGATTGAAGATTGAGTATTGAGGATTGATGATTGACGATTGAGGATTGTGGATTGAAGATTGAGTATTGAACATTGAGGACTGAGTGTTGAGGGTTCAGTGATGAGAATTGATGTTTGTGGATAGAGGTTTGAAGACTGCAGATTGAGTATTGAGTATTGAAAACTGTGAATTGAGGATATTCTATTGAGGATTGAGGATTGTCAACTGATTGTTGAGGACTGAGGGCTGAAGATTGAGGATTGAGGATTGAGGACTGAACGTTGAGGACTGAGGAATAAGGATTGAGGATTGAGGATGAGGGCTGAGGGTTGAGGATTGAGGTTTGAGGACTGAGGACTGAGGATGAGGATTGAGAATTGAGGATTGAGGATTGAGGATTGAAGATTGAGGATTGGGTATTGAGGATTGAAGAATGAGGATTGAGGATTGAGGATTGAGGATTGAGGATTGAAGATTGAGTATTGAGGATTGAAGATAGAGGATTGAGGACTGAGGACTGAGGATTGAGGATTGAGAATTGAGGATTGAGGATTGAGGATTGAAGATTGAGTATTGAGGATTGAGGATTGGGGATTGCGGATTGAGGATTGAGGATTTAGGATTGAGGATTGAAAATTGAGTATTGAGGATTGAAGGTTGAGGACTGAGGAATAAGGATTGAGGATTGAGGATGAGGGCTGAGGGTTGAGGATTGAGGTTTGAGGACTGAGGACTGAGGATTGAGGATTGTGAATTGAGGATTGAGGATTGAGGATTGAAGATTGAGGATTGGGTATTGAGGATTGAAGAATGAGGATTGTGGATTGAGGATTGAGGATTGAGGATTGAAGATTGAGTATTGAGGATTGAAGATAGAGGATTGAGGATTGAGGGTTGAGGATTGAGGATTGAGGATTGAGGATTGAGGATTGAGGATTGAGGATTGAAGAATGAGGATTGTGGATTGAGGATTGAGGATTGAGGATTGAAGATTGAGTATTGAGGATTGAAGATAGAGGATTGAGGATTGAGTGTTGAGAATTGATGTTTGAGTGTCGAGATTTGATTATTGAATATTGTGGATTGAGTATTGAATCATGAGAATTCAGGATATTCTATTGAGTATTGAGAATTGAGGATTGATGGTTGAGTATTGAGAATTGATGCTTGATGGTTGTGTGTTGAATATTGAGGATTGAGTATTGAGGATTGAAGATTGAGTATTGAGGATTGAAGGTTGATGATTGAGGATTGAGGATTGATGATTCAGGATTGAGGATTGAGGATTGAGTATTGAGGATTGATGATTCAAGGCTGTGTATAGAGGATTGAACATTGAGGACTGAGGATTCAGGATTGAGGATTGAGGATGAGGGCTGAGGGTTGAGGATTGAGGATTGAGGATTGAGGATTGAAGATTGAGTATTGAGGATCGAGGATTGAGAATTGGGTATTGAGGATAGAAGAATGAGGATTGACGATTGAGGATTGGGAATTGAGGATTGAAGATTGAGTATTGAGGATTGAAGGTTGATGATTGAGGATTGAGAATTGTGGATTGAGGATTGAGGGTTGAGGATTGAAGGTTGAGTATTGATAATTGAACATTGAGCATTGATGATTGAGGATTGAGGACTGAGGATTGAAGATTGAGGATTGGGGATTGAGGATTGGCGATTGAGGATTGAGGACTGAGGATTGAGAATTGAGGATTGAGGATTGAGGATTGAGGATTGAAATTTGAGGACAGAGTGTTGAGGGTTGCGTGATGAGAATTGATGTCTGTGGATGGAGACTTGAAGATTGAAGATTGAGGATTGACTATTGAAAACAGAGAACTCAGGATATTCTATTGAGTATTGAGAATTGAGGATTGACGATTGAGTATTGAGGATTGACGTTTGAGGGTTGTGTATTGAATATTGAGGATTGAGGACTGAGGATTGAGGTTTGAGGACTGAGGACTGAGGATTGAGGATTGTGAATTGAGGATTGAGGATTGAGGATTGAAGATTGAGGATTGGGTATTGAGGATTGAAGAATGAGGATTGAGGATTGAGGATTGAGCATAGAGGATTGAAGATTGAGTATTGAGGATTGAAGATTGACGATTGAGGATTGTGGGTTGTAGATTGAGTATTGAACATTGAGGACTGAGTGTTGAGCTTTCAGTGATGAGAATTGATGTTTGTGGATAGAGTTTTGAAGATTGCAGATTGAGTATTGAGTATTGAAAACTCTGAATTGAGGATATTCTATTGAGGATTGAGGATTGTCAACTTATTGTTGAGGACACAGGGCTGAAGATTGAGGATTCAGGATTGAGGATTCAGAATTGAGGTTTGAAGACTGAGGATTGAGGATTGAAGATTGATTATTGAGGATTGAGGGTTGAGAATTGAGGATTGTGGATTGAGGATTGAGGGTTGAGGATTGAAGGTTGAGTATTGAGGATTGAACATTGAGTATTGATGATTGAGGATTGAGGACTGAGGATTGAAGATTGAGGATTGGGGATTGAGGATTGGCGATTGAGGATTGAGGACTGTGGATTGAGAATTGAGGATTGAGGATTGAGGATTGAGGATTGAAGTTTGAGGACAGAGTGTTGAGGGTTGAGTGATGAGAATTGATGTCTGTGGATGGAGACTTGAAGGTTGAAGATTGAGGATTGAGTATTGAAAACAGAGAACTCAGGATATTCTATTGAGTATTGAGAATTGAGGATTGATGATTGAGTATTGAGGATTGATGTTTGAGGGTTGTGTATTGAATATTGAGGATTGAGGATTGAGGATTGAGGATTGAGGATTGAGCATTGAAGATTGAGTATTGATGATTGAAGATTGGGGATTGAGGGTTGAGGGTTGAGGATTGAGGATTGATGATTGAGGATTGAGGATTGAGGATTGAGGATTGAGGATAGAGGATTGAAGATTGAGGATTGGGATTGAGGGTTGAGGATTGTGGATTGAGAATCGAAGATTGAGTATTGAGGATTGAAGATTGAGGTTTGAGGATTGAGGATTGAGGATGGAGGATGAGGGCTGAGGGTAGAGGGTTGAGGTTTGAGTATTGAATACTGAGAATTCAGGATATTCTATTGAGTATTGAGAATTGAGGATTGATGGTTGAGTATTGAGGATTGAGGATTGTGTATTTAGGATTGAAGATTGAGGTTTGAGGATTGAGAATTGAGAATTGAGGATGAGGACTGAGGGTTGAGGATTGAGGTTTGAGGAACGAGGATTGAGGATTGAGAATTGAGGACTAAGGATTGACGATTGAGTTTTGAAGATTGAGGATTGGTGACTGAGGATTGAGGATTGAGGATTGAGGATTGAGGATTGAGGATTGAAGATTGAGTATTGCGGATTGAGGATTGAGGATTGAGGATTGAGTATTGAAGATTGAGGTGTGATGAATGAGGATTGCGGACTGAGGATTGAGGATTGAGGATTGAGGATTGAAGACTGAGTATTGAGGATTGATTATTGAGGATTGAAGATTGAGGATTGAGGATTCAGGGTTAAGAATTGAGAATTGAGGATGAGGACTGAGGGTTGAGGATTGAGGATTGAGGAATGAGGATTGAGGATTGAGGATTGAGGATTCATGATTGAGGATTGAGTATTGAAGGTTGAGAATTGATGACTGAGGATTCAGGATTGAGGATTGATGATTGAGGATTGAGGATTGAAGATTGTGGACTGATGATTGACGATTGAGGACTGAGGATTGAGGATTGATTATTGAGCTTTGGGGATTGCAGATTGTGGACTGGGGATAGAGGATTGAATATTGAGGATTAAGGATAGAGTATTGGGGATTGAGGATCTAGGATAGGAGATTGATTATTGAGGATTGAAGATTGAGTATTGAGGATTGAGGATTGAGAATTGAGATTTGAGGATGGGGACTGAGGGTTGAGGACTGACGTTTGAGCAATGAGGATTGAGGATTGAAGATTGAGTATTGAGGATTGATGATTGACGATTGAGGATTGTGGATTGAAGATTGAGTATTGAACATTGAGGACTGAGTGTTGAGGGTTCAGTGATGAGAATTGATGTTTGTGGATAGAGGTTTGAAGACTGCAGATTGAGTATTGAGTATTGAAAACTGTGAATTGAGGATATTCTATTGAGGATTGAGGATTATCAACTGATTGTTGAGGACTGAGGGCTGAAGATTGAGGATTCAGGATTGAGGATTCAGAATTGTGGTTTGAGGACTGAGGATTGAGGATTGAAGATTGATTATAGAGGATCGAGGACTGAGACTTGAGGATTGAGCATTGAGGATTGAAGATTGAGGATTGGGCATTGAGGATTGAAGACTGAGGATTGAGGATTGTGGATTGAGGATTGATGATTGAAGATTGAGTATTGAGGATTGAAGATTGAGGATTGAGGACTGAGGATTGAGGATTGAAGATTGAGGATTGTGGACTGAAGATTGAGTATTGATGATTGAAGATTGAGGATTGAGGATTGAGGATTGAGAATTGACGATGAGGGCTGCGGGTTGAGGGTTGAGGTTTGAGGACTGAGGACTGAGGATTGAGGATTGAGAATTGAGGATTGAGGATTGAGGATTGAGGATTGAAGATTGAGGATTGGGTATTGAGGATTGAAGATTGAGGATTGAGGATTGAGGATTGAGGATCGAGGATTGAGGGTTGAGGATTGAAGATTGAATATTGATGATTGAAGATTGAGTATTGAGAACTGAGGGTTGTGGATTGAGGACGAGGACTGAGGGTTGAGTATTGATGTTTGAGGTCTGAAGATTGAGGATTGAGGATTGAGAATTAAGGATTGAGGATTGAGGATTGAAGATTGAGGATTGGGTATTGAGGATTGAAGAATGAGGACTGGGGATTTAGGATTGAGGATCGAAGACTGAGGATTGAGGATTGAGAATTGAGGATTGAGGATTGAGGATTGAAGATTGAGGATTGGGTATTGAGGATTGAAGAATGAGGATTGAGGATTGAGGATTGAGCATAGAGGATTGAAGATTGAGTATTGAGGATTGAAGATTGACGATTGAGGATTGTGGGTTGAAGATTGAGTATTGAACATTGAGGACTGAGTGTTGAGGTTTCAGTGATGAGAATTGATGTTTGTGGATAGAGGTTTGAAGATTGCAGATTGAGTATTGAGTATTGAAAACTGTGAATTGAGGATATTCTATTGAGGATTGAGGATTGCCAGCTGATTCTTGAGGACTGAGGGCTGAAGATTGAGGATTCAGGATTGAGGATTCAGACTTGAGGTTTGAAGACTGAGGATTGAGGATTAAAGAATGATTATTGAGGATTGAGGGTTGAGAATTGAGGATTGAGGGTTGAGGATTGAAGATTGAGGATTGGGTATTGAGGATTGAAGAATGAGGACAGAGGATTTAGGATTGAGGAATGAGGATTGAAGATTGAGTATTGAGGATTGAAGATTGAGGATTGAGGATTGAGGATTGAGGATAGAGGATTGAGGATTGAGGATTGAGGATTGATGATTGAGGATTGAGGCTTGAGGATTGAGGATTGAGGATAGAATATTGAGGATTGCGAATCGAGGCTGAGGGCTGAAGGTTGAGTATTGAGGATTGAAGACTGACGATTGAGGACTGAGGATTGAGGGTTGTGGATTTAGGATTGAGAGTTGAGGATTGAGGATTGAGGATTGAAGATTGAGGATTGGGTATTGAGGAATGAAGAATCAGGATTGAGGATTGAGGATTGAGGATTGAGGATTGAAGGTTGAGGATTGGGTATTGAGGATTGAAGATTGAGTATTGAGGATTGAAGGTTGAGGATTGAGGATTGAAGATTGAGTATTGAGGCTTGAAGATAGAGGATTGAGGACTGAGGACTGAGGATTGAGGATTGAGAATTGAGGATTGAGGATTGAGGATTGAAGATTGAGTATTGAGGATTGAGGATTGGGGATTGCGGATTGAGGATTGAGGATTGAGGGTTGAGGATTGATAATTGAGTATTGAGGATTGAAGGTTGAGGACTGCGGAATAAGGATTGAGGATTGAGGATGAGGGCTGAGGGTAGAGGATTGAGGTTTGAGGACTGAGGACTGAGGATTGAGGATTGAGAATTGAGGATTGAGGATTGAGGATTGAAGATTGAGGATTGGGTGTTGAGGATTGAAGAATGAGGATTGAGGATTGAGGATTGAGGATTGAGGATTGAAGATTGAGTATTGAGGATTGAAGATAGAGGATTGAGGATTGAGGGTTGAGGATTGAGGATTGAGGATTGAGGATTGAGGATTGAGAATTGAGGACTGAGGATTGACGATTGAGTTTTGAAGATTGAGGATAGATGACTGAGGATTGAGGATTGAGGATTGAGGATTGAGGATTGAGGATTGAAGATTGAGTATTGAGGATTGAAGATTGAGGATTGAGGATTGAGGATTGAGGATAGAGGATTGAGGATTGAGGATTGAGGATTGATGATTGAGGATTGAGGCTTGAGGATTGAGGATTGAGGATAGAAGATTGAGGATTGCGAATCGAGGCTGAGGGCTGAAGGTTGAGTATTGAGGATTGAAGACTGACGATTGAGGACTGAGGATTGAGGGTTGAGGATTTAGGATTGAGAGTTGAGGATTGAGGATTGAGGATTGAAGATTGAGGATTGGGTATTGAGGATTGAAGAATCAGGATTGAGGATTGAGGATTGAGGATTGAGGATTGAAGATTGAGGATTGAGAATTGAGGATTGAGGATTGAAGATTGAGTATTGAGGACTGAAGATTGAGTATTGAGGATTGTGGACTGATGATTGACGATTGAGGACTGAGGATTGAGGATTGATTATTGAGCTTTGGGGATTGAAGATTGCGGACTGGGGATAGAGGATCGAATATTGAGGATTAAGGATAGAGTATTGGGGATTGAGGATCTAGGATAGGAGATTGACGATTGAGGATTGAGTATTCAGGATTGAGGATTGAGGATGAGGGCTGAGGGTTGAGGGTTGAGGTTTGAGAATTGAGGATGGAGGATTGAGGATTGAGGATTGAGGATTGGGTATTGAGGATTGAAGAATGAGATTTGACTATTGTGGATTGAGTATTGAGGATTGAGGATTGTCACCTGATTGTTGAGGACTGAGGGCTGAAGATTGAGGATTCAGGATTGAGGATTCAGAATTGAGGTCTGAGGACTGAGGATTGAGGATTGAGGATTGAAGATTGAGTATTGAGGATTGAGGATTGAGGATTGAGGATTGAGGATTGATGATTGAGGATTGAGGATGAGGGCTGAGGGTTGAGGATTGAGGATTGAGGATTGAGGATTGAGGATTGAGGCTTGAGGATAGAGGATTGAGGATTGAAGATTGAGGATTGAAGATTGCGAATCGAGGCTGAGGGCTGAAGGTTGAGTATTGAGGATTGAAGACTGACGATTGAGGACTGAGGATTGAGGGTTGAGGATTTAGGATTGAGAGTTGAGGATTGAGGATTGAGAATTGAATATTGAGGATTGGGTATTGAGGGTTGAAGAATCAGGATTGAGGATAGAGGATTGAGGATTGAGGATTGAAGATTGAGGATTGAGAATTGAGGATTGAGGATTGAAGATTGAGTATTGAGGACTGAAGGTTGAGGATTGAGGATTGAGGATTGACGATTGAGGATTGAAGATTGAGAATTGGGGACTGAGTGTTGAAGGTTGAGTGATGAGAGTTGATGATTGTGGATGGAGATTTGAAGGTTGAAGATTGAGGATTGAGTATTGAAAACTGAGAATTCAGGATATTCTATTGAGTATTGAGAATTTTGGATCGATGGTTGAGTATTGAGGATTGATGGTTGAGGGTTGTGTGTTGAATATTGAGGATTGGCGGATTGAGTATTGAAGATTGAGGACTGAGGACTGAGGATTGAGTATTGAGGATTGAGGATTGAGAATTGAGAATTGAGGATGAGAACTGAGGTCTGAGGATTGAAGTTTGAGGAGTGAGGATTGACGATTGAGGATTGAGGATTGAGGCTGAGGATTGAGTATTGAAGGTTCAGGATTGATGTCTGAGGATTGAGGATTGAGGATTCAGGATTGAGGTTTGAAGATTGAAGATTGAGTATTGAGGATTGAGTGTTGAGGATTGAGGATTGAGTATTGAGGATTGAGGATGAGGGCTGAGGTTTGAGGTATGAGGTTTAAGGACTGAGGACTGAGGATTGAGGATTGAGAATTGAGGATTGAGGATTGAGGATTGAAGATTGAGGATTTGGTATTGAGGATTGAAGAATGAGGATTGAGGATTGAGGATTGAGGATTGAGGATTGAAGATTGAGTATTGAGGATTGATGATTGACGATTGAGGATTGTGGATTGAAGATTGAGTATTGAACATTGAGGACTGAGTGTTGAGGGTTCAGTGATGAGAATTGATGTTTGTGGATAGAGGTTTGAAGACTGCAGATTGAGTATTGAGTATTGAAAACTGTGAATTGAGGATATTCTATTGAGGATTGAGGATTGTCAACTGATTGTTGAGGACTGAGGGCTGAAGATTGAGGATTCAGGATTGAGGATTCAGAATTGTGGTTTGAGGACTGAGGATTGAGGATTGAAGATTGATTATAGAGGATCGAGGACTGAGGACTGAGGATTGAGGATTGAGAATTGAGGATTGAGGATTGAGGATTGAAGATTGAGTATTGAGGATTGAGGATTGGGGATTGCGGATTGAGGATTGAGGATTGAGGATTGAGGATTGAAGATTGAGAATTGGGGACAGAGTGTTGAAGGTTGAGTGATGAGAGTTGATGATTGTGGATGGAGATTTGAAGGTTGAAGATTGAGGATTGAGTATTGAAAACTGAGAATTCAGGATATTCTATTGAGTATTGAGAATTTTGGATCGATGGTTGAGTATTGAGGATTGATGGTTGAGGGTTGTGTGTTGAATATTGAGGATTGGCGGATTGAGTATTGAAGATTGAAGATTGAGGATTGGGCATTGAGGATTGAAGACTGAGGATTGAGGATTGTGGATTGAGGATTGATGATTGAAGATTGAGTATTGAGGATTGAAGATTGAGGATTGAGGACTGAGGATTGAGGATTGAAGATTGAGGATTGTGGACTGAAGATTGAGTATTGATGATTGAAGATTGAGGATTGAGGATTGAGGATTGAGAATTGACGATGAGGGCTGCGGCTTGAGGGTTGAGGTTTGAGGACTGAGGACTGAGGATTGAGGATTGAGAATTGAGGATTGAGGATTGAGGATTGAGGATTGAAGATTGAGGATTGGGTATTGAGGATTGAAGATTGAGGATTGAGGATTGAGGATTGAGGATCGAGGATTGAGTGTTGAGGATTGAAGATTGAATATTGATGATTGAAGATTGAGTATTGAGAACTGAGGGTTGTGGATTGAGGACGAGGACTGAGGGTTGAGTATTGATGTTTGAGGTCTGAAGATTGAGGATTGAGGATTGAGAATTAAGGATTGAGGATTGAGGATTGAAGATTGAGGATTGGGTATTGAGGATTGAAGAATGAGGACTGGGGATTTAGGATTGAGGATCGAAGACTGAGGATTGAGGATTGAGAATTGAGGATTGAGGATTGAGGATTGAAGATTGAGGATTGGGTATTGAGGATTGAAGAATGAGGATTGAGGATTGAGGATTGAGCATAGAGGATTGAAGATTGAGTATTGAGGATTGAAGATTGACGATTGAGGATTGTGGGTTGAAGATTGAGTATTGAACATTGAGGACTGAGTGTTGAGGTTTCAGTGATGAGAATTGATGTTTGTGGATAGAGGTTTGAAGATTGCAGATTGAGTATTGAGTATTGAAAACTGTGAATTGAGGATATTCTATTGAGGATTGAGGATTGCCAACTGATTGTTGAGGACTGAGGGCTGAAGATTGAGGATTCAGGATTGAGGATTCAGAATTGAGGTTTGAAGACTGAGGATTGAGGATTAAAGAATGATTATTGAGGATTGAGTGTTGAGAATTGAGGATTGAGGGTTGAGGATTGAAGATTGAGGATTGGGTATTGAGGATTGAAGAATGAGGACAGAGGATTTAGGATTGAGGAATGAGGATTGAAGATTGAGTATTGAGGATTGAAGATTGAGGATTGAGGATTGAGGATTGAGGATTGAGGATTGAGGATTGAGGATTGAGGATTGATGATTGAGGATTGAGGCTTGAGGATTGAGGATTGAGGATAGAAGATTGAGGATTGCGAATCGAGGCTGAGGGCTGAAGGTTGAGTATTGAGGATTGAAGACTGACGATTGAGGACTGAGGATTGAGGGTTGAGGATTTAGGATTGAGAGTTGAGGATTGAGGATTGAGGATCGAAGATTGAGGATTGGGTATTGAGGATTGAAGAATCAGGATTGAGGATTGAGGATTGAGGATTGAGGATTGAAGGTTGAGGATTGGGTATTGAGGATTGAAGATTGAGTATTGAGGACTGAAGGTTGAGGATTGAGGATTGAAGATTGAGTATTGAGGCTTGAAGATAGAGGATTGAGGACTGAGGACTGAGGATTGAGGATTGAGAATTGAGGATTGAGGATTGAGGATTGAAGATTGAGTATTGAGGATTGAGGATTGGGGATTGCGGATTGAGGATTGAGGATTGAGGATTGAGGATTGAAGATTGAGTATTGAGGATTGAAGGTTGAGGACTGCGGAATAAGGATTGAGGATTGAGGATGAGGGCTGAGGGTTGAGGATTGAGGTTTGAGGACTGAGGACTGAGGATTGAGGATTGAGAATTGAGGATTGAGGATTGAGGATTGAAGATTGAGGATTGGGTATTGAGGATTGAAGAATGAGGATTGAGGATTGAGGATTGAGGATTGAGGATTGAAGATTGAGTATTGAGGATTGAAGATAGAGGATTGAGGATTGAGGGTTGAGGATTGAGGATTGAGGATTGAGGATTGAGGATTGAGGATTGAGGATTGAAGATTGATTATTGAGGACTGAAGATTGAGGATTGAGTATTGAGCATTGAGGATTGAGGATTGAATATTGAGGATTGGGTACTGAGTGTTGAGGGTTGAGTGATTAGAATTAATGTTTGTGGATAGAGATTTCAAGATTGCAGATTGTGTATCGAGTATTGAAAACTGTGAATTGAGGATATTCTATTGAGGATTGAGGATTGACAATTGATTGTCGAGGACTGAGAGCTGAAGATTGAGGATTCAGGATTGAGGATTCAGAATTGAGGTTTGAGGACTGGGGATCGAGGATTGAATATTGAGTATTGAGGATTGAAGATTGAGGATTGAGGATTGAGGATTGAGGATTGAGTATTGAAGATTGTGGACTGATGATTGACGATTGAGGACTGAGGATTGAGGATTGATTATTGAGCTTTGGGTATTGAAGATTGAGGACTGGGGATAGAGGATCGAATATTGAGGATTAAGGATAGAGTATTGGGGATTGAGGATCTAGGATAGGAAATAGAAGATTGAGGATTGAGGATTCAGGATTGAGGATTGAGGATGAGGGCTGAGGGTTGAGGGTTGAGGTTTGAGGACTGAGGACAGAGGATTGAGGATTGAGAATTGAGGATGGAGGATTGAGGATTGAGGATTGAGGATTGGGTATTGAGGATTGAAGAATGAGAATTGACTATTGTGGATTGAGTATTGAGGAATGAGGATTAGGTATTGAGGATTGAAGGTTCATGATTGAGGATTGAGGATTGATGACTGAGGATTGAGGATTGAGGATTGAGGATTGAGGATTGATGACTGAAGACTGAGTATTGAGGATTGAAGATTGAGGATTGAGGATTCAGGATTGAGGATTGAGAATGAGGGCTGAGGGTTGAGGATTGAGGTTTGAGGACTGAGGACTGAGGATTGAGGATTGAGAATTGAGGATGGAGGATTGAGGATTGAGGATTGAGGATTGGGTATTGAGGATTGAAGAATGAGGATTGACGATTGAGGATTGGGAATTGAGGATTGAAGATTGAGTATTGAGGATTGAAGGTTGATGATTGAGGATTGAGGATTGTGGATTGAGGATTGAGGGTTGAGGATTGAAGGTTGAGTATTGAGGATTGAACATTGAGTGTTGATGATTGAGGATTGAGGACTGAGGATTGAAGATTGAGGATTGGGGATTGAGGATTGGCGATTAAGGATTGAGGACTGAGGATTGAGAATTGAGGATTGAGGACTGAGGATTGAGGATTGAAGTTTGAGGACAGAGTGTTGAGGGTTGAGTGATGAGAATTGATGTCTGTGGATGGAGACTTGAAGATTGAAGATTGAGGATTGAGTATTGAAAACAGAGAATTCAGGATATTCTATTGAGTATTGAGAATTGAGGATTGATGATTGAGTATTGAGGATTGATGTTTGAGGGTTGTGTATTGAATATTGAGGATTGAGGACTGAGGATTGAGGATTGAGGATTGAGCATTGAGGATTGAGTATTGATGATTGAAGATTCGGGATTGAGGATTGAGGGTTGAGGATTGAGGATTGATGATTGAGGATTGAGGATTGAGGATTGAGGATTGAGGAGAAAGGATTGAAGATTGAGGATTGGGATTGAGGGTTGAGGATTGTGGATTGAGAATCGAAGATTGAGTATTGAGGATTGAAGATTGAGATTTGAGGATTGAGGATTGAGGATGGAGGATGAGGGCTGAGGGTTGAGCGTTGAGGTTTGAGTATTGAATACTGAGAATTCAGGATATTCTATTGAGTATTGAGAATTGAGGATTGATGGTTGAGTATTGAGGATTGAGGATTGAGTACTGAGGATTGAAGATTGAGGTTTGAGGATTGAGAATTGAGAATTGAGGATGAGGACTGAGGGTTGAGGATTGAGGTTTGAGGCACGAGGATTGAGGATTGAGAATTGAGGACTGACGATTGACGATTGAGTCTTGAAGATTGAGGATTGGTGACTGAGGACTGAGGATTGAGGATTGAGAGTTGAGGATTGAGGATTGAGGATTGAAGATTGAGTATTGAGGATTGAGGATTGCGGTTTGACGATTGAGGATTGAGGATTGAGGATTCAGGATTGAGGATTGAAGATTGAGTATTGAGGATTGAGGACTGAAGGTTGAGGACTGAGGAATAAGGTTTGAGGATTGAGGATGAGGGCTGAGGGTTGAGGATTGAGGTTTGAGGACTGAGGACTGAGGATTGAAGATTGAGTATTGAGGATTGAAGATAGAGGATTGAGGATTGAGGGTTGAGGATTGAGGATTGAGGATTGAGGATTGAGGATTGAGGATTGAGGATTGAAGATTGATTATTGAGCACTGAAGATTGAGGATTGAGTATTGAGGATTGAGGATTGAGGATTGAATATTGAGGATTGGGTACTAAGTGTTGAGGGTTGAGTGATTAGAATTAATGTTTGCGGATAGAGATTTCAAGATTGCAGATTGTGTATCGAGTATTGAAAACTGTGAATTGAGGATATTCTATTGAGGATTGAGGATTGACAATTGATTGTCGAGGACTGAGAGCTGAAGATTGAGGATTCAGGATTGAGGATTCAGAATTGAGGTTTGAGGACTGAGGATCGAGGATTGAATATTGAGTATTGAGGATTGAAGATTGAGGATTGAGGATTGAGGATTGAGGATTGAGTATTGAAGATTGTGGACTGATGATTGACGATTGAGGACTGAGGATTGAGGATTGATTATTGAGCTTTGGGGATTGAAGATTGAGGACTGGGGATAGAGGATCGAAAATTGAGGATTAAGGATAGAGTATTGGGGATTGAGGATCTAGGATAGGAGATAGAAGATTGAGGATTGAGGATTCAGGATTGAGGATTGAGGATGAGGGCTGAGGGTTGGGGGTTGAGGTTTGAGGACTGAGGACAGAGGATTGAGGATTGAGAATTGAGGATGGAGGATTGAGGATTGAGGATTGAGGATTGGGTATTGAGGATTGAAGAATGAGAATTGACTATTGTGGATTGAGTATTGAGGAATGAGGATTAGGTATTGAGGATTGAAGGTTGATGATTGAGGATTGAGGATAGATGACTGAGGATTGAGGATTGAGAATTGAGGATTGAGGATTGATGACCGAAGACTGAGTATTGAGGATTGAAGATTGAGGATTGAGGATTCAGGATTGAGGATTGAGAATGAGGGCTGAGGGTTGAGGATTGAGGTTTGAGGACTGAGGACTGAGGATTGAGGATTGAGAATTGAGGATGGAGGATTGAGGATTGAGGATTGAGGATTGGGTATTGAGGATTGAAGAATGAGGATTGACGATTGAGGATTGGGAATTGAGGATTGAAGATTGAGTATTGAGGATTGAAGGTTGATGATTGAGGATTGAGGATTGTGGATTGAGGATTGAGGGTTGAGGATTGAAGGTTGAGTATTGAGGATTGAACATTGAGTGTTGATGATTGAGGATTGAGGACTGAGGATTGAAGATTGAGGATTGGGGATTGAGGATTGGCGATTAAGGATTGAGGACTGAGGATTGAGAATTGAGGATTGAGGATTGAGGATTGAGGATTGAAGTTTGAGGACAGAGTGTTGAGGGTTGAGTGATGAGAATTGATGTCTGTGGATGGAGACTTGAAGATTGAAGATTGAGGATTGAGTATTGAAAACAGAGAATTCAGGATATTCTATTGAGTATTGAGAATTGAGGATTGATGATTGAGTATTGAGGATTGATGCTTGAGGGTTGTGTATTGAATATTGAGGATTGAGGATTGAGGATTGAGGATTGAGGATTGAGCATTCAAGATTGATTATTGATGATTGAAGATTGATGATTGAGGATTGAGGGTTGAGGATTGAGGATTGATGATTGAGGATTGAGGATTGAGGATTGAGGATTGAGGATTGAGGATTGAGGATTGAGGATTGAAGATTGAGGATTGGGATTGAGGGTTGAGGATTGTGGATTGAGAATCGAAGATTGAGTATTGAGGATTGAAGATTGAGGTTTGAGGATTGAGGATTGAGAATGGAGGATGAGGGCTGAGGGTAGAGGGTTGAGGTTTGAGTATTGAATACTGAGAATTCAGGATATTCTATTGAGTATTGAGAATTGAGTATTGATGGTTGAGTATTGAGGATTGAGGATTGAGTATTGAGGATTGAAGATTGAGGTTTGAGGACTGAGAATTGAGAATTGAGGATGAGGACTGAGAGTTGAGGATTGAGGTTTGAGGAACGAGGATTGAGGATTGAGAATTGAGGACTGAGGATTGACGATTGAGTTTTGAAGATTGAGGATAGATGACTGAGGATTGAGGATTGAGGATTGAGGATTGAGGATTGAGGATTGAAGATTGAGTATTGAGGATTGAGGATTGAGGATCGAGGATTGAGTATTGAAGATTGAGGATTGATGATTGAGGATTGCGGACTGAGGATTGAGGATTGAGGATTGAGGATTGAAGACTGAGTATTGAGGATTGATTATTGAGGATTGAAGATTGAGGATTGAGGATTGAGGGTTAAGAATTGAGGATTGAGGATGAGGACTGAGGGTTGAGGATTGAGGATTGAGGAATGTGGATTGAGGATTGAGGATTGAGGATTGAGGATTGAGGATTGAGTATTGAAGATTGAGGATTGGTGACTGAGGATTGAGGATTGAGGATTGATGATTGAGGATTGAGGATTGAAGATTGAGTATGGAGGATTGAAGATTGAGGATTGAGGATTGAGGATTGAAGATTGAGGACTGAGTGTTGAGGGTTGAGTGATGAGAATTGATGTCTGTGGATTGAGATTTGAAGATTGAAGATTGGGGATTCAGTATTGAAAACTGTGAATTGAGGATATTCTATTGAGGATTGAGGATTGACAATTGATTGTTGCGGACTGAGGGATGAAGATTGAGCATTCAGGATTGAGGATTCGGAATTGAGGTTTGAGGACTGAGGATTGAGTGTTGAGGATTGAGGATTGAGGATTGAGGATTGACGCTTGGGGATAGAGGATTGAGGATGGAGGATTGAAGAGAGAGGACCGAGTGTTGAGGATTGAGTGTTGAGAATTGATGTTTGAGGGTCGAGATTTGATTATTGAATATTGTGGATTGAGTATTGAATCATGAGAATTCAGGATATTCTATTGAGTATTGAGAATTGAGGATTGATGGTTGAGTATTGAGAATTGATGCTTTATGGTTGTGTGTTGAATATTGAGGATTGAGTATTGAGGATTGAAGATTGAGTATTGAGGATTGAAGGTTGATGATTGAGGATTGAGGATTGATGATTCAGGATTGAGGATTGAGGATTGAGTATTGAGGATTGATGATTCAAGGCTGTGTATTGAGGATTGAACATTGAGGATTGAGGATTCAGGATTGAGGATTGAGGATGAGGGCTGAGGGTTGAGGATTGAGGATTGAGGATTGAGGATTGAAGATTGAGTATTGAGGATCGAGGATTGAGAATTGGGTATTGAGGATAGAAGAATGAGGATTGACGATTGAGGATTGGGAATTGAGGATTGAAGATTGAGTATTGAGGATTGAAGGTTGATGATTGAGGATTGAGAATTGTGGATTGAGGATTGAGGGTTGAGGATTGAAGGTTGAGTATTGATAATTGAACATTGAGCATTGATGATTGAGGATTGAGGACTGAGGATTGAAGATTGAGGATTGGGGATTGAGGATTGGCGATTGAGGGTTGAGGACTGAGGATTGAGAATTGAGGATTGAGGATTGAGGATTGAGGATTGAAATTTGAGGACAGAGTGTTGAGGGTTGAGTGATGAGTATTGATGTCTGTGGATGGAGACTTGAAGATTGAAGATTGAGGATTGATTATTGAAAACAGAGAACTCAGGATATTCTATTGAGTATTGAGAATTGAGGATTGACGATTGAGTATTGAGGATTGACGTTTGAGGGTTGTGTATTGAATATTGAGGATTGAGGACTGAGGATTGAGGATTGAGGATTGAGCATTGAAGATTGAGTATTGATGATTGAAGATTCGGGATTGAGGATTGAGGGTTGAGGATTGAGGATTGATGATTGAGGATTGAGGATTGAGGATTGAGGATTGAGGATAGAGGATTGAAGATTGAGGATTGGGATTGAGGGTTGAGGATTGTGGATTGAGAATCGAAGATTGAGTATTGAGGATTGAAGATTGAGATTTGAGGATTGAGGATTGAGGATGGAGGATGAGGGCTGAGGGTTGAGCGTTGAGGTTTGAGTATTGAATACTGAGAATTCAGGATATTCTATTGAGTATTGAGAATTGAGGATTGATGGTTGAGTATTGAGGATTGAGGATTGAGTACTGAGGATTGAAGATTGAGGTTTGAGGATTGAGAATTGAGAATTGAGGATGAGGACTGAGGGTTGAGGATTGAGGTTTGAGGCACGAGGATTGAGGATTCAGAATTGAGGACAGACGATTGACGATTGAGTTTTGAAGATTGAGGATTGGTGACTGAGGATTGAGGATTGAGGATTGAGGATTGAGGATTGTGGATTGAAGATTGAGTATTGAGGATTGAAGATTGAGGATTGAGGATTGAGTATTGAAGATTGAGGTTTGAGGATTGAAGATTGAGTATGGAGGATTGAAGATTGAGGATTGAGGATTGAGGAACGAGGATTGACGATTGAGGATGATGGCTGAGGTTTGAGGACTGAGGTTTGAGGACTGACGACTGATGATTGAGGATTGAGAATTGAGGATTGAGGATTGAGGATTGAGGATTGGGTATTGAGGATTGAAGAATGAGGATTGACGATTGAGGATTGAGGATTGATGATTGAGGATTGAGTATTGAAGATTCAGGATGGATGATTGAGGATTGAGGATTGAGGATTGGGTATTGAGGATTGAAGAATGAGAATTGACTATTGTGGATTGAGTATTGAGGATTGAGGATTAGGTATTGAGGATTGAAGGTTGATGATTGAGGATTGAGGATTGATGACTGAGGATTGAGGATTGAGGATTGAGGATTGAGGATTGATGACTGAAGACTAAGTATTGAGGATTGAAGATTGAGGATTGAGTATTGAGAATTGAGGATTGATGATGGAGTATTGAGGATTGATGTTTGAGGGTTGTGTATTGAATATTGAGGATTGAGGATTGAGGATTCAGGATTCAGGATTGAGGATTGAGCATTGAAGATTGATTATTGATGACTGAAGATTGAGGATTGAAGATTGAGTATGGAGGATTGAAGATTGAGGATTGAGGATTGAGGAACGAGGATTGACGATTGAGGATGATGGCTGAGGTCTGAGGTCTGAGGTTTGAGGACTGAGGACTGAGGATTGACGATTGAGAATTGAGGATTGAGGATTGAGGATTGATGATTGGGTATTGAGGATTGCAGAATGAGGATTGACGATTGAGGACTGAGGACTGAGGATTGAGTATTGAGGATTGAGGATTGAGTATTGAGGATTGAGGATTGAAGATTGAGTATTGATGAGTGGAGATTGCGGATTGATTATTGAGGATTGAGGTTTGAGGACGAGGACTGAGGGTTGAGGATTGAGGTTTGAGGACTGAGGACAGAGGATTGAGTATTGAGGATTGAGGATTGAGAATTGAGAATTGAGGATGAGAACTGAGGTTTGAGGATTGAAGTTTGAGGAGTGAGGATTGACGATTGAGGATTGAGGATTGAGGGTGAGGATTGAGTATTGAAGGTTCAGGATTGATGTCTGAGGATTGAGGATGGAGGATTCAGGATTGAGGTTTGAAGATTGAAGATTGAGTATTGAGGATTGAGTGTTGAGGATTGATGTCTGAGGATTGAGGATTGAGGATTCAGGATTGAGGTTTGAAGATTGAAGATTGAGGATTGGGTATTGAGGATTGAAGAGTGAGGACAGAGGATTTAGGATTGAGGAATGAGGATTGAAGATTGAGGATTGAGGATTGAGGATTGAGGATTGAGGACTGAGGATTGTGGATTGAGGATTGAGGACTGAAGGTTGAGGACTGAGGAATAAGGATTGAGGATTGAGGATGAGGGCTGAGGGTTGAGGATTGAGGTTTGAGGACTGAGGACTGAGGATTGAGGATTGAGAGTTGAGAATTGAGGATTGAGGATTGAAGATTGAGTATTGAGGATTGAGGATTGCGGTTTGACGATTGAGGATTGAGGATTGAGGATACAGGATTGAGGATTGAAGATTGAGGATTGAGGATTGAGGACTGAAGGTTGAGGACTGAGGAATAAGGATTGAGGATTGAGGATGAGGGCTGAGGGTTGAGGATTGAGGTTTGAGGACTGAGGACTGAGGATTGAGGATTGAGAATTGAGGATTGAGGATTGAGGGTTGAAGATTGAGGATTGGGTATTGAGGATTGAAGAATGAGGATTGAGGATTGAGGATTGTGGATTGAGGATTGAAGATTGAGTATTGAGGATTGAAGATAGAGGATTGAGGACTGAGGACTGAGGATTGAGGATTGAGAATTGAGGATTGAGTATTGAGGATTGAAGATTGAGTATTGAGGATTGAGGATTGGGGTTGCGGATTGAGGATTGAGGATTGAGGATTGAGGATTGAAAATTGAGTATTGAGGATTGAAGGTTGAGGACTGAGGAATAAGGATTGAGGATTGAGGATGAGGGCTGAGGGTTGAGGATTGAGGTTTGAGGACTGAGGACTGAGGATTGAGTATTGAGAATTGAGGATTGAGGATTGAGGATTGAAGATTGAGGATTGGGTATTGAGGATTGAAGAATGAGGATTGAGGATTGAGGATTGAGGATTGAGGATTGAAGATTGAGTATTGAGGATTGATTATTGAGGACTGAAGATTGAGGATTGAGTATTGAGCATTGAGGATTGAGGATTGAATATTGAGGATTGGGTACTGAGTGTTGAGGGTTGAGTGATTAGAATTAATGTTTGTGGATAGAGATTTCAAGATTGCAGATTGTGTATCGAGTATTGAAAACTGTGAATTTAGGATATTCTATTGAGGATTGAGGATTGACAATTGATTGTCGAGGACTGAGAGCTGAAGATTGAGGATTCAGGATTGAGGATTCAGAATTGAGGTTTGAGGACTGAGGATCGAGGATTGAATATTGAGTATTGAGGATTGAAGATTGAGGATTGAGGATTGAGGATGGAGGATTGAAGAAAGAGGACTGAGTGTTGAGGATTGAGTGTTTAGAATTGATGTTTGAGGGTTGAGATTTGATTATTGATTTTTGTGGATTGAGTATTGAACGATGAGAATTCAGGGTATTCTATTGAGTATTGAGAATTGGGGATTGATGGTTGAGTATTGAGGATTGATAGTTGAGGGTTGTGTGTTGAATATTGAGGATTGAGGATTGAGGATTGAGGCTTGAGGATTGAGGATTGAGGATTGAAGATTGAGTATTGAGGATTGAAGCTTGAGTATTGAGGATTGAGAATTGAGGATTGAGGATTGAAGATTGAGGATTGGGGATTGAGGATTGACGATTGAGGATTGATTATTGACGATTGAAAATTGAGGATTGAGGATTGAAGATTGAGTATTGAGGATTGAAGATTGAGGATTGAGAATTGAGAATTGAGAATTGAGGACTGAGGATTGAGGATTGAGGATTGAGCATTGAGGATTGAAGATTGAGGAGTGGGGATTGAGGATTGAAGATTGAGGATTAAGGATTGGGAATTGGGGATTGGGGATCTAGGATTGGAGATTGATTATTGAGGATTGAAGATTGAGGGTTGAGGATTGAGGGTTGAGAATTGAGAATTGAGGATGGGGACTGAGGGTTGAGGATTGAGGTTTGAGATACGAGGGTTGAGGATTGAGGATTGAGGACTGAGAATTGACGATTGAGTATTGAAGATTGAGGATTGATGACTGAGGATTGAGGACTGAGGTTTGATGATTGCGGATTGAGGATTGAAGATTGAGTATTGAGGATTGAATATTGAGGATTGAGGATTGAGGGTTGAGGATTGAAGATAGAGAATTGACGATTGAGGATTGAAGATTGAGTATTGAGGATTGAAGATTGAGGATTGAGGATTGAGGATTGAATATTGAGGACTGAGTGTTGAGGGTTGAGAGATGAGAATTGATGTTTGTGGATGGATATTTGAAGACTGAAGTTTGAGGATTGAGTATTGAAAACTGAGAATTCAGGATATTCTACTGAGTATTGAGAATTGAGGATTGATGGTTGAGTATTGAGGATTGATGGTTGAGGGTTGTGTGTTGAATATTGAGGATTGGCGGATTGAGTATTGAAGATTGAGGACTGAGGACTGGGGATTGAGTATTGAGGATTGAGGATTGAGTATTGAGGATTGAGGATTGAAGGTTGAGTATTGTGGATTAAAGATTGAGGATTGAGGATTGACGATTGAGGACTGAGGATTGAGGTTTGAGGATTGACGATGAGGGCTGAGGGTTGAGGATTGACGTTTGAGGTCTGAGGACTGAGGATTGAGGATTGAGGATAGAGGATTGAGGATTGAGGATTGAGGATTGAAGATTGAGGATTGGGTATTGAGGATTGAAGATTGAGGATTGAGGATTGAGGATCGAGGATTGAGGGTTGAGGATTGAAGATTGAATATTGATGATTGAAGATTGAGTATTGAGAATTGAGGGTTGTGGATTGAGGACGAGGACTGAGGGTTGAGTATTGATGTTTGAGGTCTGAAGATTGAGGATTGAGGATTGAGAATTGATAATTGAGGATTGAGGATTGAAGATTGAGGATTGGGTATTGAGGATTGGAGTGTGAGGACTGGGGATTTAGGATTGAGGATCGAGGATTGAAGATCGAGTATTGAGGATTGAAGATTGAGGATTGAGGATTGAGGATTGAGGATTGAGGATTGAGGATTGAGGATTCAGGATTGAGGATTGAGGATTGAAGATTGAGGATTGAAGATTGAGGATTGAGGATTGAAGATTGACGATTGAGGATTGTGGGTTGAAGATTGAGTATCGAACATTGAGGACTGAGTGTTGAGGTTTCAGTGATGAGAATTGATCTTTGTGGATACAGGTTTGAAGATTTCAGATTGAGTATTGAGTATTGAAAACTGTGAATTGAGGATATTCTATTGAGGATTGAGGATTGTCAACTGATTGTTGAGGACTGAGGGCTGAAGATTGAGGATTCATGATTGAGGATTCAGAATTGAGGTTTGAAGACTGAGGATTGAGGATTGAAGAATGATTATTGAGGATTGAGGGTTGAGAATTGAGGATTGAGGATTGATGATTGAGGATTGAGGCTTGAGGATTGATGATTGAGGATTGAAGATTGAGGATTGCGAATCGAGGCTGAGGGCTGAAGGTTGAGTATTGAGGATTGAAGACTGACGATTGAAGACTGAGGATTGAGGGTTGAGGATTTAGGATTGAGAGTTGAGGATTGAGGATTGAGGATTGAAGATTGAGGATTGGGTATTGAGGATTGAAGAATCAGGATTGAGGATTGAGGATTGAGGATTGAGGATTGAAGATTGAGGATTGAGAATTGAGGATTGAGGATTGAAGATTGAGTATTGAGGATTGAAGGTTGAGCATTGAGGATTGAGGATTGAGGATTGAGGATTGAAGATTGAGAATTGGGGACTGAGTGTTGAAGGTTGAGTGATGAGAGTTGATGATTGTGGATGGAGGTTTGAAGATTGAAGATTGAGGATTGAGTATTGAAAACTGAGAATTCAGGATATTCTATTGAGTATTGAGAATTTTGGATTGATGGTTGAGTACTGAGGATTGATGGCTGATGGTTGTGTGTTGAATATTGAGGATTGGCGGATTGAGTATTGAAGATTGAGGACTGAGGACTGAGGATTGAGTATTGAGGATTGAGGATTGAAGATTTAGGATTGGGTAAAGAGGATTGAGTATTGGGGATTGAGGATCTAGAATTGGAGATTGATTATTTAGGATTGAAGATAGAGGGTTGAGGATTGAGGATTGAGGATTGAGGATTGAGAATTGAGAATTGAGTATGAGAACTGAGGTTTGAGGATTGAAGTTTGAGGAGTGAGGACTGAGGATTGAGGATTGAGGGTGAAGATTGAGTATTGAAGGTTCAGGATTGATGTCTGAGGATTGAGGACTGAGGATTCAGGATTGAGGTTTGAGGATTGAAGATTGAGTATTGAGGATTGAGTGTTGAGGATTGAGGATTGAGTATTGAAGATTGAGGATGAGGGCTGAGGTTTGAGGTTTGAGGTTTAAGGACTGAGGACTGAGGATTGAGGATCGAGAATTGAGGATTGAGGATTGAGGATTGAAGATTGAGGATTTGGTATTGAGGATTGAAGAATGATGATTGAGGATTGAGGATTGAGGATTGAGGATTGAAGATTGAGTATTGAGGATTGATGATTGACGATTGAGGATTGTGGATTGAAGATTGAGTATTGAACATTGAGGACTGAGTGTTGAGGGTTCAGTGATGAGAATTGATGTTTGCGGATAGAGGTTTGAAGATTGCAGATTGAGTATTGAGTATTGAAAACTGTGAATTGAGGATATTCTATTGAGGATTGAGGGTTGTCAACTGATTGTTGAGGACTGAGGGCTGAAGATTGAGGATTCAGGATTGAGGATTCAGAATTGTGGTTTGAGGACTGAGGATTGAGGATTGAAGATTGATTATTGAGGACCGAGGACTGAGACTTGAGGATTGAGCATTGAGGATTGAAGATTGAGGATTGGGCATTGAGGATTGAAGACTGAGGATTGAGGATTGAGGATTGAGGATTGATGATTGAAGATTGAGTATTGAGGATTGAAGATTGAGGATTGAGGACTGAGGATTGAGGATTGAAGATTGAGGACTGTGGACTCAAGATTGAGTATTGAGGATTGAAGATTGAGGATTGAGGATTGAGGATTGAGGATTGAGAATTGACGATGAGGGCTGCGGGTTGGGGGTTGAGGTTTGAGGACTGAGGACTGAGGATTGAGGATTGAGAATTGAGGATTGAGGATTGAGGATTGAGGATTGAAGATTGAGGATTGGGTATTGAGGATTGAAGATTGAGGATTGAGGATTGAGGATCGAGGATTGAGGGTTGAGTATTGAAGATTGAATATTGATGATTGAAGATTGAGTATTGAGAATTGAGGGTTGTGGATTGAGGACGAGGACTGAGGGTTGAGTATTGATGTTTGAGGTCTGAAGATTGAGGATTGAGGATTGAGAATTGAGGATTGAGGATTGAGGATTGAAGATTGAGGATTGGGTATTGAGGATTGAAGAGTGAGGACTGGGGATTTAGGATTGAGGATCGAGGATTGAAGATCGAGTATTGAGGATTGAAGATTGAGGATTGAGGATTGAGGATTGAGGATTGAGGATTGAGGATTGAGGATTCAGGATTGAGGATTGAGGATTGAAGATTGAGGATTGAAGATTGAGGATTGAGGATTGAGGATTGAGGATTGAGGATGAGGGCTGAGGGCTGAGGATTGAGGTTTAAGGACTGAGGACTGAGGATTGAGGATTGAGAATTGAGGATTGAGGATTGAGGATTGAAGATTGAGGATTTGGTATTGAGGATTGAAGAATGAGGATTGAGGATTGAGGATTGAGGATTGAGGATTAAAGATTGAGTATTGAGGATTGAAGATTGAGGATTGAGGATTGAGGATTGAGGATTGAGGACTGAGGATTGAGGATTGAGGATTGAGGAGTGAAGATTCAGTACTGATGATTGAAGATTGAGGATTGAGGATTGAGTGTTGAGGATTGAGGACGAGGACTGACGGTTGAGGATTGTGGCTTGAGGATTGAGGATTGAGGATTGAGAATTGAGGATGAGGGCTGAGGTTTGAGGATTGAGGTTTGAGGAATGAGGATTGAGGATTGGGGATTGAGGATTGAGGATTGAGGATTGAGTATTGAACGTTGACGATTGATGACTGAGGATTGAGGATTGCGGTTTGACGATTGAGGATTGAGGATTGAGGATTCAGGATTGAGGATTGAAGATTGAGGATTGAGGATTGAGGATTGAAGGTTGAGGACTGAGGAATAAGGATTGAGGATTGAGGATGAGGGCTGAGGGTTGAGGATTGAGGTTTGAGGACTGAGGACTGAGGATTGAGGATTGAGAATTGAGGATTCAGGATTGAGGATTGAAGATTGAGTATTGAGGATTGAGGATTGGGGATTGCGGATTGAGGATTGAGGATTGAGGATTGAGGATTGAAAATTGAGTATTGAGGATTGAAAGTTGAGGACTGAGGAATAAGGATTGAGGATTGAGGATGAGGGCTGAGGGTTGAGGATTGAGGTTTGAGGACTGAGGACTGAGGATTGAGGATTGAGAATTGAGGATTGAGGATTGAGGATTGAAGATTGAGGATTGGGTATTGAGGATTGAAGAATGAGGATTGAGGATTGAGGATTGAGGATTGAGGATTGAAGATTGAGTATTGAGGATTGAAGATAGAGGATTGAGGATTGAGGGTTGAGGATTGAGGATTGAGGATTGAGGATTGAGGATTGAGGATTGAAGATTGAGGATTGGGTATTGAGGATTGAAGAATGAGGATTGAGGATTGAGGATTGAGGATTGAGGATTGAAGATTGAGTATTGAGGATTGAAGATAGAGGATTGAGGATTGAGGGTTGAGGATTGAGGATTGAGGATTGAGGATTGAGGATTGAGGATTGAGGATTGAAGATTGATTATTGAGGACTGAAGATTGAGGATTGAGGATTGAGGGTTGAGGATTGAGGATTGAGGATTGAGGATTGAGGATTGAGGATTGAGTATTGAAGATTGAATATTGATGACTGAAGATTGAGTATTGAGAATTGAGGGTTGTGGATTGAGGACGAGGACTGAGGGTTGAGTATTGATGTTTGAGGTCTGAAGATTGTGGATTCAGGATTGAGGTTTCAGAATTGAGGTTTGAGGACTGAGGATTGAGGATTGAAGATTAAGTATCGAGGATTGAAGATTGAGGATTGAGGATTGAGGATTGAGGATTGAGGATTGAGGATTGAAGATTGAATATTGATGACTGAAGATTGAGTATTGAGAATTGAGGGTTGTGGATTGAGGACGAGGACAGAGGGATGAGTATTGATGTTTGAGGTCTGAAGATTGTGGATTCAGGATTGAGGATTCAGAATTGAGGTTTGAGGACTGAGGATTGAGGATTGAAGATTAAGTATCGAGGATTGAAGATTGAGGATTGAGGATTGAGGATTGAGGATTGAGAATTGAGGATGGGGACTGAGGGTTGAGGATTGAGGTTTGAGATACGAGGATTGAGGATTGAGGATTGAGGACTGAGGATTGACGATTGAGTATTGAAGATTGAGGATTGATGACTGAGGATTGAGGATTAAGGTTTGATGATTGCGGAATAAGGATTGAAGATTGAGTATTGAGGATTGAATTTTGAGGATTGAGGATTGAGGGTTGAGGATTGAAGATTGAGAATTGACGATTGAGGATTGAAGATTGAGTATTGAGGATTGGAGATTGAGGATTGAGGATTGAGGATTGAATAATGAGGACTGAGTGTTGAGGGTTGAGAGATGAGAATTGATGTCTGTGGATTGAGATTTGAAGATTGAAGATTGAGGATTGAGTATTGAGAACTGAGAATTCAGGATATTCCACTGAGTATTGAGAATTGAGGATTGATGTTTGAGTATTGTGGATTGATGGTTGAGGGTTGTGTGTAGAATATTGAGGTTTGGCGGATTGAGTATTGAAGATTGAGGACTGAGGACTGAGGATTGAGTATTGAGGATTGAGGATTGAGTATTGAGGATTGAGGATTGAAGATTGAGTATTGATGAGTGGAGATTGCGGATTGATTATTGAGGGTTGAGGTTTGAGGACGAGGACCGAGGGTTGAGGATTGAGGTTTGAGGACAGAGGATTGAGGATTGAGGATTGAGAATTGATAATTGAGGATTGAGGATTGAAGATTTAGGATTGGGTATTGAGGATTGAGTATTGGGGATTGAGGATCTAGAATTGGAGATTGATTGTTTAGGATTGAAGATAGAGGGTTGAGGATTGAGGATTGAGGATTGAGGATTGAGAATTGAGAATTGAGGATGAGAACTGAGGTTTGAGGATTGAAGTTTGAGGAGTGAGGATTGAGGATTGAGGATTGAGGATTGAGGGTGAGGATTGAGTATTGAAGGTTCAGGATTGATGTCTGAGGATTGAGGATTGAGGATTCAGGATTGAGGTTTGAGGATTGAAGATTGAGTATTGAGGATTGAGTGTTGAGGATTGAGGATTGAGTATTGAAGATTGAGGATGAGGGCTGAGGTTTGAGGTTTGAGGTTTAAGGACTGAGGACTGAGGATTGAGGATCGAGAATTGAGGATTGAGGATTGAGGATTGAAGATTGAGGATTTGGTATTGAGGATTGAAGAATGAGGATTGAGGATTGAGGATTGGGGATTGAGGATTGAAGATTGAGTATTGAGGATTTATGATTGACGATTGAGGATTGTGGATTGAAGATTGAGTATTGAACATTGAGGACTGAGTGTTGAGGGTTCAGTGATGAGAATTGATGTTTGCGGATAGAGGTTTGAAGATTGCAGATTGAGTATTGAGTATTGAAAACTGTGAATTGAGGATATTCTATTGAGGATTGAGTGTTGTCAACTGATTGTTGAGGACTGAGGGCTGAAGATTGAGGATTCAGGATTGAGGATACAGAATTGTGGTTTGTGGACTGAGGATTGAGGATTGAAGATTGATTATTGAGGACCGAGGACTGAGACTTGAGGATTGAGCATTGAGGATTGAAGATTGAGGATTGGGCATTGAGGATTGAAGACTGAGGATTGAGGATTGAGGATTGAGGATTGATGATTGAAGATTGAGTATTGAGGATTGAAGATTGAGGATTGAGGACTGAGGATTGAGGATTGAAGATTGAGGATTGTGGACTGAAGATTGAGTATTGAGGATTGAAGATTGAGGATTGAGGATTGAGGATTGAGAATTGACGATGAGGGCTGCGGGTTGGGGGTTGAGGTTTGAGGACTGAGGACTGAGGATTGAGGATTGAGAATTGAGGATTGAGGATTGAGGATTGAGGATTGAAGATTGAGGATTGGGTATTGAGGATTGAAGATTGAGGATTGAGGATTGAGGATCGAGGATTGAGGGTTGAGTATTGAAGATTGAATATTGATGATTGAAGATTGAGTATTGAGAATTGAGGGTTGTGGATTGAGGACGAGGACTGAGGGTTGAGTATTGATGTTTGAGGTCTGAAGATTGAGGATTGAGGATTGAGAATTGAGGATTGAGGATTGAGGATTGAAGATTGAGGATTGGGTATTGAGGATTGAAGAGTGAGGACTGGGGATTTAGGATTGAGGATCGAGGATTGAAGATCGAGTATTGAGGATTGAAGATTGAGGATTGAGGATTGAGGATTGAGGATTGAGGATTGAGGATTGAGGATTCAGGATTGAGGATTGAGGATTGAAGATTGAGGATTGAAGGTTGAGGATTGAGGATTGAGGATTGAGGATTGAGGATGAGGGCTGAGGGCTGAGGATTGAGGTTTAAGGACTGAGGACTGAGGATTGAGGATTGAGAATTGAGGATTGAGGATTGAGGATTGAAGATTGAGGATTTGGTATTGAGCATTGAAGAATGAGGATTGAGGATTGAGGATTGAGGATTGAGGATTAAAGATTGAATATTGAGGATTGAAGATTGAGGATTGAGGATTGAGGATTGAGGATTGAGGACTGAGGATTGAGGATTGAGGATTGAGGAGTGAAGATTGAGTACTGATGATTGAAGATTGAGGATTGAGGATTGAGTGTTGAGGATTGAGGACGAGGACTGACGGTTGAGGATTGTGGCTTGAGGATTGAGGATTGAGGATTGAGAATTGAGGATGAGGGCTGAGGTTTGAGGATTGAGGTTTGAGGAATGAGGATTGAGGATTGGGGATTGAGGATTGAGGATTGAGGATTGAGTATTGAACGTTGACGATTGATGACTGAGGATTGAGGATTGCGGTTTGACGATTGAGGATTGAGGATTGAGGATTCAGGATTGAGGATTGAAGATTGAGGATTGAGGATTGAGGATTGAATATTGAGGACTGAGGAATAAGGATTGAGGATTGAGGATGAGGGCTGAGGGTTGAGGATTGAGGTTTGAGGACTGAGGACTGAGGATTGAGGATTGAGAATTGAGGATTCAGGATTGAGGATTGAAGATTGAGTATTGAGGATTGAGGATTGGGGATTGCGGATTGAGGATTGAGGATTGAGGATTGAGGATTGAAAATTGAGTATTGAGGATTGAAGGTTGAGGACTGAGGAATAAGGATTGAGGATTGAGGATGAGGGCTGAGGGTAGAGGATTGAGTTTTGAGGACTGAGGACTGAGGATTGAGGATTGAGAATTGAGGATTGAGGATTGAGGATTGAAGATTGAGGATTGGGTATTGAGGATTGAAGAATGAGGATTGAGGATTGAGGATTGAGGATTGAGGATTGAAGATTGAGTATTGAGGATTGAAGATAGAGGATTGAGGATTGAGGGTTGAGGATTGAGGATTGAGGATTGAGGATTGAGGATTGAGGATTGAAGATTGAGGATTGGGTATTGAGGATTGAAGAATGAGGATTGAGGATTGAGGATTGAGGATTGAGGATTGAAGATTGAGTATTGAGGATTGAAGATAGAGGATTGAGGATTGAGGGTTGAGGATTGAGGATTGAGGATTGAGGATTGCGGATTGAGGATTGAGGATTGAAGATTGATTATTGAGGACTGAAGATTGAGGATTGAGGATTGAGGGTTGAGGATTGAGGATTGAGGATTGAGGATTGAGGATTGAGGATTGAGGATTGAAGATTGAATATTGATGACTGAAGATTGAGTATTGAGAATTGAGGGTTGTGGATTGAGGACGAGGACTGAGGGTTGAGTATTGATGTTTGAGGTCTGAAGATTGTGGATTCAGGTTTGAGGATTCAGAATTGAGGTTTAACGACTGAGGATTGAGGATTGAAGATTAAGTATCGAGGATTGAAGATTGAGGATTGAGGATTGAGGATTGAGGATTGAGAATTGAGGATGGGGACTGAGGGTTGAGGATTGAGGTTTGAGATACGAGGATTGAGGATTGAGGATTGAGGACTGAGGATTGAAGATTGAGTATTGAAGATTGAGGATTGATGACTGAGGATTGAGGTTTAAGGTTTGATGATTGCGGAATAAGGATTGAAGATTGAGTATTGAGGATTGAATTTTGGGGATTGAGGATTGAGGGTTGAGGATTGAAGATTGAGAATTGACGATTGAGCATTGAAGATTGAGTATTGAGGATTGGAGATTGAGGATTGAGGATTGAGGATTGAATATTGAGGACTGAGTGTTGAGGGTAGAGAGATGAGAATTGATGTCTGTGGATTGAGATTTGAAGATTGAAGATTGAGGATTGAGTATTGAAAACTGAGAATTCAGGATATTCCACTGAGTATTGAGAATTGAGGATTGATGGTTGAGTATTGAGGATTGATGGTTGAGGGTTGTGTGTAGAATATTGAGGTTTGGCGGATTGAGTATTGAAGATTGAGGACTGAGGACTGAGGATTGAGTATTGAGGATTGAGGATTGAGTATTGAGGATTGAGGATTGAAGATTGAGTATTGATGAGTGGAGATTGCGGATTGATTATTGAGGGTTGAGGTTTGAGGACGAGGACTGAGGGTTGAGGATTGAGGTTTGAGGACAGAGGATTGAGGACTGAGGATTGAGAATTGATAATTGAGGATTGAGGATTGAAGATTTAGGTTTGGGTATTGAGGATTGAGTGTTGGGGATTGAGGATCTAGAATTGGAGATTGATTGTTTAGGATTGAAGATAGAGGGTTGAGGATTGAGGATTGAGGATTGAGGATTGAGAATTGAGAATTGAGGATGAGAACTGAGGTTTGAGGATTGAAGTTTGAGGATTGAGGATTGAGGATTGAGGGTGAGGATTGAGTATTGAAGGTTCAGGATTGATGTCTGAGGATTGAGGATTGAGGATTCAGGATTGAGGTATGAGGATTGAAGATTGAGTATTGAGGATTGAGTGTTGAGGATTGAGGATTGAGTATTGAAGATTGAGGATGAGGGCTGAGGTTTGAGGTTTGAGGTTTAAGGACTGAGGACTGAGGATTGAGGATCGAGAATTGAGGATTGAGGATTGAGGATTGAAGATTGAGGATTTGGTATTGAGGATTGAAGAATGAGGATTGAGGATTGAGGATTGAGGATTGAGGATTGAAGATTGAGTATTGAGGATTGATGATTGACGATTGAGGATTGTGGATTGAAGATTGAGTATTGAACATTGAGGACTGAGTGTTGAGGGTTCAGTGATGAGAATTGATGTTTGCGGATAGAGGTTTGAAGATTGCAGATTGAGTATTGAGTATTGAAAACTGTGAATTGAGGATATTCTATTGAGGATTGAGGGTTGTCAACTGATTGTTGAGGACTGAGGGCTGAAGATTGAGGATTCAGGATTGAGGATTCAGAATTGTGGTTTGAGGACTGAGGATTGAGGATTGAAGATTGATTATTGGGGATCGAGGACTGAGACTTGAGGATTGAGCATTGAGGATTGAAGATTGAGGATTGGGTATTGAGGATTGAAGATTGAGGATTGAGGATTGAGGATCGAGGATTGAGGGTTGAGGATTGAAGATTGAATATTGATGATTGAAGATTGAGTATTGAGAATTAAGGGTTGTGGATTGAGGACGAGGACTGAGGGTTGAGTATTGATGTTTGAGGTCTGAAGATTGAGGGTTGAGGATTGAGAATTGAGGATTGAGGGTTGAGGATTGAAGATTGAGGGTTGGGTATTGAGGATTGAAGATTGAGGATTGAGGATTGAGGATTGAGGATTGAGGATTGAGGATTGAGGATTCAGGATTGAGGATTGAGGATTGAAGATTGAGGATTGAAGATTGAGGATTGAGGATTGAGGATTGAGGATTGAGGATGAGGGCTGAGGGCTGAGGATTGAGGTTTAAGGACTGAGGACTGAGGATTGAGGATTGAGAATTGAGGATTGAGGATTGAGGATTGAAGATTGAGGATTTGGTATTGAGGATTGAAGAATGAGGATTGAGGATTGAGGATTGAGGATTGAGGATTAAAGATTGAGTATTGAGGATTGAAGATTGAGGATTGAGGATTGAGGATTGAGGATTGAGGACTGAGGATTGAGGATTGAGGATTGAGGATTGAAGATTGAGTATTGATGATTGAAGATTGAGGATTGAAGATTGAGTGTTGAGGATTGAGGACGAGGACTGACGGTTTAGGATTGTGGCTTGAGCATTGAGGATTGAGGATTGAGAATTGAGGATGAGGGCTGAGGTTTGAGGATTGAGGTTTGAGGAATGAGGTTTGAGGATTGGGGATTGAGGATTGAGGAATGAGGATTGAGTGTTGAACGTTGACGATTGATGACTGAGGATTGAGGTCTGCGGTTTGACGATTGAGGATTGAGGATTGAGGATTGAGGATTGGGTATTGAGGATTGAAGAATGAGGATTGAGGATTGAGGATTGAGGATTGAGGATTGAAGATTGAGTATTGAGGATTGAATATTGAGGATTGAGGATTGAGGGTTGAGGATTGAGGATTGAGGATTGAGGATTGAGGATTGAGGATTGAGGATTGAAGATTGATTATTGAGGACTGAAGATTTAGGATTGAGTATTGAGCATTGATGATAGAGGATTGAAGATTGAGGATTGGGGACTGAGTGTTGAGGGTTGAGTGATGAGGATTGATGTTTGCGGATAGAGATTCGAAGATCGCAGATTGAGAATTTAGTATTGAAAACTGTGAATTGATGATATTCTATTGAGGATAGAGGATTGACAACTGATTGTTGAGGTCTGAAGTATGAAGGTTGAGGACTGAGGATTGAGGATTCAGGATTGAGGTTTGAGGACTGAGGATTGAGGTTTGAGGATTGAGTATTGAGGATTGAATATTGAGGATTGAGGATTGAGTATTGAGGATTGAAGATTGAGGATTGAGGATTGAGAATTGGGGATTGAGGATTGAGGATTGAAGATTGAGGATTGGGTATTGAGGGTTCAAGAATGAGGATTGAGGGTTGAGGATTTAGGATTGAGAATAGAGGATTGAGGATTGAGGATTGAGGATTGAGGGTTGAGGATTGAAGATTGAGGATTGGGGACTGAGTGTTGAGGGTTGAGTGATGAGAATTGATGTTTGTGGATGGAGATTTGAAGATTGAAGATTGAGGATTGAGTATTGAAAACTGAGAATTCAGGATATTCTACTGAGTATTGAGAATTGAGGATTGATGGTTAGGTATTGAGGATTGATGGTTGAGGGTTGTGTGTTGAATATTGAGGATTGGCGGATTGAGTATTGAAGATTGAGGACTGAGGACTGGGGATTGAGTATTGAGGATTGAGGATTGAGTATTGAGGATTGAGGATTGAAGGTTGAGCATTGTGGATTGAAGATTGAGGATTGAGGATTGACGTTTTCAATACTCAATACTCAATCTGCAATCTTCAAATCTCTATCCACAAACATCAATTCTCATCATTCAACCCTCAACACTCAGTCCCCAATCCTCAATCTTCAATCCTCAATCCTCAATACTCAATCCTCAATCCTCAGTCCTCAAACCTCAATACTCAATCTTCAATCCTCAATACTCAATCTTCAATCCTCCGTCCTCAATCCTCAATCTTCAGACCTCACTCCTCAATCTTCAATCCTCAATACTCAATCTTCAATCCTCAATCCACAATCCTCAATCCTCAACCCTCATTCTTCAATCCTCAACACCCAATCCTCAGTCTTCAATCCTCAATCCTCAATCCTCATTCTCAATCCTCAATCCTCAATCCTCAATCCTCAATCCTCAATTCTCATTGCTCAATCCTCAGTCCTCAAACCTCAACCCTCAACCATCAGCCCTCATCCTCAATCCTCAATACACAATCCTCAATCCTCAATCTTCAATCCTCAATACTCAATCTTGAATAATCAATACTCAATTCTCAATCCTCAATACTCAATACTCAATCGTCGATACTCAATCCCCTATCCTCAATCTTCAATCCTCAATCCTCAATCCTCAATCCTCAATCCTCAATCCTCAATCTTCAATCCTCAATACTCAATCTTCAATCCTCAATCCTCAATCCTCAATCCTCAATCTTCAATCATCTATACTCAATCCTCAATCCTCAATCCTCAATCCTCAATACTCAATCCTCAATTTTCAGTCCTCAATACTCAATCTTCAATCCTCAATCCTCAATCCACAATCATCAATCCTCAATCCTCATTCTACAATCCTCAATACCCAATCCTCAATCTTCAATCCTCAATCCTCAATCCCCAATTCTCAATCCTCAATCCTCAGTCCTCAGTCCTCAAACCTCAATCCTCAAACCTCAGCCTTCATTCTCAATCCTCAATCCTCAATTCTCAGTCCTCAGCCCTCAAACCTCAATCCTCAATCCTCAATACTCAACACTCAATCCTCAATCCTCAATCTTCAGTCCTCAATACTCAATATTCAATCCTCGATCCTCAATTCTCAATCCTCAATCTTCAATCCTCAATCCTCAATCCTCAATCCTCAATCCTCATTCTTCAATCCTCAATACCCAATCCTCAATCTTCAATCCTCAGTCCTCAATCCTCAATTCTCAATGCTCAATCCTCAGTCCTCAGTTCTCAAACCTCAACCCTCAACCATCAGCCCTCATCCTCAATCCTAAATACTTAATCCTCAATCCTCAATCTTCAATCCTCAATACTCAATCTTCAATAATCAATCCTCAATTCTCAATCCTCAATACTCAATACTCAATCGTCGATACTCAATCCCCTATCCTCAATCTTCAATCCTCAATCCTCAATCCTCAATCCTCAATCCTCAATCCTCAATCCTCAATCCTCAATCTTCAATCCTCAATACTCAATCTTCAATCCTCAATCCTCAATCCTCAATACTCAATCATCAATCCTCAATCCTCAACCTTCAATCATCAATACTCAGTCTTCAATCCTCAATCCTCAATCCTCAATCCTCAATCCTCATTCTTCAATCCTCAATACACAATCCTCAATCTTCAATCCTCAATCCTCAATCCTCAATTCTCAATCCTTAATCCTCAATCCTCAGACCTTAAACATCAATACTCAACCCTCAGACCTCGTCCTCAATCTACAACAATCAATCCTCAATCCTCAATCTTCAATCATCAATATTCAATCTTCAGTCCTCAATCCTCAATCCTCAATCCTCAATCCTCAATCCTCAATGTTCAATCCGCAATACCCAATCCTCAACCTTCAATCCTCAATCCACAATCCTCAATCCTCAATCCTCAATCCTCAATTCTCAATCCTTAATCCTCGATCCTCAGACCATAAACATCAATACTCAACCCTCAGTCCTCGTCCTCAATCCACAACAATCAATCCTCAATCCTCAATCTTCAATCATCAATATTCAATCTTCAGCCCTCAATCCTCAATCCTCAACCCACAATCCTCAATCCTCAATGTTCAATCCGCAATACCCAATCCTCAATCTTCAATCCTCAATCCACAATCCTCAATCATCATTCCTCAATCCTCAATGCTCAACACTCAATCCTCAATCATCAGTCCTCAAACCTCAAATCTCAATCTTCTATCCTCAATACTCAATCTACAATCCTCCGTCCTCAATCCTCAATCCTCAATCCTCAATCCCCAATCGTCAGGCTTCAATCCTCAATACTCAATCTTGAATCCTCAATCCTCAATCCTCAATCCTCAATCCTCAATCCTCATCCTTCAATCCTCAATACCCAATCCTCAATCTTCAATCCTCAATCCTGAATCCTCAATTCTCAATGCTCAATCCTCTGTCCTCAGTTCTCAAACCTCAACCCTCAACCATCATCCCTCATCCTCAATCCTCAATACTCAATCCTCAATCCTCAATCTTCAATCCTCAATATTCAATCTTCAATAATCAATCCTCAATTCTCAATCCTCAATAGTCAATCCTCAATCGTCGATCCTCAATCCGCAATCCTCAATCTTCAATCCTCAATCCTCAATCCTCGGTCCTGAATCCTCGTTCTTCAATCCTCAATACTCAATCTTCAATCCTCAATCCTCAATCCTCAATCCTCAATCCTCAATCCTCAATCCTCAACCATCAATCATCAATTCTCAGTCTTCAATCCTCAATCCTCAATCCTCAAACCTCAATCCTCATTCTTCAATCCTCAATACGCAATCCTCAATCTTCAATCCTGAATCCTCAAACCTCAATTCTCAATCCTTAATCCTCAATCCTCAGACTTTAAACATCAATAATCAACCCTCAGTCCTCGTCCTCAATCTACAACAATCAATCCTCAATCCTCAATCTTCAATCACCAATATTCAATCTTCAGTCCTCAATCCTCAATCCTCAATCCTCAATCCTCAATCCTCAATGTTCAATCCGCAATACTCAATCCTCAAACTTCAATCCTCAATCCTCAATCCTCAATCCTCAATCCTCAATACTCAATCCTCAATCCTCAGTCCTCAAACCTCAAAACTCAATCTTCAATCCTCAATACTCAATCTTCAATCCTCCGTCCTCAATCCGCAATCCTCAATCCTCAATCCTCAATCGTCAGGCTCCAATCCTCAATACTCAATCTTCAATCCTCAATCCTCAATCCTCAATCCTCATCCTTCAGTCCTCAATACCCAATCCTCAATCTTCAATCCTCAATCCTCAATCCTCAATTCTCAAACCTCAATCCTCAGTCCATAGTCCTGAACCCTCAATCCTCAACCCTCAGACCTCATCCTCAATCCTCAATCCTCAATCCTCAATCCTCAATCCTCAATCCTCAGTCCTCAATCCTCAATCCTCGATCTTCAATCCTCAGTCCCCAATCCTCAATCTTCAATCCTCAATCCTCAGTCCTCGATCCTCAGTCCTCAATCCACAATCCTCAATCCTCAATGTTCGGTACGCAATACCCAATCCTCAATCTTCAATCCTCAATACTGAATCCTCAATCCTCAGTCCTCAATCCTCAATCCTCAGTCCTCAATACTCAGTCTTCAATCCTCAATCCTCAATCCTCAATCCTCAATCCTCAATTCTCAATCCTCAATCCTCAATCCTCAGACCTCAAACATCAATACTCAACCCTCAGTCCTCGTCCTCAATCCACAACAATCAATCCTCAATCCTCAATCTTCAATCACCAATATTCAATCTTCAGTCCTCAATCCTCAATCCGCAATCCTCAATCCTCAATCCTCAATATTCAATCCGCAATACCCAATCCTCAATCTTCAATCCTCAATCCTCAATCCTCAATCCTCAATTATCGATCCTCAATCCTCAATCCTCAATCCTCAAAACTCAAACCTGAATCCTCAATCCTGAATCCTCAACCTTCAGAACTCAGTCATCAACAATCAGTTGTCAATTCTCAATTATCAATAGTATATAATCAATTCACAGTTTTCAATACTAAATACTCAATCTGCAATCCTCAAATCTCTATCCACAAACATCAATTCTCATCACTCAACTCTCAACACTCTGTCCCCAATCCTCAATCTTCAATCCTCAATCCTCAATCCTCAATCCTCAATCCTCAATCCTCAAACTTCAATCCTCTATACTCAATTCTCAATCCTCAATCCTCAATCCTCAACACTCAATCCTCAATTTTCAATCCTCAATACTCAATCTTCAATCCTCAATCCTCAATCCTCAATCCTCAATCCTCTATCCTCATTCTACAATCCTCAATACCCAATCCTAAATCTTCAATCCTCAATCCTCAATCCTCAATTCTCAATCCTCAATCCTCAGTCCTCAGTCCTCAAACCTCAATCCTCAACACTCAGCCCTCATTCTCAATCCTCCATTCTCAATTCTCAGTCCTCAGCCCTCAAACATCAATCCTCAACCCTCAGACCTCACCCTCAATCCTCAATTATCAATCCTCAATCCTCAATCTTCAATCCTCAATACTCAATCTTCAATCCTCAATCCTCAGTCCTCAAACCTCAATTCTGAATCCTCAATAGTCAATCTTCAATCCTCAACGTTCAGTCCTCAATACTCAACTATCAGTCCTCAATCCTCAATACTCAATCCTCAATCCTCAATCTTCAATCCCCAATACTTAATCTTCAATCCTCAATCCTCAATACTCAATCCTCAATCCTCAATGCTCAATCCTCAATCCTCAATCCACAACCCTCAATCTTCAATCCCCAATACTCAATCTGCAAACCTCAATCCTCAATCCTCAACCCTCAATCCTCATTCTTCAATCCTCAATACCCAATCCTCAATCTTGAATCCTCAGTCCACAATCCTCAGCCCTCAATCCTCAGTCTTCGATCCTCAACACCCAATCCTCAATCTTCAATCCTCAATCCTCAATCCTCAGACCTCAATCTTCAATCTTCAATCCTCAATACTCAACCTTCAATCCTCATTCCTCAATCCTCAATCCTCAATCCTCATTCT
The DNA here is from genome assembly GCF_051401765.1 of Calliopsis andreniformis. Taxonomy (NCBI): domain Eukaryota; kingdom Metazoa; phylum Arthropoda; class Insecta; order Hymenoptera; family Andrenidae; genus Calliopsis; species Calliopsis andreniformis. The sequence goes on along the minus strand of NW_027480639.1, from coordinate 394,294 downwards.
TCAATCCGCAACACCCAATACTCAATCTTCAATCCTCAATCCTCAATCCTCAATTCTCAATCCTCAATCCTCAATCATCAATCCTCAGACCTCAAACATCAATACTCAACCCTCAGTCCTCGTCCTCAATCCACAACCCTCAATCCTCGGTCCTCAATCTTCAATCATCAATATTCAATATTCAATCCTCATTCTTCAATCCTCAATACCCAATCCTCAATCTTCAATCCTCAATCCCCAATCCTCAGTTCACAATCCTCAATCCTCAATCCTCAGACCTCAGGCATCAATACTCAACCCTCAGTCCTCGTCCTCAATCCACAACCCTCAATCCTCAATCCTCAACCTTCAATCATCAATATTCAACCTTCTATCCTCAATACTGAATCCTCAATCCTCAATCCTCAATCCTCAATGTTCAATCCTCAACACGCAATCCTCAATCTTCAATCCTCAATCCTCAATCCTCAATGCTCAAACCTTAGCCCACATTCTCAATCCTCAATCCTCAATCCTCAATCTTCAATCCTCAATACTCAATCCTCAATATTCAATCCTCATTCTTCAATCCTCAACACCCAATCCTCAATCTTCAATCCTCAATATTCAATCCTCAATTCTCAATCCTCAATCCTCAATCCTCAGACCTCAAACATCAATACTCAACCCTCAGTCCTCGTCCTCAATCCACAGCCCTCAATCCTCGATCCTCAATCCTCAATCCTCAATCCTCAATCCTCAATCCTCAATGTTCAATCCGCAATACCCAATCCTCAATCTTCAATCCTCAATCCTCAATCCTCAATCCTCAATTATCGATCCTCAATCCTCAATACTCAATCCTCAAAACTCAAACCTGAATCCTCAATCCTGAATCCTCAACCTTCAGAACTCAGTCATCAACAATCAGTTGTCAATTCTCAATTATCAATAGAATATAATCAATTCACAGTTTTCAATACTAAATACTCAATCTGCAATCTTCAAATCTCTATCCACAATCATCAATTCTCATCATTCAACCCTCAACACTCAGTCCCCAATCCTCAATCTTCAACACTCAATCCTCAATCCTCAATCCTCAATCCTCAATCTTCAATCCTCAATACTCAATCTTCTATCCTCCATCCTCAATCCTTAATCCTCAATCCTCAATCCTCAATCGTCAGGCTTCAATCCTCAATACTCAATCTTCAACCCTCAATCCTCAATCCTCATTCCTCAATCCCCATTCTTCAATCCTCATTCTTCAATCCTCAATACCCAATCCTCAATCTTCAATCCTCAATCCTCAATCCTCAATTCTCAATCCTCAATCCTCATTCCTCAGTCCTAAAACTTCAACCGTCAACCCTCAGCCCTCATCCTCAATCCTCAATCCTCAATCTTCAATCCTCAATCCTCAATCCTCATGCCTCAATCCTCAATCCTCAATCCTCTGTCATCAAACCCCAATCCTGAATCCTCAATCCTGAATCTCCAATCTTCAGACCTCAGACCTGAACAATCAGATGTCAGTCCTCAGTCCTCAATAGAATATTATCAATTCACAGTCTTCAATACTCAATACTCAATCTGCAATCTGCAAATTTCTATACACAAACATCAATTCTCATCACTCAAATCTCAACACTCAGTCCCCAATCCTCAATCTTCAATCCTCAATCCTCAATCCTCAATCCTCAATCCTCAATCCTCAATCCTCAATCCTCAACCATCAATCATCAATACTCAGTCTTCAATCCTCAATCCTCAATCCTCAACCCTCAATCCTCAGTCCTTAATCCTCAATGTTCAATCCGCAATACCCAATCCTCAATCTTCAATCCTCGATCCTCAATCCTCAATCCTCAATCCTCAATAGTCAGTCCTCAATCCTCAGTCCTCAAACCTCAAAACTCGATCTTCAATCCTCAATACTCAATTTCAAGCCTCCGTCCTCAATCCTCAATCCTCAATCCTCAATCCTCAATCGTCAGGCTTCAATCCTCAATACTCAATCTTCAATCCTCAATCCTCAATCCTCAATCCTCATCCTTCAATCCTCAATACCCAATCCTCAATCTTCAATCCTCAATCCTCAACCCTCAATTCTCAATGCTCAATCCTCAGTCCTCAGTTCTCAAACCTCAATCCTCAACCATCATCCCTCATCCTCAATCCTGAATACTCAATCCTCAATCCTCAATCCTCAATCGTCGATCCTCAATCCCCAATTCTCAATCTTCAATCCTCAATCCTCAATCCTCAATCCTCAATCCTCAATCTTCAATCCTCAATACTCAATCTTCAATCCTCAATCCTCAATCCTCAATCCTCAATCCTCAATCCTCAATCCTCAACCATCAATCATCAATACTCAGTCTTCAATCCTCAATCCTCAATCCTCAACCCTCAATCCTCATTCTTCAATCCTCAATACGCAATCCTCAATCTTCAATCCTCAATCCTCAATCCTCAATTCTCAATCCTTAATCCTCAATCCTCAGACCTTAAACATCAATACTCAACCCTCAGTCCTCGTCCTCAATCCACAACAATCAATCCTCAATCCTCAATCTTCAATCATCAATATTCAATCTTCAGTCCTCAATCCTCAATCCTCAATCCTCAATCCTCAATCCTCAATGTTCAATCCGCAATACCCAATCCTCAATCTTCAATCCTCAATCCTCAATCCTCAATCCTCAATCCTCAATACTCAATCCTCAATCCTCAGTCCTCAAACATCAAAACTCTATCTTCAATCCTCAATACTCAATCTTCAATCCTCCGTCCTCAATCCTCATTCCGCAATCCTCATTCTTCAATCCTCATTCCTCAATCCTCAATACCCAGTCCTCAATCTTCAATCTTCAATCCTCAATCCTCAATTCTCAATCCTCTATCCTCAGTCCTCAGTCCTCAAACTTCAATCGTCAACCCTCAGCCCTCATCCTCAATCCTCAATCCTCAATCTTCAATCCTCAAATCTCAATCCTCATGCCTCAATCCTCAATCCTCAATCCTCTGTCATCAAACCTCTATCCTGAATCCTCAATCCTGAATCCTCAATCTTCAGACCTCAGACCTGAACAATCAGATGTCAGTCCTCAATCCTCAATAGAATATTATCAATTCACAGTTTTCAATACTCAATACTCAATCTGCAATCTGCAAATTTCTATCCACAAAGATCAATTCTTATCACTCAAACCTCAACACTCAGTCCCCAATCCTCAACCTTCAATCCTCAATCCTCAACCCTCAATCCTCAATCCTCAACCTTCAATCATCTATACTCAATCCTCAATCCTCAATCCTCAATCCTCAATACTCAATCCTCAATTTTCAATCCTCAATACTCAACCTTCAAGCCTCAATCCTCAAACCTCAATCCTCAATCCTCAATCCTCATTCTACAATCCTCAATACCCAATCCTCAATCTTCAATCCTCAATCCTCAATTCTCAATCCTCAATCCTCAGTCCTCAGTCCTCAAACCTCAATCCTCAAACCTCAGCCCTCATTCTCAATCCTCAATCCGCAATTCTCAGTCCTCAGCACTCAAACCTCAATCCTCAACCATCAGACCTCATCCTCAGTCCTCAATTATCAATCCACAATCGTCAATCTTCAATCCTCAATACTCAATCTTCTATCCTCAATTATCGATCCTCAATCCTCAATCCTCAGTCCTCAAAACTCAATCTTCAATCCTCAATACTCAATCTTCAATCCTCAATCCTCAATCCTCAATCCTCAATCCTCATTCTTCAATCCTCAACACCCAATCCTCAATCTTCAATCCTCAATCCTCAATCGTCAGGCATCAATCCTCAATCCTCAATCCTCAGACCTCAAACATCAATACTCAACCCTCAGTCCTCGTCCTCAATCCACAACAATCAATCCTCAATCCTCAATCTTCAATCATCAATATTCAATCTTCAGTCCTCAATCCTCAATCCTCAATCCTCAATTCTCAATCCTCAATGTTCAATCCGCAATACCCAATTCTCAATCTTCAATCCTCAATCCTCAATCCTCAATCCTCAAACTTCAATCCTCTATACTCAATCCTCAATCCTCAATCCTCAAACTTCAATCCTCTATACTCAATCCTCAATCCTCAATCCTCAATCCTCAACACTCAATCCTCAATCCTCAATCCTCAACCCTCAATCCTCATTCTTCAATCCTCAATACCCAATCCTCAATCTTCAATCCTCAGTCCACAATCCTCAGCCCTCAATCCTCAGTCTTCGATCCTCAACACCCAATCCTCAATCTTCAATCCTCAATCCTCAATCCTCAGACCTCAATCTTCAATCTTCAATCCTCAATACTCAACCTTCAACCCTCAATCCTCAATCCTCAATCCTCAATCCTCATTCTTCAATCCGCAACACCCAATACTCAATCTTCAATCCTCAATCCTCAATACTCAATTCTCAATCCTCAATCCTCAATCATCAATCCTCAGACCTCAAACATCAATACTCAACCCTCAGTCCTCGTCCTCAATCCACAACCCTCAATCCTCGGTCCTCAATCTTCAATCATCAATATTCAATATTCAATCCTCATTCTTCAATCCTCAATACCCAATCCTCAATCTTCAATCCTCAATCCCCAATCCTCAGTTCACAACCCTCAATCCTCAATCCTCAGACATGAGGCATCAATACTCAACCCTCAGTCCTCGTCCTCAATCCACAACTCTCAATCCTCAATTCTCAACCTTCAATCATCAATATTCAACCTTCTATCCTCAATCCTGAATCCTCAATCCTCAATCCTCAATCCTCAGCTTTCAATCCTCTATCCCCAGTCCTCAATCTTCAATCCTCAATGCTCAATCCTCAATCCACAATCCTCAGTCCTCAATCCTCAATCCTCAATCCTCAAACATTAACCCTCAACCGTCAGTCCTCGTCCTCAATACTCAACACTCAATCCTCAATCCTCAATCTTCAATCCTCAATACTCAATATTCAATCCTCGATCCTCAATTCTCAATCCTCAATCTTCAATCCTCAATCCTCAATCCTCAATCCTCAATCCTCATTCTTCAATCCTCAATACCCATTCCTCAATCTTCAATCCTCAATCCTCAATCCTCAATTCTCAATGCTCAATCCTCAGTCCTCAGTTCTCAAACCTCAACCCTCAACCATCAGCCCACATCCTCAATCCTCAATACTCAATCCTCAATCCTCAATCTTCAATCCTCAATAATCAATCTTCAATAATCAATCCTCAATACTCAATCCTCAATACTCAATACTCAATCCTCAATACTCAATACTCAGTCGTCGATACTCAATCCCCGATCCTCAATCTTCAATCCTCAATTCTCAATCCTCAATCTTCAATCCTCAATACTCAATCTTCAATCCTCAATCCTCAATCCTCAATCCTCAATCATCAATCCTCAATCCTCAACCTTCAATCATCAATGCTCAGTCTTCAATCCTCAATCCTCAATCCTCAATCCTCAATCCTCATTCTTCAGTCCTCAACACACAATCCTCAATCTTCTGTCCTCAATCCTCAATCCTCAATTCTCAATCCTTAATCCTCAATCCTCAGACCTTAAACATCAATACTCAACCCTCAGTCCTCGTCCTCAATCCACAACAATCAATCCTCAATCCTCAATCTTCAATCATCAATATTCGATCTTCAGTCCTCAATCCTCAATCCCCAATCCTCAATCCTCAATCCTCAATGTTCAATCCGCAATACCCAATCCTCAATCTTCAATCCTCGATCCTCAATCCTCAATCCTCAATCCTCAATACTCAGTCCTCAATCCTCAGTCCTCAAACCTCAAAACTCGATCTTCAATCCTCAATACTCAATTTCAAGCCTCCGTCCTCAATCCTCAATCCTCAATCCTCAATCCTCAATCGTCAGGCTTCAATCCTCAATACTCAATCTTCAATCCTCAATCCTCAATCCTCAATCCTCAATCCTCATCATTCAATCCTCAATACCCAATCCTCAATCTTCAATCCTCAATCCTCAATCCTCAATTCTCAATGCTCAATCCTCAGTCCTCAGTTCTCAAACCTCAATCCTCAACCATCATCCCTCATCCTCAATCCTGAATACTCAATCCTCAATCCTCAATCCTCAATCGTCGATCCTCAATCCCCAATTCTCAATCTTCAATCCTCAATCCTCAATCCTCAATCCTCAATCCTCAATCTTCAATCCTCAATACTCAATCTTCAATCCTCAATCCTCAATCCTCAATCCTCAATCCTCAATCCTCAATCCTCAACCATCAATCATCAATACTCAGTCTTCAATCCTCAATCCTCAATCCTCAACCCTCAATCCTCATTCTTCAATCCTCAATACGCAATCCTCAATCTTCAATCCTCAATCCTCAATCCTCAATTCTCAATCCTTAATCCTCAATCCTCAGACCTTAAACATCAATACTCAACCCTCAGTCCTCGTCCTCAATCCACAACAATCAATCCTCAATCCTCAATCTTCAATCATCAATATTCAATCTTCAGTCCTCAATCCTCAATCCTCAATCCTCAATCCTCAATCCTCAATGTTCAATCCGCAATACCCAATCCTCAATCTTCAATCCTCAATCCTCAATCCTCAATCCTCAATCCTCAATACTCAATCCTCAATCCTCAGTCCTCAAACCTCAAAGCTCTATCTTCAATCCTCAATACTCAATCCTCAATCCTCCGTCCTCAATCCTCATTCCTCAATCCTCATTCTTCAATCCTCATTCCTCAATCCTCAATACCCAGTCCTCAATCTTCAATCTTCAATCCTCAATCCTCAATTCTCAATCCTCAATCCTCAGTCCTCAGTCCTCAAACTTCAATCGTCAACCCTCAGCCCTCATCCTCAATCCTCAATCCTCAATCTTCAATCCTCAAATCTCAATCCTCATGCCTCAATCCTCAATCCTCAATCCTCTGTCATCAAACCTCTATCCTGAATCCTCAATCCTGAATCCTCAATCTTCAGACCTCAGACCTGAACAATCAGATGTCAGTCCTCAATCCTCAATAGAATATTATCAATTCACAGTTTTCAATACTCAATACTCAATCTGCAATCTGCAAATTTCTATCCACAAAGATCAATTCTTATCACTCAAACCTCAACACTCAGTCCCCAATCCTCAACCTTCAATCCTCAATCCTCAACCCTCAATCCTCAATCCTCAACCTTCAATCATCTATACTCAATCCTCAATCCTCAATCCTCAATCCTCAATACTCAATCCTCAATTTTCAATCCTCAATACTCAACCTTCAAGCCTCAATCCTCAAACCTCAATCCTCAATCCTCAATCCTCATTCTACAATCCTCAATACCCAATCCTCAATCTTCAATCCTCAATCCTCAATCCTCAATTCTCAATCCTCAATCCTCAGTCCTCAGTCCTCAAACCTCAATCCTCAAACCTCAGCCCTCATTCTCAATCCTCAATCCGCAATTCTCAGTCCTCAGCACTCAAACCTCAATCCTCAACCATCAGACCTCATCCTCAGTCCTCAATTATCAATCCACAATCGTCAATCTTCAATCCTCAATACTCAATCTTCTATCCTCAATTATCGATCCTCAATCCTCAATCCTCAGTCCTCAAAACTCAATCTTCAATCCTCAATACTCAATCTTCAATCCTCAATCCTCAATCCTCAATCCTCAATCCTCATTCTTCAATCCTCAACACCCAATCCTCAATCTTCAATCCTCAATCCTCAATCGTCAGGCATCAATCCTCAATCCTCAATCCTCAGACCTCAAACATCAATACTCAACCCTCAGTCCTCGTCCTCAATCCACAACAATCAATCCTCAATCCTCAATCTTCAATCATCAATATTCAATCTTCAGTCCTCAATCCTCAATCCTCAATCCTCAATTCTCAATCCTCAATGTTCAATCCGCAATACCCAATTCTCAATCTTCAATCCTCAATCCTCAATCCTCAATCCTCAAACTTCAATCCTCTATACTCAATCCTCAATCCTCAATCCTCAAACTTCAATCCTCTATACTCAATCCTCAATCCTCAATCCTCAATCCTCAACACTCAATCCTCAATCCTCAATCCTCAACCCTCAATCCTCATTCTTCAATCCTCAATACCCAATCCTCAATCTTCAATCCTCAGTCCACAATCCTCAGCCCTCAATCCTCAGTCTTCGATCCTCAACACCCAATCCTCAATCTTCAATCCTCAATCCTCAATCCTCAGACCTCAATCTTCAATCTTCAATCCTCAATACTCAACCTTCAACCCTCAATCCTCAATCCTCAATCCTCAATCCTCATTCTTCAATCCGCAACACCCAATACTCAATCTTCAATCCTCAATCCTCAATCCTCAATTCTCAATCCTCAATCCTCAATCATCAATCCTCAGACCTCAAACATCAATACTCAACCCTCAGTCCTCGTCCTCAATCCACAACCCTCAATCCTCGGACCTCAATCTTCAATCATCAATATTCAATATTCAATCCTCATTCTTCAATCCTCAATACCCAATCCTCAATCTTCAATCCTCAATCCCCAATCCTCAGTTCACAACCCTCAATCCTCAATCCTCAGACATGAGGCATCAATACTCAACCCTCAGTCCTCGTCCTCAATCCACAACTCTCAATCCTCAATTCTCAACCTTCAATCATCAATATTCAACCTTCTATCCTCAATCCTGAATCCTCAATCCTCAATCCTCAATCCTCAGCTTTCAATCCTCTATCCCCAGTCCTCAATCTTCAATCCTCAATGCTCAATCCTCAATCCACAATCCTCAGTCCTCAATCCTCAATCCTCAATCCTCAAACATTAACCCTCAACCGTCAGTCCTCGTCCTCAATACTCAACACTCAATCCTCAATCCTCAATCTTCAATCCTCAATACTCAATATTCAATCCTCGATCCTCAATTCTCAATCCTCAATCTTCAATCCTCAATCCTCAATCCTCAATCCTCAATCCTCATTCTTCAATCCTCAATACCCATTCCTCAATCTTCAATCCTCAATCCTCAATCCTCAATTCTCAATGCTCAATCCTCAGTCCTCAGTTCTCAAACCTCAACCCTCAACCATCAGCCCACATCCTCAATCCTCAATACTCAATCCTCAATCCTCAATCTTCAATCCTCAATAATCAATCTTCAATAATCAATCCTCAATACTCAATCCTCAATACTCAATACTCAATCCTCAATACTCAATACTCAATCGTCGATACTCAATCCCCGATCCTCAATCTTCAATCCTCAATTCTCAATCCTCAATCTTCAATCCTCAATACTCAATCTTCAATCCTCAATCCTCAATCCTCAATCCTCAATCATCAATCCTCAATCCTCAACCTTCAATCATCAATGCTCAGTCTTCAATCCTCAATCCTCAATCCTCAATCCTCAATCCTCATTCTTCAGTCCTCAACACACAATCCTCAATCTTCTGTCCTCAATCCTCAATCCTCAATTCTCAATCCTTAATCCTCAATCCTCAGACCTTAAACATCAATACTCAACCCTCAGTCCTCGTCCTCAATCCACAACAATCAATCCTCAATCCTCAATCTTCAATCATCAATATTCGATCTTCAGTCCTCAATCCTCAATCCCCAATCCTCAATCCTCAATCCTCAATGTTCAATCCGCAATACCCAATCCTCAATCTTCAATCCTCGATCCTCAATCCTCAATCCTCAATCCTCAATACTCAGTCCTCAATCCTCAGTCCTCAAACCTCAAAACTCGATCTTCAATCCTCAATACTCAATTTCAAGCCTCCGTCCTCAATCCTCAATCCTCAATCCTCAATCCTCAATCGTCAGGCTTCAATCCTCAATACTCAATCTTCAATCCTCAATCCTCAATCCTCAATCCTCAATCCTCATCATTCAATCCTCAATACCCAATCCTCAATCTTCAATCCTCAATCCTCAATCCTCAATTCTCAATGCTCAATCCTCAGTCCTCAGTTCTCAAACCTCAATCCTCAACCATCATCCCTCATCCTCAATCCTGAATACTCAATCCTCAATCCTCAATCCTCAATCGTCGATCCTCAATCCCCAATTCTCAATCTTCAATCCTCAATCCTCAATCCTCAATCCTCAATCCTCAATCTTCAATCCTCAATACTCAATCTTCAATCCTCAATCCTCAATCCTCAATCCTCAATCCTCAATCCTCAATCCTCAACCATCAATCATCAATACTCAGTCTTCAATCCTCAATCCTCAATCCTCAACCCTCAATCCTCATTCTTCAATCCTCAATACGCAATCCTCAATCTTCAATCCTCAATCCTCAATCCTCAATTCTCAATCCTTAATCCTCAATCCTCAGGCCTTAAACATCAATACTCAACCCTCAGTCCTCGTCCTCAATCCACAACAATCAATCCTCAATCCTCAATCTTCAATCATCAATATTCAATCTTCAGTCCTCAATCCTCAATCCTCAATCCTCAATCCTCAATCCTCAATGTTCAATCCGCAATACCCAATCCTCAATCTTCAATCCTCAATCCTCAATCCTCAATCCTCAATCCTCAATACTCAATCCTCAATCCTCAGTCCTCAAACCTCAAAGCTCTATCTTCAATCCTCAATACTCAATCCTCAATCCTCCGTCCTCAATCCTCATTCCTCAATCCTCATTCTTCAATCCTCATTCCTCAATCCTCAATACCCAGTCCTCAATCTTCAATCTTCAATCCTCAATCCTCAATTCTCAATCCTCAATCCTCAGTCCTCAGTCCTCAAACTTCAATCGTCAACCCTCAGCCCTCATCCTCAATCCTCAATCCTCAATCTTCAATCCTCAAATCTCAATCCTCATGCCTCAATCCTCAATCCTGAATCCTCTGTCATCAAACCTCTATCCTGAATCCTCAATGCTGAATCCTCAACCTTCAGACCTCAGACCTGAACAATCAGATGTCAGTCCTCAATCCTCAATAGAATATTATCAATTCACAGTTTTCAATACTCAATACTCAATCTGCAGTCTTCAAATTTCTATCCACAAAGATCAATTCTTATCACTCAAACCTCAACACTCAGTCCCCAATGCTCAATCTTCAATCCTCAATCCTCAACCCTCAATCCTCAATCCTCAACCTTCAATCATCTATACTCAATCCTCAATCCTCAATCCTCAATCCTCAATACTCAATCCTCAATTTTCAATCCTCAATACTCAACCTTCAAGCCTCAATCCTCAAACCTCAATCCTCAATCCTCAATCCTCATTCTACAATCCTCAATACCCAATCCTCAATCCTCAATCCTCAATCCTCAATCCTCAAACTTCAATCATCTATACTCAATCCTCAATCCTCAATCCTCAATCCTCAACACTCAATCCTCAATTTTCAATACTCAATACTCAATCTTCAATCCTCAATCCTCAATCCTCAATGCTCAAACCTTAGACCACATTCTCAATCCTCAATCATCAATCCTCAATCTTCAATACTCAATACTCAATCCTCAATCCTCAATTCTCAATCCTCAAACTTCAATCCTCTATACTCAATCCTCAATCCTCAATCCTCAATCCTCAACACTCAATCCTCAATTTTCAATCCTCAATACTCAATCTTCAATCCTCAATCCTCTATCCTCATTCTACAATCCTCAATACCCAATCCTAAATCTTCAATCCTCAATCCTCAATCCACAATTCTCAATCCTCAATCCTCAGTCCTCAGTCCTCAAACCTCAATCCTCAACACTCAGCCCTCATTCTCAATCCTCAATCCTCAATTCTCAGTCCTCAGCCCTCAAACCTCAATCCTCAACCCTCAGACCTCACCCTCAATCCTCAATTATCAATACTCAATCCTCAACCTTCAATCCTCAATACTCAATCTTCAATCCTCAATCCTCAGTCCTCAAACCTCAATTCTGAATCCTCAATACTCAATCTTCAATCCTCAACCTTCAGTCCTCAATACTCAACTATCAGTCGTCAATCCTCAATACTCAATCCTCAATCCTCAATCTTCAATCCTCAATACTTAATCTTCAATCCTCAATCCTCAATCCTCAATCCTCAATCCTCAATGCTCAATCCTCAATCCTCAATCCACAACCCTCAATCTTCAATCCTCAATACTCAATCTGCAATCCTCAATCCTCAATCCTCAACCCTCAATCCTCATTCTTCAATCCTCAATACCCAATCCTCAATCTTCAATCCTCAGTCCACAATCCTCAGCCCTCAATCCTCAGTCTTCGATCCTCAACACCCAATCCTCAATCTTCAACCCTCAATCCTCAATCCTCAGACCTCAATCTTCAATCTTCAATCCTCAATACTCAACCTTCAACCCTCAATCCTCAATCCTCAATCCTCAATCCTCACTCTTCAATCCGCAACACCCAATACTCAATCTTCAATCCTCAATCCTCAATCCTCAATTCTCAATCCTCAATCCTCAATCATCAATCCTCAGACCTCAAACATCAATACTCAACCCTCAGTCCTCGTCCTCAATCCACAACCCTCAATCCTCGGTCCTCAATCTTCAATCATCAATATTCAATATTCAATCCTCATTCTTCAATCCTCAATACCCAATCCTCAATCTTCAATCCTCAATCCCCAATCCTCAGTTCACAATCCTCAATCCTCAATCCTCAGACCTGAGGCATCAATACTCAACCCTCAGTCCTCGTCCTCAATCCACAACCCTCAATCCTCAATTCTCAACCTTCAATCATCAATATTCAACCTTCTATCCTCAATCCTGAATCCTCAATCCTCAATCCTCAATCCTCAGCTTTCAATCCTCTATCCCCAGTCCTCAATCTTCAATCCTCAATGCTCAATCCTCAATCCACAATCCTCAGTCCTCAATCCTCAATCCTCAATCCTCAAACATTAACCCTCAACCGTCAGTCCTCGTCCTCAATACTCAACACTCAATCCTCAATCCTCAATCTTCAATCCTCAATACACAATATTCAATCCTCGATCCTCAATTCTCAATCCTCAATCTTCAATCCTCAATCCTCAATCCTCAATCCTCAATCCTCATTCTTCAATCCTCAATACCCATTCCTCAATCTTCAATCCTCAATCCTCAATCCTCAATTCTCAATGCTCAATCCTCAGTCCTCAGTTCCCAAACCTCAACCCTCAACCATCAGCCCACATCCTCAATCCTCAATGCTCAATCCTCAATCCTCAATCTTCAATCCTCAATACTCAATCTTCAATAATCAATCCTCAATTCTCAATCCTCAATACTCAATACTCAATCCTCAATACTCAATACTCAATCGTCGATACTCAATCCCCGATCCTCAATCTTCAATCCTCAATTCTCAATCCTCAATCTTCAATCCTCAATACTCAATCCTCAATCTTCAATCCTCAGTCCACAATCCTCAGCCCTCAATCCTCAGTCTTCGATCCTCAACACCCAATCCTCAATCTTCAACCCTCAATCCTCAATCCTCAGACCTCAATCTTCAATCTTCAATCCTCAATACTCAACCTTCAACCCTCAATCCTCAATCCTCAATCCTCAATCCTCATTCTTCAATCCGCAACACCCAATACTCAATCTTCAATCCTCAATCCTCAATCCTCAATTCTCAATCCTCAATCCTCAATCATCAATCCTCAGACCTCAAACATCAATACTCAACCCTCAGTCCTCGTCCTCAATCCACAACCCTCAATCCTCGGTCCTCAAACTTCAATCATCAATATTCAATATTCAATCCTCATTCTTCAATCCTCAATACCCAATCCTCAATCTTCAATCCTCAATCCCCAATCCTCAGTTCACAATCCTCAATCCTCAATCCTCAGACCTGAGGCATCAATACTCAACCCTCAGTCCTCATCCTCAATCCACAACCCTCAATCCTCAATTCTCAACCTTCAATCATCAATATTCAACCTTCTATCCTCAATCCTGAATCCTCAATCCTCAATCCTCAATCCTCAGCTTTCAATCCTCTATCCCCAGTCCTCAATCTTCAATCCTCAATGCTCAATCCTCAATCCACAATCCTCAGTCCTCAATCCTCAATCCTCAATCCTCAAACATTAACCCTCAACCGTCAGTCCTCGTCCTCAATACTCAACACTCAATCCTCAATCCTCAATCTTCAATCCTCAATACACAATATTCAATCCTCGATCCTCAATTCTCAATCCTCAATCTTCAATCCTCAATCCTCAATCCTCAATCCTCAATCCTCATTCTTCAATCCTCAATACCCATTCCTCAATCTTCAATCCTCAATCCTCAATCCTCAATTCTCAATGCTCAATCCTCAGTCCTCAGTTCTCAAACCTCAACCCTCAACCATCAGCCCACATCCTCAATCCTCAATGCTCAATCCTCAATCCTCAATCTTCAATCCTCAATACTCAATCTTCAATAATCAATCCTCAATTCTCAATCCTCAATACTCAATACTCAATCCTCAATACTCAATACTCAATCGTCGATACTCAATCCCCAATCCTCAATCTTCAATCCTCAATTCTCAATCCTCAATCTTCAATCCTCAATACTCAATCTTCAATCCTCAAACCTCAATCCTCAATCATCAATCATCAATCCTCAATCCTCAACCTTCAATCATCAATGCTCAGTCTTCAATCCTCAATCCTCAATCCTCAATCCTTAATCCTCATTCTTCAATCCTCAATACACAATCCTCAATCTTCTGTCCTCAATCCTCAATCCTCAATTCTCAATCCTTAATACTCAACCCTCAGTCCTCGTCCTCAATGCACAACAATCAATCCTCAATCCTCAATCTTCAATCATCAATATTCGATCTTCAGTCCTCAATCCTCAATCCCCAATCCTCAATCCTCAATCCTCAATGTTCAATCCGCAATACCCAATCCTCAATCTTCAATCCTCGATCCTCAATCCTCAATCCTCAATCCTCAATACTCAGTCCTCAATCCTCAGTCCTCAAACCTCAAAACTCGATCTTCAATCCTCAATACTCAATTTCAAGCCTCCGTCCTCAATCCTCAATCCTCAATACTCAATCCTCAATCGTCAGGCTTCAATCCTCAATACTCAATCTTCAATCCTCAATCCTCAATCCTCAATCCTCAATCCTCATCCTTCAATCCTCAATACCCAATCCTCAATCTTCAATCCTCAATCCTCAATCCTCAATTCTCAATGCTCAATCCTCAGTCCTCAGTTCTCAAACCTCAATCCTCAACCATCATCCCTCATCCTCAATCCTGAATACTCAATCCTCAATCCTCAATCCTCAATCGTCGATCCTCAATCCCCAATTCTCAATCTTCAATCCTCAATCCTCAATCCTCAATCCTCAATCTTCAATCCTCAATACTCAATCTTCAATCCTCAATCCTCAATCCTCAATCCTCAATCCTCAATCCTCAATCCTCAACCATCAATCATCAATACTCAGTCTTCAATCCTCAATCCTCAATCCTCAACCCTCAATCCTCATTCTTCAATCCTCAATACGCAATCCTCAATCTTCAATCCTCAATCCTCAATCCTCAATTCTCAATCCTTAATCCGCAATCCTCAGACCTTAAACATCAATACTCAACCCTCAGTCCTCTTCCTCAATCCACAACAATCAATCCTCAATCCTCAATCTTCAATCATCAATATTCAATCTTCAGTCCTCAATCCTCAATCCTCAATCCTCAATCCTCAATCCTCAATGTTCAATCCGCAATACCCAATCCTCAATCTTCAATCCTCAATCCTCAATCCTCAATCCTCAATCCTCAATACTCAATCCTCAATCCTCAGCCCTCAAACCTCAAAACTCTATCTTCAATCCTCAATACTCAATCTTCAATCCTCCGTCCTCAATCCTCATTCCTCAATCCTCATTCTTCAATCCTCATTCCTCAATCCTCAATACCCAGTCCTCAATCTTCAATCTTCAATCCTCAATCCTCAATTCTCAATCCTCAATCCTCAGTCCTCAGTCCTCAAGCTTCAATCGTCAACCCTCAGCCCTCATCCTCAATCCTCAATCCTCAATCTTCAATCCTCAAATCTCAATCCTCATGCCTCAATCCTCAATCCTCAATCCTCTGTCATCAAACCTCTATCCTGAATCCTCAATCCTGAATCCTCAATCTTCAGACCTCAGACCTGAACAATCAGATGTCAGTCCTCAATCCTCAATAGAATATTATCAATTCACAGTTTTCAATACACAATACTCAATCTGCAATCTTCAAATTTCTTTCCACAAAGATCAATTCTTATCACTCAAATCTCAACACTCAGTCCCCAATCCTCAATCTTCAATCCTCAATCCTCAACCCTCAATCCTCAATCCTCAACCTTCAATCATCTATACTCAATCCTCAATCCTCAATCCTCAATCCTCAATACTCAATCCTCAATTTTCAATCCTCAATACTCAACCTTCAAGCCTCAATCCTCAAACCTCAATCCTCAATCCTCAATCCTCATTCTACAATCCTCAATACCCAATCCTCAATCTTCAATCCTCAATCCTCAATCCTCAATTCTCAATCCTCAATCCTCAGTCCTCAGTCCTCAAACCTCAATCCTCAAACCTCAGCCCTCATTCTCAATCCTCAATCCGCAATTCTCAGTCCTCAGCACTCAAACCTCAATCCTCAACCATCAGACCTCATCCTCAGTCCTCAATTATAAATCCACAATCGTCAATCTTCAATCCTCAATACTCAATCTTCTATCCTCAACTATCGATCCTCAATTCTCAATCCTCAGTCCTCAAAACTCAATCTTCAATCCTCAATACTCAATCTTCAATCCTCAATCCTCAATCCTCAATCCTCAATCCTCATTCTTCAATCCTCAACACCCAATCCTCAATCTTCAATCCTCAATCCTCAATCCTCAATTCTCAATCCTCAATCCTCAATCCTCAGACCTCAAACATCAATACTCAACCCTCAGTCCTCGTCCTCAATCCACAACAGTCAATCCTCAATCCTCAATCTTCAGTCATCAATATTCAATCTTCAGTCCTCAATCCTCAATCCTCAATCCTCAATCCTCAATCCTCATTCTACAATCCACAATACCCAATCCTCAATCTTCAATGCTCAATCCTCAATCCTCAATTCTCAATCCTCAATCCTCAGTCCTCAGTCCTCAAACCTCAATCCTCAACCCTCAGCCCTCATTCTCAATCCTCAATCCTCAATTCTCAGTCCTCAGCCCTCAAACCTCAATCCTCAATCCTCAATTCTCAACACTCAATCCTCAATCCTCAATCTTCAATCCTCAATACTCAATATTCAATCCTCGATCCTCAATTCTCAATCCTCAATCTTCAAACCTCAATCCTCAATCCTCAATCCTCAATCCTCGTTCTTCAATCCTCAATACCCAATCCTCAATCTTCAATCCTCAATCCTCAATCCTCAATTCTCAATGCTCAATCCTCAGTCCTCAGTTCTCAAACCTCAACCCTCAACCTTCAGCCCTCATCCTCAATCCTCAATACTCAATCCTCAATCCTCAATATTCAATCCTCAATACTCAATCTTCAATAATCAATCCTCAATTCTCAATCCTCAATACTCAATACTCAATCGTCGATACTCAATCCCCTATCCTCAATCTTCAATCCTCAATCCTCAATCCTCAATCCTCAATCCTCAATCCTCAACCTTCAATCCTCAATACTCAATCTTAAATCCTCAATCCTCAATCCTCAATCCTCAATCATCAATCCTCAATCCTCAACATTCAATCATCAATACTCAGTCTTCAATCCTCAATCCTCAATCCTCAATCCTCAATCCTCATTCTTCAATCCTCAATACACAATCCTCAATCTTCAATCTTCAATCGTCAATCCTCAATTCTCAATCCTTAATCCTCAATCCTCAGACCTTAAACATCAATACTCAACCCTCAGTCCTCGTCCTCAATCCACAACAATCAATCCTCAATCCTCAATCTTCAATCATCAATATTCAATCTTCAGTCCTCAATCCTCAATCCTCAATCCTCAATCCTCAATCCTCAACGTTCAGTCCGCAATACCCAATCCTCAATCTTCAATCCTCAATCCTCAATCCTCAATCCTCAACCCTCAATCCTCAATTCTCAATACTCAATACTCAACCCTCAGTCCTCGTCCTCAATCCACAACAATCAATCCTCAATCCTCAATCTTCAATCATCAATATTCAATCTTCAGTCCTCAATCCTCAATCCTCAATCCTCAATACTCAGTCCTCAATCCTCAGTCCTCAAACCTCAAAACTCGATCTTCAATCCTCAATACTCAATTTGAAGCCTCCGTCCTCAATCCTCAATCCTCAATCCTCAATCCTCAATCGTCAGGCTTCAATCCTCAATACTCAATCTTCAATCCTCAATCCTCAATCCTCAGTCCTCAATCCTCATCCTTCAATCCTCAATACCCAATCCTCAATCTTCAATCCTCAATCCTCAATCCTCAATTCTCAATGCTCAATCCTCAGTCCTCAGTTCTCAAACCTCAATCCTCAACCATCATCCCTCATCCTCAATCCTGAATACTCAATCCTCAATCCTCAATCCTCAATCGTCGACCCTCAATCCCCAATTCTCAATCTTCAATCCTCAATCCTCAATCCTCAATCCTCAATCCTCAATCTTCAATCCTCAATACTCAATCTTCAATCCTCAATCCTCAATCCTCAATCCTCAATCCTCAATCCTCAATCCTCAACCATCAATCATCAATACACAGTCTTCAATCCTCAATCCTCAATCCTCAACCCTCAATCATCATTCTTCAATCCTCAATACGCAATCCTCAATCTTCAATCCTCAATCCTCAATCCTCAATTCTCAATCCTCAATTCTCAATCCTCAATCCTCAATCCTCAGACCTCAAACATCAATACTCAACCCTCAGTCCTCGTCCTCAATCCACAACAATCAATCCTCAATCCTCAATCTTCAATCATCAATATTCAATCTTCAGTCCTCAATCCTCAATCCTCAATCCTCAATCCTCAATCCTCAATGTTCAATCCGCAATACCCAATTCTCAATCTTCAATCCTCAATCCTCAATCCTCAATCCTCAATTTTCGATCCTCAATACTCAACCTTCAAGCCTCAATCCTCAAACCTCAATCCTCAATCCTCAACCCTCATTCTACAATCCTCAATACCCAATCCTCAATCTTCAATCCTCAATCCTCAATCCTCAATTCTCAATCCTCAATCCTCAGTCCTCAGTCCTCAAACCTCAATCCTCAAACCTCAGCCCTCATTCTCAATCCTCAATCCGCAATTCTCAGTCCTCAGCACTCAAACCTCAATCCTCAACCATCAGACCTCATCCTCAGTCCTCAATTATAAATCCACAATCGTCAATCTTCATTCCTCAATACTCAATCTTCTATCCTCAATTATCGATCCTCAATTCTCAATCCTCAGTCCTCAAAACTCAATCTTCAATCCTCAATACTCAATCTTCAATCCTCAATCCTCAATCCTCAATCCACAATCCTCATTCTTCAATCCTCAACACCCAATCCTCAATCTTCAATCCTCAATCCTCAATCCTCAATTCTCAATCCTCAATCCTCAATCCTCAGACCTCAAACATCAATACTCAACCCTCAGTCCTCGTCCTCAATCCACAACAATCAATCCTCAATCCTCAATCTTCAATCATCAATATTCAATCTTCAGTCCTCAATCCTCAATCCTCAATCCTCAATCCTCAATCCTCAATGTTCAATCCGCAATACCCAATTCTCAATCTTCAATCCTCAATCCTCAATCCTCAATCCTCAATTATCGATCCTCAATCCTCAATCCTCAGTCCTCAAAACTCAAACCTGAATCCTCAATCCTGAATCCTCAACCTTCAGAACTCAGACCTGAACAATCAGACGTCAATCCACAATCCTCAATAGAATATTATCAATTCACAGCTTTCAATACTCAATGCTCAATCTGCAATCTTCAAATTTCTTTCCACAAACATCAATTCTCATCACTCAACACTCAACACTCTGTCCCCAATCCTCAATCTTCAATCCTCAATACCCAATCCTCAATCTTCAATCCTCAATCCCCAATCCTCAGTTCACAATCCTCAATCCTCAATCCTCAGACCTCAGGCATCAATACTCAACCCTCAGTCCTCGTCCTCAATCCACATTCTTCAATCCTCAATACCCAATCGTCAATCTTCAATACACAATCCTCAATCCTCAATTCTCAGTCCTCAGCCCTCAAACCTCAATCCTCAACCCTCAGACCTCACCCTCAATCCTCAATTATCAATCCTCAATCCTCAATCTTCAATCCTCAATACTCAATCTTCAATCCTCAATCCTCAGTCCTCAAACCTCAATTCTGAATCCTCAATACTCAATCTTCAATCCTCAACCTTCAGTCCTCAATACTCAACTATCAGTCCTCAATCCTCAATACTCAATCCTCAATCCTCAATCTTCAATCCTCAATACTTAATCTTCAATCCTCAATCCTCAATCCTCAATCCTCAATCCTCAATGCTCAATCCTCAATCCTCAATCCACAACCCTCAATCTTCAATCCTCAATACTCAATCTGCAATCCTCAATCCTCAATCCACAACCCTCAATCCTCATTCTTCAATCCTCAATACCCAATACTCAATCTTCAATCCTCAGTCCACAATCCTCAGCCCTCAACCCTCAGTCTTCGATCCTCAACACCCAATCCTCAATCTTCAATCCTCAATCCTCAGTCCTCGATCCTCAGTCCTCGATCCTCAATCCTCAATCCTCAATGTTCAATACGCAATACCCAATCCTCAATCTTCAATCCTCAATACTGAATCCTCAATCCTCAGTCCTCAATCCTCAATCCTCAGTCCTCAAACCTTAATCCTGAATCCTCAATCCCCAATCTTCAACCCTCAATACTCAGTCTTCAATCCTCAATCCTCAATCCTCAATCCTCAATCCTCAATCCTGATTCTTCAACCCTCAATACCCAGTCCTCAATCTGCAATCCTCAATCCTCAATCCTCAATCCTCATTCTTCAATCCTCAATACCCAATCCTCAATCTTCAATCCTCAATCCTGAATCCTCAATCCTCAATCCTCATTCTTCAATCCTCAACACACAATCCTCAATCTTCAATCCTCAATCCTCAATCCTCAGACCTCAATCCTCAATCTTCAATCCTCAATACTCAATCTTCAATCCTCAATCCTCAATCCTCAATCCTCAGTCCTCACTCTTCAATCCTCATCACCCAATCCTCAATCTTCAATCCTCAATCCTGAATCCTCAATTCTCAATCCTCAATCCTCAATCCTCAGACCTCAAACATCAATACTCAACCCTCAGTCCTCGTCCTCAATCCGCAACCCTCAATCCTCAATCCTCATTCTACAATCCTCAATACCCAATCCTCAATCTTCAATCCTCAATCCTCAATCCTCAATTCTCAATCCTCAATCCTCAGTCCTCAGTCCTCAAACCTCAATCCTCAACCCTCAGCCCTCATTCTCAATCCTCAATCCTCAATTCTCAGTCCTCAGCACTCAAACCTCAATCCTCAATCCTCAATACTCAACACTCTATCCTCAATCCTCAATCTTCAATCCTCAATACTCAATATTCAATCCTCGATCCTCAATTCTCAATCCTCAATCGTCGATCCTCAATCCTCATCCTTCAATCCTCAACACACAATCCTCAATCTTCATTCCTCAATCCTCAATACTCAATCCTCAATCCTCAGTCCTCAAGCCTCAAATCTCAATCTTCAATCCTCAATACTCAATCTTCAATCCTCCGTCCTCAATTCTCAATCCTCAATCCTCAATCCTCAATCGTCAGGCTTCAATCCTCAATACTCAATCTTAAATCCTCAATCCTCAATCCTCAATCCTCAATCCTCATCCTTCAATCCCCAATACCCAATCATCAGTCTTCAATCCTCAATCCTCAATCCTCAATTCTCAATGCTCAATCCTCAGTCCTCAGTTCTCAAACCTCAACCCTCAACCATCATCCCTCATCCTCAATCCTCAATACTCAATCCTCAATCCTCAATCTTCAATCCTCAATATTCAATCTTCAATAATCAATCCTCAATTCTCAATCCTCAATACTCAATCCTCAATCGTCGATCCTCAATCCCCAATCCTCAATCTTCAATCCTCAATCCTCAATCCTCAGTCCTCAATCCTCAATCTTCAATCCTCAATACTCAATCGTCAATCCTCAATCCTCAATCCTCAATCCTCAATCCTCAATCCTCAATCCTCAGTCCTCAGTCCCCAATCCTCAATCTTCAATCCTCAATCCTCAATCCTCAATCCTCAATCCTCAGTCCTCAATTCTCAATACTCAATCCTGTATCCTCAGTCCTCAAACCTCAAATCTCAATCTTCAATCCTCAATACACAATCTTCAATCCTCCGTCCTCAATCCTCAATCCTCAATACTCAATCGTCAATCCTCAATCCTCAATCCTCAATCCTCAATCCTCAATCCTCAATCCTCAGTCCTCAGTCCCCAATCCTCAATCTTCAATCCTCAATCCTCAATCCTCAATCCTCAATCCTCAGTCCTCAATTCTCAATACTCAATCCTGTATCCTCAGTCCTCAAACCTCAAATCTCAATCTTCAATCCTCAATACACAATCTTCAATCCTCCGTCCTCAATCCTCAATCATCAATCCTCAATCCTCAATCGTCAGGCTTCAATCCTCAATACTCAATCTTCAATCCTCAATCCTCAATCCTCAATCCTCAATTCTCAGTCCTCAGCCCTCAAACCTCAATCCTCAACCCTCAGACCTCACCCTCAATCCTCAATTATCAATCCTCAATCCTCAATCTTCAATCCTCAATACTCAATCTTCAATCCTCAATCCTCAGTCCTCAAACCTCAATTCTGAATCCTCAATACTCAATCTTCAATCCTCAACCTTCAGTCCTCAATACTCAACTATCAGTCCTCAATCCTCAATACTCAATCCTCAATCCTCAATCTTCAATCCTCAATACTTAATCTTCAATCCTCAATCCTCAATCCTCAATCCTCAATCCTCAATGCTCAATCCTCAATCCTCAATCCACAACCCTCAATCTTCAATCCTCAATACTCAATCTGCAATCCTCAATCCTCAATCCACAACCCTCAATCCTCATTCTTCAATCCTCAATACCCAATCCTCAATCTTCAATCCTCAGTCCACAATCCTCAGCCCTCAATCCTCAGTCTTCGATCCTCAACACCCAATCCTCAATCTTCAATCCTCAATCCTCAGTCCTCAATCCTCAGTCCTCGATCCTCAGTCCTCGATCCTCAATCCTCAATCCTCAATGTTCAATACGCAATACCCAATCCTCAATCTTCGATCCTCAATACTGAATCCTCAATCCTCAGTCCTCAATCCTCAATCCTCAGTCCTCAAACCTTAATCCTGAATCCTCAATCCCCAATCTTCAACCCTCAATACTCAGTCTTCAATCCTCAATCCTCAATCCTCAATCCTCAATCCTCAATCCTGATTCTTCAACCCTCAATACCCAGTCCTCAATCTTCAATCCTCAATCCTCAATCCTCAATACTCATTCTTCAATCCTCAATACCCAATCCTCAATCTTCAATCCTCAATCCTGAATCCTCAATCCTCAATCCTCATTCTTCAATCCTCAACACACAATCCTCAATCTTCAATCCTCAATCCTCAATCCTCAGACCTCAATCCTCAATCTTCAATCCTCAATACTCAATCTTCAATCCTCAATCCTCAATCCTCAATCCTCAGTCCTCACTCTTCAATCCTCATCACCCAATCCTCAATCTTCAATCCTCAATCCTGAATCCTCAATTCTCAATCCTCAATCCTCAATCCTCAGACCTCAAACATCAATACTCAACCCTCAGTCCTCGTCCTCAATCCGCAACCCTCAATCCTCAATCCTCATTCTACAATCCTCAATACCCAATCCTCAATCTTCAATCCTCAATCCTCAATCCTCAATTCTCAATCCTCAATCCTCAGTCCTCAGTCCTCAAACCTCAATCCTCAACCCTCAGCCCTCATTCTCAATCCTCAATCCTCAATTGTCAGCCCTCAGCACTCAAACCTCAATCCTCAATCCTCAATACTCAACACTCTATCCTCAATCCTCAATCTTCAATCCTCAATACTCAATATTCAATCCTCGATCCTCAATTCTCAATCCTCAATCTTCAATCCCCAATCCTCAATCCTCAATCCTCAATCCCCAATCTTCAACCCTCAATACTCAGTCTTCAATCCTCAATCCTCAATTCTCAATGCTCAATCCTCAGTCCTCAGTTCTCAAACCTCAACCCTCAACCATCAGCCCTCATCCTCAATCCTCAATACTCAATCCTCAATCCTCAATCTTCAATCCTCAATACTCAATCTTCAATAATCAATCCTCCATTCTCAATCCTCAATACTCAATACTCAATCGTCGATCCTCATTCCCCAATCCTCAATCTTCAATCCTCAATCCTCATTCCTCAATCCTCAATCCTCAATCTTCAATCCTCAATACTCAATCTTCAATCCTCAATCCTCAATCCAGATCCTCAATCCTCAATCCTCAATCCTCAACCATCAATCATCAATACTCAGTCTTCAATCCTCAATCCTCAATCCTCAATCGTCAATCCTCATTCTTCAATCCTCAGTACGCAATCCTCAATCTTCAATCCTCAATCCTCAATCCTCAATTCTCAATCCTTAATCCTCAATCCTCAGACCATAAACATCAATACTCAACCCTCAGCCCTCGTCCTCAATCTACAACAATCAATCCTCAATCCTCAATCTTCAATCATCAATCCTCAATCCTCAATTCTCAAACCTCAATCCTCAGTCCTTAGACCTGAAACCTCAATCCTCAACCCTCAGCCCTCATCCTCAATCCTCAATCCTCAATCCTCAATCCTCAATCCTCAATCCTCAGTCCTCAATCCTCAATCCTCGATCTTCAATCCTCAGTCCCCAATCCTCAGCCTTCAATCCTCAATCCTCAGTCCTCGGTCCTCAGTCCTCAATCCTCAATCCTCAATCCTCAATGTTCAATACGCAATACCCAATCCTCAATCTTCAATCCTCAATACTGAATCCTCAATCCTCAGTCCTCAACCCTCAATCCTCAGTCCTCAAACCTTAATCCTGAATCCTCAATCCCCAATCTTCAATCCTCAATACTCAGTCTTCAATCCTCAATCCTCAATCCTCAATCCTCAATCCTCAATCCTGATTCTTCAACCCTCAATACCCAGTCCTCAATCTTCAATCCTCAATCCTCATTCCTCAATCCTCATTCTTCAATCCTCAATACCCAATCCTCAATCTTCAATCCTCAATCCTGAATCCTCAATCCTCAATCCTCATTCTTCAATCCTCAACACACAATCCTCAATCTTCAATCCTCAATCCTCAATCCTCAGACCTCAATCCTCAATCTTCAATCCTCAATACTCAATCTTCAATCCTCAATCCTCAATCCTCAATCCTCAGTCCTCATTCTTCAATCCTCATCACCCAATCCTCAATCTTCAATCCTCAATCCTCAATCCTCATTTCTCAATCCTCAATCCTCAATCCTCAGACCTCAAACATCAATACTCAACCCTCAGTCCTCGTCCTCAATCCGCAACCCTCAATCCTCAATCCTCATTCTACAATCCTCAATACCCAATCCTCAATCTTCAATCCTCAATCCTCAATCCTCAATTCTCAATCCTCAATCCTCAGTCCTCAGTCCTCAAACCTCAATCCTCAACCCTCAGCCTTCATTCTCAATACTCAATCCTCAATTCTCAGTCCTCAGCACTCAAACCTCAATCCTCAATCCTCAATACTCAACACTCAATCCTCAATCCTCAATCTTCAATCCTCAATACTCAATATTCAATCCTCGATCCTCAATTCTCAATCCTCAATCTTCAATCCTCAATCCTCAATCCTCAATCCTCAATCCTCATTCTTCAATCCTCAATACCCAATCCTCAATCTTCAATCCTCAAAACTCAATCCTCAATTCTCAATGCTCAATCCTCAGTCCTCAGTCCTCAAACCTCAACCCTCAACCATCAGCCCTCATCCTCAATCCTCAATACTCAATCCTCAATCCTCAATCTTCAATCCTCAATACTCAATCTTCAATAATCAGTCCTCAATCCTCAATCCTCAATCCTCAATCTTCAATCCTCAACCCTCAATCGTCAATCCTCAATCCTCAATCCTCAATTCTCAATACTCAATCCTCAATCCTCAGTCCTCAAGCCTCAAATCTCAATCTTCAATCCTCAATACTCAATCTTCAATCCTCCGCCCTCAATTCTCAATCCTCAATCCTCAATCCTCAATCGTCAGGCTTCAATCCTCAATACTCAATCTTAAATCCTCAATCCTCAATCCTCAATCCTCAATCCTCATCCTTCAATCCCCAATACCCAATCATCAGTCTTCAATCCTCAATCCTCAATCCTCAATTCTCAATGCTGAATCCTCAGTCCTCAGTTCTCAAACCTCAACCCTCAACCATCATCCCTCATCCTCAATCCTCAATACTCAATCCTCAATCCTCAATCTTCAATCCTCAATATTCAATATCCAATAATCAATCCTCAATTCTCAATCCTCAATACTCAATCCTCAATCGTCGATCCTCAATCCCCAATCCTCAATCTTCAATCCTCAATCCTCAATCCTCAATCCTCAATCCTCAATCTTCAATCCTCAATACTCAATCGTCAATCCTCAATCCTCAATCCTCAATCCTCAATCCTCAATCCTCAATCCTCAATCCTCAGTCCTCAGTCCCCAATCCTCAATCTTCAATCCTCAATCCTCAATCCTCAATCCTCAATCCTCAATCCTCAATTCTCAATACTCAATCCTGAATCCTCAGTCCTCAAACCTCAAATCTCAATCTTCAATCCTCAATACTCAATCTTCAATCCTCCGTCCTCAATCCTCAATCGTCAGGCTTCAATCCTCAATACTCAATCTTCAATCCTCAATCCTCAATCCTCAATCCTCAATCCTCATCCTTCAGTCCTCAATACCCAATCCTCAATCTTCAATCCTCAATCCTCAATCCTCATTCTCAATGCTCAATCCTCAGTCCTCAGTTCTCAAACCTCAACCCTCAACCATCATCCCTCATCCTCAATCCTCAATACTCAATCCTCAATCCTCAATCTTCAAACCTCAATATTCAATCTTCAATAATCAATCCTCAATTCTCAATCCTCAATACTCATTCCTCAATCGTCGATCCTCATTCCCCAATCCTCAATCTTCAATCCTCAATCCTCAATCCTCAATCCTCAATCCTCAATCTTCAATCCTCAATCCTCAATACTCAATCTTCAATCCTCAATCCTCAATCCTCAATCCTCAGTCCTCATTCTTCAATCCTCATCACCCAATCCTCAATCTTCAATCCTCAATCCTCAATCCTCATTTCTCAATCCTCAATCCTCAATCCTCAGACCTCAAACATCAATACTCAACCCTCAGTCCTCGTCCTCAATCCGCAACCCTCAATCCTCAATCCTCATTCTACAATCCTCAATACCCAATCCTCAATCTTCAATCCTCAATCCTCAATCCTCAATTCTCAATCCTCAATCCTCAGTCCTCAGTCCTCAAACCTCAATCCTCAACCCTCAGCCTTCATTCTCAATACTCAATCCTCAATTCTCAGTCCTCAGCACTCAAACCTCAATCCTCAATCCTCAATACTCAACACTCAATCCTCAATCCTCAATCTTCAATCCTCAATACTCAATATTCAATCCTCGATCCTCAATTCTCAATCCTCAATCTTCAATCCTCAATCCTCAATCCTCAATCCTCAATCCTCATTCTTCAATCCTCAATACCCAATCCTCAATCTTCAATCCTCAAAACTCAATCCTCAATTCTCAATGCTCAATCCTCAGTCCTCAGTCCTCAAACCTCAACCCTCAACCATCAGCCCTCATCCTCAATCCTCAATACTCAATCCTCAATCCTCAATCTTCAATCCTCAATACTCAATCTTCAATAATCAGTCCTCAATCCTCAATCCTCAATCCTCAATCTTCAATCCTCAACCCTCAATCGTCAATCCTCAATCCTCAATCCTCAATTCTCAATACTCAATCCTCAATCCTCAGTCCTCAAGCCTCAAATCTCAATCTTCAATCCTCAATACTCAATCTTCAATCCTCCGCCCTCAATTCTCAATCCTCAATCCTCAATCCTCAATCGTCAGGCTTCAATCCTCAATACTCAATCTTAAATCCTCAATCCTCAATCCTCAATCCTCAATCCTCATCCTTCAATCCCCAATACCCAATCATCAGTCTTCAATCCTCAATCCTCAATCCTCAATTCTCAATGCTGAATCCTCAGTCCTCAGTTCTCAAACCTCAACCCTCAACCATCATCCCTCATCCTCAATCCTCAATACTCAATCCTCAATCCTCAATCTTCAATCCTCAATATTCAATATCCAATAATCAATCCTCAATTCTCAATCCTCAATACTCAATCCTCAATCGTCGATCCTCAATCCCCAATCCTCAATCTTCAATCCTCAATCCTCAATCCTCAATCCTCAATCCTCAATCTTCAATCCTCAATACTCAATCGTCAATCCTCAATCCTCAATCCTCAATCCTCAATCCTCAATCCTCAATCCTCAATCCTCAGTCCTCAGTCCCCAATCCTCAATCTTCAATCCTCAATCCTCAATCCTCAATCCTCAATCCTCAATCCTCAATTCTCAATACTCAATCCTGAATCCTCAGTCCTCAAACCTCAAATCTCAATCTTCAATCCTCAATACTCAATCTTCAATCCTCCGTCCTCAATCCTCAATCGTCAGGCTTCAATCCTCAATACTCAATCTTCAATCCTCAATCCTCAATTCTCAATCCTCAATACTCATTCCTCAATCGTCGATCCTCATTCCCCAATCCTCAATCTTCAATCCTCAATCCTCAATCCTCAATCCTCAATCCTCAATCTTCAATCCTCAATACTCAATCTTCAATCCTCAATCCTCAATCCTCAATCCTCAATCCTCAATCCTAAATCCTCAATCCTCAATCCTCAACCATCAATCATCAATACTCAGTCTTCAATCCTCAATCCTCAATCCTCAATCGTCAATCCTCATTCTTCAATCCTCAATACGCAATCCTCAATCTTCAATCCTCAATCCTCAATCCTCAATTCTCAATCCTTAATCCTCAATCCTCAGACCTTAAACATCAATACTCAACCCTCAGTCCTCGTCCTCAATCTACAGCAATCAATCCTCAATCCTCAACCTTCAATCATCAATATCCAATCTTCAGTCCTCAATGCTCAATCCTCAATCCTCAATCCTCAATCCTCAATGTCCAATCCGCAATACCCAATCCTCAATCTTCAATCCTCAATCCTCAGTCCTCAATCCTCAATCCTCAATACTCAATCCTCAATCCTCAGTCCTCAAACCTCAAAACTCAATCTTCAATCCTCAATACTCAATCTTCAATCCTCCGTACTCAATCCGCAATCCTCAATACTCAATCCTCAATCGTCAGGCTCCAATCCTCAATACTCAACCTTCAATCCTCAATCCTCAATCCTCAATCCTCATCCTTCAATCCTCAATACCCAATCCTCAATCTTCAATCCTCAATCCTCAATGCTCAATTCTCAAACCTCAATCCTCAGTCCTTAGTCCTGAAACCTCAATCCTCAACCC
The DNA here is from genome assembly GCF_051401765.1 of Calliopsis andreniformis. Classification (NCBI taxonomy): domain Eukaryota; kingdom Metazoa; phylum Arthropoda; class Insecta; order Hymenoptera; family Andrenidae; genus Calliopsis; species Calliopsis andreniformis. Next base: position 364,531 of record NW_027480639.1, on the reverse strand, counting down.
TCAGCCCTCATCCTCAATCCTCAATCCTCAATCCTCAATCCTCAATCCTCAATCCTCAGTCCTCAATCCTCAATCCTCGATCTTCAATCCTCAGTCCCCAATCCTCAATCTTCAATCCTCAATCCTCAGTCCTCGATCCTCAGTCCTCAATCCTCAATCCTCAATCCTCAATGTTCAATACGCAATACCCAATCCTCAACTTTCAATCCTCAATACTGAATCCTCAATCCTCAGTCCTCAATCCTCAATCCTCAGTCCTCAAACCTTAATCCTGAATCCTCAATCCCCAATCTTCAACCCTCAATACTCAGTCTTCAATCCTCAATCCTCAATCCTCAATCCTCAATCCTCAATCCTGATTCTTCAACCCTCAATACCCAGTCCTCAATCTTCAATCCTCAATCCTCAATCCTCAATCCTCATTCTTCAATCCTCAATACCCAATCCTCAATCTTCAATCCTCAATCCTGAATCCTCAATCCTCAATCCTCATTCTTCAATCCACAACACACAATCCTCAATCTTCAATCCTCAATCCTCAATCCTCAGACCTCAATCCTCAATCTTCAATCCTCAATACTCAATCTTCAATCCTCAATCCTCAATCCTCAATCCTCAGTCCTCATTCTTCAATCCTCATCACCCAATCCTCAATCTTCAATCCTCAATCCTCAATCCTCAATTCTCAATCCTCAATCCTCAATCCTCAGACCTCAAACATCAATACTCAACCCTCAGTCCTCGTCCTCAATCCGCAACCCTCAATCCTCAATCCTCATTCTACAATCCTCAATACCCAATCCTCAATCTTCAATCCTCAATCCTCAATCCTCAATTCTCAATCCTCAATCCTCAGTCCTCAGACCTCAAACCTCAATCCTCAACCCTCAGCCCTCATTCTCAATACTCAATCCTCAATTCTCAGTCCTCAGCACTCAAACCTCAATCCTCAATCCTCAATACTCAACTCTCAATCCTCAATCCTCAATCTTCAATCCTCAATACGCAATATTGAATCCTCGATCCTCAATTCTCAATCCTCAATCTTCAATCCTCAATCCTCAATCCTCAATCCTCAATCCTCATTCTTCAATCCTCAATACCCAATCCTCAATCTTCAATCCTCAATACTCAATCCTCAATTCTCAATGCTCAATCCTCAGTCCTCAGTTCTCAAACCTCAACCCTCAACCATCAGCCTTCATCCTCAATCCTCAATACTCAATCCTCAATCCTCAATCTTCAATCCTCAATACTCAATCTTGAATAATCAATCCTCAATTCTCAATCCTCAATACTCAATACTCTATCGTCGATACTCAATCCCCTATCCTCAATCTTCAATCCTCAATCCTCAATCCTCAATCCTCAATCCTCAATCCTCAATCTTCAATCCTCAATACTCAATCTTCAATCCTCAATCCTCAATCCTCAATCCTCAATCATCAATCCTCAATCCTCAACCTTCAATCATCAATACTCAGTCTTCAATCCTCAATCCTCAATCCTCAATCCTCAATACTCATTCTTCAATCCTCAATACACAATCCTCAATCTTCAATCCTCAATCCTCAATCCTCAATTCTCAATCCTTAATCCTCAACCCTCAGACCTTAAACATCAATACTCAACCCTCAGTCCTCGTCCTCAATCCACAACAATCAATCCTCAATCCTCAATCTTCAATCATCAATATTCAATCTTCAGTCCTCAATCCTCAATCCTCAATCCTCAATCCTCAATCCTCAATGTTCAATCCGCAATACCCAATCCTCAATCTTCAATACTCAATTCTCAATCGTCAATCCTCAATCCTCAATCCTCAATCCTCAATTCTCAATACTCAATCCTCAATCCTCAGTCCTCAAGCCTCAAACCTCAATCTTCAATCCTCCGTCCTCAATTCTCAATCCTCAATCCTCAATCCTCTATCATCAGGCTTCAATCCTCAATACTCAATCTTAAATCCTCAATCCTCAATCCTCAATCCTCAATCCTCATCCTTCAATCCCCAATACCCAATCATCAGTCTTCAATCCTCAATCCTCAATCCTCAATTCTCAATGCTCAATCCTCAGTCCTCAGTTCTCAAACCTCAACCCTCAACGATCATCCCTCATCCTCAATCCTCAATACTCAATCCTCAATCCTCAATCTTTAATCCTCAATATTCAATCTTCAATAATCAATCCTCAATTCTCAATCCTCAACCTTCAATCATCAATACTCAGTCTTCAATCCTCAATCCTCAATCCTCAATCCTCAATACTCATTCTTCAATCCTCAATACACAATCCTCAATCTTCAATCCTCAATCCTCAATCCTCAATTCTCAATCCTTAATCCTCAATCCTCAGACCTTAAACATCAATACTCAACCCTCAGTCCTCGTCCTCAATCCACAACAATCAATCCTCAATCCTCAATCTTCAATCATCAATATTCAATCTACAGTCCTCAATCCTCAATCCTCAATCCTCAATCCTCAATCCTCAATGTTCAATCCGCAATACCCAATCCTCAATCTTCAATCCTCAACCCTCAATCGTCAATCCTCAATCCTCAATCCTCAATTCTCAATACTCAATCCTCAATCCTCAGTCGTCAAGCCTCAAATCTCAATCTTCAATCCTCAATACTCAATCTTCAATCCTCCGCCCTCAATTCTCAATCCTCAATCCTCAATCCTCAATCGTCAGGCTTCAATCCTCAATACTCAATCTTAAATCCTCAATCCTCAATCCTCAATCCTCAATCCTCATCCTTCAATCCCCAATACCCAATCATCAGTCTTCAATCCTCAATCCTCAATCCTCAATTCTCAATGCTGAATCCTCAGTCCTCAGTTCTCAAACCTCAACCCTCAACCATCATCCCTCATCCTCAATCCTCAATACTCAATCCTCAATCCTCAATCTTCAATCCTCAATATTCAATATCCAATAATCAATCCTCAATTCTCAATCCTCAATACTCAATCCTCAATCGTCGATCCTCAATCCCCAATCCTCAATCTTCAATCCTCAATCCTCAATCCTCAATCCTCAATCCTCAATCTTCAATCCTCAATACTCAATCGTCAATCCTCAATCCTCAATCCTCAATCCTCAATCCTCAATCCTCAATCCTCAATCCTCAGTCCTCAGTCCCCAATCCTCAATCTTCAATCCTCAATCCTCAATCCTCAATCCTCAATCCTCAATCCTCAATTCTCAATACTCAATCCTGAATCCTCAGTCCTCAAACCTCAAATCTCAATCTTCAATCCTCAATACTCAATCTTCAATCCTCCGTCCTCAATCCTCAATCATCAATCCTCAATCCTCAATCGTCAGGCTTCAATCCTCAATACTCAATCTTCAATCCTCAATCCTCAATCCTCAATCCTCAATCCTCATCCTTCAGTCCTCAATACCCAATCCTCAATCTTCAATCCTCAATCCTCAATCCTCATTCTCAATGCTCAATCCTCAGTCCTCAGTTCTCAAACCTCAACCCTCAACCATCATCCCTCATCCTCAATCCTCAATACTCAATCCTCAATCCTCAATCTTCAATCCTCAATATTCAATCTTCAATAATCAATCCTCAATTCTCAATCCTCAATACTCATTCCTCAATCGTCGATCCTCATTCCCCAATCCTCAATCTTCAATCCTCAATCCTCAATCCTCAATCCTCAATCCTCAATCTTCAATCCTCAATACTCAATCTTCAATCCTCAATCCTCAATCCTCAATCCTCAATCCTCAATCCTAAATCCTCAATCCTCAATCGTCAACCATCAATCATCAATACTCAGTCTTCAATCCTCAATCCTCAATCCTCAATCGTCAATCCTCATTCTTCAATCCTCAATACGCAATCCTCAATCTTCAATCCTCAATCCTCAATCCTCAATCCTCAATTCTCAATCCTTAATCCTCAATCCTCAGACCTTAAACATCAATACTCAACCCTCAGTCCTCGTCCTCAATCTACAACAATCAATCCTCAATCCTCAACCTTCAATCATCAATATCCAATCTTCAGTCCTCAATGCTCAATCCTCAATCCTCAATCCTCAATCCTCAATGTCCAATCCGCAATACCCAATCCTCAATCTTCAATCCTCAATCCTCAGTCCTCAATCCTCAATCCTCAATACTCAATCCTCAATCCTCAGTCCTCAAACCTCAAAACTCAATCTTCAATCCTCAATACTCAATCTTCAATCCTCCGTACTCAATCCGCAATCCTCAATACTCAATCCTCAATCGTCAGTCCTCAATCCTCAATCCTCAGTCCTCAAACCTTAATCCTGAATCCTCAATCCCCAATCTTCAATCCTCAATACTCAGTCTTCAATCCTCAATCCTCAATCCTCAATCCTCAATCCTCAATCCTCAATCTTCAATCCTCAATACTCAATCTTCAATCCTCAATCCTCAATCCTCAATCCTCAATCATCAATCCTCAATCCTCAACCTTCAATCATCAATACTCAGTCTTCAATCCTCAATCCTCAATCCTCAATCCTCAATACTCATTCTTCAATCCTCAATACACAATCCTCAATCTTCAATCCTCAATCCTCAATCCTCAATTCTCAATCCTTAATCCTCAACCCTCAGACCTTAAACATCAATACTCAACCCTCAGTCCTCGTCCTCAATCCACAACAATCAATCCTCAATCCTCAATCTTCAATCATCAATATTCAATCTTCAGTCCTCAATCCTCAATCCTCAATCCTCAATCCTCAATCCTCAATGTTCACTCCGCAATACCCAATCCTCAATCTTCAATACTCAATTCTCAATCGTCAATCCTCAATCCTCAATCATCAATTCTCAATACTCAATCCTCAATCCTCAGTCCTCAAGCCTCAAATCTCAATCTTCAATCCTCCGTCCTCAATTCTCAATCCTCAATCCTCAATCCTCAATCGTCAGGCTTCAATCCTCAATACTCAATCTTAAATCCTCAATCCTCAATCCTCAATCCTCAATCCTCATCCTTCAATCCCCAATACCCAATCATCAGTCTTCAATTCTCAATCCTCAATCCTCAATTCTCAATGCTCAATCCTCAGTCCTCAGTTCTCAAACCTCAACCCTCAACGATCATCCCTCATCCTCAATCCTCAATACTCAATCCTCAATCCTCAATCTTTAATCCTCAATATTCAATCTTCAATAATCAATCCTCAATTCTCAATCCTCAATACTCAATCCTCAATCGTCGATCCTCAATCCCCAATCCTCAATCTTCAATCCTCAATCCTCAATCCTCAATCCTCAATCCTCAATCTTCAATCCTCAATACTCAATCGTCAATCCTCAATCTTCAATCCTCAATCCTCAATCCTCGATCCTCAATCCTCAGTCCTCAGTCCCCAATACTCAATCTTCAATCCTCAATCCTCAGTCCTCGATCCTCAGTCCTCAATCCTCAATCCTCAATCCTCAATGTTCAATACGCAATACCCAATCCTCAATCTTCAATCCTCAATACTGAATCCTCAATCCTCAGTCCTCAATCCTCAATCCTCAGTCCTCAAACCTTAATCCTGAATCCTCAGTCCCCAATCTTCAATCCTCAATACTCAGTCTTCAATCCTCAATCCTCAATCCTCAATCCTCAATCCTCAATCCTCATTCTTCAATCCTCAATACCCAATCGTCAATCTTCAATCCTCAATCCTCAATCCTCAATTCTCAATGCTCAATCCTCAGTCCTCAGTTCTGAAACCTCAACCCTCAACCATCAGCCCTCATCCTCAATCCTCAATACTCAATCCTCAATCCTCAATCTTCAATCCTCAATACTCAATCCTGATTCTTCAACCCTCAATACCCAGTCCTCAATCTTCAATCCTCAATCCTCAATCCTCAATTATCGATCCTCAGTCCCCAATCCTCAACCTTCAATCCTCAATCCTCAGTCCTCGGTCCTCAGTCCTCAATCCTCAATCCTCAATCCTCAATGTTCAATACGCAATACCCAATCCTCAATCTTCAATCCTCAATACTGAATCCTCAATCCTCAGTCCTCAATCCTCAATCCTCAGTCCTCAAACCTTAATCCTGAATCCTCAATCCCCAATCTTCAATCCTCAATACTCAGTCTTCAATCCTCAATCCTCAATCCTCAATCCTCAATCTTCAATCCTGATTCTTCAACCCTCAATACCCAGTCCTCAATCTTCAATCCTCAATCCTCATTCCTCAATCCTCATTCTTCAATCCTCAATACCCAATCCTCAATCTTCAATCCTCAATCCTGAATCCTCAATCCTCAATCCTCATTCTTCAATCCTCAACACACAATCCTCAATCTTCAATCCTCAATCCTCAATCCGCAGACCTCAATCCTCAATCTTCAATCCTCAATACTCAATCTTCAATCCTCAATCCTCAATCCTCAATCCTCAGTCCTCATTCTTCAATCCTCATCACCCAATCCTCAATCTTCAATCCTCAATCCTCAATCCTCATTTCTCAATCCTCAATCCTCAATCCTCAGACCTCAAACATCAATACTCAACCCTCAGTCCTCGTCCTCAATCCGCAACCCTCAATCCTCAATCCTCATTCTACAATCCTCAATACCCAATCCTCAATCTTCAATCCTCAATCCTCAATCCTCAATTCTCAATCCTCAATCCTCAGTCCTCAGTCCTCAAACCTCAATCCTCAACCCTCAGCCTTCATTCTCAATACTCAATCCTCAATTCTCAGTCCTCAGCACTCAAACCTCAATCCTCAATCCTCAATACTCAACACTCAATCCTCAATCCTGAATCTTCAATCCTCAATACTCAATATTCAATCCTCGATCCTCAATTCTCAATCCTCAATCTTCAATCCTCAATCCTCAATCCTCAATCCTCAATCCTCATTCTTCAATCCTCAATACCCAATCCTCAATCTTCAATCCTCAATACTCAATCCTCAATTCTCAATGCTCAATCCTCAGTCCTCAGTCCTCAAACCTCAACCCTCAACCATCAGCCCTCATCCTCAATCCTCAATACTCAATCCTCAATCCTCAATCTTCAATCCTCAATACTCAATCTTCAATAATCAATCGTCAATCCTCAATCCTCAATCCTCAATCCTCAATCCTCAATCCTCAATCCTCAATCCTCAGTCCTCAGTCCCCAATCCTCAATCTTCAATCCTCAATCCTCAATCCTCAATCCTCAATCCTCAATCCTCAATTCTCAATACTCAATCCTGAATCCTCAGTCCTCAAACCTCAAATCTCAATCTTCAATCCTCAATACTCAATCTTCAATCCTCCGTCCTCAATCCTCAATCATCAATCCTCAATCCTCAATCGTCAGGCTTCAATCCTCAATACTCAATCTTCAATCCTCAATCCTCAATCCTCAATCCTCAATCCTCATCCTTCAGTCCTCAATACCCAATCCTCAATCTTCAATCCTCAATCCTCAATCCTCATTCTCAATGCTCAATCCTCAGTCCTCAGTTCTCAAACCTCAACCCTCAACCATCATCCCTCATCCTCAATCCTCAATACTCAATCCTCAATCCTCAATCTTCAAACCTCAATATTCAATCTTCAATAATCAATCCTCAATTCTCAATCCTCAATACTCATTCCTCAATCGTCGATCCTCATTCCCCAATCCTCAATCTTCAATCCTCAATCCTCAATCCTCAATCCTCAATCCTCAATCTTCAATCCTCAATACTCAATCTTCAATCCTCAATCCTCAATCCTCAATCCTCAATCCTCAATCCTAAATCCTCAATCCTCAATCCTCAACCATCAATCATCAATACTCAGTCTTCAATCCTCAATCCTCAATCCTCAATCGTCAATCCTCATTCTTCAATCCTCAATACGCAATCCTCAATCTTCAATCCTCAATCCTCAATCCTCAATTCTCAATCCTTAATCCTCAATCCTCAGACCTTAAACATCAATACTCAACCCTCAGTCCTCGTCCTCAATCTACAACAATCAATCCTCAATCCTCAACCTTCAATCATCAATATCCAATCTTCAGTCCTCAATGCTCAATCCTCAATCCTCAATCCTCAATCCTCAATGTCCAATCCGCAATACCCAATCCTCAATCTTCAATCCTCAATCCTCAGTCCTCAATCCTCAATCCTCAATACTCAATCCTCAATCCTCAGTCCTCAAACCTCAAAACTCAATCTTCAATCCTCAATACTCAATCTTCAATCCTCCGTACTCAATCCGCAATCCTCAATACTCAATCCTCAATCGTCAGGCTCCAATCCTCAATACTCAACCTTCAATCCTCAATCCTCAATACTCAATCCTCATCCTTCAATCCTCAATACCCAATCCTCAATCTTCAATCCTCAATCCTCAATGCTCAATTCTCAAACCTCAATCCTCAGTCCTTAGTCCTGAAACCTCAATCCTCAACCCTCAGCCCTCATCCTCAATCCTCAATCCTCAATCCTCAATCCTCGATCCTCAATCCTCAGTCCTCAATCCTCAATCCTCGATCTTCAATCCTCAGTCCCCAATCCTCAATCTTCAATCCTCAATCCTCAGTCCTCGATCCTCAGTCCTCAATCCTCAATCCTCAATCCTCAATGTTCAATACGCAATACCCAATCCTCAACTTTCAATCCTCAATACTGAATCCTCAATCCTCAGTCCTCAATCCTCAATCCTCAGTCCTCAAACCTTAATCCTGAATCCTCAATCCCCAATCTTCAACCCTCAATACTCAGTCTTCAATCCTCAATCCTCAATCCTCAATCCTCAATCCTCAATCCTGATTCTTCAACCCTCAATACCCAGTCCTCAATCTTCAATCCTCAATCCTCAATCCTCAATCCTCATTCTTCAATCCTCAATACCCAATCCTCAATCTTCAATCCTCAATCCTGAATCCTCAATCCTCAATCCTCATTCTTCAATCCACAACACACAATCCTCAATCTTCAATCCTCAATCCTCAATCCTCAGACCTCAATCCTCAATCTTCAATCCTCAATACTCAATCTTCAATCCTCAATCCTCAATCCTCAATCCTCAGTCCTCATTCTTCAATCCTCATCACCCAATCCTCAATCTTCAATCCTCAATCCTCAATCCTCAATTCTCAATCCTCAATCCTCAATCCTCAGACCTCAAACATCAATACTCAACCCTCAGTCCTCGTCCTCAATCCGCAACCCTCAATCCTCAATCCTCATTCTACAATCCTCAATACCCAATCCTCAATCTTCAATCCTCAATCCTCAATCCTCAATTCTCAATCCTCAATCCTCAGTCCTCAGACCTCAAACCTCAATCCTCAACCCTCAGCCCTCATTCTCAATACTCAATCCTCAATTCTCAGTCCTCAGCACTCAAACCTCAATCCTCAATCCTCAATACTCAACTCTCAATCCTCAATCCTCAATCTTCAATCCTCAATACGCAATATTCAATCCTCGATCCTCAATTCTCAATCCTCAATCTTCAATCCTCAATCCTCAATCCTCAATCCTCAATCCTCATTCTTCAATCCTCAATACCCAATCCTCAATCTTCAATCCTCAATACTCAATCCTCAATTCTCAATGCTCAATCCTCAGTCCTCAGTTCTCAAACCTCAACCCTCAACCATCAGCCTTCATCCTCAATCCTCAATACTCAATCCTCAATCCTCAATCTTCAATCCTCAATACTCAATCTTGAATAATCAATCCTCAATTCTCAATCCTCAATACTCAATACTCTATCGTCGATACTCAATCCCCTATCCTCAATCTTCAATCCTCAATCCTCAATCCTCAATCCTCAATCCTCAATCCTCAATCTTCAATCCTCAATACTCAATCTTCAATCCTCAATCCTCAATCCTCAATCCTCAATCATCAATCCTCAATCCTCAACCTTCAATCATCAATACTCAGTCTTCAATCCTCAATCCTCAATCCTCAATCCTCAATACTCATTCTTCAATCCTCAATACACAATCCTCAATCTTCAATCCTCAATCCTCAATCCTCAATTCTCAATCCTTAATCCTCAACCCTCAGACCTTAAACATCAATACTCAACCCTCAGTCCTCGTCCTCAATCCACAACAATCAATCCTCAATCCTCAATCTTCAATCATCAATATTCAATCTTCAGTCCTCAATCCTCAATCCTCAATCCTCAATCCTCAATCCTCAATGTTCAATCCGCAATACCCAATCCTCAATCTTCAATACTCAATTCTCAATCGTCAATCCTCAATCCTCAATCCTCAATTCTCAATACTCAATCCTCAATCCTCAGTCCTCAAGCCTCAAATCTCAATCTTCAATCCTCCGTCCTCAATTCTCAATCCTCAATCCTCAATCCTCTATCGTCAGGCTTCAATCCTCAATACTCAATCTTAAATCCTCAATCCTCAATCCTCAATCCTCAATCCTCATCCTTCAATCCCCAATACCCAATCATCAGTCTTCAATCCTCAATCCTCAATCCTCAATTCTCAATGCTCAATCCTCAGTCCTCAGTTCTCAAACCTCAACCCTCAACGATCATCCCTCATCCTCAATCCTCAATACTCAATCCTCAATCCTCAATCTTTAATCCTCAATATTCAATCTTCAATAATCAATCCTCAATTCTCAATCCTCAACCTTCAATCATCCATACTCAGTCTTCAATCCTCAATCCTCAATCCTCAATCCTCAATACTCATTCTTCAATCCTCAATACACAATCCTCAATCTTCAATCCTCAATCCTCAATCCTCAATTCTCAATCCTTAATCCTCAATCCTCAGACCTTAAACATCAATACTCAACCCTCAGTCCTCGTCCTCAATCCACAACAATCAATCCTCAATCCTCAATCTTCAATCATCAATATTCAATCTACAGTCCTCAATCCTCAATCCTCAATCCTCAATCCTCAATCCTCAATGTTCAATCCGCAATACCCAATCCTCAATCTTCAATCCTCAACCCTCAATCGTCAATCCTCAATCCTCAATCCTCAATTCTCAATACTCAATCCTCAATCCTCAGTCCTCAAGCCTCAAATCTCAATCTTCAATCCTCAATACTCAATCTTCAATCCTCCGCCCTCAATTCTCAATCCTCAATCCTCAATCCTCAATCGTCAGGCTTCAATCCTCAATACTCAATCTTAAATCCTCAATCCTCAATCCTCAATCCTCAATCCTCATCCTTCAATCCCCAATACCCAATCATCAGTCTTCAATCCTCAATCCTCAATCCTCAATTCTCAATGCTGAATCCTCAGTCCTCAGTTCTCAAACCTCAACCCTCAACCATCATCCCTCATCCTCAATCCTCAATACTCAATCCTCAATCCTCAATCTTCAATCCTCAATATTCAATATCCAATAATCAATCCTCAATTCTCAATCCTCAATACTCAATCCTCAATCGTCGATCCTCAATCCCCAATCCTCAATCTTCAATCCTCAATCCTCAATCCTCAATCCTCAATCCTCAATCTTCAATCCTCAATACTCAATCGTCAATCCTCAATCCTCAATCCTCAATCCTCAATCCTCAATCCTCAATCCTCAATCCTCAGTCCTCAGTCCCCAATCCTCAATCTTCAATCCTCAATCCTCAATCCTCAATCCTCAATCCTCAATCCTCAATTCTCAATACTCAATCCTGAATCCTCAGTCCTCAAACCTCAAATCTCAATCTTCAATCCTCAATACTCAATCTTCAATCCTCCGTCCTCAATCCTCAATCATCAATCCTCAATCCTCAATCGTCAGGCTTCAATCCTCAATACTCAATCTTCAATCCTCAATCCTCAATCCTCAATCCTCAATCCTCATCCTTCAGTCCTCAATACCCAATCCTCAATCTTCAATCCTCAATCCTCAATCCTCATTCTCAATGCTCAATCCTCAGTCCTCAGTTCTCAAACCTCAACCCTCAACCATCATCCCTCATCCTCAATCCTCAATACTCAATCCTCAATCCTCAATCTTCAATCCTCAATATTCAATCTTCAATAATCAATCCTCAATTCTCAATCCTCAATACTCATTCCTCAATCGTCGATCCTCATTCCCCAATCCTCAATCTTCAATCCTCAATCCTCAATCCTCAATCCTCAATCCTCAATCTTCAATCCTCAATACTCAATCTTCAATCCTCAATCCTCAATCCTCAATCCTCAATCCTCAATCCTAAATCCTCAATCCTCAATCGTCAACCATCAATCATCAATACTCAGTCTTCAATCCTCAATCCTCAATCCTCAATCGTCAATCCTCATTCTTCAATCCTCAATACGCAATCCTCAATCTTCAATCCTCAATCCTCAATCCTCAATCCTCAATTCTCAATCCTTAATCCTCAATCCTCAGACCTTAAACATCAATACTCAACCCTCAGTCCTCGTCCTCAATCTACAACAATCAATCCTCAATCCTCAACCTTCAATCATCAATATCCAATCTTCAGTCCTCAATGCTCAATCCTCAATCCTCAATCCTCAATCCTCAATGTCCAATCCGCAATACCCAATCCTCAATCTTCAATCCTCAATCCTCAGTCCTCAATCCTCAATCCTCAATACTCAATCCTCAATCCTCAGTCCTCAAACCTCAAAACTCAATCTTCAATCCTCAATACTCAATCTTCAATCCTCCGTACTCAATCCGCAATCCTCAATACTCAATCCTCAATCGTCAGGCTCCAATCCTCAATACTCAATCTTCAATCCTCAATCCTCAATCCTCAATCCTCATCCTTCAATCCTCAATACCCAATCCTCAATCTTCAATCCTCAATCCTCAATGCTCAATTCTCAAACCTCAATCCTCAGTCCTTAGTCCTGAAACCTCAATCCTCAACCCTCAGCCCTCATCCTCAATCCTCAATCCTCAATCCCCAATCTTCAATCCTCAATCCTCAGTCCTCAATCCTCAATCCTCGATCCTCAATCCTCAGTCCCCAATCCTCAATCTTCAATCCTCAATCCTCAGTCCTCGATCCTCAGTCCTCAATCCTCAATCCTCAATCCTCAATGTTCAATACGCAATACCCAATCCTCAACCTTCAATCCTCAATACTGAATCCTCAATCCTCAGTCCTCAATCCTCAATCCTCAGTCCTCAAACCTTAATCCTGAATCCTCAATCCCCAATCTTCAATCCTCAATACTCAGTCTTCAATCCTCAATCCTCAATCCTCAATCCTCAATCCTCAATCCTGATTCTTCAACCCTCAATACCCAGTCCTCAATCTTCAATCCTCAATCCTCAATCCTCAATCCTCATTCTTCAATCCTCAATACCCAATCCTCAATCTTCAATCCTCAATCCTGAATCCTCAATCCTCAATCCTCATTCTTCAATCCACAACACACAATCCTCAATCTTCAATCCTCAATCCTCAATCCTCAGACCTCAATCCTCAATCTTCAATCCTCAATACTCAATCTTCAATCCTCAATCCTCAATCCTCAATCCTCAGTCCTCATTCTTCAATCCTCATCACCCAATCCTCAATCTTCAATCCTCAATCCTCAATCCTCAATTCTCAATCCTCAATCCTCAATCCTCAGACCTCAAACATCAATACTCAACCCTCAGCCCTCGTCCTCAATCCGCAACCCTCAATCCTCAATCCTCATTCTACAATCCTCAATACCCAATCCTCAATCTTCAATCCTCAATCCTCAATCCTCAATTCCCAATCCTCAATCCTCAGTCCTCAGACCTCAAACCTCAATCCTCAACCCTCAGCCCTCATTCTCAATACTCAATCCTCAATTCTCAGTCCTCAGCACTCAAACCTCAATCCTCAATCCTCAATACTCAACACTCAATCCTCAATCCTCAATCTTCAATCCTCAATACGCAATATTCAATCCTCGATCCTCAATTCTCAATCCTCAATCTTCAATCCTCAATCCTCAATCCTCAATCCTCAATCCTCATTCTTCAATCCTCAATACCCAATCCTCAATCTTCAATCCTCAATACTCAATCCTCAATTCTCAATGCTCAATCCTCAGTCCTCAGTTCTCAAACCTCAACCCTCAACCATCAGCCTTCATCCTCAATCCTCAATACTCAATCCTCAATCCTCAATCTTCAATCCTCAATACTCAATCTTGAATAATCAATCCTCAATTCTCAATCCTCAATACTCAATACTCTATCGTCGATACTCAATCCCCTATCCTCAATCTTCAATCCTCAATCCTCAATCCTCAATCCTCAATCCTCAATCCTCAATCTTCAATCCTCAATACTCAATCTTCAATCCTCAATCCTCAATCCTCAATCCTCAATCATCAATCCTCAATCCTCAAACTTCAATCATCAATACTCAGTCTTCAATCCTCAATCCTCAATCCTCAATCCTCAATACTCATTCTTCAATCCTCAATACACAATCCTCAATCTTCAATCCTCAATCCTCAATCCTCAATTCTCAATCCTTAATCCTCAACCCTCAGACCTTAAACATCAATACTCAACCCTCAGTCCTCGTCCTCAATCCACAACAATCAATCCTCAATCCTCAATCTTCAATCATCAATATTCAATCTTCAGTCCTCAATCCTCAATCCTCAATCCTCAATCCTCAATCCTCAATGTTTACTCCGCAATACCCAATCCTCAATCTTCAATACTCAATTCTCAATCGTCAATCCTCAATCCTCAATCCTCAATTCTCAATACTCAATCCTCAATCCTCAGTCCTCAAGCCTCAAATCTCAATCTTCAATCCTCCGTCCTCAATTCTCAATCCTCAATCCTCAATCCTCAATCGTCAGGCTTCAATCCTCAATACTCAATCTTAAATCCTCAATCCTCAATCCTCAATCCTCAATCCTCATCCTTCAATCCCCAATACCCAATCATCAGTCTTCAATTCTCAATCCTCAATCCTCAATTCTCAATGCTCAATCCTCAGTCCTCAGTTCTCAAACCTCAACCCTCAACGATCATCCCTCATCCTCAATCCTCAATACTCAATCCTCAATCCTCAATCTTTAATCCTCAATATTCAATCTTCAATAATCAATCCTCAATTCTCAATCCTCAATACTCAATCCTCAATCGTCGATCCTCAATCCCCAATCCTCAATCTTCAATCCTCAATCCTCAATCCTCAATCCTCAATCCTCAATCTTCAATCCTCAATACTCAATCGTCAATCCTCAATCTTCAATCCTCAATCCTCAATCCTCGATCCTCAATCCTCAGTCCTCAGTCCCCAATACTCAATCTTCAATCCTCAATCCTCAGTCCTCGATCCTCAGTCCTCAATCCTCAATCCTCAATCCTCAATGTTCAATACGCAATACCCAATCCTCAATCTTCAATCCTCAATACTGAATCCTCAATCCTCAGTCCTCAATCCTCAATCCTCAGTCCTCAAACCTTAATCCTGAATCCTCAGTCCCCAATCTTCAATCCTCAATACTCAGTCTTCAATCCTCAATCCTCAATCCTCAATCCTCAATCCTCAATCCTCATTCTTCAATCCTCAATACCCAATCGTCAATCTTCAATCCTCAATCCTCA
The DNA here is from genome assembly GCF_051401765.1 of Calliopsis andreniformis. Lineage (NCBI taxonomy): Eukaryota > Metazoa > Arthropoda > Insecta > Hymenoptera > Andrenidae > Calliopsis > Calliopsis andreniformis. The sequence goes on along the minus strand of NW_027480639.1, from coordinate 349,011 downwards.
ATCCTCAATTCTCAATGCTCAATCCTCAGTCCTCAGTTCTGAAACCTCAACCCTCAACCATCAGCCCTCATCCTCAATCCTCAATACTCAATCCTCAATCCTCAATCTTCAATCCTCAATACTCAATCCTGATTCTTCAACCCTCAATACCCAGTCCTCAATCTTCAATCCTCAATCCTCAATCCTCAATTATCGATCCTCAATCCTCAATCCTCAATCCTCAAAACTCAAGCCTGAATCCTCAATCCTGAACACTCAACCTTCAGAACTCAGTCCTCAACAGTCAGTTGTCAATTCTCAATTATCAATATGATATAATCAATTCACAGTTTTCAATACTCAATACTCAATCTGCAATCTTCAAATCTCTATCCACAAACATCAATTCTCATCATTCAACCCTCAACACTCAGTCCCCAATCGTCAATCTTCAACACTCAATCCTCAATCCTCAATCCTCAATCCTCAATCCTCAATCTTCAATCCTCAATACTCAATCTTCAATCCTCCATCCTCAATCCTTAATCCTCGATCCTCAATCCTCAATCGTCAGGCTGCAATCCTCAATACTCAATCTTCAACCCTCAATCCTCAAACCTCATTCCTCAATCCTCATTCTTCAATCCTCATTCTTCAATCCTCAATACCCAATCCTCAATCTTCAACCTTCAATCCTCAATCCTCAATTCTCAATCGTCAATCTTCAGTCCTCAGTCCTCAAACTTCAATCGTCAACCCTCAGCCCTCATCCTCAATCCTCAATCCTCAATCTTCAATCCTCAATCCTCAATCCTCATGCCTCAACCCTCAATCCTCAATCCTCTGTCATCAAACCTCAATCCTGAATCCTCAATCCTGAATCCTCAATCTTCAGACCCCAATACTCAATATTCAATCCTCGATCCTCAATTCTAAATCCTCAATCTTCAATCCTCAATCCTCAATCCTCAATCCTCAATCCTCATCCTTCAATCCTCAATACCCAATCCTCAATCTTCAATCCTCAATACTCAATCCTCAATTCTCAATGCTCAATCCTCAGTCCTCAGTTCTCAAACCTCAACCCTCAACCATCAGCCCTCATCCTCAATCCTCAATACTCAATCCTCAATCCTCAATCTTCAATCCTCAATACCCAATCTTCAATAATCAATCCTCAATTCTCAATCCTCAATACTCAATACTCAATCGTCGATACTCAATCCCCTATCCTCAATCTTCAATCCTCAATCCTCAATCCTCAATCCTCAATCCTCAATCCTCAATCCTCAATCCTCAATACTCAATCTTCAATCCTCAATCCTCAATCCTCAATCCTCAATCTTCAATCCTCAATCCTCAATCCTCAATCCTCAATCATCAATCCTCAATCCTCAACCTTCAATCATCAATACTCAGTCTTCAATCCTCAATCCTCAATCCTCAATCCTCAATCCTCATTCTTCAATCCTCAATACACAATCCTCAATCTTCAATCCTCAATCCTCAATCCTCAATTCTCAATCCTTAATCCTCAATCCTCAGACCTTAAACATCAATACTCAACCCTCAGTCCTCGTCCTCAATCCACAACAATCAATCCTCAATCCTCAATCTTCAATCATCAATATTCTATCTTCAGTCCTCAATCCTCAATCCTCAATCCTCAATCCTCAATCCTCAATGTTCAATCCGCAATACCCAATCCTCAATCTTCAATCCTCAATCCTCAATCGTCAATCCTCAGTCCTCAATCCTCAATTCTCAATACTCAATCCTCAATCCTCAGTCCTCAAGCCTCAAATCTCAATCTTCAATCCTCAATACTCAATCTTCAATCCTCCGTCCTCAATTCTCAATCCTCAATCCTCAATCCTCAATCGTCAGGCTTCAATCCTCAATACTCAATCTTCAATCCTCAATCCTCAATCCTCAATCCTCAATCCTCATCCTTCAATCCCCAATACCCAATCCTCAATCTTCAATCCTCAATCCTCAATCCTCAATTCTCAATGCTCAATCCTCAGTCCTCAGTTCTCAAACCTCAACCCTCAACCATCATCCCTCATCCTCAATCCTCAATACTCAATCCTCAATACTCAATCTTCAATCCTCAATATTCAATCTTCAAAAATCAATCCTCAATTCTCAATCCTCAATACACAATCCTCAATCGTCGATCCTCAATCCCCAATCCTCAATCTTCAATCCTCAAACCTCAATCCTCAATCCTCAATCCTCAATCTTCAATCCTCAATACTCAATCTTCAATCCTCAATCCTCAATCCTCAATCCTCAATCCTCAATCCTCAATCCTCAATCCTCAACCATCAATCATCAATACTCAGTCTTCAATCCTCAATCCTCAATCCTCAATCGTCATTCCTCATTCTTCAATCCTCAATACGCAATCCTCAATCTTCAATCCTCAATCCTCAATCCTCAATTCTCAATCCTTAATCCTCAATCCTCAGACCTTAAACATCACTACTCAACCCTCAGTCCTCGTCCTCAATCTACAACAATCAATCCTAAATCCTCAATCTTCAATCATCAATGTCCAATCTTCAGTCCTCAATGCTCAATCCTCAACCCTCAATCCTCAATGTCCAATCCGCAATACCCAATCCTCAATCTTCAATCCTCAATCCTCAGTCCTCAATCCTCAATCCTCAATACTCAATCCTCAATCCTCAGTCCTCAAACCTCAAAACTCAATCTTCAATCCTCAATACTCAATCTTCAATCCTCCGTACTCAATCCGCAATCCTCAATCCTCAATCCTCAATCGTCAGGCTCCAGTCCTCAATACTCAATCTTCAATCCTAAATCCTCAATCCTCAATCCCTATCCTTCAATCCTCAATACCCAATCCTCAATCTTCAATCCTCAATCCTCAATCCTCAATTCTCAAACTTCAATCCTCAGTCCTTAGTCCTGAAACCTCAATCCTCAACCCTCAGCCCTCATCCTCAATCCTCAATCCTCAATCCTCAATCCTCAATCCTCAATCCTCAGTCCTCAATCCTCAATCCTCGATCTTCAATCCTCAGTCCCCAATCCTCAACCTTCAATCCTCAATCCTCAGTCCTCGATCCTCAGTCCTCAATCATCAATCCTCAATCCTCAATGTTCAATACGCAATACCCAATCCTCAATCTTCAATCCTCAATACTGAATCCTCAATCCTCAGTCCGCAATCCTCAATCCTCAGTCCTCAAACCTTAATCCTGAATCCTCAATCCCCAATCTTCAATCCTCAATACTCAGTCTTCAATCCTCAATACTCAATCCTCAATCCTCAATCCTCAATCCTGATTCTTCAACCCTCAATACCCAGTCCTCAATCTTCAATCCTCAATCCTCAATCCTCAATCCTCATTCTTCAAACCTCAATACCCAATCCTCAATCTTCAATCCTCAATCCTGAATCCTCAATCCTCAATCCTCATTCTTCAATCCTCAACACACAATCCTCAATCTTCAATCCTCAATCCTCAATCCTCAGACCTCAATCCTCAATCTTCAATACTCAATACTCAATCTTCAATCCTCCGTACTCAATCCGCAATCCTCAATCCTCAATCCTCAATCGTCAGGCTCCAGTCCTCAATACTCAATCTTCAATCCTAAATCCTCAATCCTCAATCCCTATCCTTCAATCCTCAATACCCAATCCTCATTCTTCAATCCTCATCACCCAATCCTCAATCTTCAATCCTCAATCCTCAGTCCTCAATTCTCAATCCTCAATCCTCAATCCTCAGACCTCAAACATCAATACTCAACCCTCAGTCCTCGTCCTCAATCCGCAACCCTCAATCCTCAATCCTCATTCTACAATCCTCAATACCCAATCCTCAATCTTCAATCCTCAATCCTCAATCCTCAATTCCCAATCCTCAATCCTCAGTCCTCAGACCTCAAACCTCAATCCTCAACCCTCAGCCCTCATTCTCAATACTCAATCCTCAATTCTCAGTCCTCAGCACTCAAACCTCAATCCTCAATCCTCAATACTCAACACTCAATCCTCAATCCTCAATCTTCAATCCTCAATACGCAATATTCAATCCTCGATCCTCAATTCTCAATCCTCAATCTTCAATCCTCAATCCTCAATCCTCAATCCTCAATCCTCATTCTTCAATCCTCAATACCCAATCCTCAATCTTCAATCCTCAATACTCAATCCTCAATTCTCAATGCTCAATCCTCAGTCCTCAGTTCTCAAACCTCAACCCTCAACCATCAGCCTTCATCCTCAATCCTCAATACTCAATCCTCAATCCTCAATCTTCAATCCTCAATACTCAATCTTGAATAATCAATCCTCAATTCTCAATCCTCAATACTCAATACTCTATCGTCGATACTCAATCCCCTATCCTCAATCTTCAATCCTCAATCCTCAATCCTCAATCCTCAATCCTCAATCCTCAATCTTCAATCCTCAATACTCAATCTTCAATCCTCAATCCTCAATCCTCAATCCTCAATCATCAATCCTCAATCCTCAAACTTCAATCATCAATACTCAGTCTTCAATCCTCAATCCTCAATCCTCAATCCTCAATACTCATTCTTCAATCCTCAATACACAATCCTCAATCTTCAATCCTCAATCCTCAATCCTCAATTCTCAATCCTTAATCCTCAACCCTCAGACCTTAAACATCAATACTCAACCCTCAGTCCTCGTCCTCAATCCACAACAATCAATCCTCAATCCTCAATCTTCAATCATCAATATTCAATCTTCAGTCCTCAATCCTCAATCCTCAATCCTCAATCCTCAATCCTCAATGTTCACTCCGCAATACCCAATCCTCAATCTTCAATACTCAATTCTCAATCGTCAATCCTCAATCCTCAATCCTCAATTCTCAATACTCAATCCTCAATCCTCAGTCCTCAAGCCTCAAATCTCAATCTTCAATCCTCCGTCCTCAATTCTCAATCCTCAATCCTCAATCCTCAATCGTCAGGCTTCAATCCTCAATACTCAATCTTAAATCCTCAATCCTCAATCCTCAATCCTCAATCCTCATCCTTCAATCCCCAATACCCAATCATCAGTCTTCAATTCTCAATCCTCAATCCTCAATTCTCAATGCTCAATCCTCAGTCCTCAGTTCTCAAACCTCAACCCTCAACGATCATCCCTCATCCTCAATCCTCAATACTCAATCCTCAATCCTCAATCTTTAATCCTCAATATTCAATCTTCAATAATCAATCCTCAATTCTCAATCCTCAATACTCAATCCTCAATCGTCGATCCTCAATCCCCAATCCTCAATCTTCAATCCTCAATCCTCAATCCTCAATCCTCAATCCTCAATCTTCAATCCTCAATACTCAATCGTCAATCCTCAATCTTCAATCCTCAATCCTCAATCCTCGATCCTCAATCCTCAGTCCTCAGTCCCCAATACTCAATCTTCAATCCTCAATCCTCAGTCCTCGATCCTCAGTCCTCAATCCTCAATCCTCAATCCTCAATGTTCAATACGCAATACCCAATCCTCAATCTTCAATCCTCAATACTGAATCCTCAATCCTCAGTCCTCAATCCTCAATCCTCAGTCCTCAAACCTTAATCCTGAATCCTCAGTCCCCAATCTTCAATCCTCAATACTCAGTCTTCAATCCTCAATCCTCAATCCTCAATCCTCAATCCTCAATCCTCATTCTTCAATCCTCAATACCCAATCGTCAATCTTCAATCCTCAATCCTCAATCCTCAATTCTCAATGCTCAATCCTCAGTCCTCAGTTCTGAAACCTCAACCCTCAACCATCAGCCCTCATCCTCAATCCTCAATACTCAATCCTCAATCCTCAATCTTCAATCCTCAATACTCAATCCTGATTCTTCAACCCTCAATACCCAGTCCTCAATCTTCAATCCTCAATCCTCAATCCTCAATTATCGATCCTCAATCCTCAATCCTCAATCCTCAAAACTCAAGCCTGAATCCTCAATCCTGAACACTCAACCTTCAGAACTCAGTCCTCAACAGTCAGTTGTCAATTCTCAATTATCAATATGATATAATCAATTCACAGTTTTCAATACTCAATACTCAATCTGCAATCTTCAAATCTCTATCCACAAACATCAATTCTCATCATTCAACCCTCAACACTCAGTCCCCAATCGTCAATCTTCAACACTCAATCCTCAATCCTCAATCCTCAATCTTCAATCCTCAATACTCAATCTTCAATCCTCCATCCTCAATCCTTAATCCTCGATCCTCAATCCTCAATCGTCAGGCTGCAATCCTCAATACTCAATCTTCAACCCTCAATCCTCAAACCTCATTCCTCAATCCTCATTCTTCAATCCTCATTCTTCAATCCTCAATACCCAATCCTCAATCTTCAACCTTCAATCCTCAATCCTCAATTCTCAATCCTCAATCTTCAGTCCTCAGTCCTCAAACTTCAATCGTCAACCCTCAGCCCTCATCCTCAATCCTCAATCCTCAATCTTCAATCCTCAATCCTCAATCCTCGTGCCTCAACCCTCAATCCTCAATCCTCTGTCATCAAACCTCAATCCTGAATCCTCAATCCTGAATCCTCAATCTTCAGACCCCAATACTCAATATTCAATCCTCGATCCTCAATTCTAAATCCTCAATCTTCAATCCTCAATCCTCAATCCTCAATCCTCAATCCTCATCCTTCAATCCTCAATACCCAATCCTCAATCTTCAATCCTCAATACTCAATCCTCAATTCTCAATGCTCAATCCTCAGTCCTCAGTTCTCAAACCTCAACCCTCAACCATCAGCCCTCATCCTCAATCCTCAATACTCAATCCTCAATCCTCAATCTTCAATCCTCAATACTCAATCTTCAATAATCAATCCTCAATTCTCAATCCTCAATACTCAATACTCAATCGTCGATACTCAATCCCCTATCCTCAATCTTCAATCCTCAATCCTCAATCCTCAATCCTCAATCCTCAATCCTCAATCCTCAATCCTCAATACTCAATCTTCAATCCTCAATCCTCAATCCTCAATCCTCAATCTTCAATCCTCAATCCTCAATCCTCAATCCTCAATCATCAATCCTCAATCCTCAACCTTCAATCATCAATACTCAGTCTTCAATCCTCAATCCTCAATCCTCAATCCTCAATCCTCATTCTTCAATCCTCAATACACAATCCTCAATCTTCAATCCTCAATCCTCAATCCTCAATTCTCAATCCTTAATCCTCAATCCTCAGACCTTAAACATCAATACTCAACCCTCAGTCCTCGTCCTCAATCCACAACAATCAATCCTCAATCCTCAATCTTCAATCATCAATATTCTATCTTCAGTCCTCAATCCTCAATCCTCAATCCTCAATCCTCAATCCTCAATGTTCAATCCGCAATACCCAATCCTCAATCTTCAATCCTCAATCCTCAATCGTCAATCCTCAGTCCTCAATCCTCAATTCTCAATACTCAATCCTCAATCCTCAGTCCTCAAGCCTCAAATCTCAATCTTCAATCCTCAATACTCAATCTTCAATCCTCCGTCCTCAATTCTCAATCCTCAATCCTCAATCCTCAATCGTCAGGCTTCAATCCTCAATACTCAATCTTCAATCCTCAATCCTCAATCCTCAATCCTCAATCCTCATCCTTCAATCCCCAATACCCAATCCTCAATCTTCAATCCTCAATCCTCAATCCTCAATTCTCAATGCTCAGTCCTCAGTCCTCAGTTCTCAAACCTCAACCCTCAACCATCATCCCTCATCCTCAATCCTCAATACTCAATCCTCAATACTCAATCTTCAATCCTCAATATTCAATCTTCAAAAATCAATCCTCAATTCTCAATCCTCAATACACAATCCTCAATCGTCGATCCTCAATCCCCAATCCTCAATCTTCAATCCTCAAACCTCAATCCTCAATCCTCAATCCTCAATCTTCAATCCTCAATACTCAATCTTCAATCCTCAATCCTCAATCCTCAATCCTCAATCCTCAATCCTCAATCCTCAATCCTCAACCATCAATCATCAATACTCAGTCTTCAATCCTCAATCCTCAATCCTCAATCGTCATTCCTCATTCTTCAATCCTCAATACGCAATCCTCAATCTTCAATCCTCAATCCTCAATCCTCAATTCTCAATCCTTAATCCTCAATCCTCAGACCTTAGACATCAATACTCAACCCTCAGTCCTCGTCCTCAATCTACAACAATCAATCCTAAATCCTCAATCTTCAATCATCAATGTCCAATCTTCAGTCCTCAATGCTCAATCCTCAACCCTCAATCCTCAATGTCCAATCCGCAATACCCAATCCTCAATCTTCAATCCTCAATCCTCAGTCCTCAATCCTCAATCCTCAATACTCAATCCTCAATCCTCAGTCCTCAAACCTCAAAACTCAATCTTCAATCCTCAATACTCAATCTTCAATCCTCCGTACTCAATCCGCAATCCTCAATCCTCAATCCTCAATCGTCAGGCTCCAGTCCTCAATACTCAATCTTCAATCCTAAATCCTCAATCCTCAATCCCTATCCTTCAATCCTCAATACCCAATCCTCAATCTTCAATCCTCAATCCTCAATCCTCAATTCTCAAACTTCAATCCTCAGTCCTTAGTCCTGAAACCTCAATCCTCAACCCTCAGCCCTCATCCTCAATCCTCAATCCTCAATCCTCAATCCTCAATCCTCAATCCTCAGTCCTCAATCCTCAATCCTCGATCTTCAATCCTCAGTCCCCAATCCTCAACCTTCAATCCTCAATCCTCAGTCCTCGATCCTCAGTCCTCAATCATCAATCCTCAATCCTCAATGTTCAATACGCAATACCCAATCCTCAATCTTCAATCCTCAATACTGAATCCTCAATCCTCAGTCAGCAATCCTCAATCCTCAGTCCTCAAACCTTAATCCTGAATCCTCAATCCCCAATCTTCAATCCTCAATACTCAGTCTTCAATCCTCAATACTCAATCCTCAATCCTCAATCCTCAATCCTGATTCTTCAACCCTCAATACCCAGTCCTCAATCTTCAATCCTCAATCCTCAATCCTCAATCCTCATTCTTCAAACCTCAATACCCAATCCTCAATCTTCAATCCTCAATCCTGAATCCTCAATCCTCAATCCTCATTCTTCAATCCTCAACACACAATCCTCAATCTTCAATCCTCAATCCTCAATCCTCAGACCTCAATCCTCAATCTTCAATCCTCAATACTCAATCTTCAATCCTCAATCCTCAATCCTCAATCCTCAATCCTCAGTCCTCATTCTTCAATCCTCATCACCCAATCCTCAATCTTCAATCCTCAATCCTCAATCCTCAATTCTCAATGCTCAATCCTCAGTCCTCAGTTCTCAAACCTCAACCCTCAACCGTCATCCCTCATCCTCAATCCTCAATACTCAATCCTCAATACTCAATCTTCAATCCTCAATATTCAATCTTCAAAAATCAATCCTCAATTCTCAATCCTCAATACACAATCCTCAATCGTCGATCCTCAATCCCCAATCCTCAATCTTCAATCCTCAATCCTCAATCCTCAATCCTCAATCCTCAATCTTCAATCCTCAATACTCAATCTTCAATCCTCAATCCTCAATCCTCAATCCTCAATCCTCAATCCTCAATCCTCAATCCTCAACCATCAATCATCAATACTCAGTCTTCAATCCTCAATCCTCAATCCTCAATCGTCATTCCTCATTCTTCAATCCTCAATACGCAATCCTCAATCTTCAATCCTCAATCCTCAATCCTCAATTCTCAATCCTTAATCCTCAATCCTCAGACCTTAAACATCAATACTCAACCCTCAGTCCTCGTCCTCAATCTACAACAATCAATCCTCAATCCTCAATCTTCAATCATCAATATCCAATCTTCAGTCCTCAATGCTCAATCCTCAACCCTCAATCCTCAATGTCCAATCCGCAATACCCAATCCTCAATCTTCAATCCTCAATCCTCAGTCCTCAATCCTCAATCCTCAATACTCAATCCTCAATCCTCAGTCCTCAAACCTCAAAACTCAATCTTCAATCCTCAATACTCAATCTTCAATCCTCCGTACTCAATCCGCAATCCTCAATCCTCAATCCTCAATCGTCAGGCTCCAGTCCTCAATACTCAATCTTCAATCCTAAATCCTCAATCCTCAATCCCTATCCTTCAATCCTCAATACCCAATCCTCAATCTTCAATCCTCAATCCTCAATCCTCAATTCTCAAACCTCAATCCTCAGTCCTTAGTCCTGAAACCTCAATCCTCAACCCTCAGCCCTCATCCTCAATCCTCAATCCTCAATCCTCAATCCTCAATCCTCAATCCTCAGTCCTCAATCCTCAATCCTCGATCTTCAATCCTCAGTCCCCAATCCTCAACCTTCAATCCTCAATCCTCAGTCCTCGATCCTCAGTCCTCAATCATCAATCCTCAATCCTCAATGTTCAATATGCAATACCCAATCCTCAATCTTCAATCCTCAATACTGAATCCTCAATCCTCAGTCCGCAATCCTCAATCCTCAGTCCTCAAACCTTAATCCTGAATCCTCAATCCCCAATCTTCAATCCTCAATACTCAGTCTTCAATCCTCAATACTCAATCCTCAATCCTCAATCCTCAATCCTGATTCTTCAACCCTCAATACCCAGTCCTCAATCTTCAATCCTCAATCCTCAATCCTCAATCCTCATTCTTCAAACCTCAATACCCAATCATCAATCTTCAATCCTCAATCCTGAATCCTCAATCCTCAATCCTCATTCTTCAATCCTCAACACACAATCCTCAATCTTCAATCCTCAATCCTCAATCCTCAGACCTCAATCCTCAATCTTCAATCCTCAATACTCAATCTTCAATCCTCAATCCTCAATCCTCAGTCCTCAATCCTCAGTCCTCATTCTTCAATCCTCATCACCCAATCCTCAATCTTCAATCCTCAATCCTCAATCCTCAATTCTCAAACCTCAATCCTCAATCCTCAGACCTCAAACATCAATACTCAACCCTCAGTCCTCGTCCTCAATCCGCAACCGTCAATCCTCAATCCTCATTCTACAATCCTCAATACCCAATCCTCAATCTTCAATCCTCAAACCTCAATCCTCAATTCTCAATCCTCAATCCTCAGTCCTCAGTCCTCAAACCTCAATCCTCAACCCTCAGCCCTCATTCTCAATACTCAATCCTCAATTCTCAGTCCTCAGCACTCAAACCTCAATCCTCAATCCTCAATACTCAACACTCAATCCTCAATCCTCAATCTTCAATCCTCAATGCTCAATATTCAATCCTCGATCCTCAATTCTCAATCCTCAATCTTCAATCCTCAATCCTCAATCCTCAATCCTCAATCCTCATTCTTCAATCCTCAATACCCAATCCTCAATCTTCAATCCTCAATACTCAATCCTCAATTCTCAATGCTCAATCCTCAGTCCTCAGTTCTCAAACCTCAACCCTCAACCCTCAACCATCAGCCCTCATCCTCAATACTCAATACTCAATCCTCAATCCTCAATCTTCAATCCTCAGTACTCAATCTTCAATAATCAATCCTCAATTCTCAATCCTCAATACTCAATACTCAATCGTCGATACTCAATCCCCTATCCTCAATCTTCAATCCTCGATCCTCAATCCTCAATCCTCAATCCTCAATCCTCAATACTCAATCTTCAATCCTCAATCCTCAATCCTCAATCCTCAATCCTCAATCCTCAATCCTCAATCCTCAATCCTCAACCATCAATCATCAATACTCAGTCTTCAATCCTCAATCCTCAATCCTCAATCGTCAATCCTCATTCTTCAATCCTCAATACGCAATCCTCAATCTTCAATCCTCAATCCTCAATCCTCAATTCTCAATCCTTAATCCTCAATCCTCAGACCTTAAACATCAATACCCAACCCTCAGTCCTCGTCCTCAATCTACAACAATCAATCCTCAATCCTCAATCTTCAATCATCAATATCCAATCTTCAGTCCTCAATGCTCAATACTCAATCCTCAATCCTCAATCCTCAATGTCCAATCCTCAATACCCAATCCTCAATCTTCAATCCTCAATCCTCAGTCCTCAATCCTCAATCCTCAACACTAAATCCTCAGTCCTCAGTCCTCAAACCTCAAAACTCAATCTTCAATCCTCAATACTCAATCTTCAATCCTCCGTACTCAATCCGCAATCCTCAATCCTCAATCCTCAATCGTCAGGCTCCAATCCTCAATACTCAATCTTCAATCCTCAATACTCAATCCTCAATCCTCATCCTTCAATCCTCAATACCCAATCCTCAATCTTCAATCCTCAATCCTCAATCCTCAATTCTCAAACTTCATTCCTCAGTCCTTAGTCCTGAAACCTCAATCCTCAACCCTCAGCCCTCATCCTCAATCCTCAATCCTCAATCCTCAATCCTCAATCCTCAATCCTCAGTCCTCAATCCTCAATCCTCGATCTTCAATCCTCAGTCCCCAATCCTCAATCTTCAATCCTCAATCCTCAGTCCTCGATCCTCAGTCCTCAATCCTCAATCCTCAATGCTCAATGTTCAATACGCAATACTCAATCCTCAATCTTCAATCCTCAATCCTCAATCCTTAATCCTCAGTCCTCATTCTTCAATCCTCATCACCCAATCCTCAATCTTCAATCCTCAATCCTCAATCCTCAATTCTCAATCCTCAATCCTCAATCCTCAGACCTCAAACATCAATACTCAACCCTCAGTCCTCGTCCTCAATCCGCATCCCGCAATCCTCAATCCTCATTCTACAATCCTCAATACCCAATCCTCAATCTTCAATCCTCAATCCTCAATCCTCAATTCTCAATCCTCAATCCTCAGTCCTCAGTCCTCAAACCTCAATCCTCAACCCTCAGCCCTCATTCTCAATACTCAATCCTCAATTCTCAGTCCTCAGCACTCAAACCTCAATCCTCAATCCTCAATAGTCAACACTCAATCCTCAATCCTCAATCTTCAATCCTCAATACTCAATATTCAATCCTCGATCCTCAATTCTCAATCCTCAATCTTCAATCCTCAATCCTCAATCCTCAATCCTCAATCCTCATTCTTCAATCCTCAATACCCAATCCTCAATCTTCAATCCTCAATACTCAATCCTCAATTCTCAATGCTCAATCCTCAGTCCTCAGTTCTCAAACCTCAACCCTCAATCATCAGCCCTCATCCTCAATCCTCAATACTCAATCCTCAATCCTCAATCTTCAATCCTCAATACTCAATCTTCAATAATCAATCCTCAATTCTCAATCCTCAATACTCAATACTCAATCGTCGATACTCAATCCCCTATCCTCAATCTTCAATCCTCAATCCTCAATCCTCAATCCTCAATCCTCAATCCTCAATCTTCAATCCTCAATACTCAATCTTCAATCCTCAATCCTCAATCCTCAATCCTCAATCATCAATCCTCAATCCTCAACCTTCAATCATCAATACTCAGTCTTCAATCCTCAATCCTCAATCCTCAATCCTCAATACTCATTCTTCAATCCTCAATACACAATCCTCAATCTTCAATCCTCAATCCTCAATCCTCAATTCTCAATCCTTAATCCTCAATCCTCTGACCTTAAACATCAATACTCAACCCTCAGTCCTCGTCCTCAATCCACAACAATCAATCCTCAATCCTCAACCTTCAATCATCAATATTCAATCTTCAGTCCTCAATCCGCAATACCCAATCCTCAATCTTCAATCCTCAATCCTCAATCGTCAATCCTCAATCCTCAGTCCTCAATTCTCAATACTCAATCCTCAATCCTCAGTTCTCAAGCCTCAAATCTCAATTTTCAATCCTCCGTCCTCAATTCTCAATCCTCAATCCTCAATCCTCAATCGTCAGGCTTCAATCCTCAATACTCAATCTTAAATCCTCAATCCTCAATCCTCAATCCTCAATCCTCATCCTTCAATCCCCAATACCCAATCATCAGTCTTCAATCCTCAATCCTCAATCCTCAATTCTCAATGCTCAATCCTCAGTCCTCAGTTCTCAAACCTCAACCCTCAACCATCATCCCTCATCCTCAATCCTCAATACTCAATCTTCAATCCTCAATCTTCAATCCTCAATATTCAATCTTCAATAATCAATCCTCAATTCTCAATCCTCAATACTCAATCCTCAATCGTCGATCCTCAATCCCCAATCCTCAATCTTCAATCCTCAATCCTCAATCCTCAATCCTCAATCCTCAATCTTCAATCCTCAATACTCAATCGTCAATCCTCAATCCTCAGTCCCCAATCCTCAATCTTCAATCCTCAATCCTCAGTCCTCGATCCTCAGTCCTCAATCCTCATTCCTCAATCCTCAATGTTCAATACGCAATACCCAATCCTCAATCTTCAATCCTCAATACTGAATCCTCAATCCTCAGTCCTCAATCGTCAATCCTTAGTCCTCAAACCTTAATCCTGAATCCTCAATCCCCAATCTTCAATCCTCAACACTCAGTCTTCAATCCTCAATCCTCAATCCTCAATCCTCAATCCTCAATCCTCATTCTTCAATCCTCAATACCCAATCGTCAATCTTCAATCCTCAATCCTCTATCCTCAATTCTCAATGCTCAATCCTCAGTCCTCAGTTCTGAAACCTCAACCCTCAACCATCAGCCCTCATCCTCAATCCTCAATACTCAATCCTCAATCCTCAATCTTCAATCCTCAATACTCAATCCTGATTCTTCAACCCTCAATACCCAGTCCTCAATCTTCAATCCTCAATCCTCAATCCTCAATTATCGATCCTCAATCCTCAATCCTCAATCCTTAAAACTCAAGCCTGAATCCTCAACCCTGAATCCTCAACCTTCAGAACTCAGTCCTCAACAATCAGTTGTCAATTCTCAATTATCAATATAATATAATCAATTCACAGTTTTCAATACTCAATACTCAATCTGCAATCTTCAAATCTCTATCCACAAACATCAATTCTCATCATTCAACACTCAACACTCAGTCCCCAATCCTCAATCTTCAACACTCAATCCTCAATCCTCAATCCTCAATCCTCAATCTTCAATCCTCAATACTCAATCTTCAATCCTCCATCCTCAATCCTTAATCCTCAATCCTCAATCCTCAATCGTCAGGCTGCAGTCCTCAATACTCAATCTTCAACCCTCAATCCTCAATCCTCATTCCTCAATCCTCATTCTTCAATCCTCATTCTTCAATCCTCAATACCCAATCCTCAATCTTCAATCTTCAATCCTCAATCCTCAATTCTCAATCGTCAATCCTCAGTCCTCAGTCCTCAAAATTCAATCGTCAACCCTCAGCCCTCATCCTCAATCCTCAATCCTCAATCTTCAATCCTCTATCCTCAATCCTCATGCCTCAATCCTCAATCCTCAATCCTCTGTCATCAAACCTCAATCCTGAATCCTCAATCCTGAATCCTCAATCTTCAGACCTCAGACCAGAACAATCAGATGTCAGTCCTCAATCCTCAATAGAATATTATCAATTCACAGTATTCAATACTCAATACTCAATCTGCAATCTTCAAATTTCTATCCACAAACATCAATTCTCATCACTCAAATCTCAACACTCAGTCCCCAATCCTCAATCTTCAACACTCAATCCTCAATCCTGAATCCTCAATCCTCAATCTTCAATCCTCAATACCCAATCTTCAATCCTCCATCCTCAATCCTTAATCCTCAATCCTCAATCCTCAATCGTCAGGCTTCAATCCTCAATACTCAATCTTCAACCCTCAATCCTCAATCCTCATTCCTCAATCCTCATTATTCAATCCTCATTCTTCAATCCTCAATACCCAATCCTCAATCTTCAATCTTCAATCCTCAGTCCTCAATTCGCAATCCTCAATCCTCAGTCCTCAGTCCTCAAACTTCAATCGTCAACCCTCAGCCCTCATCCTCAATCCTCAATCCTCAATCTTCAATCCTCAATCCTCAATCCTCATGCGTCAACACTCAATCCTCAATCCTCTGTCATCAAACCTCAATCCTGAATCCTCAATCCTGAGTCCTCAATCTTCAGACCTCAGACCTGAACAATCAGATCTCAGTCCTCAATCGTCAATAGAATATTATCAATTCACAGTTTTCAATACTCAATACTAAATCTGCAATCTTCAAATTTCTATCCACAAACATCAATTCTCATCACTCGAATCTCAACACTCAGTCCCCAATCCTCAATCGTCAATCCCCAATCCTCAATCCTCAATCTTCAATCATCTATACGAAATCCTCAATCCTCAATCCTCATTCTACAATCCTCAATACCCAATCCTCAATCTTCAATCCTCAATCCTCAATCCTCAATTCTCTATCCTCAATCCTCAGTCCTCAGTCCTCAAACCTCAATCCTCAACCCTCAGCCCTCATCCTCAATCCTCAATCCTCAATCCTCAATCCTCAATCCTCAATCCTCAGTCCTCAATCCTCAATCCTCGATCTTCAATCCTCAGTCCCCAATCCCCAATCTTCAATCCTCAATCCCCAGTCCTCGATCCTCAGTCCTCGATCCTCAATCCTCAATCCTCAATGTACAATACGCAATACCCAATCCTCAATCTTCAATCCTCAATACTGAATCCTCAATCCTCAGTCCTCAATCCTCAATCCTCAGTCCTCAAACCTTAATCCTGAATCCTCAATCCCCAATCTTCAATCCTCAATACTCAGTCTTCAATCCTCAATCCTCAATCCTCAACCCTCAATCCTCAATCCTGATTCTTCAACCCTCAATACCCAGTCCTCAATCTTCAATCCTCAATCCTCAATCCTCAATCCTCATTCTTCTATCCTCAATACCCAATCCTCAATCTTCAATCCTCAATCCTGAATCCTCAATCCTCAATCCTCATTCTTCAATCCTCAACACACAATCCTCAATCTTCAATCCTCAATCCTCAATCCTCAGACCTCAATCCTCAATCTTCAATCCTCAATACTCAATCTTCAATCCTCAATCCTCAATCCTCAATCCTCAGTCCTCATTCTTCAATCCTCATCACCCAATCCTCAATCTTCAATCCTCAATCCTCAATCCTCAATTCTCAATCCTCAATCCTAAATCCTCAGACCTCAAGCATCAATACTCAACCCTCAGTCCTCGTCCTCAATCCGCAACCCTCAATCCTCAATCCTCATTCTACAATCCTCAATACCCAATCCTCAATCTTCAATCCTCAATCCTCAATCCTCAATTCTCAATCCCCAATCCTCAGTCCTCAGTCCTCAAACCTCAATCCTCAACCCTCAGCCCTCATTCTCAATCCTCAATCCTCAATTCTCAGTCCTCAGCACTCAAACCTCAATCCTCGATCCTCAATACTCAACACTCAATCCTCAATCCTCAATCTTCAATCCTCAATACTCAATATTCAATCCTCGATCCTCAATTCTCAATCCTCAATCTTCAATCCTCAATCCTCAATCCTCAATCCTCAATCCTCATTCTTCAATCCTCAATACCCAATCCTCAATCTTCAATCCTCAATACTCAATCATCAATTCTCAATGCTCAATCCTCAGTCCTCAGTTCTCAAACCTCAACCCTCAACCATCAGCCCTCATCCTCAATCCTCAATACTCAATCCTCAATCCTCAATCTTCAATCCTCAATACTCAATCTTCAATAATCATTCCTCAATTCTCAATCCTCAATACTCAATACTCAGTCGTCGATACTCAATCCCCTATCCTCAATCTTCAATCCTCAATCCTCAATCCTCAATTCTCAATCCTCAATCCTCAGTCCTCAGTCCTCAAACCTCAATCCTCAAACCTCAGCCCTCATTCTCAATCCTCAATCTGCAATTCTCAGTCCTCAGAACTCAAACCTCAATCCTCAACCTTGAGACCTCATCCTCAGTCCTCAATTATCAATCCACAATCCTCAATCTTCAATCCTCAATACTCAATCTTCTATCCTCAGTCCTCAGTCCTCTAACCTCAATTATGAATCCTCAATGCTCTATCTTCAATCCTCAACCTTCAGTCCTCAATACTCAACTATCAGTCCTCAATTCTCAATACTCAATCCTCAATCCTCAATCTCCAATCCTAAATCCTCAATCCTCAATCCTCAATCATCAATCCTAATTCTACAATCCACAATACCCAATCCTCAATCTTCAATGCTCAATCCTCAGTCCTCAATTCTCAATCCTCAATCCTCAGTCCTCAGTCCTCAAACCTCAATCCTCAACCCTCAGCCCTCATTCTCAATCCTCAATCCTCAATTCTCAGTCCTCAGCCCTCAAACCTCAATCCTCAACCCTCCATTCTCAACACTCAATCCTCAATCCTCAATTTTCAATCCTCAATACTCAATATTCAATCCTCGATCCTCAATTCTCAATCCTCAATCTTCAAACCTCAATCCTCAATCCTCAATCCTCAATCCTCATTCTTCAATCCTCAATACCCAATCCTCAATCTTCAATCCTCAATCCTCAATCCTCAATTCTCAATGCTCAATCCTCAGTCCTCAGTTCTCAAACCTCAACCCTCAACCTTCAGCCTTCATCCTCAATCCTCAATACTCAAACCTCAATCCTCAATATTCAATCCTCAATACTCAATCTTCAATAATCAATCCTCAATTCTCAATCCTCAATACTCAATACTCAATCGTCGATACTCAATCCCCTATCCTCAATCTTCAATCCTCAATCCTCAATCCTCAATCCTCAATCCTCAACCTTCAATCCTCAATCCTCAATCCTCATGCCTCAACACTCAATCCTCAATCCTCTGTCATCAAACCTCAATCCTGAATCCTCAATCCTGAGTCCTCAATCTAGAGACCTCAGACCTGAACAATCAGATCTCAGTCCTCAATCGTCAATAGAATATTATCAATTCACAGTTTTCAATACTCAATACTAAATCTGCAATCTTCAAATTTCTATCCACAAACATCAATTCTCATCACTCGAATCTCAACACTCAGTCCCCAATCCTCAATCGACAATCCCCAATCCTCAATCCTCAATCTTCAATCATCTATACGAAATCCTCAATCCTCAATCCTCAATCCTCAATACTCAATCCTCAATTTTCAATCCTCAATACTCAATCTTCAATCCTCAATCCTCAATCCTCAATCCTCAATCCTCAATCCTCAATCCTCATTCTACAATCCTCAATACCCAATCCTCAATCTTCAATCCTCAATCCTCAATCCTCAATTCTCTATCCTCAATCCTCAGTCCTCAGTCCTCAAACCTCAATCCTCAACCCTCAGCCCTCACCCTCAATCCTCAATCCTCAATCCTCAATCCTCAATCCTCAATCCTCAGTCCTCAATCCTCAATCCTCGATCTTCAATCCTCAGTCCCCAATCCCCAATCTTCAATCCTCAATCCTCAGTCCTCGATCCTCAGTCCTCGATCCTCAATCCTCAATCCTCAATGTACAATACGCAATACCCAATCCTCAATCTTCAATCCTCAATACTGAATCCTCAATCCTCAGTCCTCAATCCTCAATCCTCAGTCCTCAAACCTTAATCCTGAATCCTCAATCCCCAATCTTCAATCCTCAATACTCAGTCTTCAATCCTCAATCCTCAATCCTCAACCCTCAATCCTCAATCCTGATTCTTCAACCCTCAATACCCAGTCCTCAATCTTCAATCCTCAATCCTCAATCCTCAATCCTCATTCTTCTATCCTCAATACCCAATCCTCAATCTTCAATCCTCAATCCTGAATCCTCAATCCTCAATCCTCATTCTTCAATCCTCAACACACAATCCTCAATCTTCAATGCTCAATCCTCAATCCTCAGACCTCAATCCTCAATCTTCAATCCTCAATACTCAATCTTCAATCCTCAATCCTCAATCCTCAATCCTCAGTCCTCATTCTTCAATCCTCATCACCCAATCCTCAATCTTCAATCCTCAATCCTCAATCCTCAATTCTCAATCCTCAATCCTAAATCCACAGACCTCAAGCATCAATACTCAACCCTCAGTCCTCGTCCTCAATCCGCAACCCTCAATCCTCAATCCTCATTTTACAATCCTCAATACCCAATCCTCAATCTTCAATCCTCAATCCTCAATCCTCAATTCTCAATCCTCAATCCTCAGTCCTCAGTCCTCAAACCTCAATCCTCAACCCTCAGCCCTCATTCTCAATCCTCAATCCTCAATTCTCAGTCCTCAGCACTCAAACCTCAATCCTCAATCCTCAATACTCAACACTCAATCCTCAATCCTCAATCTTCAATCGTCAATACTCAATATTCAATCCTCGATCCTCAATTCTCAATCCTCAATCTTCAATCCTCAATCCTCAATCCTCAATCCTCAATCCTCAATCCTCAATCCTCAATCATCAATCCTCGATCCTCAACATTCAATCATCAATACTCAGTCTTCAATCCTCAATCCTCAATCCTCAATCCTCAATCCTCATTCTTCAATCCTCAATACACAATCCTCAATCTTCAATCCTCAATCCTCAATCCTCAATTCTCAATCCTTAATCCTCAATCCTCAGACCTTAAACATCAATACTCAACCCTCAGTCCTCGTCCTCAATCCACAACAATCAATCCTCAATCCTCAATCTTCAATCATCAATATTCAATCTTCAGTCCTCAATCCTCAATCCTCAATCCTCAATCCTCAATCCTCAACGTTGAATCCGCAATACCCAATCCTCAATCTTCAATCCTCAATCCTCAATCCTCAATCCTCAATCCTCAATCCTCAATTCTCAATACTCAATCCTGAATCCTCAGTCCTCAAACCTCAAATCTCAATCTTCAATCCTCAATACTCAATCTTCAATCCTCCGTCCTCAATCCTCAATCATCAATCCTCAATCCTCAATCGTCAGGCTTCAATCCTCAATACTCAATCTTCAATCCTCAATCCTCAATTCTCTATCCTCAATCCTCAGTCCTCAGTCCTCAAACCTCAATCCTCAACCCTCAGCCCTCATCCTCAATCCTTAATCCTCAATCCTCAATCCTCAATCCTCAATCCTCAGTCCTCAATCCTCAATCCTCGATCTTCAATCCTCAGTCCCCAATCCCCAATCTTCAATCCTCAATCCCCAGTCCTCGATCCTCAGTCCTCGATCCTCAATCCTCAATCCTCAATGTACAATACGCAATACCCAATCCTCAATCTTCAATCCTCAATACTGAATCCTCAATCCTCAGTCCTCAATCCTCAATCCTCAGTCCTCAAACCTTAATCCTGAATCCTCAATCCCCAATCTTCAATCCTCAATACTCAGTCTTCAATCCTCAATCCTCAATCCTCAACCCTCAATCCTCAATCCTGATTCTTCAACCCTCAATACCCAGTCCTCAATCTTCAATCCTCAATCCTCAATCCTCAATCCTCATTCTTCTATCCTCAATACCCAATCCTCAATCTTCAATCCTCAATCCTGAATCCTCAATCCTCAATCCTCATTCTTCAATCCTCAACACACAATCCTCAATCTTCAATCCTCAATCCTCAATCCTCAGACCTCAATCCTCAATCTTCAATCCTCAATACTCAATCTTCAATCCTCAATCCTCAATCCTCAATCCTCAGTCCTCATTCTTCAATCCTCATCACCCAATCCTCAATCTTCAATCCTCAATCCTCAATCCTCAATTCTCAATCCTCAATCCTAAATCCTCAGACCTCAAGCATCAATACTCAACCCTCAGTCCTCGTCCTCAATCCGCAACCCTCAATCCTCAATCCTCATTCTACAATCCTCAATACCCAATCCTCAATCTTCAATCCTCAAACCTCAATCCTCAATTCTCAATCCTCAATCCTCAGTCCTCAGTCCTCAAACCTCAATCCTCAACCCTCAGCCCTCATTCTCAATCCTCAATCCTCAATTCTCAGTCCTCAGCACTCAAACCTCAATCCTCGATCCTCAATACTCAACACTCAATCCTCAATCCTCAATCTTCAATCCTCAATACTCAATATTCAATCCTCGATCCTCAATTCTCAATCCTCAATCTTCAATCCTCAATCCTCAATCCTCAATCCTCAATCCTCATTCTTCAATCCTCAATACCCAATCCTCAATCTTCAATCCTCAATACTCAATCCTCAATTCTCAATGCTCAATCCTCAGTCCTCAGTTCTCAAACCTCAACCCTCAACCATCAGCCCTCATCCTCAATCCTCAATACTCAATCCTCAATCCTCAATCTTCAATCCTCAATACTCAATCTTCAATAATCATTCCTCAATTCTCAATCCTCAATACTCAATACTCAGTCGTCGATACTCAATCCCCTATCCTCAATCTTCAATCCTCAATCCTCAATCCTCAATTCTCAATCCTCAATCCTCAGTCCTCAGTCCTCAAACCTCAATCCTCAAACCTCAGCCCTCATTCTCAATCCTCAATCTGCAATTCTCAGTCCTCAGAACTCAAACCTCAATCCTCAACCTTGAGACCTCATCCTCAGTCCTCAATTATCAATCCACAATCCTCAATCTTCAATCCTCAATACTCAATCTTCTATCCTCAGTCCTCAGTCCTCTAACCTCAATTATGAATCCTCAATGCTCTATCTTCAATCCTCAACCTTCAGTCCTCAATACTCAACTATCAGTCCTCAATTCTCAATACTCAATCCTCAATCCTCAATCTCCAATCCTAAATCCTCAATCCTCAATCCTCAATCATCAATCCTAATTCTACAATCCACAATACCCAATCCTCAATCTTCAATGCTCAATCCTCAGTCCTCAATTCTCAATCCTCAATCCTCAGTCCTCAGTCCTCAAACCTCAATCCTCAACCCTCAGCCCTCATTCTCAATCCTCAATCCTCAATTCTCAGTCCTCAGCCCTCAAACCTCAATCCTCAACCCTCCATTCTCAACACTCAATCCTCAATCCTCAATTTTCAATCCTCAATACTCAATATTCAATCCTCGATCCTCAATTCTCAATCCTCAATCTTCAAACCTCAATCCTCAATCCTCAATCCTCAATCCTCATTCTTCAATCCTCAATACCCAATCCTCAATCTTCAATCCTCAATCCTCAATCCTCAATTCTCAATGCTCAATCCTCAGTCCTCAGTTCTCAAACCTCAACCCTCAACCTTCAGCCTTCATCCTCAATCCTCAATACTCAAACCTCAATCCTCAATATTCAATCCTCAATACTCAATCTTCAATAATCAATCCTCAATTCTCAATCCTCAATACTCAATACTCAATCGTCGATACTCAATCCCCTATCCTCAATCTTCAATCCTCAATCCTCAATCCTCAATCCTCAATCCTCAACCTTCAATCCTCAATCCTCAATCCTCATGCCTCAACACTCAATCCTCAATCCTCTGTCATCAAACCTCAATCCTGAATCCTCAATCCTGAGTCCTCAATCTAGAGACCTCAGACCTGAACAATCAGATCTCAGTCCTCAATCGTCAATAGAATATTATCAATTCACAGTTTTCAATACTCAATACTAAATCTGCAATCTTCAAATTTCTATCCACAAACATCAATTCTCATCACTCGAATCTCAACACTCAGTCCCCAATCCTCAATCGTCAATCCCCAATCCTCAATCCTCAATCTTCAATCATCTATACGAAATCCTCAATCCTCAATCCTCAATCCTCAATACTCAATCCTCAATTTTCAATCCTCAATACTCAATCTTCAATCCTCAATCCTCAATCCTCAATCCTCAATCCTCAATCCTCAATCCTCATTCTACAATCCTCAATACCCAATCCTCAATCTTCAATCCTCAATCCTCAATCCACAATTCTCTATCCTCAATCCTCAGTCCTCAGTCCTCAAACCTCAATCCTCAACCCTCAGCCCTCATCCTCAATCCTCAATCCTCAATCCTCAATCCTCAATCCTCAATCCTCAGTCCTCAATCCTCAATCCTCGATCTTCAATCCTCAGTCCCCAATCCCCAATCTTCAATCCTCAATCCCCAGTCCTCGATCCTCAGTCCTCGATCCTCAATCCTCAATCCTCAATGTACAATACGCAATACCCAATCCTCAATCTTCAATCCTCAATACTGAATCCTCAATCCTCAGTCCTCAATCCTCAATCCTCAGTCCTCAAACCTTAATCCTGAATCCTCAATCCCCAATCTTCAATCCTCAATACTCAGTCTTCAATCCTCAATCCTCAATCCTCAACCCTCAATCCTCAATCCTGATTCTTCAACCCTCAATACCCAGTCCTCAATCTTCAATCCTCAATCCTCAATCCTCAATCCTCATTCTTCTATCCTCAATACCCAATCCTCAATCTTCAATCCTCAATCCTGAATCCTCAATCCTCAATCCTCATTCTTCAATCCTCAACACACAATCCTCAATCTTCAATCCTCAATCCTCAATCCTCAGACCTCAATCCTCAATCTTCAATCCTCAATACTCAATCTTCAATCCTCAATCCTCAATCCTCAATCCTCAGTCCTCATTCTTCAATCCTCATCACCCAATCCTCAATCTTCAATCCTCAATCCTCAATCCTCAATTCTCAATCCTCAATCCTAAATCCTCAGACCTCAAGCATCAATACTCAACCCTCAGTCCTCGTCCTCAATCCGCAACCCTCAATCCTCAATCCTCATTCTACAATCCTCAATACCCAATCCTCAATCTTCAATCCTCAATCCTCAATCCTCAATTCTCAATCCCCAATCCTCAGTCCTCAGTCCTCAAACCTCAATCCTCAACCCTCAGCCCTCATTCTCAATCCTCAATCCTCAATTCTCAGTCCTCAGCACTCAAACCTCAATCCTCGATCCTCAATACTCAACACTCAATCCTCAATCCTCAATCTTCAATCCTCAATACTCAATATTCAATCCTCGATCCTCAATTCTCAATCCTCAATCTTCAATCCTCAATCCTCAATCCTCAATCCTCAATCCTCATTCTTCAATCCTCAATACCCAATCCTCAATCTTCAATCCTCAATACTCAATCCTCAATTCTCAATGCTCAATCCTCAGTCCTCAGTTCTCAAACCTCAACCCTCAACCATCAGCCCTCATCCTCAATCCTCAATACTCAATCCTCAATCCTCAATCTTCAATCCTCAATACTCAATCTTCAATAATCATTCCTCAATTCTCAATCCTCAATACTCAATACTCAGTCGTCGATACTCAATCCCCTATCCTCAATCTTCAATCCTCAATCCTCAATCCTCAATTCTCAATCCTCAATCCTCAGTCCTCAGTCCTCAAACCTCAATCCTCAAACCTCAGCCCTCATTCTCAATCCTCAATCTGCAATTCTCAGTCCTCAGAACTCAAACCTCAATCCTCAACCTTGAGACCTCATCCTCAGTCCTCAATTATCAATCCACAATCCTCAATCTTCAATCCTCAATACTCAATCTTCTATCCTCAGTCCTCAGTCCTCTAACCTCAATTATGAATCCTCAATGCTCTATCTTCAATCCTCAACCTTCAGTCCTCAATACTCAACTATCAGTCCTCAATTCTCAATACTCAATCCTCAATCCTCAATCTCCAATCCTAAATCCTCAATCCTCAATCCTCAATCATCAATCCTAATTCTACAATCCACAATACCCAATCCTCAATCTTCAATGCTCAATCCTCAGTCCTCAATTCTCAATCCTCAATCCTCAGTCCTCAGTCCTCAAACCTCAATCCTCAACCCTCAGCCCTCATTCTCAATCCTCAATCCTCAATTCTCAGTCCTCAGCCCTCAAACCTCAATCCTCAACCCTCCATTCTCAACACTCAATCCTCAATCCTCAATCTTCAATCCTCAATACTCAATATTCAATCCTCGATCCTCAATTCTCAATCCTCAATCTTCAAACCTCAATCCTCAATCCTCAATCCTCAATCCTCATTCTTCAATCCTCAATACCCAATCCTCAATCTTCAATCCTCAATCCTCAATCCTCAATTCTCAATGCTCAATCCTCAGTCCTCAGTTCTCAAACCTCAACCCTCAACCTTCAGCCTTCATCCTCAATCCTCAATACTCAAACCTCAATCCTCAATATTCAATCCTCAATACTCAATCTTCAATAATCAATCCTCAATTCTCAATCCTCAATACTCAATACTCAATCGTCGATACTCAATCCCCTATCCTCAATCTTCAATCCTCAATCCTCAATCCTCAATCCTCAATCCTCAACCTTCAATCCTCAATCCTCAATCCTCATGCCTCAACACTCAATCCTCAATCCTCTGTCATCAAACCTCAATCCTGAATCCTCAATCCTGAGTCCTCAATCTTCAGACCTCAGACCTGAACAATCAGATGTCAGTCCTCAATCGTCAATAGAATATTATCAATTCACAGTTTTCAATACTCAATACTAAATCTGCAATCTTCAAATTTCTATCCACAAACATCAATTCTCATCACTCGAATCTCAACACTCAGTCCCCAATCCTCAATCTTCAATCCTCAATCGTCAATCCTCAATCCTCAATCCTCAATCTTCAATCATCTATACGAAATCCTCAATCCTCAATCCTCAATCCTCAATACTCAATCCTCAATTTTCAATCCTCAATACTCAATCTTCAATCCTCAATCCTCAATCCTCAATCCTCAATCCTCAATCCTCAATCCTCATTCTACAATCCTCAATACCCAATCCTCAATCTTCAATCCTCAATCCTCAATCCTCAATTCTCTATCCTCAATCCTCAGTCCTCAGTCCTCAAACCTCAATCCTCAACCCTCAGCCCTCACCCTCAATCCTCAATCCTCAATCCTCAATCCTCAATCCTCAATCCTCAGTCCTCAATCCTCAATCCTCGATCTTCAATCCTCAGTCCCCAATCCCCAATCTTCAATCCTCAATCCTCAGTCCTCGATCCTCAGTCCTCGATCCTCAATCCTCAATCCTCAATGTACAATACGCAATACCCAATCCTCAATCTTCAATCCTCAATACTGAATCCTCAATCCTCAGTCCTCAATCCTCAATCCTCAGTCCTCAAACCTTAATCCTGAATCCTCAATCCCCAATCTTCAATCCTCAATACTCAGTCTTCAATCCTCAATCCTCAATCCTCAACCCTCAATCCTCAATCCTGATTCTTCAACCCTCAATACCCAGTCCTCAATCTTCAATCCTCAATCCTCAATCCTCAATCCTCATTCTTCTATCCTCAATACCCAATCCTCAATCTTCAATCCTCAATCCTGAATCCTCAATCCTCAATCCTCATTCTTCAATCCTCAACACACAATCCTCAATCTTCAATGCTCAATCCTCAATCCTCAGACCTCAATCCTCAATCTTCAATCCTCAATACTCAATCTTCAATCCTCAATCCTCAATCCTCAATCCTCAGTCCTCATTCTTCAATCCTCATCACCCAATCCTCAATCTTCAATCCTCAATCCTCAATCCTCAATTCTCAATCCTCAATCCTAAATCCACAGACCTCAAGCATCAATACTCAACCCTCAGTCCTCGTCCTCAATCCGCAACCCTCAATCCTCAATCCTCATTTTACAATCCTCAATACCCAATCCTCAATCTTCAATCCTCAATCCTCAATCCTCAATTCTCAATCCTCAATCCTCAGTCCTCAGTCCTCAAACCTCAATCCTCAACCCTCAGCCCTCATTCTCAATCCTCAATCCTCAATTCTCAGTCCTCAGCACTCAAACCTCAATCCTCAATCCTCAATACTCAACACTCAATCCTCAATCCTCAATCTTCAATCCTCAATACTCAATATTCAATCCTCGATCCTCAATTCTCAATCCTCAATCTTCAATCCTCAATCCTCAATCCTCAATCCTCAATCCTCAATCCTCAATCCTCAATCATCAATCCTCGATCCTCAACATTCAATCATCAATACTCAGTCTTCAATCCTCAATCCTCAATCCTCAATCCTCAATCCTCATTCTTCAATCCTCAATACACAATCCTCAATCTTCAATCCTCAATCCTCAATCCTCAATTCTCAATCCTTAATCCTCAATCCTCAGACCTTAAACATCAATACTCAACCCTCAGTCCTCGTCCTCAATCCACAACAATCAATCCTCAATCCTCAATCTTCAATCATCAATATTCAATCTTCAGTCCTCAATCCTCAATCCTCAATCCTCAATCCTCAATCCTCAACGTTGAATCCGCAATACCCAATCCTCAATCTTCAATCCTCAATCCTCAATCCTCAATCCTCAATCCTCAATCCTCAATTCTCAATACTCAATCCTGAATCCTCAGTCCTCAAACCTCAAATCTCAATCTTCAATCCTCAATACTCAATCTTCAATCCTCCGTCCTCAATCCTCAATCATCAATCCTCAATCCTCAATCGTCAGGCTTCAATCCTCAATACTCAATCTTCAATCCTCAATCCTCAATTCTCTATCCTCAATCCTCAGTCCTCAGTCCTCAAACCTCAATCCTCAACCCTCAGCCCTCATCCTCAATCCTTAATCCTCAATCCTCAATCCTCAATCCTCAATCCTCAGTCCTCAATCCTCAATCCTCGATCTTCAATCCTCAGTCCCCAATCCCCAATCTTCAATCCTCAATCCCCAGTCCTCGATCCTCAGTCCTCGATCCTCAATCCTCAATCCTCAATGTACAATACGCAATACCCAATCCTCAATCTTCAATCCTCAATACTGAATCCTCAATCCTCAGTCCTCAATCCTCAATCCTCAGTCCTCAAACCTTAATCCTGAATCCTCAATCCCCAATCTTCAATCCTCAATACTCAGTCTTCAATCCTCAATCCTCAATCCTCAACCCTCAATCCTCAATCCTGATTCTTCAACCCTCAATACCCAGTCCTCAATCTTCAATCCTCAATCCTCAATCCTCAATCCTCATTCTTCTATCCTCAATACCCAATCCTCAATCTTCAATCCTCAATCCTGAATCCTCAATCCTCAATCCTCATTCTTCAATCCTCAACACACAATCCTCAATCTTCAATCCTCAATCCTCAATCCTCAGACCTCAATCCTCAATCTTCAATCCTCAATACTCAATCTTCAATCCTCAATCCTCAATCCTCAATCCTCAGTCCTCATTCTTCAATCCTCATCACCCAATCCTCAATCTTCAATCCTCAATCCTCAATCCTCAATTCTCAATCCTCAATCCTAAATCCTCAGACCTCAAGCATCAATACTCAACCCTCAGTCCTCGTCCTCAATCCGCAACCCTCAATCCTCAATCCTCATTCTACAATCCTCAATACCCAATCCTCAATCTTCAATCCTCAAACCTCAATCCTCAATTCTCAATCCTCAATCCTCAGTCCTCAGTCCTCAAACCTCAATCCTCAACCCTCAGCCCTCATTCTCAATCCTCAATCCTCAATTCTCAGTCCTCAGCACTCAAACCTCAATCCTCGATCCTCAATACTCAACACTCAATCCTCAATCCTCAATCTTCAATCCTCAATACTCAATATTCAATCCTCGATCCTCAATTCTCAATCCTCAATCTTCAATCCTCAATCCTCAATCCTCAATCCTCAATCCTCATTCTTCAATCCTCAATACCCAATCCTCAATCTTCAATCCTCAATACTCAATCCTCAATTCTCAATGCTCAATCCTCAGTCCTCAGTTCTCAAACCTCAACCCTCAACCATCAGCCCTCATCCTCAATCCTCAATACTCAATCCTCAATCCTCAATCTTCAATCCTCAATACTCAATCTTCAATAATCATTCCTCAATTCTCAATCCTCAATACTCAATACTCAGTCGTCGATACTCAATCCCCTATCCTCAATCTTCAATCCTCAATCCTCAATCCTCAATTCTCAATCCTCAATCCTCAGTCCTCAGTCCTCAAACCTCAATCCTCAAACCTCAGCCCTCATTCTCAATCCTCAATCTGCAATTCTCAGTCCTCAGAACTCAAACCTCAATCCTCAACCTTGAGACCTCATCCTCAGTCCTCAATTATCAATCCACAATCCTCAATCTTCAATCCTCAATACTCAATCTTCTATCCTCAGTCCTCAGTCCTCTAACCTCAATTATGAATCCTCAATGCTCTATCTTCAATCCTCAACCTTCAGTCCTCAATACTCAACTATCAGTCCTCAATTCTCAATACTCAATCCTCAATCCTCAATCTCCAATCCTAAATCCTCAATCCTCAATCCTCAATCATCAATCCTAATTCTACAATCCACAATACCCAATCCTCAATCTTCAATGCTCAATCCTCAGTCCTCAATTCTCAATCCTCAATCCTCAGTCCTCAGTCCTCAAACCTCAATCCTCAACCCTCAGCCCTCATTCTCAATCCTCAATCCTCAATTCTCAGTCCTCAGCCCTCAAACCTCAATCCTCAACCCTCCATTCTCAACACTCAATCCTCAATCCTCAATCTTCAATCCTCAATACTCAATATTCAATCCTCGATCCTCAATTCTCAATCCTCAATCTTCAAACCTCAATCCTCAATCCTCAATCCTCAATCCTCATTCTTCAATCCTCAATACCCAATCCTCAATCTTCAATCCTCAATCCTCAATCCTCAATTCTCAATGCTCAATCCTCAGTCCTCAGTTCTCAAACCTCAACCCTCAACCTTCAGCCTTCATTCTCAATCCTCAATACTCAAACCTCAATCCTCAATATTCAATCCTCAATACTCAATCTTCAATAATCAATCCTCAATTCTCAATCCTCAATACTCAATACTCAATCGTCGATACTCAATCCCCTATCCTCAATCTTCAATCCTCAATCCTCAATCCTCAATCCTCAATCCTCAACCTTCAATCCTCAATCCTCAATCCTCATGCCTCAACACTCAATCCTCAATCCTCTGTCATCAAACCTCAATCCTGAATCCTCAATCCTGAGTCCTCAATCTTCAGACCTCAGACCTGAACAATCAGATGTCAGTCCTCAATCGTCAATAGAATATTATCAATTCACAGTTTTCAATACTCAATACTAAATCTGCAATCTTCAAATTTCTATCCACAAACATCAATTCTCATCACTCGAATCTCAACACTCAGTCCCCAATCCTCAATCTTCAATCCTCAATCGTCAATCCTCAATCCTCAATCCTCAATCTTCAATCATCTATACGAAATCCTCAATCCTCAATCCTCAATCCTCAATACTCAATCCTCAATTTTCAATCCTCAATACTCAATCTTCAATCCTCAATCCTCAATCCTCAATCCTCAATCCTCAATCCTCAATCCTCATTCTACAATCCTCAATACCCAATCCTCAATCTTCAATCCTCAATCCTCAATCCTCAATTCTCTATCCTCAATCCTCAGTCCTCAGTCCTCAAACCTCAATCCTCAACCCTCAGCCCTCACCCTCAATCCTCAATCCTCAATCCTCAATCCTCAATCCTCAATCCTCAGTCCTCAATCCTCAATCCTCGATCTTCAATCCTCAGTCCCCAATCCCCAATCTTCAATCCTCAATCCTCAGTCCTCGATCCTCAGTCCTCGATCCTCAATCCTCAATCCTCAATGTACAATACGCAATACCCAATCCTCAATCTTCAATCCTCAATACTGAATCCTCAATCCTCAGTCCTCAATCCTCAATCCTCAGTCCTCAAACCTTAATCCTGAATCCTCAATCCCCAATCTTCAATCCTCAATACTCAGTCTTCAATCCTCAATCCTCAATCCTCAACCCTCAATCCTCAATCCTGATTCTTCAACCCTCAATACCCAGTCCTCAATCTTCAATCCTCAATCCTCAATCCTCAATCCTCATTCTTCTATCCTCAATACCCAATCCTCAATCTTCAATCCTCAATCCTGAATCCTCAATCCTCAATCCTCATTCTTCAATCCTCAACACACAATCCTCAATCTTCAATGCTCAATCCTCAATCCTCAGACCTCAATCCTCAATCTTCAATCCTCAATACTCAATCTTCAATCCTCAATCCTCAATCCTCAATCCTCAGTCCTCATTCTTCAATCCTCATCACCCAATCCTCAATCTTCAATCCTCAATCCTCAATCCTCAATTCTCAATCCTCAATCCTAAATCCACAGACCTCAAGCATCAATACTCAACCCTCAGTCCTCGTCCTCAATCCGCAACCCTCAATCCTCAATCCTCATTTTACAATCCTCAATACCCAATCCTCAATCTTCAATCCTCAATCCTCAATCCTCAATTCTCAATCCTCAATCCTCAGTCCTCAGTCCTCAAACCTCAATCCTCAACCCTCAGCCCTCATTCTCAATCCTCAATCCTCAATTCTCAGTCCTCAGCACTCAAACCTCAATCCTCAATCCTCAATACTCAACACTCAATCCTCAATCCTCAATATTCAATCCTCAATACTCAATATTCAATCCTCGATCCTCAATTCTCAATCCTCAATCTTCAATCCTCAATCCTCAATCCTCAATCCTCAATCCTCAATCCTCAATCCTCAATCATCAATCCTCGATCCTCAACATTCAATCATCAATACTCAGTCTTCAATCCTCAATCCTCAATCCTCAATCCTCAATCCTCATTCTTCAATCCTCAATACACAATCCTCAATCTTCAATCCTCAATCCTCAATCCTCAATTCTCAATCCTTAATCCTCAATCCTCAGACCTTAAACATCAATACTCAACCCTCAGTCCTCGTCCTCAATCCACAACAATCAATCCTCAATCCTCAATCTTCAATCATCAATATTCAATCTTCAGTCCTCAATCCTCAATCCTCAATCCTCAATCCTCAATCCTCAACGTTCAATCCGCAATACCCAATCCTCAATCTTCAATCCTCAATCCTCAATCCTCAATCCTCAATCCTCAATCCTCAATTCTCAATACTCAATCCTGAATCCTCAGTCCTCAAACCTCAAATCTCAATCTTCAATCCTCAATACTCAATCTTCAATCCTCCGTCCTCAATCCTCAATCATCAATCCTCAATCCTCAATCGTCAGGCTTCAATCCTCAATACTCAATCTTCAATCCTCAATCCTCAATCCTCAATCCTCAATCCTCATCCTTCAGTCCTCAATACCCAATCCTCAATCTTCAATCCTCAATCCTCAATCCTCATTCTCAATGCTCAATCCACAGTCCTCAGTTCTCAAACCTCAACCCTCAACCATCCTCCCTCATCCTCAATCCTCAATACTCAATCCTCAATCCTCAATCTTCAATCCTCAATATTCAATCTTCAATAATCAATCCTCAATTCTCAATCCTCAATACTCATTCCTCAATCGTCGATCCTCATTCCCCAATCCTCAATCTTCAATCCTCAATCCTCAATCCTCAATCCTCAATCCTCAATCTTCAATCCTCAATACTCAATCTTCAATCCTCAATCCTCAATCCACAATCCTCAATTCTCAATCCTTAATCCTCAATCCTCAGACCTTAAACATCAATACTCAACCCTCAGTCCTCGTCCTCAATCTACAACAATCAATCCTCAATCCTCAATCTTCAATCATCAATATCCAAACTTCAGTCCTCAATGCTCAATCCTCAATCCTCAATCCTCAATCCTCAATGTCCAATCCGCAATACCCAATCCTCAATCTTCAATCCTCAATCCTCAATCGTCAATCCTCAATCCTCAGTCCTCAATTCTCAATACTCAATCCTCAATCCTCAGTTCTCAAGCCTCAAATCTCAATTTTCAATCCTCCGTCCTCAATTCTCAATCCTCAATCCTCAATCCTCAATCGTCAGGCTTCAATCCTCAATACTCAATCTTAAATCCTCAATCCTCAATCCTCAATCCTCAATCCTCATCCTTCAATCCCCAATACCCAATCATCAGTCTTCAATCCTCAATCCTCAATCCTCAATTCTCAATGCTCACTCCTCAGTCCTCAGTTCTCAAACCTCAACCCTCAACCATCATCCCTCATCCTCAATCCTCAATACTCAATCTTCAATCCTCAATCTTCAATCCTCAATATTCAATCTTCAATAATCAATCCTCAATTCTCAATCCTCAATACTCAATCCTCAATCGTCGATCCTCAATCCCCAATCCTCAATCTTCAATCCTCAATCCTCAATCCTCAATCCTCAATCCTCAATCTTCAATCCTCAATACTCAATCGTCAATCCTCAATCCTCAGTCCTCAATCCTCAATCCTCAATCCTCAATCCTCAGTCCTCAGTCCCCAATCCTCAACCTTCAATCCTCAATCCTCAGTCCTCGATCCTCAGTCCTCAATCCTCATTCCTCAATCCTCAATGTTCAATACGCAATACCCAATCCTCAATCTTCAATCCTCAATACTGAATCCTCAATCCTCAGTCCTCAATCGTCAATCCTCAGTCCTCAAACCTTAATCCTGAATCCTCAATCCCCAATCTTCAATCCTCAACACACAATCCTCAATCTTCAATCCTCAATCCTCAATCCTCAGACCTCAATCCTCAATCTTCAATCCTCAATACCCAATCGTCAATCTTCAATCCTCAATCCTCTATCCTCAATTCTCAATGCTCAATCCTCAGTCCTCAGTTCTGAAACGTCAACCCTCAACCATCAGCCCTCATCCTCAATCCTCAATACTCAATCCTCAATCCTCAATCTTCAATCCTCAATACTCAATCCTGATTCTTCAACCCTCAATACCCAGTCCTCAATCTTCAATCCACAATCCTCAATCCTCAATTATCGATCCTCAATCCTCAATCCTCAATCCTTAAAACTCAAGCCTGAATCCTCAACCCTGAATCCTCAACCTTCAGAACTCAGTCCTCAACAATCAGTTGTCAATTCTCAATTATCAATATAATATAATCAATTCACAGTTTTCAATACTCAATACTCAATCTGCAATCTTCAAATCTCTATCCACAAACATCAATTCTCATCATTCAACACTCAACACTCAGTCCCCAATCCTCAATCTTCAACACTCAATCCTCAATCCTCAATCCTCAATCCTCAATCTTCAATCCTCAATACTCAATCTTCAATCCTCCATCCTCAATCCTTAATCCTCAATCCTCAATCCTCAATCGTCAGGCTGCAGTCCTCAATACTCAATCTTCAACCCTCAATCCTCAATCCTCATTCCTCAATCCTCAATCCTCAATTCTCAATACTCAATCCTCAATCCTCAGTCCTCAAGCCTCAAATCTCAATCTTCAATCCTCAATACTCAATCTTCAATCCTCCGTCCTCAATTCTCAATCCTCAATCCTCAGTCCTCAATCGTCAGGCTTCAATCCTCAATACTCAATCTTAAATCCTCAATCCTCAATCCTCAATCCTCAATCCTCATCCTTCAATCCCCAATACCCAATCATCAGTCTTCAACCCTCAATCCTCAATCCTCAATTCTCAATGCTCAATCCTCAGTCCTCAGTCCCCAATCCTCAATCTTCAATCCTCAATCCTCAATCCTCAATCCTCAATCCTCAATCCTCAATTCTCAATACTCAATCCTGAATCCTCAGTCCTCAAACCTCAAATCTCAATCTTCAATCCTCAATACTCAATCTTCAATCCTCAATCCTCAATACTCAATCCTCAATCCTCATCCTTCAGTCCTCAATACCCAATCCTCAATCTTCAATCCTCAATCCTCAATCCTCATTCTCAATGCTCAATCCTCAGTCCTCAGTTCTCAAACCTCAACCCTCAACCATCATCCCTCATCCTCAATCCTCAATACTCAATCCTCAATCCTCAATCTTCAATCTTCAATATTCAACCTTCAATAATCAATCCTCAATTCTCAATCCTCAATACTCATTCCTCAATCGTCGATCCTCATTCCCCAATCCTCAATCTTCAATCCTCAATCCTCAAACCTCAATCCTCAATCCTCAATCTTCAATCCTCAATACTCAATCTTCAATCCTCAATCCTCAATCCTCAATCCTCAATCCTCAATCCTCAATCCTCAATCCTCAATCCTCAACCATCAATCATCAATACTCAGTCTTCAATCCTCAATCCTCAATCCTCAATCGTCAATCCTCATTCTTCAATCCTCAATACGCAATCCTCAATCTTCAATCCTCAATCCTCAATCCTCAATTCTCAATCCTTAATCCTCAATCCTCAGACCTTAAACATCAATACCCAACCCTCAGTCCTCGTCCTCAATCTACAACAATCAATCCTCAATCCTCAATCTTCAATCATCAATATCCAATCTTCAGTCCTCAATGCTCAATACTCAATCCTCAATCCTCAATCCTCAATGTCCAATCCTCAATACCCAATCCTCAATCTTCAATCCTCAATCCTCAGTCCTCAATCCTCAATCCTCAACACTAAATCCTCAGTCCTCAGTCCTCAAACCTCAAAACTCAATCTTCAATCCTCAATACTCAATCTTCAATCCTCCGTACTCAATCCGCAATCCTCAATCCTCAATCCTCGATCGTCAGGCTCCAATCCACAATACTCAATCTTCAATCCTCAATACTCAATCCTCAATCCTCATCCTTCAATCCTCAATACCCAATACTCAATCTTCAATCCTCAATCCTCAATCCTCAATTCTCAAACTTCATTCCTCAGTCCTTAGTCCTGAAACCTCAATCCTCAACCCTCAGCCCTCATCCTCAATCCTCAATCCTCAATCCTCAATCCTCAATCCTCAATCCTCAGTCCTCAATCCTCAATCCTCGATCTTCAATCCTCAGTCCCCATTCCTCAATCTTCAATCCTCAATCCTCAGTCCTCGATCCTCAGTCCTCAATCCTCAATCCTCAATGCTCAATGTTCAATACGCAATACTCAATCCTCAATCTTCAATCCTCAATCCTCAATCCTTAATCCTCAGTCCTCATTCTTCAATCCTCATCACCCAATCCTTAATCTTCAATCCTCAATCCTCAATCCTCAATTCTCAATCCTCAATCCTCAATCCTCAGACCTCAAACATCAATACTCAACCCTCAGTCCTCGTCCTCAATCCGCAACCCGCAATCCTCAATCCTCATTCTACAATCCTCAATACCCAATCCTCAATCTTCAATCCTCAATCCTCAATCATCAATTCTCAATCCTCAATCCTCAGTCCTCAGTCCTCAAACCTCAATCCTCAACCCTCAGCCCTCATTCTCAATACTCAATCCTCAATTCTCAGTCCTCAGCACTCAAACCTCAATCCTCAATCCTCAATACTCAACACTCAATCCTAAATCCTCAATCTTCAATCCTCAATACTCAATATTCAATCCTCGATCCTCAATTCTCAATCCTCAATCTTCAATCCTCAATCCTCAATCCTCAATCCTCAATCCTCATTCTTCAATCCTCAATACCCAATCCTCAATCTTCAATCCTCAATACTCAATCCTCAATTCTCAATGCTCAATCCTCAGTCCTCAGTTCTCAAACCTCAACCCTCAACCATCGGCCCTCATCCTCAATCCTCAATACTCAATCCTCAATCCTCAATCTTCAATCCTCAATACTCAATCTTCAATAATCAATCCTCAATTCTCAATCCTCAATACTCAATACTCAATCGTCGATACTCAATCCCCTATCCTCAATCTTCAATCCTCAATCCTCAATCCTCAATCCTCAATCCTCAATCCTCAATCTTCAATCCTCAATACTCAATCTTCAATCCTCAATCCTCAATCCTCAATGCTCAATCATCAATCCTCAATCCTCAACCTTCAATCATCAATACTCAGTCTTCAATCCTCAATCCTCAATCCTCAATCCTCAATACTCATTCTTCAATCCTCAATACACAATCCTCAATCTTCAATCCTCAATCCTCAATCCTCAATTCTCAATCCTTAATCCTCAATCCTCTGACCTTAAACATCAATACTCAACCCTCAGTCCTCGTCCTCAATCCACAACAATCAATCCTCAATCCTCAACCTTCAATCATCAATATTCAATCTTCAGTCCTCAATCCGCAATACCCAATCCTCAATCTTCAATCCTCAATCCTCAATCGTCAATCCTCAATCCTCAGTCCTCAATTCTCAATACTCAATCCTCAATCCTCAGTTCTCAAGCCTCAAATCTCAATTTTCAATCCTCCGTCCTCAATTCTCAATCCTCAATCCTCAATCCTCAATCGTCAGGCTTCAATCCTCAATACTCAATCTTAAATCCTCAATCCTCAATCCTCAATCCTCAATCCTCATCCTTCAATCCCCAATACCCAATCATCAGTCTTCAATCCTCAATCCTCAATCCTCAATTCTCAATGCTCACTCCTCAGTCCTCAGTTCTCAAACCTCAACCCTCAACCATCATCCCTCATCCTCAATCCTCAATACTCAATCTTCAATCCTCAATCTTCAATCCTCAATATTCAATCTTCAATAATCAATCCTCAATTCTCAATCCTCAATACTCAATCCTCAATCGTCGATCCTCAATCCCCAATCCTCAATCTTCAATCCTCAATCCTCAATCCTCAATCCTCAATCCTCAATCTTCAATCCTCAATACTCAATCGTCAATCCTCAATCCTCAGTCCTCAATCCTCAATCCTCAATCCTCAATCCTCAGTCCTCAGTCCCCAATCCTCAATCTTCAATCCTCAATCCTCAGTCCTCGATCCTCAGTCCTCAATCCTCATTCCTCAATCCTCAATGTTCAATACGCAATACCCAATCCTCAATCTTCAATCCTCAATACTGAATCCTCAATCCTCAGTCCTCAATCGTCAATCCTCAGTCCTCAAACCTTAATCCTGAATCCTCAATCCCCAATCTTCAATCCTCAACACTCAGTCTTCAATCCTCAATCCTCAATCCTCAATCCTCAATCCTCAATCCTCATTCTTCAATCCTCAATACCCAATCGTCAATCTTCAATCCTCAATCCTCTATCCTCAATTCTCAATGCTCAATCCTCAGTCCTCAGTTCTGAAACGTCAACCCTCAACCATCAGCCCTCATCCTCAATCCTCAATACTCAATCCTCAATCCTCAATCTTCAATCCTCAATACTCAATCCTGATTCTTCAACCCTCAATACCCAGTCCTCAATCTTCAATCCACAATCCTCAATCCTCAATTATCGATCCTCAATCCTCAATCCTCAATCCTTAAAACTCAAGCCTGAATCCTCAACCCTGAATCCTCAACCTTCAGAACTCAGTCCTCAACAATCAGTTGTCAATTCTCAATTATCAATATAATATAATCAATTCACAGTTTTCAATACTCAATACTCAATCTGCAATCTTCAAATCTCTATCCACAAACATCAATTCTCATCATTCAACACTCAACACTCAGTCCCCAATCCTCAATCTTCAACACTCAATCCTCAATCCTCAATCCTCAATCCTCAATCTTCAATCCTCAATACTCAATCTTCAATCCTCCATCCTCAATCCTTAATCCTCAATCCTCAATCCTCAATCGTCAGGCTGCAGTCCTCAATACTCAATCTTCAACCCTCAATCCTCAATCCTCATTCCTCAATCCTCAATCCTCAATTCTCAATACTCAATCCTCAATCCTCAGTCCTCAAGCCTCAAATCTCAATCTTCAATCCTCAATACTCAATCTTCAATCCTCCGTCCTCAATTCTCAATCCTCAATCCTCAGTCCTCAATCCTCAGGCTTCAATCCTCAATACTCAATCTTAAATCCTCAATCCTCAATCCTCAATCCTCAATCCTCATCCTTCAATCCCCAATACCCAATCATCAGTCTTCAACCCTCAATCCTCAATCCTCAATTCTCAATGCTCAATCCTCAGTCCTCAGTCCCCAATCCTCAATCTTCAATCCTCAATCCTCAATCCTCAATCCTCAATCCTCAATCCTCAATTCTCAATACTCAATCCTGAATCCTCAGTCCTCAAACCTCAAATCTCAATCTTCAATCCTCAATACTCAATCTTCAATCCTCAATCCTCAATACTCAATCCTCAATCCTCATCCTTCAGTCCTCAATACCCAATCCTCAATCTTCAATCCTCAATCCTCAATCCTCATTCTCAATGCTCAATCCTCAGTCCTCAGTTCTCAAACCTCAACCCTCAACCATCAT
The DNA here is from genome assembly GCF_051401765.1 of Calliopsis andreniformis. Classification (NCBI taxonomy): domain Eukaryota; kingdom Metazoa; phylum Arthropoda; class Insecta; order Hymenoptera; family Andrenidae; genus Calliopsis; species Calliopsis andreniformis. The sequence goes on along the minus strand of NW_027480639.1, from coordinate 309,002 downwards.
CCCTCATCCTCAATCCTCAATACTCAATCCTCAATCCTCAATCTTCAATCTTCAATATTCAACCTTCAATAATCAATCCTCAATTCTCAATCCTCAATACTCATTCCTCAATCGTCGATCCTCATTCCCCAATCCTCAATCTTCAATCCTCAATCCTCAAACCTCAATCCTCAATCCTCAATCTTCAATCCTCAATACTCAATCTTCAATCCTCAATCCTCAATCCTCAATCCTCAATCCTCAATCCTCAATCCTCAATCCTCAATCCTCAACCATCAATCATCAATACTCAGTCTTCAATCCTCAATCCTCAATCCTCAATCGTCAATCCTCATTCTTCAATCCTCAATACGCAATCCTCAATCTTCAATCCTCAATCCTCAATCCTCAATTCTCAATCCTTAATCCTCAATCCTCAGACCTTAAACATCAATACCCAACCCTCAGTCCTCGTCCTCAATCTACAACAATCAATCCTCAATCCTCAATCTTCAATCATCAATATCCAATCTTCAGTCCTCAATGCTCAATACTCAATCCTCAATCCTCAATCCTCAATGTCCAATCCTCAATACCCAATCCTCAATCTTCAATCCTCAATCCTCAGTCCTCAATCCTCAATCCTCAACACTAAATCCTCAGTCCTCAGTCCTCAAACCTCAAAACTCAATCTTCAATCCTCAATACTCAATCTTCAATCCTCCGTACTCAATCCGCAATCCTCAATCCTCAATCCTCGATCGTCAGGCTCCAATCCACAATACTCAATCTTCAATCCTCAATACTCAATCCTCAATCCTCATCCTTCAATCCTCAATACCCAATACTCAATCTTCAATCCTCAATCCTCAATCCTCAATTCTCAAACTTCATTCCTCAGTCCTTAGTCCTGAAACCTCAATCCTCAACCCTCAGCCCTCATCCTCAATCCTCAATCCTCAATCCTCAATCCTCAATCCTCAATCCTCAGTCCTCAATCCTCAATCCTCGATCTTCAATCCTCAGTCCCCATTCCTCAATCTTCAATCCTCAATCCTCAGTCCTCGATCCTCAGTCCTCAATCCTCAATCCTCAATGCTCAATGTTCAATACGCAATACTCAATCCTCAATCTTCAATCCTCAATCCTCAATCCTTAATCCTCAGTCCTCATTCTTCAATCCTCATCACCCAATCCTTAATCTTCAATCCTCAATCCTCAATCCTCAATTCTCAATCCTCAATCCTCAATCCTCAGACCTCAAACATCAATACTCAACCCTCAGTCCTCGTCCTCAATCCGCAACCCGCAATCCTCAATCCTCATTCTACAATCCTCAATACCCAATCCTCAATCTTCAATCCTCAATCCTCAATCATCAATTCTCAATCCTCAATCCTCAGTCCTCAGTCCTCAAACCTCAATCCTCAACCCTCAGCCCTCATTCTCAATACTCAATCCTCAATTCTCAGTCCTCAGCACTCAAACCTCAATCCTCAATCCTCAATACTCAACACTCAATCCTAAATCCTCAATCTTCAATCCTCAATACTCAATATTCAATCCTCGATCCTCAATTCTCAATCCTCAATCTTCAATCCTCAATCCTCAATCCTCAATCCTCAATCCTCATTCTTCAATCCTCAATACCCAATCCTCAATCTTCAATCCTCAATACTCAATCCTCAATTCTCAATGCTCAATCCTCAGTCCTCAGTTCTCAAACCTCAACCCTCAACCATCGGCCCTCATCCTCAATCCTCAATACTCAATCCTCAATCCTCAATCTTCAATCCTCAATACTCAATCTTCAATAATCAATCCTCAATTCTCAATCCTCAATACTCAATACTCAATCGTCGATACTCAATCCCCTATCCTCAATCTTCAATCCTCAATCCTCAATCCTCAATCCTCAATCCTCAATCCTCAATCTTCAATCCTCAATACTCAATCTTCAATCCTCAATCCTCAATCCTCAATGCTCAATCATCAATCCTCAATCCTCAACCTTCAATCATCAATACTCAGTCTTCAATCCTCAATCCTCAATCCTCAATCCTCAATACTCATTCTTCAATCCTCAATACACAATCCTCAATCTTCAATCCTCAATCCTCAATCCTCAATTCTCAATCCTTAATCCTCAATCCTCTGACCTTAAACATCAATACTCAACCCTCAGTCCTCGTCCTCAATCCACAACAATCAATCCTCAATCCTCAACCTTCAATCATCAATATTCAATCTTCAGTCCTCAATCCGCAATACCCAATCCTCAATCTTCAATCCTCAATCCTCAATCGTCAATCCTCAATCCTCAGTCCTCAATTCTCAATACTCAATCCTCAATCCTCAGTTCTCAAGCCTCAAATCTCAATTTTCAATCCTCCGTCCTCAATTCTCAATCCTCAATCCTCAATCCTCAATCGTCAGGCTTCAATCCTCAATACTCAATCTTAAATCCTCAATCCTCAATCCTCAATCCTCAATCCTCATCCTTCAATCCCCAATACCCAATCATCAGTCTTCAATCCTCAATCCTCAATCCTCAATTCTCAATGCTCACTCCTCAGTCCTCAGTTCTCAAACCTCAACCCTCAACCATCATCCCTCATCCTCAATCCTCAATACTCAATCTTCAATCCTCAATCTTCAATCCTCAATATTCAATCTTCAATAATCAATCCTCAATTCTCAATCCTCAATACTCAATCCTCAATCGTCGATCCTCAATCCCCAATCCTCAATCTTCAATCCTCAATCCTCAATCCTCAATCCTCAATCCTCAATCTTCAATCCTCAATACTCAATCGTCAATCCTCAATCCTCAGTCCTCAATCCTCAATCCTCAATCCTCAATCCTCAGTCCTCAGTCCCCAATCCTCAATCTTCAATCCTCAATCCTCAGTCCTCGATCCTCAGTCCTCAATCCTCATTCCTCAATCCTCAATGTTCAATACGCAATACCCAATCCTCAATCTTCAATCCTCAATACTGAATCCTCAATCCTCAGTCCTCAATCGTCAATCCTCAGTCCTCAAACCTTAATCCTGAATCCTCAATCCCCAATCTTCAATCCTCAACACTCAGTCTTCAATCCTCAATCCTCAATCCTCAATCCTCAATCCTCAATCCTCATTCTTCAATCCTCAATACCCAATCGTCAATCTTCAATCCTCAATCCTCTATCCTCAATTCTCAATGCTCAATCCTCAGTCCTCAGTTCTGAAACGTCAACCCTCAACCATCAGCCCTCATCCTCAATCCTCAATACTCAATCCTCAATCCTCAATCTTCAATCCTCAATACTCAATCCTGATTCTTCAACCCTCAATACCCAGTCCTCAATCTTCAATCCACAATCCTCAATCCTCAATTATCGATCCTCAATCCTCAATCCTCAATCCTTAAAACTCAAGCCTGAATCCTCAACCCTGAATCCTCAACCTTCAGAACTCAGTCCTCAACAATCAGTTGTCAATTCTCAATTATCAATATAATATAATCAATTCACAGTTTTCAATACTCAATACTCAATCTGCAATCTTCAAATCTCTATCCACAAACATCAATTCTCATCATTCAACACTCAACACTCAGTCCCCAATCCTCAATCTTCAACACTCAATCCTCAATCCTCAATCCTCAATCCTCAATCTTCAATCCTCAATACTCAATCTTCAATCCTCCATCCTCAATCCTTAATCCTCAATCCTCAATCCTCAATCGTCAGGCTGCAGTCCTCAATACTCAATCTTCAACCCTCAATCCTCAATCCTCATTCCTCAATCCTCAATCCTCAATTCTCAATACTCAATCCTCAATCCTCAGTCCTCAAGCCTCAAATCTCAATCTTCAATCCTCAATACTCAATCTTCAATCCTCCGTCCTCAATTCTCAATCCTCAATCCTCAGTCCTCAATCCTCAGGCTTCAATCCTCAATACTCAATCTTAAATCCTCAATCCTCAATCCTCAATCCTCAATCCTCATCCTTCAATCCCCAATACCCAATCATCAGTCTTCAACCCTCAATCCTCAATCCTCAATTCTCAATGCTCAATCCTCAGTCCTCAGTCCCCAATCCTCAATCTTCAATCCTCAATCCTCAATCCTCAATCCTCAATCCTCAATCCTCAATTCTCAATACTCAATCCTGAATCCTCAGTCCTCAAACCTCAAATCTCAATCTTCAATCCTCAATACTCAATCTTCAATCCTCAATCCTCAATACTCAATCCTCAATCCTCATCCTTCAGTCCTCAATACCCAATCCTCAATCTTCAATCCTCAATCCTCAATCCTCATTCTCAATGCTCAATCCTCAGTCCTCAGTTCTCAAACCTCAACCCTCAACCATCATCCCTCATCCTCAATCCTCAATACTCAATCCTCAATCCTCAATCTTCAATCTTCAATATTCAACCTTCAATAATCAATCCTCAATTCTCAATCCTCAATACTCATTCCTCAATCGTCGATCCTCATTCCCCAATCCTCAATCTTCAATCCTCAATCCTCAAACCTCAATCCTCAATCCTCAATCTTCAATCCTCAATACTCAATCTTCAATCCTCAATCCTCAATCCTCAATCCTCAATCCTCAATCCTCAATCCTCAGTCCTCAATCCTCAACCATCAATCATCAATACTCAGTCTTCAATCCTCAATCCTCAATCCTCAATCGTCAATCCTCATTCTTCAATCCTCAATACGCAATCCTCAATCTTCAATCCTCAATCCTCAATCCTCAATTCTCAATCCTTAATCCTCAATCCTCAGACCTTAAACATCAATACCCAACCCTCAGTCCTCGTCCTCAATCTACAACAATCAATCCTCAATCCTCAATCTTCAATCATCAATATCCAATCTTCAGTCCTCAATGCTCAATACTCAATCCTCAATCCTCAATCCTCAATGTCCAATCCTCAATACCCAATCCTCAATCTTCAATCCTCAATCCTCAGTCCTCAATCCTCAATCCTCAACACTAAATCCTCAGTCCTCAGTCCTCAAACCTCAAAACTCAATCTTCAATCCTCAATACTCAATCTTCAATCCTCCGTACTCAATCCGCAATCCTCAATCCTCAATCCTCAATCGTCAGGCTCCAATCCACAATACTCAATCTTCAATCCTCAATACTCAATCCTCAATCCTCATCCTTCAATCCTCAATACCCAATACTCAATCTTCAATCCTCAATCCTCAATCCTCAATTCTCAAACTTCATTCCTCAGTCCTTAGTCCTGAAACCTCAATCCTCAACCCTCAGCCCTCATCCTCAATCCTCAATCCTCAATCCTCAATCCTCAATCCTCAATCCTCAGTCCTCAATCCTCAATCCTCGATCTTCAATCCTCAGTCCCCAATCCTCAATCTTCAATCCTCAATCCTCAGTCCTCGATCCTCAGTCCTCAATCCTCAATCCTCAATGCTCAATGTTCAATACGCAATACTCAATCCTCAATCTTCAATCCTCAATCCTCAATCCTTAATCCTCAGTCCTCATTCTTCAATCCTCAACACCCAATCCTTAATCTTCAATCCTCAATCCTCAATCCTCAATTCTCAATCCTCAATCCTCAATCCTCAGACCTCAAACATCAATACTCAACCCTCAGTCCTCGTCCTCAATCCGCAACCCGCAATCCTCAATCCTCATTCTACAATCCTCAATACCCAATCCTCAATCTTCAATCCTCAATCCTCAATCATCAATTCTCAATCCTCAATCCTCAGTCCTCAGTCCTCAAACCTCAATCCTCAACCCTCAGCCCTCATTCTCAATACTCAATCCTCAATTCTCAGTCCTCAGCACTCAAACCTCAATCCTCAATCCTCAATACTCAACACTCAATCCTAAATCCTCAATCTTCAATCCTCAATACTCAATATTCAATCCTCGATCCTCAATTCTCAATCCTCAATCTTCAATCCTCAATCCTCAATCCTCAATCCTCAATCCTCATTCTTCAATCCTCAATACCCAATCCTCAATCTTCAATCCTCAATACTCAATCCTCAATTCTCAATGCTCAATCCTCAGTCCTCAGTTCTCAAACCTCAACCCTCAACCATCGGCCCTCATCCTCAATCCTCAATACTCAATCCTCAATCCTCAATCTTCAATCCTCAATACTCAATCTTCAATAATCAATCCTCAATTCTCAATCCTCAATACTCAATACTCAATCGTCGATACTCAATCCCCTATCCTCAATCTTCAATCCTCAATCCTCAATCCTCAATCCTCAATCCTCAATCCTCAATCTTCAATCCTCAATACTCAATCTTCAATCCTCAATCCTCAATCCTCAATGCTCAATCATCAATCCTCAATCCTCAACCTTCAATCATCAATACTCAGTCTTCAATCCTCAATCCTCAATCCTCAATCCTCAATACTCATTCTTCAATCCTCAATACACAATCCTCAATCTTCAATCCTCAATCCTCAATCCTCAATTCTCAATCCTTAATCCTCAATCCTCTGACCTTAAACATCAATACTCAACCCTCAGTCCTCGTCCTCAATCCACAACAAACAATCCTCAATCCTCAACCTTCAATCATCAATATTCAATCTTCAGTCCTCAATCCGCAATACCCAATCCTCAATCTTCAATCCTCAATCCTCAATCGTCAATCCTCAATCCTCAGTCCTCAATTCTCAATACTCAATCCTCAATCCTCAGTTCTCAAGCCTCAAATCTCAATTTTCAATCCTCCGTCCTCAATTCTCAATCCTCAATCCTCAATCCTCAATCCTCAATCCTCAGTCCTCGATCCTCAATACTCAATCCTGATTCTTCAACCCTCAATACCCAGTCCTCAATCTTCAATCCTCAATCCTCAATCCTCAATTATCGATCCTCAATCCTCAATCCTCAATCCTTAAAACTCAATCCTGAATCCTCAATCCTGAATCCTCAATCTTCAGACCTCAGACCAGAACAATCAGATGTCAGTCCTCAATCCTCAATAGAATATTATCAATTCACAGTATTCAATACTCAATACTCAATCTGCAATCTTCAAATTTCTATCCACAAACATCAATTCTCATCACTCAAATCTCAACACTCAGTCCCCAATCCTCAATCTTCAACACTCAATCCTCAATCCTGAATCCTCAATCCTCAATCCTCAATCCTCAATCCTCAATCCTCAATCCTCATTCTTCAATCCTCAATACCCAATCGTCAATCTTCAATCCTCAATCCTCTATCCTCAATTCTCAATGCTCAATCCTCAGTCCTCAGTTCTGAAACCTCAACCCTCAACCATCAGCCCTCATCCTCAATCCTCAATACTCAATCCTCAATCCTCAATCTTCAATCCTCAATACTCAATCCTGATTCTTCAACCCTCAATACCCAGTCCTCAATCTTCAATCCTCAATCCTCAATCCTCAATTATCGATCCTCAATCCTCAATCCTCAATCCTTAAAACTCAATCCTGAATCCTCAATCCTGAATCCTCAATCTTCAGACCTCAGACCAGAACAATCAGATGTCAGTCCTCAATCCTCAATAGAATATTATCAATTCACAGTATTCAATACTCAATACTCAATCTGCAATCTTCAAATTTCTATCCACAAACATCAATTCTCATCACTCAAATCTCAACACTCAGTCCCCAATCCTCAATCTTCAACACTCAATCCTCAATCCTGAATCCTCAATCCTCAATCTTCAATCCTCAATACCCAATCTTCAATCCTCCATCCTCAATCCTTAATCCTCAATCCTCAATCCTCAATCGTCAGGCTTCAATCCTCAATACTCAATCTTCAACCCTCAATCCTCAATCCTCATTCCTCAATCCTCATTTTTCAATCCTCATTCTTCAATCCTCAATATCCAATCCTCAATCTTCAATCTTCAATCCTCAGTCCTCAATTCGCAATCCTCAATCCTCAGTCCTCAGTCCTCAAACTTCAATCGTCAACCCTCAGCCCTCATCCTCAATCCTCAATCCTCAATCTTCAATCCTCAATCCTCAATCCTCATGCCTCAACACTCAATCCTCAATCCTCTGTCATCAAACCTCAATCCTGAATCCTCAATCCTGAGTCCTCAATCTTCAGACCTCAGACCTGAACAATCAGATGTCAGTCCTCAATCGTCAATAGAATATTATCAATTCACAGTTTACAATACTCAATACTAAATCTGCAATCTTCAAATTTCTATCCACAAACATCAATTCTCATCACTCGAATCTCAACACTCAGTCCCCAATCCTCAATCTTCAATCCTCAATCGTCAATCGTCAATCCTCAATCCTCAATCCTCAATCTTCAATCATCTATACGAAATCCTCAATCCTCAATCCTCAATCCTCAATACTCAATCCTCAATTTTCAATCCTCAATACTCAATCTTCAATTATCAATCCTCAATCCTCAATCCTCAATCCTCAATCCTCAATCCTCATTCTACAATCCTCAATACCCAATCCTCAATCTTCAATCCTCAATCCTCAATCCTCAATTCTCTATCCTCAATCCTCAGTCCTCAGTCCTCAAACCTCAATCCTCAACCCTCAGCCCTCATCCTCAATCCTCAATCCTCAATCCTCAATCCTCAATCCTCAATCCTCAGTCCTCAATCCTCAATCCTCGATCTTCAATCCTCAGTCCCCAATCCCCAATCTTCAATCCTCAATCCTCAGTCCTCGATCCTCAGTCCTCGATCCTCAATCCTCAATCCTCAATGTACAATACGCAATACCCAATCCTCAATCTTCAATCCTCAATACTGAATCCTCAATCCTCAGTCCTCAATCCTCAATCCTCAGTCCTCAAACCTTAATCCTGAATCCTCAATCCCCAATCTTCAATCCTCAATACTCAGTCTTCAATCCTCAATCCTCAATCCTCAACCCTCAATCCTCAATCCTGATTCTTCAACCCTCAATACCCAGTCCTCAATCTTCAATCCTCAATCCTCAATCCTCAATCCTCATTCTTCTATCCTCAATACCCAATCCTCAATCTTCAATCCTCAATCCTGAATCCTCAATCCTCAATCCTCATTCTTCAATCCTCAACACACAATCCTCAATCTTCAATCCTCAATCCTCAATCCTCAGACCTCAATCCTCAATCTTCAATCCTCAATACTCAATCTTCAATCCTCAATCCTCAATCCTCAATCCTCAGTCCTCATTCTTCAATCCTCATCACCCAATCCTCAATCTTCAATCCTCAATCCTCAATCCTCAATTCTCAATCCTCAATCCTAAATCCTCAGACCTCAAGCATCAATACTCAACCCTCAGTCCTCGTCCTCAATCCGCAACCCTCAATCCTCAATCCTCATTCTACAATCCTCAATACCCAATCCTCAATCTTCAATCCTCAATCCTCAATCCTCAATTCTCAATCCTCAATCCTCAGTCCTCAGTCCTCAAACCTCAATCCTCAACCCTCAGCCCTCATTCTCAATCCTCAATCCTCAATTCTCAGTCCTCAGCACTCAAACCTCAATCCTCAATCCTCAATACTCAACACTCAATCCTCAATCCTCAATCTTCAATCCTCAATACTCAATATTCAATCCTCGATCCTCAATTCTCAATCCTCAATCTTCAATCCTCAATCCTCAATCCTCAATCCTCAATCCTCATTCTTCAATCCTCAATACCCAATCCTCAATCTTCAATCCTCAATACTCAATCCTCAATTCTCAATGCTCAATCCTCAGTCCTCAGTTCTCAAACCTCAACCCTCAACCATCAGCCCTCATCCTCAATCCTCAATACTCAATCCTCAATCCTCAATCTTCAATCCTCAATACTCAATCTTCAATAATCATTCCTCAATTCTCAATCCTCAATACTCAATACCCAATCGTCGATACTCAATCCCCTATCCTCAATCTTCAATCCTCAATCCTCAATCCTCAATTCTCAATCCTCAATCCTCAGTCCTCAGTCCTCAAACCTCAATCCTCAAACCTCAGCCCTCATTCTCAATCCTCAATCTGCAATTCTCAGTCCTCAGAACTCAAACCTCAATCCTCAACCTTGAGACCTCATCCTCAGTCCTCAATTATCAATCCACAATCCTCAATCTTCAATCCTCAATACTCAATCTTCTATCCTCAGTCCTCAGTCCTCTAACCTCAATTATGAATCCTCAATGCTCTATCTTCAATCCTCAACCTTCAGTCCTCAATACTCAACTATCAGTCCTCAATTCTCAATACTCAATCCTCAATCCTCAATCTCCAATCCTAAATCCTCAATCCTCAATCCTCAATCCTCAATCGTCAGGCTGCAGTCCTCAATACTCAATCTTCAACCCTCAATCCTCAATCCTCATTCCTCAATCCTCAATCCTCAATCCTCAGACCTCAAACATCAATACTCAACCCTCAGTCCTCGTCCTCAATCCGCAACCCGCAATCCTCAATCCTCATTCTACAATCCTCAATACCCAATCCTCAATCTTCAATCCTCAATCCTCAATCATCAATTCTCAATCCTCAATCCTCAGTCCTCAGTCCTCAAACCTCAATCCTCAACCCTCAGCCCTCATTCTCAATACTCAATCCTCAATTCTCAGTCCTCAGCACTCAAACCTCAATCCTCAATCCTCAATACTCAACACTCAATCCTAAATCCTCAATCTTCAATCCTCAATACTCAATATTCAATCCTCGATCCTCAATTCTCAATCCTCAATCTTCAATCCTCAATCCTCAATCCTCAATCCTCAATCCTCAATCCTCAATCCTCATTCTTCAATCCTCAATACCCAATCCTCAATCTTCAATCCTCAATACTCAATCCTCAATTCTCAATGCTCAATCCTCAGTCCTCAGTTCTCAAACCTCAACCCTCAACCATCGGCCCTCATCCTCAATCCTCAATACTCAATCCTCAATCCTCAATCTTCAATCCTCAATACTCAATCTTCAATAATCAATCCTCAATTCTCAATCCTCAATACTCAATACTCAATCGTCGATACTCAATCCCCTATCCTCAATCTTCAATCCTCAATCCTCAATCCTCAATCCTCAATCCTCAATCCTCAATCTTCAATCCTCAATACTCAATCTTCAATCCTCAATCCTCAATCCTCAATGCTCAATCATCAATCCTCAATCCTCAACCTTCAATCATCAATACTCAGTCTTCAATCCTCAATCCTCAATCCTCAATCCTCAATACTCATTCTTCAATCCTCAATACACAATCCTCAATCTTCAATCCTCAATCCTCAATCCTCAATTCTCAATCCTTAATCCTCAATCCTCTGACCTTAAACATCAATACTCAACCCTCAGTCCTCGTCCTCAATCCACAACAAACAATCCTCAATCCTCAACCTTCAATCATCAATATTCAATCTTCAGTCCTCAATCCGCAATACCCAATCCTCAATCTTCAATCCTCAATCCTCAATCGTCAATCCTCAATCCTCAGTCCTCAATTCTCAATACTCAATCCTCAATCCTCAGTTCTCAAGCCTCAAATCTCAATTTTCAATCCTCCGTCCTCAATTCTCAATCCTCAATCCTCAATCCTCAATCGTCAGGCTTCAATCCTCAATACTCAATCTTAAATCCTCAATCCTCAATCCTCAATCCTCAATCCTCATCCTTCAATCCCCAATACCCAATCATCAGTCTTCAATCCTCAATCCTCAATCCTCAATTCTCAATGCTCACTCCTCAGTCCTCAGTTCTCAAACCTCAACCCTCAACCATCATCCCTCATCCTCAATCCTCAATACTCAATCTTCAATCCTCAATCTTCAATCCTCAATATTCAATCTTCAATAATCAATCCTCAATTCTCAATCCTCAATACTCAATCCTCAATCGTCGATCCTCAATCCCCAATCCTCAATCTTCAATCCTCAATCCTCAATCCTCAATCCTCAATCCTCAATCTTCAATCCTCAATACTCAATCGTCAATCCTCAATCCTCAGTCCTCAATCCTCAATCCTCAATCCTCAATCCTCAGTCCTCAGTCCCCAATCCTCAATCTTCAATCCTGAATCCTCAGTCCTCGATCCTCAATACTCAATCCTGATTCTTCAACCCTCAATACCCAGTCCTCAATCTTCAATCCTCAATCCTCAATCCTCAATTATCGATCCTCAATCCTCAATCCTCAATCCTTAAAACTCAATCCTGAATCCTCAATCCTGAATCCTCAATCTTCAGACCTCAGACCAGAACAATCAGATGTCAGTCCTCAATCCTCAATAGAATATTATCAATTCACAGTATTCAATACTCAATACTCAATCTGCAATCTTCAAATTTCTATCCACAAACATCAATTCTCATCACTCAAATCTCAACACTCAGTCCCCAATCCTCAATCTTCAACACTCAATCCTCAATCCTGAATCCTCAATCCTCAATCCTCAATCCTCAATCCTCAATCCTCAATCCTCATTCTTCAATCCTCAATACCCAATCGTCAATCTTCAATCCTCAATCCTCTATCCTCAATTCTCAATGCTCAATCCTCAGTCCTCAGTTCTGAAACCTCAACCCTCAACCATCAGCCCTCATCCTCAATCCTCAATACTCAATCCTCAATCCTCAATCTTCAATCCTCAATACTCAATCCTGATTCTTCAACCCTCAATACCCAGTCCTCAATCTTCAATCCTCAATCCTCAATCCTCAATTATCGATCCTCAATCCTCAATCCTCAATCCTTAAAACTCAATCCTGAATCCTCAATCCTGAATCCTCAATCTTCAGACCTCAGACCAGAACAATCAGATGTCAGTCCTCAATCCTCAATAGAATATTATCAATTCACAGTATTCAATACTCAATACTCAATCTGCAATCTTCAAATTTCTATCCACAAACATCAATTCTCATCACTCAAATCTCAACACTCAGTCCCCAATCCTCAATCTTCAACACTCAATCCTCAATCCTGAATCCTCAATCCTCAATCTTCAATCCTCAATACCCAATCTTCAATCCTCCATCCTCAATCCTTAATCCTCAATCCTCAATCCTCAATCGTCAGGCTTCAATCCTCAATACTCAATCTTCAACCCTCAATCCTCAATCCTCATTCCTCAATCCTCATTTTTCAATCCTCATTCTTCAATCCTCAATATCCAATCCTCAATCTTCAATCTTCAATCCTCAGTCCTCAATTCGCAATCCTCAATCCTCAGTCCTCAGTCCTCAAACTTCAATCGTCAACCCTCAGCCCTCATCCTCAATCCTCAATCCTCAATCTTCAATCCTCAATCCTCAATCCTCATGCCTCAACACTCAATCCTCAATCCTCTGTCATCAAACCTCAATCCTGAATCCTCAATCCTGAGTCCTCAATCTTCAGACCTCAGACCTGAACAATCAGATGTCAGTCCTCAATCGTCAATAGAATATTATCAATTCACAGTTTACAATACTCAATACTAAATCTGCAATCTTCAAATTTCTATCCACAAACATCAATTCTCATCACTCGAATCTCAACACTCAGTCCCCAATCCTCAATCTTCAATCCTCAATCGTCAATCGTCAATCCTCAATCCTCAATCCTCAATCTTCAATCATCTATACGAAATCCTCAATCCTCAATCCTCAATCCTCAATACTCAATCCTCAATTTTCAATCCTCAATACTCAATCTTCAATTATCAATCCTCAATCCTCAATCCTCAATCCTCAATCCTCAATCCTCATTCTACAATCCTCAATACCCAATCCTCAATCTTCAATCCTCAATCCTCAATCCTCAATTCTCTATCCTCAATCCTCAGTCCTCAGTCCTCAAACCTCAATCCTCAACCCTCAGCCCTCATCCTCAATCCTCAATCCTCAATCCTCAATCCTCAATCCTCAATCCTCAGTCCTCAATCCTCAATCCTCGATCTTCAATCCTCAGTCCCCAATCCCCAATCTTCAATCCTCAATCCTCAGTCCTCGATCCTCAGTCCTCGATCCTCAATCCTCAATCCTCAATGTACAATACGCAATACCCAATCCTCAATCTTCAATCCTCAATACTGAATCCTCAATCCTCAGTCCTCAATCCTCAATCCTCAGTCCTCAAACCTTAATCCTGAATCCTCAATCCCCAATCTTCAATCCTCAATACTCAGTCTTCAATCCTCAATCCTCAATCCTCAACCCTCAATCCTCAATCCTGATTCTTCAACCCTCAATACCCAGTCCTCAATCTTCAATCCTCAATCCTCAATCCTCAATCCTCATTCTTCTATCCTCAATACCCAATCCTCAATCTTCAATCCTCAATCCTGAATCCTCAATCCTCAATCCTCATTCTTCAATCCTCAACACACAATCCTCAATCTTCAATCCTCAATCCTCAATCCTCAGACCTCAATCCTCAATCTTCAATCCTCAATACTCAATCTTCAATCCTCAATCCTCAATCCTCAATCCTCAGTCCTCATTCTTCAATCCTCATCACCCAATCCTCAATCTTCAATCCTCAATCCTCAATCCTCAATTCTCAATCCTCAATCCTAAATCCTCAGACCTCAAGAATCAATACTCAACCCTCAGTCCTCGTCCTCAATCCGCAACCCTCAATCCTCAATCCTCATTCTACAATCCTCAATACCCAATCCTCAATCTTCAATCCTCAATCCTCAATCCTCAATTCTCAATCCTCAATCCTCAGTCCTCAGTCCTCAAACCTCAATCCTCAACCCTCAGCCCTCATTCTCAATCCTCAATCCTCAATTCTCAGTCCTCAGCACTCAAACCTCAATCCTCAATCCTCAATACTCAACACTCAATCCTCAATCCTCAATCTTCAATCCTCAATACTCAATATTCAATCCTCGATCCTCAATTCTCAATCCTCAATCTTCAATCCTCAATCCTCAATCCTCAATCCTCAATCCTCAATCCTCATTCTTCAATCCTCAATACCCAATCCTCAATCTTCAATCCTCAATACTCAATCCTCAATTCTCAATGCTCAATCCTCAGTCCTCAGTTCTCAAACCTCAACCCTCAACCATCAGCCCTCATCCTCAATCCTCAATACTCAATCCTCAATCCTCAATCTTCAATCCTCAATACTCAATCTTCAATAATCATTCCTCAATTCTCAATCCTCAATACTCAATACTCAATCGTCGATACTCAATCCCCTATCCTCAATCTTCAATCCTCAATCCTCAATCCTCAATTCTCAATCCTCAATCCTCAGTCCTCAGTCCTCAAACCTCAATCCTCAAACCTCAGCCCTCATTCTCAATCCTCAATCTGCAATTCTCAGTCCTCAGAACTCAAACCTCAATCCTCAACCTTGAGACCTCATCCTCAGTCCTCAATTATCAATCCACAATCCTCAATCTTCAATCCTCAATACTCAATCTTCTATCCTCAGTCCTCAGTCCTCTAACCTCAATTATGAATCCTCAATGCTCTATCTTCAATCCTCAACCTTCAGTCCTCAATACTCAACTATCAGTCCTCAATTCTCAATACTCAATCCTCAATCCTCAATCTCCAATCCTAAATCCTCAATCCTCAATCCTCAATCCTCAATCCTAATTCTACAATCCACAATACCCAATCCTCAACCTTCAATGCTCAATCCTCAGTCCTCAATTCTCAATCCTCAATCCTCAGTCCTCAGTCCTCAAACCTCAATCCTCAACCCTCAGCCCTCATTCTCAATCCTCAATCCTCAATTCTCAGTCCTCAGCCCTCAAACCTCAATCCTCAACCCTCCATTCTCAACACTCAATCCTCAATCCTCAATCTTCAATCCTCAATACTCAATATTCAATCCTCGATCCTCAATTCTCAATCCTCAATCTTCAAACCTCAATCCTCAATCCTCAATCCTCAATCCTCATTCTTCAATCCTCAATACCCAATCCTCAATCTTCAATCCTCAATCCTCAATCCTCAATTCTCAATGCTCAATCCTCAGTCCTCAGTTCTCAAACCTCAACCCTCAACCTTCAGCCCTCATCCTCAATCCTCAATACTCAATCCTCAATCCTCAATATTCAATCCTCAATACTCAATCTTCAATAATCAATCCTCAATTCTCAATCCTCAATACTCAATACTCAATCGTCGATGCTCAATCCCCTATCCTCAATCTTCAATCCTCAATCCTCAATCCTCAATCCTCAATCCTCAACCTTCAATCCTCAATCCTCAATCCTCATGCCTCAACACTCAATCCTCAATCCTCTGTCATCAAACCTCAATCCTGAATCCTCAATCCTGAGTCCTCAATCTTCAGACCTCAGACCTGAACAATCAGATGTCAGTCCTCAATCGTCAATAGAATATTATCAATTCACAGTTTTCAATACTCAATACTAAATCTGCAATCTTCAAATTTCTATCCACAAACATCAATTCTCATCACTCGAATCTCAACACTCAGTCCCCAATCCTCAATCTTCAATCCTCAATCGTCAATTCTCAATCCTCAATCCTCAATCTTCAATCATCTATACGAAATCCTCAATCCTCAATCCTCAATCCTCAATACTCAATCCTCAATTTTCAATCCTCAATACTCAATCTTCAATCCTCAATCCTCAATCCTCAATCCTCAATCCTCAATCCTCAATCCTCATTCTACAATCCTCAATACCCAATCCTCAATCTTCAATCCTCAATCCTCAATCCTCAATTCTCTATCCTCAATCCTCAGTCCTCAGTCCTCAAACCTCAATCCTCAACCCTCAGCCCTCATCCTCAATCCTCAATCCTCAATCCTCAATCCTCAATCCTCAATCCTCAGTCCTCAATCCTCAATCCTCGATCTTCAATCCTCCGTCCCCAATCCCCAATCTTCAATCCTCAATCCTCAGTCCTCGATCCTCAGTCCTCGATCCTCAATCCTCAATCCTCAATGTACAATACGCAATACCCAATCCTCAATCTTCAATCCTCAATACTGAATCCTCAATCCTCAGTCCTCAATCCTCAATCCTCAGTCCTCAAACCTTAATCCTGAATCCTCAATCCCCAATCTTCAATCCTCAATACTCAGTCTTCAATCCTCAATCCTCAATCCTCAACCCTCAATCCTCAATCCTGATTCTTCAACCCTCAATACCCAGTCCTCAATCTTCAATCCTCAATCCTCAATCCTCAATCCTCATTCTTCTATCCTCAATACCCAATCCTCAATCTTCAATCCTCAATCCTGAATCCTCAATCCTCAATCCTCATTCTTCAATCCTCAACACACAATCCTCAATCTTCAATCCTCAATCCTCAATCCTCAGTCCTCATTCTTCAATCCTCATCACCCAATCCTCAATCTTCAATCCTCAATCCTCAATCCTCAATTCTCAATCCTCAATCCTAAATCCTCAGACCTCAAGCATCAATACTCAACCCTCAGTCCTCGTCCTCAATCCGCAACCCTCAATCCTCAATCCTCATTCTACAGTCCTCAATACCCAATCCTCAATCTTCAATCCTCAATCCTCAATCCTCAATTCTCAATCCTCAATCCTCAGTCCTCAGTCCTCAAACCTCAATCCTCAACCCTCAGCCCTCATTCTCAATCCTCAATCCTCAATTCTCAGTCCTCAGCACTCAAACCTCAATCCTCAATCCTCAATACTCAACACTCAATCCTCAATCCTCAATCTTCAATCCTCAATACTCAATATTCAATCCTCGATCCTCAATTCTCAATCCTCAATCTTCAATCCTCAATCCTCAATCCTCAATCCTCAATCCTCATTCTTCAATCCTCAATACCCAATCCTCAATCTTCAATCCTCAATACTCAATCCTCAATTCTCAATGCTCAATCCTCAGTCCTCAGTTCTCAAACCTCAACCCTCAACCATCAGCCCTCATCCTCAATCCTCAATACTCAATCCTCAATCCTCAATCTTCAATCCTCAATACTCAATCTTCAATAATCATTCCTCAATTCTCAATCCTCAATACTCAATACTCAATCGTCGATACTCAATCCCCTATCCTCAATCTTCAATCCTCAATCCTCAATCCTCAATTCTCAATCCTCAATCCTCAGTCCTCAGTCCTCAAACCTCAATCCTCAAACCTCAGCCCTCATTCTCAATCCTCAATCTGCAATTCTCAGTCCTCAGAACTCAAACCTCAATCCTCAACCTTGAGACCTCATCCTCAGTCCTCAATTATCAATCCACAATCCTCAATCTTCAATCCTCAATACTCAATCTTCTATCCTCAGTCCTCAGTCCTCTAACCTCAATTATGAATCCTCAATGCTCTATCTTCAATCCTCAACCTTCAGTCCTCAATACTCAACTATCAGTCCTCAATTCTCAATACTCAATCCTCAATCCTCAATCTCCAATCCTAAATCCTCAATCCTCAATCCTCAATCCTCAATCCTAATTCTACAATCCACAATACCCAATCCTCAATCTTCAATGCTCAATCCTCAGTCCTCAATTCTCAATCCTCAATCCTCAGTCCTCAGTCCTCAAACATCAATCCTCAACCCTCAGCCCTCATTCTCAATCCTCAATCCTCAATTCTCAGTCCTCAGCCCTCAAACCTCAATCCTCAACCCTCCATTCTCAACACTCAATCCTCAATCCTCAATCTTCAATCCTCAATACTCAATATTCAATCCTCGATCCTCAATTCTCAATCCTCAATCTTCAAACCTCAATCCTCAATCCTCAATCCTCAATCCTCATTCTTCAATCCTCAATACCCAATCCTCAATCTTCAATCCTCAATCCTCAATCCTCAATTCTCAATGCTCAATCCTCAGTCCTCAGTTCTCAAACCTCAACCCTCAACCTTCAGCCCTCATCCTCAATCCTCAATACTCAATCCTCAATCCTCAATATTCAATCCTCAATACTCAATCTTCAATAATCAATCCTCAATTCTCAATCCTCAATACTCAATACTCAATCGTCGATACTCAATCCCCTATCCTCAATCTTCAATCCTCAATCCTCAATCCTCAATCCTCAATCCTCAACCTTCAATCCTCAATCCTCAATCCTCATGCCTCAACACTCAATCCTCAATCCTCTGTCATCAAACCTCAATCCTGAATCCTCAATCCTGAGTCCTCAATCTTCAGACCTCAGACCTGAACAATCAGATGTCAGTCCTCAATCGTCAATAGAATATTATCAATTCACAGTTTTCAATACTCAATACTAAATCTGCAATCTTCAAATTTCTATCCACAAACATCAATTCTCATCACTCGAATCTCAACACTCAGTCCCCAATCCTCAATCTTCAATCCTCAATCGTCAATCCTCAATCCTCAATCCTCAATCTTCAATCATCTATACGAAATCCTCAATCCTCAATCCTCAATCCTCAATACTCAATCCTCAATTTTCAATCCTCAATACTCAATCTTCAATCCTCAATCCTCAATCCTCAATCCTCAATCCTCAATCCTCAATCCTCATTCTACAATCCTCAATACCCAATCCTCAATCTTCAATCCTCAATCCTCAATCCTCAATTCTCTATCCTCAATCCTCAGTCCTCAGTCCTCAAACCTCAATCCTCAACCCTCAGCCCTCATCCTCAATCCTCAATCCTCAATCCTCAATCCTCAATCCTCAATCCTCAGTCCTCAATCCTCAATCCTCGATCTTCAATCCTCAGTCCCCAATCCCCAATCTTCAATCCTCAATCCTCAGTCCTCGATCCTCAGTCCTCGATCCTCAATCCTCAATCCTCAATGTACAATACGCAATACCCAATCCTCAATCTTCAATCCTCAATACTGAATCCTCAATCCTCAGTCCTCAATCCTCAATCCTCAGTCCTCAAACCTTAATCCTGAATCCTCAATCCCCAATCTTCAATCCTCAATACTCAGTCTTCAATCCTCAATCCTCAATCCTCAACCCTCAATCCTCAATCCTGATTCTTCAACCCTCAATACCCAGTCCTCAATCTTCAATCCTCAATCCTCAATCCTCAATCCTCATTCTTCTATCCTCAATACCCAATCCTCAATCTTCAATCCTCAATCCTGAATCCTCAATCCTCAATCCTCATTCTTCAATCCTCAACACACAATCCTCAATCTTCAATCCTCAATCCTCAATCCTCAGACCTCAATCCTCAATCTTCAATCCTCAATACTCAATCTTCAATCCTCAATCCTCAATCCTCAATCCTCAGTCCTCATTCTTCAATCCTCATCACCCAATCCTCAATCTTCAATCCTCAATCCTCAATCCTCAATTCTCAATCCTCAATCCTAAATCCTCAGACCTCAAGCATCAATACTCAACCCTCAGTCCTCGTCCTCAATCCGCAACCCTCAATCCTCAATCCTCATTCTACAATCCTCAATACCCAATCCTCAATCTTCAATCCTCAATCCTCAATCCTCAATTCTCAATCCTCAATCCTCAGTCCTCAGTCCTCAAACCTCAATCCTCAACCCTCAGCCCTCATTCTCAATCCTCAATCCTCAATTCTCAGTCCTCAGCACTCAAACCTCAATCCTCAATCCTCAATACTCAACACTCAATCCTCAATCCTCAATCTTCAATCCTCAATACTCAATATTCAATCCTCGATCCTCAATTCTCAATCCTCAATCTTCAATCCTCAATCCTCAATCCTCCATCCTCAATCCTCATTCTTCAATCCTCAATACCCAATCCTCAATCTTCAATCCTCAATACTCAATCCTCAATTCTCAATGCTCAATCCTCAGTCCTCAGTTCTCAAACCTCAACCCTCAACCATCAGCCCTCATCCTCAATCCTCAATACTCAATCCTCAATCCTCACCCCTCAAACCTCAATCCTCAACCCTCAGCCCTCATTCTCAATCCTCAATCCTCAATTCTCAGTCCTCAGCCCTCAAACCTCAATCCTCAACCCTCCATTCTCAACACTTAATCCTCAATCCTCAATCTTCAATCCTCAATACTCAATATTCAATCCTCGATCCTCAATTCTCAATCCTCAATCTTCAAACCTCAATCCTCAATCCTCAATCCTCAATCCTCATTCTACAATCCACAATACCCAATCCTCAATCTTCAATGCTCAATCCTCAGTCCTCAATTCTCAATCCTCAATCCTCAGTCCTCAGTCCTCAAACCTCAATCCTCAACCCTCAGCCCTCATTCTCAATCCTCAATCCTCAATTCTCAGTCCTCAGCCCTCAAACCTCAATCCTCAACCCTCCATTCTCAACACTTAATCCTCAATCCTCAATCTTCAATCCTCAATACTCAATATTCAATCCTCGATCCTCAATTCTCAATCCTCAATCTTCAAACCTCAATCCTCAATCCTCAATCCTCAATCCTCATTCTTCAATCCTCAATACCCAATCCTCAATCTTCAATCCTCAATCCTCAATCCTCAATTCTCAATGCTCAATCCTCAGTCCTCAGTTCTCAAACCTCAACCCTCAACCTTCAGCCCTCATCCTCAATCCTCAATACTCAATCCTCAATCCTCAATATTCAATCCTCAATACTCAATCTTCAATAATCAATCCTCAATTCTCAATCCTCAATACTCAATACTCAATCGTCGATACTCAATCCCCTATCCTCAATTTTCAATCCTCAATCCTCAATCCTCAATCCTCAATCCTCAACCTTCAATCCTCAATACTCAATCTTCAATCCTCAATCCTCAATCCTCAATCCTCAATCATCAATCCTCAATCCTCAACATTCAATCATCAATACTCAGTCTTCAATCCTCAATCCTCAATCCTCAATCCTCAATCCTCATTCTTCAATCCTCAATACACAATCCTCAATCTTCAATCCTCAATCCTCAATCCTCAATTCTCAATCCTTAATCCTCAATCCTCAGACCTTAAACATCAATACTCAACCCTCAGTCCTCGTCCTCAATCCACAACAATCAATCCTCAATCCTCAATCTTCAATCATCAATATTCAATCTTCAGTCCTCAATCCTCAATCCTCAATCCTCAATCCTCAATCCTCAACGTTCAATCCGCAATACCCAATCCTCAATCTTCAATCCTCAATCCTCAATCCTCAATCCTCAATCCTCAATCCTCAATTCTCAATACTCAATCCTGAATCCTCAGTCCTCAAACCTCAAATCTCAATCTTCAATCCTCAATCCTCATTCTACAATCCTCAATACCCAATCCTCAATCTTCAATCCTCAATCCTCAATCCTCAATTCTCTATCCTCAATCCTCAGTCCTCAGTCCTCAAACCTCAATCCTCAACCCTCAGCCCTCATCCTCAATCCTCAATCCTCAATCCTCAATCCTCAATCCTCAATCCTCAGTCCTCAATCCTCAATCCTCGATCTTCAATCCTCCGTCCCCAATCCCCAATCTTCAATCCTCAATCCTCTGTCCTCGATCCTCAGTCCTCGATCCTCAATCCTCAATCCTCAATGTACAATACGCAATACCCAATCCTCAATCTTCAATCCTCAATACTGAATCCTCAATCCTCAGTCCTCAATCCTCAATCCTCAGTCCTCAAACCTTAATCCTGAATCCTCAATCCCCAATCTTCAATCCTCAATACTCAGTCTTCAATCCTCAATCCTCAATCCTCAACCCTCAATCCTCAATCCTGATTCTTCAACCCTCAATACCCAGTCCTCAATCTTCAATCCTCAATCCTCAATCCTCAATACCCAATCCTCAATCTTCAATCCTCAATCCTGAATCCTCAATCCTCAATCCTCATTCTTCAATCCTCAACACACAATCCTCAATCTTCAATCCTCAATCCTCAATCCTCAGACCTCAATCCTCAATCTTCAATCCTCAATACTCAATCTTCAATCCTCAATCCTCAATCCTCAATCCTCAGTCCTCATTCTTCAATCCTCATCACCCAATCCTCAATCTTCAATCCTCAATCCTCAATCCTCAATTCTCAATCCTCAATCCTAAATCCTCAGACCTCAAGCATCAATACTCAACCCTCAGTCCTCGTCCTCAATCCGCAACCCTCAATCCTCAATCCTCATTCTACAGTCCTCAATACCCAATCCTCAATCTTCAATCCTCAATCCTCAATCCTCAATTCTCAATCCTCAATCCTCAGTCCTCAGTCCTCAAACCTCAATCCTCAACCCTCAGCCCTCATTCTCAATCCTCAATCCTCAATTCTCAGTCCTCAGCACTCAAACCTCAACCCTCAACCATCAGCCCTCATCCTCAATCCTCAATACTCAATCCTCAATCCTCAATCTTCAATCCTCAATACTCAATCTTCAATAATCATTCCTCAATTCTCAATCCTCAATACTCAATACTCAATCGTCGATACTCAATCCCCTATCCTCAATCTTCAATCCTCAATCCTCAATCCTCAATTCTCAATCCTCAATCCTCAGTCCTCAGTCCTCAAACCTCAATCCTCAAACCTCAGCCCTCATTCTCAATCCTCAATCTGCAATTCTCAGTCCTCAGAACTCAAACCTCAATCCTCAACCTTGAGACCTCATCCTCAGTCCTCAATTATCAATCCACAATCCTCAATCTTCAATCCTCAATACTCAATCTTCTATCCTCAGTCCTCAGTCCTCTAACATCAATTATGAATCCTCAATGCTCTATCTTCAATCCTCAACCTTCAGTCCTCAATACTCAACTATCAGTCCTCAATTCTCAATACTCAATCCTCAATCCTCAATCTCCAATCCTAAATCCTCAATCCTCAATCCTCAATCCTCAATCCTAATTCTACAATCCACAATACCCAATCCTCAATCTTCAATGCTCAATCCTCAGTCCTCAATTCTCAATCCTCAATCCTCAGTCCTCAGTCCTCAAACATCAATCCTCAACCCTCAGCCCTCATTCTCAATCCTCAATCCTCAATTCTCAGTCCTCAGCCCTCAAACCTCAATCCTCAACCCTCCATTCTCAACACTCAATCCTCAATCCTCAATCTTCAATCCTCAATACTCAATATTCAATCCTCGATCCTCAATTCTCAATCCTCAATCTTCAAACCTCAATCCTCAATCCTCAATCCTCAATCCTCATTCTTCAATCCTCAATACCCAATCCTCAATCTTCAATCCTCAATCCTCAATCCTCAATTCTCAATGCTCAATCCTCAGTCCTCAGTTCTCAAACCTCAACCCTCAACCTTCAGCCCTCATCCTCAATCCTCAATACTCAATCCTCAATCCTCAATATTCAATCCTCAATACTCAATCTTCAATAATCAATCCTCAATTCTCAATCCTCAATACTCAATACTCAATCGTCGATACTCAATCCCCTATCCTCAATCTTCAATCCTCAATCCTCAATCCTCAATCCTCAATCCTCAACCTTCAATCCTCAATCCTCAATCCTCATGCCTCAACACTCAATCCTCAATCCTCTGTCATCAAACCTCAATCCTGAATCCTCAATCCTGAGTCCTCAATCTTCAGACCTCAGACCTGAACAATCAGATGTCAGTCCTCAATCGTCAATAGAATATTATCAATTCACAGTTTTCAATACTCAATACTAAATCTGCAATCTTCAAATTTCTATCCACAAACATCAATTCTCATCACTCGAATCTCAACACTCAGTCCCCAATCCTCAATCTTCAATCCTCAATCGTCAATCCTCAATCCTCAATCCTCAATCTTCAATCATCTATACGAAATCCTCAATCCTCAATCCTCAATCCTCAATACTCAATCCTCAATTTTCAATCCTCAATACTCAATCTTCAATCCTCAATCCTCAATCCTCAATCCTCAATCCTCAATCCTCAATCCTCATTCTACAATCCTCAATACCCAATCCTCAATCTTCAATCCTCAATCCTCAATCCTCAATTCTCTATCCTCAATCCTCAGTCCTCAGTCCTCAAACCTCAATCCTCAACCCTCAGCCCTCATCCTCAATCCTCAATCCTCAATCCTCAATCCTCAATCCTCAATCCTCAGTCCTCAATCCTCAATCCTCGATCTTCAATCCTCAGTCCCCAATCCCCAATCTTCAATCCTCAATCCTCAGTCCTCGATCCTCAGTCCTCGATCCTCAATCCTCAATCCTCAATGTACAATACGCAATACCCAATCCTCAATCTTCAATCCTCAATACTGAATCCTCAATCCTCAGTCCTCAATCCTCAATCCTCAGTCCTCAAACCTTAATCCTGAATCCTCAATCCCCAACCTTCAATCCTCAATACTCAGTCTTCAATCCTCAATCCTCAATCCTCAACCCTCAATCCTCAATCCTGATTCTTCAACCCTCAATACCCAGTCCTCAATCTTCAATCCTCAATCCTCAATCCTCAATCCTCATTCTTCTATCCTCAATACCCAATCCTCAATCTTCAATCCTCAATCCTGAATCCTCAATCCTCAATCCTCATTCTTCAATCCTCAACACACAATCCTCAATCTTCAATCCTCAATCCTCAATCCTCAGACCTCAATCCTCAATCTTCAATCCTCAATACTCAATCTTCAATCCTCAATCCTCAATCCTCAATCCTCAGTCCTCATTCTTCAATCCTCATCACCCAATCCTCAATCTTCAATCCTCAATCCTCAATCCTCAATTCTCAATCCTCAATCCTAAATCCTCAGACCTCAAGCATCAATACTCAACCCTCAGTCCTCGTCCTCAATCCGCAACCCTCAATCCTCAATCCTCATTCTACAATCCTCAATACCCAATCCTCAATCTTCAATCCTCAATCCTCAATCCTCAATTCTCAATCCTCAATCCTCAGTCCTCAGTCCTCAAACCTCAATCCTCAACCCTCAGCCCTCATTCTCAATCCTCAATCCTCAATTCTCAGTCCTCAGCACTCAAACCTCAATCCTCAATCCTCAATACTCAACACTCAATCCTCAATCCTCAATCTTCAATCCTCAATACTCAATATTCAATCCTCGATCCTCAATTCTCAATCCTCAATCTTCAATCCTCAATCCTCAATCCTCCATCCTCAATCCTCATTCTTCAATCCTCAATACCCAATCCTCAATCTTCAATCCTCAATACTCAATCCTCAATTCTCAATGCTCAATCCTCAGTCCTCAGTTCTCAAACCTCAACCCTCAACCATCAGCCCTCATCCTCAATCCTCAATACTCAATCCTCAATCCTCAGCCCTCAAACCTCAATCCTCAACCCTCAGCCCTCATTCTCAATCCTCAATCCTCAATTCTCAGTCCTCAGCCCTCAAACCTCAATCCTCAACCCTCCATTCTCAACACTTAATCCTCAATCCTCAATCTTCAATCCTCAATACTCAATATTCAATCCTCGATCCTCAATTCTCAATCCTCAATCTTCAAACCTCAATCCTCAATCCTCAATCCTCAATCCTCATTCTACAATCCACAATACCCAATCCTCAATCTTCAATGCTCAATCCTCAGTCCTCAATTCTCAATCCTCAATCCTCAGTCCTCAGTCCTCAAACCTCAATCCTCAACCCTCAGCCCTCATTCTCAATCCTCAATCCTCAATTCTCAGTCCTCAGCCCTCAAACCTCAATCCTCAACCCTCCATTCTCAACACTTAATCCTCAATCCTCAATCTTCAATCCTCAATACTCAATATTCAATCCTCGATCCTCAATTCTCAATCCTCAATCTTCAAACCTCAATCCTCAATCCTCAATCCTCAATCCTCATTCTTCAATCCTCAATACCCAATCCTCAATCTTCAATCCTCAATCCTCAATCCTCAATTCTCAATGCTCAATCCTCAGTCCTCAGTTCTCAAACCTCAACCCTCAACCTTCAGCCCTCATCCTCAATCCTCAATACTCAATCCTCAATCCTCAATATTCAATCCTCAATACTCAATCTTCAATAATCAATCCTCAATTCTCAATCCTCAATACTCAATACTCAATCGTCGATACTCAATCCCCTATCCTCAATTTTCAATCCTCAATCCTCAATCCTCAATCCTCAATCCTCAACCTTCAATCCTCAATACTCAATCTTCAATCCTCAATCCTCAATCCTCAATCCTCAATCATCAATCCTCAATCCTCAACATTCAATCATCAATACTCAGTCTTCAATCCTCAATCCTCAATCCTCAATCCTCAATCCTCATTCTTCAATCCTCAATACACAATCCTCAATCTTCAATCCTCAATCCTCAATCCTCAATTCTCAATCCTTAATCCTCAATCCTCAGACCTTAAACATCAATACTCAACCCTCAGTCCTCGTCCTCAATCCACAACAATCAATCCTCAATCCTCAATCTTCAATCATCAATATTCAATCTTCAGTCCTCAATCCTCAATCCTCAATCCTCAATCCTCAATCCTCAACGTTCAATCCGCAATACCCAATCCTCAATCTTCAATCCTCAATCCTCAATCCTCAATCCTCAATCCTCAATCCTCAATTCTCAATACTCAATCCTGAATCCTCAGTCCTCAAACCTCAAATCTCAATCTTCAATCCTCAATACTCAATCTTCAATCCTCCGTCCTCAATCCTCAATCATCAATCCTCAATCCTCAATCGTCAGGCTTCAATCCTCAATACTCAATCTTCAATCCTCAATCCTCAATCCTCAATCCTCAATCCTCATCCTTCAGTCCTCAATACCCAATCCTCAATCTTCAATCCTCAATCCTCAATCCTCATTCTCAATGCTCAATCCTCAGTCCTCAGTTCTCAAACCTCAACCCTCAACCATCCTCCCTCATCCTCAATCCTCAATACTCAATCCTCAATCCTCAATCTTCAATCCTCAATATTCAATCTTCAATAATCAATCCTCAATTCTCAATCCTCAATACTCATTCCTCAATCGTCGATCCTCATTCCCCAATCCTCAATCTTCAATCCTCAATCCTCAATCCTCAATCCTCAATCCTCAATCCTCAATCTTCAATCCTCAATACTCAATCTTCAATCCTCAATCCTCAATCCACAATCCTCAATTCTCAATCCTTAATCCTAAATCCTCAGACCTTAAACATCAATACTCAACCCTCAGTCCTCGTCCTCAATCTACAACAATCAATCCTCAATCCTCAATCTTCAATCATCAATATCCAAACTTCAGTCCTCAATGCTCAATCCTCAATCCTCAATCCTCAATCCTCAATGTCCAATCCGCAATACCCAATCCTCAATCTTCAATCCTCAATCCTCAGTCCTCAATCCTGAATCCTCAATACTCAATCCTCAATCCTCAGTCCTCAAACCTCAAAACTCAATCTTCAATCCTCAATACTCAATCTTCAATCCTCCGTACTCAATCCGCAATCCTCAATCCTCAATCCTCAATCGTCAGGCTCCAATCCTCAATACTCAATCTTCAATCCTCAATCCTCAATCCTCATTCCTCATCCTTCAATCCTCAATACCCAATCCTCAATCTTCAATCCTCAATCCTCAATCCTCAATTCTCAAACCTCAATCCTCAGTCCTTAGTCCTGAAACCTCAATCCTCAAACCTCAGCCCTCATCCTCAATCCTCAATCCTCAATCCTCAATCCTCAATCCTCAATCCTCAGTCCTCAATCCTCAATCCTCAAACCTGAACCCTCAATTCTCAATCCTTAATCCTCAATCCTCAGACCTTAAACATCAATACTCGACCCTCAGTCCTCGTCCTCAATCCACAACAATCAATCCTCAATCCTCAATCTTCAATCATCAATATTCAATCTTCAGTCCTCAATCCTCAATCCTCAATCCTCAATCCTCAATCCTCAATGTTCAATCCGCAATACCCAATCCTCAATCTTCAATCCTCAATACTCAATCGTCAATCCTCAATCCTCAATCCTCAATTCTCAATACTCAATCCTCAATCCTCAGTCCTCAGTCCTCAAGCCTCAAATCTCAATCTTCAATCCTCAATACTCAATCTTCAATCCTCCGTCCTCAATTCTCAATCCTCAATCCTCAATCCTCAATCGTCAGGCTTCAATCCTCAATACTCAATCTTAAATCCTCAATCCTCAATCCTCAATCCTCAATCCTCATCCTTCAATCCCCAATACCCAATCATCAGTCTTCAATCCTCAATCCTCAATCCTCAATTCTCAATGCTCAATCCTCAGTCCTCAGTTCTCAAACCTCAACCCTCAACCATCATCCCTCATCCTCAATCCTCAATACTCAATCCTCAATCCTCAATCTTCAATCCTCAATATTCAATCTTCAATAATCAATCCTCAATTCTCAATCCTCAATACTCAATCCTCAATCGTCGATCCTCAATCCCCAATCCTCAATCTTCAATCCTCAATCCTCAATCCTCAATCCTCAATCCTCAATCTTCAATCCTCAGTACTCAATCGTCAATCCTCAATCCTCAATACTCAATCCTCAATCCTCAATCCTCAATCCTCAGTCCTCAGTCCCCAATCCTCAATCTTCAATCCTCAATCCTCAATACTCAATCCTCAATCCTCAATCCTCAATTCTCAATACTCAATCCTGTATCCTCAGTCCTCAAACCTCAAATCTCAATCTTCAATCCTCAATACTCAATCTTCAATCCTCCGTCCTCAATCCTCAATCATCAACCCTCAATCCTCAATCGTCAGGCTTCAATCCTCAATACTCAATCTTCAATCCTCAATCCTCAATCCTCAATCCTCAATCCTCAATCCTCATCCTTCAGTCCTCAATACCCAATCCTCAATCTTCAATCCTCAATCCTCAATCCTCATTCTCAATGCTCAATCCTCAGTCCTCAGTTCTCAAACCTCAACCCTCAACCATCATCCCTCATCCTCAATCCTCAATACTCAATCCTCAATCCTCAATCTTCAATCCTCAATATTCAATCTTCAATAATCAATCCTCAATTCTCAATCCTCAATACTCATTCCTCAATCCTCAATCCTCAATCCTCAATCCTCAATCCTCAATTCCCAATACTCAATCCTGAATCCTCAGTCCTCAAACCTCAAATCTCAATCTTCAATCCTCAATACTCAATCTTCAATCCTCCGTCCTCAATCCTCAATCATCAATCCTCAATCCTCAATCGTCAGGCTTCAATCCTCAATACTCAATCTTCAATCCTCAATCCTCAATCCTCAATCCTCAATCCTCATCCTTCAGTCCTCAATACCCAATCCTCAATCTTCAATCCTCAATCCTCAATCCTCATTCTCAATGCTCAATCCTCAGTCCTCAGTTCTCAAACCTCAACCCTCAACCATCCTCCCTCATCCTCAATCCTCAATACTCAATCCTCAATCCTCAATATTCAATCCTCAATATTCAATCTTCAATAATCAATCCTCAATTCTCAATCCTCAATACTCTTTCCTCAATCGTCGATCCTCATTCCCCAATCCTCAATCTTCAATCCTCAATCCTCAATCCTCAATCCTCAATCCTCAATCTTCAATCCTCAATACTCAATCTTCAATCCTCAATCCTCAATCCTCAATCCTCAATTCTCAATCCTTAATCCTCAATCCTCAGACCTTAAACATCAATACTCAACCCTCAGTCCTCGTCCTCAATCTACAAGAATCAATCCTCAATCCTCAATCTTCAATCATCAATATCCAAACTTCAGTCCTCAATGCTCAATCCTCAATCCTCAATCCTCAATCCTCAATCCTCAATACTCAATCCTCAATCCTCAATCCTCAGTCCTCAATCCTCAATCCTCAAACCTCAATCCTCAATTCGCAATCCTTAATCCTCAATCCTCAGACCTTAAACATCAATACTCAACCCTCAGTCCTCGTCCTCAATCCACAACAATCAATCCTCAATCCTCAATCTTCAATCATCAATATTCAATCTTCAGTCCTCAATCCTCAATCCTCAATCCTCAATCCTCAATCCTCAATGTTCAGTCCGCAATACCCAATCCTCAATCTTCAATCCTCAATACTCAATCGTCAATCCTCAATCCTCAATCCTCAATTCTCAATACTCAATCCTCAATCCTCAGTCCTCAAGCCTCAAATCTCAATCTTCAATCCTCAATACTCAATCTTCAATCCTCCGTCCTCAATTCTCAATCCTCAATCCTCAATCCTCAATCGTCAGGCTTCAATCCTCAATACTCAATCTTAAATCCTCAATCCTCAATCCTCAATCCTCAATCCTCATCCTTCAATCCCCAATACCCAATCATCAGTCTTCAATCCTCAATCCTCAATCCTCAATTCTCAATGCTCAATCCTCAGTCCTCAGTTCTCAAACCTCAACCCTCAACCATCATCCCTCATCCTCAATCCTCAATACTCAATCCTCAATCCTCAATCTTCAATCCTCAATATTCAATCTTCAATAATCAATCCTCAATTCTCAATCCTCAATACTCAATCCTCAATTGTCGATCCTCAATCCCCAATCCTCAATCTTCAATCCTCAATCCTCAATCCTCAATCCTCAATCCTCAATCTTCAATCCTCAATACTCAATCGTCAATCCTCAATCCTCAATACTCAATCCTCAATCCTCAATCCTCAATCCTCAATCCTCAGTCCTCAGTCCCCAATCCTCAATCTTCAATCCTCAGTCCTCAATCCTCAATCCTCAATCCTCAATCCTCAATTCTCAATACTCAATCCTGTATCCTCAGTCCTCAAACCTCAAATCTCAATCTTCAATCCTCAATACTCAATCTTCAATCCTCCGTCCTCAATCCTCAATCATCAATCCTCAATCCTCAATCGTCAGGCTTCAATCCTCAATACTCAATCTTCAATCCTCAATCCTCAATCCTCAATCCTCAATCCTCAATCCTCATCCTTCAGTCCTCAATACCCAATCCTCAATCTTCAATCCTCAATCCTCAATCCTCATTCTCAATGCTCAATCCTCAGTCCTCAGTTCTCAAACCTCAACCCTCAACCATCATCCCTCATCCTCAATCCTCAATACTCAATCCTCAATCCTCAATCTTCAATCCTCAATATTCAATCTTCAATAATCAATCCTCAATTCTCAATCCTCAATACTCATTCCTCAATCCTCAATCCTCAATCCTCAATCCTCAATCCTCAATTCCCAATACTCAATCCTGAATCCTCAGTCCTCAAACCTCAAATCTCAATCTTCAATCCTCAATACTCAATCTTCAATCCTCCGTCCTCAATCCTCAATCATCAATCCTCAATCCTCAATCGTCAGGCTTCAATCCTCAATACTCAATCTTCAATCCTCAATCCTCAATCCTCAATCCTCAATCCTCATCCTTCAGTCCTCAATACCCAATCCTCAATCTTCAATCCTCAATCCTCAATCCTCATTCTCAATGCTCAATCCTCAGTCCTCAGTTCTCAAACCTCAACCCTCAACCATCCTCCCTCATCCTCAATCCTCAATACTCAATCCTCAATCCTCAATATTCAATCCTCAATATTCAATCTTCAATAATCAATCCTCAATTCTCAATCCTCAATACTCTTTCCTCAATCGTCGATCCTCATTCCCCAATCCTCAATCTTCAATCCTCAATCCTCAATCCTCAATCCTCAATCCTCAATCTTCAATCCTCAATACTCAATCTTCAATCCTCAATCCTCAATCCTCAATCCTCAATTCTCAATCCTTAATCCTCAATCCTCAGACCTTAAACATCAATACTCAACCCTCAGTCCTCGTCCTCAATCTACAAGAATCAATCCTCAATCCTCAATCTTCAATCATCAATATCCAAACTTCAGTCCTCAATGCTCAATCCTCAATCCTCAATCCTCAATCCTCAATCCTCAATACTCAATCCTCAATCCTCAATCCTCAGTCCTCAATCCTCAATCCTCAAACCTCAATCCTCAATTCGCAATCCTTAATCCTCAATCCTCAGACCTTAAACATCAATACTCAACCCTCAGTCCTCGTCCTCAATCCACAACAATCAATCCTCAATCCTCAATCTTCAATCATCAATATTCAATCTTCAGTCCTCAATCCTCAATCCTCAATCCTCAATCCTCAATCCTCAATGTTCAGTCCGCAATACCCAATCCTCAATCTTCAATCCTCAATACTCAATCGTCAATCCTCAATCCTCAATCCTCAATTCTCAATACTCAATCCTCAATCCTCAGTCCTCAAGCCTCAAATCTCAATCTTCAATCCTCAATACTCAATCTTCAATCCTCCGTCCTCAATTCTCAATCCTCAATCCTCAATCCTCAATCGTCAGGCTTCAATCCTCAATACTCAATCTTAAATCCTCAATCCTCAATCCTCAATCCTCAATCCTCATCCTTCAATCCCCAATACCCAATCATCAGTCTTCAATCCTCAATCCTCAATCCTCAATTCTCAATGCTCAATCCTCAGTCCTCAGTTCTCAAACCTCAACCCTCAACCATCATCCCTCATCCTCAATCCTCAATACTCAATCCTCAATCCTCAATCTTCAATCCTCAATATTCAATCTTCAATAATCAATCCTCAATTCTCAATCCTCAATACTCAATCCTCAATTGTCGATCCTCAATCCCCAATCCTCAATCTTCAATCCTCAATCCTCAATCCTCAATCCTCAATCCTCAATCTTCAATCCTCAATACTCAATCGTCAATCCTCAATCCTCAATACTCAATCCTCAATCCTCAATCCTCAATCCTCAATCCTCAGTCCTCAGTCCCCAATCCTCAATCTTCAATCCTCAGTCCTCAATCCTCAATCCTCAATCCTCAATCCTCAATTCTCAATACTCAATCCTGTATCCTCAGTCCTCAAACCTCAAATCTCAATCTTCAATCCTCAATACTCAATCTTCAATCCTCCGTCCTCAATCCTCAATCATCAATCCTCAATCCTCAATCGTCAGGCTTCAATCCTCAATACTCAATCTTCAATCCTCAATCCTCAATCCTCAATCCTCAATCCTCATCCTTCAGTCCTCAATACCCAATCCTCAATCTTCAATCCTCAATCCTCAA
Organism: Calliopsis andreniformis; assembly: GCF_051401765.1. Taxonomy (NCBI): domain Eukaryota; kingdom Metazoa; phylum Arthropoda; class Insecta; order Hymenoptera; family Andrenidae; genus Calliopsis; species Calliopsis andreniformis. The sequence continues at coordinate 275,193 of NW_027480639.1, read as the reverse complement.
TCCTCATTCTCAATGCTCAATCCTCAGACCTCAGTTCTCAAACCTCAACCCTCAACCATCATCCCTCATCCTCAATCCACAATACTCAATCCTCAATCCTCAATCTTCAATCCTCAATATTCAATCTTCAATAATCAATCCTCAATTCTCAATCCTCAATACTCATTCCTCAATCGTCGATCCTCATTCCCAAATCCTCAATCTTCAATCCTCAATCCTCAATCCTCAATCCTCAATCCTCAATCTTCAATCCTCAATACTCAATCTTCAATCCTCAATCCTCAATCCTCAATCCTCAATCCTCAATCCTCAATCCTCAATCCTCAATCCTCAACCATCAATCATCAATACTCAGTCTTCAATCCTCAATCCTCAATCCTCAATCGTCAATCCTCATTCTTCAATCCTCAATCTTCAATCCTCAATCCTCAATCCTCAATTCTCAATCCTTAATCCTCAATCCTCAGACCTTAAACATCAATACTCAACCCTCAGTCCTCGTCCTCAATCTACAACAATCAATCCTCAATTCTCAATCTTCAATCATCAATATCCAATCTTCAGTCCTCAATGCTCAATCCTCAATCCTCAATCCTCAATCCTCAATGTCCAATCCGCAATACCCAATCCTCAATCATCAATCCTCAATCCTCAGTCCTCAATACTCAATCCTCAATACTCAATCCTCAATCCTCAGTCCTCAAACCTCAAAACTCAATCTTCAATCCTCAATACTCAATCTTCAATCCTCCGTACTCAATGCGCAATCCTCAATCCTCAATCCTCAATCGTCAGGCTCCAATCCTCAATACTCAATCTTCAATCCTCAATCCTCAATCCTCAATCCTCATCCTTCAATCCTCAATACCCAATCCTCAATCTTCAATCCTCAATCCTCAATCCTCAATTCTCAAACCTCAATCCTCAGTCCTTAGTCCTGAAACCTCAATCCTCAACCCTCAGCCCTCATCGTCAATCCTCAATCCTCAATCCTCAATCCTCAATCCTCAATCCTCAGTCCTCAATCCTCAATCCTCGATCTTCAATCCTCAGTCCCCAATCCTCAATCTTCAATCCTCAATCCTCAGTACTCGATCCTCAGTCCTCAATCCTCAATCCTCAATCCTCAATGTTCAATACGCAATACCCAATCCGCAACCTTCAATCCTCAATACTGAATCCTCAATCCTCAGTCCTCAATCCTCAATTCTCAGTCATCAAACCTTATTCCTGAATCCTCAATCCCCAATCTTCAATCCTCAATACTCAGTCTTCAATCCTCAATCCTCAATCCTCAATCCTCAATCCTCAATCCTGATTCTTCAACCCTCAATACCCAGTCCTCAATCTTCAATCCTCAATCCTCAATCCTCAATCCTCATTCTTCAATCCTCAATACCCAATCCTCAATCTTCAATCCTCAATCCTGAATCCTCAATCCTCAATCCTCATTCTTCAATCCTCAACACACAATCCTCAATCTTCAATCCTCAATCCTCAATCCTCAATCCTCAGTCCTCATTCTTCAATCCTCATCACCCAATCCTCAATCTTCAATCCTCAATCCTCAATCCTCAATTCTCAATCCTCAATCCTCAATCCTCAGACCTCAAACATCAATACTCAACCCTCAGTCCTCGTCCTCAATCCGCAACCCTCAATCCTCAATCCTCATTCTACAATCCTCAATACCCAATCCTCAATCTTCAATCCTCAATCCTCAATCCTCAATTCTCAATCCTCAATCCTCAGTCCTCAGTCCTCAAACCTCAATCCTCAACCCTCAGCCCTCATTCTCAATACTCAATCCTCAATTCTCAGTCCTCAGCACTCAAACCTCAATCCTTAATCCTCAATACTCAACACTCAATCCTCAATCCTCATTCTTCAATCCTCAATACCCAATTATCAATCTTCAATCCTCAATACTCAATCCTCAATTCTCAATACTCAATCCTCAATCCTCAGTCCTCAATCCTCAATCCTCAATCCTCAATCCTCAATCCTCAATCCTCAATCCTCAACCATCAATCATCAATACTCAGTCTTCAATCCTCAATCCTCAATCCTCAATCGTCAATCCTCATTCTTCAATCCTCAATACGCAATCCTCAATCTTCAATCCTCAATCCTCAATCCTCAATTCTCAATCCTTAATCCTCAATCCTCAGACCTTAAACATCAATACTCAACCCTCAGTCCTCGTCCTCAATCTACAACAATCAATCCTCAATCCTCAATCTTCAATCATCAATATCCAATCTTCAGTCCTCAATGCTCAATCCTCAATCCTCAATCCTCAATCCTCAATGTCCAATCCGCAATACCCAATCCTCAATCATCAATCCTCAATCCTCAGTCCTCAATCCTCAATCCTCAATACTCAATCCTCAATCCTCAGTCCTCAAACCTCAAAACTCAATCTTCAATCCTCAATACTCAATCTTCAATCCTCCGTACTCAATGCGCAATCCTCAATCCTCAATCCTCAATCGTCAGGCTCCAATCCTCAATACTCAATCTTCAATCCTCAATCCTCAATCCTCAATCCTCATCCTTCAATCCTCAATACCCAATCCTCAATCTTCAATCCTCAATCCTCAATCCTCAATTCTCAAACCTCAATCCTCAGTCCTTAGTCCTGAAACCTCAATCCTCAACCCTCAGCCCTCATCCTCAATCCTCAATCCTCAATACTCAATCCTCAATCCTCAATCCTCAGTCCTCAATCCTCAATCCTCGATCTTCAATCCTCAGTCCCCAATCCTCAATCTTCAATCCTCAATCCTCAGTACTCGATCCTCAGTCCTCAATCCTCAATCCTCAATCCTCAATGTTCAATACGCAATACCCAATCCGCAACCTTCAATCCTCAATACTGAATCCTCAATCCTCAGTCCTCAATCCTCAATTCTCAGTCATCAAACCTTAATCCTGAATCCTCAATCCCCAATCTTCAATCCTCAATACTCAGTCTTCAATCCTCAATCCTCAATCCTCAATCCTCAATCCTCAATCCTCAATCCTGATTCTTCAACCCTCAATACCCAGTCCTCAATCTTCAATCCTCAATCCTCAATCCTCAATCCTCATTCTTCAATCCTCAATACCCAATCCTCAATCTTCAATCCTCAATCCTGAATCCTCAATCCTCAATCCTCATTCTTCAATCCTCAACACACAATCCTCAATCTTCAATCGTCAATCCTCAATCCTCAATCCTCAGTCCTCATTCTTCAATCCTCATCACCCAATCCTCAATCTTCAATCCTCAATCCTCAATCCTCAATTCTCAATCCTCAATCCTCAATCCTCAGACCTCAAACATCAATACTCAACCCTCAGTCCTCGTCCTCAATCCGCAACCCTCAATCCTCAATCCTCATTCTACAATCCTCAATACCCAATCCTCAATCTTCAATCCTCAATCCTCAATCCTCAATTCTCAATCCTCAATCCTCAGTCCTCAGTCCTCAAACCTCAATCCTCAACCCTCAGCCCTCATTCTCAATACTCAATCCTCAATTCTCAGTCCTCAGCACTCAAACCTCAATCCTCAATCCTCAATACTCAACACTCAATCCTCAATCCTCAATCTTCAATCCTCAATACGCAATATTCAATCCTCGATCCTCAATTCTCAATCCTCAATCTTCAATCCTCAATCCTCAATCCTCAATCCTCAATCCTCATTCTTCAATCCTCAATACCCAATTATCAATCTTCAATCCTCAATACTCAATCCTCAATTCTCAATGCTCAATCCTCAGTCCTCAGTTCTCAAACCTCAACCCTCAACCATCAGCCCTCATCCTCAATCCTCAATACTCAATCCTCAATCCTCAATCTTCAATCCTCAATACTCAATCTTGAATAATCAATCCTCAATTCTCAATCCTCAATACTCAATACTCAATCGTCGATACTCAATCCCCTATCCTCAATCTTCAATCCTCAATCCTCAATCCTCAATTATCGATACTCAATCCTCAATCCTCAATCCTCAAAACTCAAGCCTGAATCCTCAATCCTGAATCCTCAACCTTCAGAACTCAGTCCTCAACAATCAGTTGTCAATTCTCAATTATCAATAAAATATAATCAATTCACAGTTTTCAATACTCAATACTCAATCTGCAATCTTCAAATCTCTATCCACAAACATCAATTCTCATCATTCAACCCTCAACACTCAGTCCCCAATCCTCAATCTTCAACACTCAATCCTCAATCCTCAATCCTCAATCCTCAATCTTCAATCCTCAATACTCAATCTTCAATCCTCCATCCTCAATCCTTAATCCTCGATCCTCAATCCTCAATCGTCAGGCTGCAATCCTCAATACTCAATCTTCAACCCTCAATCCTCAATCCTCATTCCTCAATCCTCATTCTTCAATCCTCATTCTTCAATCCTCAATACCCAATCCTCAATCTTCAATCTTCAATCCTCAATCCTCAGCTCTCAATCGTCAATCCTCAGTCCTCAGTCCTCAAACTTCAATTCTCAATCCTCAATCCTCAATCCTCAGACCTCAAACATCAATACTCAACCCTCAGTCCTCGTCCTCAATCCGCAACCCTCAATCCTCAATCCTCATTCTACAATCCTCAATACCCAATCCTCAATCTTCAATCCTCAATCCTGAATCCTCAATTCTCAATCCTCAATCCTCAGTCCTCAGTCCTCAAACCTCAATCCTCAACCCTCAACCCTCATTCTCAATACTCAATCCTCAATTCTCAGTCCTCAGCACTCAAACCTCAATCCTCAATCCTCAATACTCAACACTCAATCCTCAATCCTCAATCTTCAATCCTCAATACGCAATATTCAATCCTCGATCCTCAATTCTCAATCCTCAATCTTCAATCCTCAATCCTCAATCCTCAATCCTCAATCCTCATTCTTCAATCCTCAATACCCAATTATCAATCTTCAATCCTCAATACTCAATCCTCAATTCTCAATGCTCAATCCTCAGTCCTCAGTTCTCAAACCTCAACCCTCAACCATCAGCTCTCATCCTCAATCCTCAATACTCAATCCTCAATCCTCAATCTTCAATCCTCAATACTCAATCTTGAATAATCAATCCTCAATTCTCAATCCTCAATACTCAATACTCAATCGTCGATACTCAATCCCCTATCCTCAATCTTCAATCCTCAATCCTCAATCCTCAATCCTCAATCCTCAATCCTCAATGTTCAATCCTCAATACTCAATCTTCAATCCTCAATCCTCAATCCTCAATCCTCAATCCTCAGTCATCAATCCTCAATCCTCAACCTTCAATCATCAATACTCAGTCTTCAATCCTCAATCCTCAATCCTCAATCCTCAATCCTCATTCTTCAATCCTCAATACACAATCCTCAATCTTCAATCCTCAATCCTCAATCCTCAATCCTCAATCCTTAATCCTCAATCCTCAGACCTTAAACATCAATACTCAACCCTCAGTCCTCGTCCTCAATCCACAACAATCAATCCTCAATCCTCAATCTTCAATCATCAATATCCAATCTTCAGTCCTCAATGCTCAATCCTCAATCCTCAGTCCTCAATCCTCAGTCCTCAATCCTCAGTCCTCAATCCTCAATGTCCAATCCGCAATACCCAATCCTCAACCTTCAATCCTCAATCCTCAGTCCTCAATCCTCAATCCTCAATACTCAATCCTCAATCCTCAGTCCTCAAACCTCAAAACTCAATCTTCAATCCTCAATACTCAATCTTCAATCCTCCGTACTCAATCCGCAATCCTCAATCCTCAATCCTCAATCGTCAGGCTCCAATCCTCAATACTCAATCTTCAATCCTCAATCCTCAATCCTCAATCCCTATCCTTCAATCCTCAATACCCAATCCTCAATCTTGAATCCTCAATCCTCAATCCTCAATTCTCAAACCTCAATCCTCAGTCCTTAGTCCTGAAACCTCAATCCTCAACCCTCAGCCCTCATCCTCAATCCTCAATCCTCAATCCTCAATCCTCAATCCTCAATCCTCAGTTCTCAATCCTCAATCCTCGATCTTCAATCCGCAGTCCCCAATCCTCAACCTTCAATCCTCAATCCTCAGTCCTCGATCCTCAGTCCTCAATCCTCAATCCTCAATCCTCAATGTTCAATACGCAATACCCAATCCTCAATCTTCAATCCTCAATACTGAATCCTCAATCCTCAGTCCGCAGTCCTCAATCCTCAGTCCTCAAACCTTAATCCTGAATCCTCAATCCCCAATCTTCAATCCTCAATACTCAGTCTTCAATCCTCAATCCTCAATCCTCAATCCTCAATCCTCAATCCTGATTCTTCAACCCTCAATACCCAGTCCTCAATCTTCAATCCTCAATCCTCAATCCTCAATCCTCATTCTTCAATCCTCAATACCCAATCCTCAATCTTCAATCCTCAATCCTGAATCCTCAATCCTCAATCCTCATTCTTCAATCCTCAACACACAATCCTCAATCTTCAATCCTCAATCCTCAACCCTCAGACCTCAATCCTCAATCTTCAATCCTCAATACTCAATCTTCAATCCTCAATCCTCAATCCTGAATCCTCAGTCCTCATTCTTCAATCCTCATCACCCAATCCTCAATCTTCAATCCTCAATCCTCAATCCTCAATTCTCAATCCTCAATCCTCAATCCTCAGACCTCAAACATCAATACTCAACCCTCAGTCCTCGTCCTCAATCCGCAACCCTCAATCCTCAATCCTCATTCTACAATCCTCAATACCCAATCCTCAATCTTCAATCCTCAATCCTCAATCCTCAATTCTCAATCCTCAATCCTCAGTCCTCAGTCCTCAAACCTCAATCCTCAACCCTCAGCTCTCATTCTCAATACTCAACCCTCAATCCTCAATCTTCAATCCTCAATCCTCAGTCCTCAATCCTCAATCCTCGATCTTCAATCCTCAGTCCCCAATCCTCAATCTTCAATCCTCAATCCTCAGTCCTCGATCCTCAATTCTCAATCCTCAATCTTCAATCCTCAATCCTCAATCCTCAATCCTCAATCCTCATTCTTCAATCCTCAGTACCCAATCCTCAATCCTCAATCCTCAATACTCAATCCTCAATTCTCAATGCTCAATCCTCAGTCCTCAGTTCTCAAACCTCAACCATCAACCATCAGCCCTCATCCTCAATCCTCAATACTCAATCCTCAATCCTCAACCTTCAATCCTCAATACTCAATCTTCAATAATCAATCCTCAATTCTCAATCCTCAATACTCAATACTCAATCGTCGATACTCAATCCCCTATCCTCAATCTTCAATCCTCAATCCTCAATCCTCAATCCTCAATCCTCAATCCTCAATCTTCAATCCTCAATACTCAATCTTCAATCCTCAATCCTCAATCCTCAATCCTCAATCATCAATCCTCAATCCTCAACCTTCAATCATCAATACTCAGTCTTCAATCCTCAATCCTCAATCCTCAATCCTCAATACTCATTCTTCAATCCTCAATACACAATCCTCAATCTTCAATCCTCAATACTCAATCCTCAATTCTCAATCCTTAATCCTCAATCCTCAGACCTTAAACATCAATACTCAACCCTCAGTCCTCGTCCTCAATCCACAACAATCAATCCTCAATCCTCAATCTTCAATCATCAATATTCAATCTTCAGTCCTCAATCCTCAATTCTCAATCCTCAATCCTCAATCCTCAATGTTCAATCCGCAATACCCAATCCTCAATCTTCAATCCACAATCCTCAATCGTCAATCCTGAATCCTCAATCCTCAATTCTCAGTACTCAATCCTCAATCATCAGTCCTCAAGCCTCAATCTTGAATAATCAATCCTCAATTCTCAATCCTCAATACTCAATACTCAATCGTCGATACTCAATCCCCTATCCTCAATCTTCAATCCTCAATCCTCAATCCTCAATTATCGATACTCAATCCTCAATCCTCAATCCTCAAAACTCAAGCCTGAATCCTCAATCCTGAATCCTCAACCTTCAGAACTCAGTCCTCAACAATCAGTTGTCAATTCTCAATTATCAATAAAATATAATCAATTCACAGTTTTCAATACTCAATACTCAATCTGCAATCTTCAAATCTCTATCCACAAACATCAATTCTCATCATTCAACCCTCAACACTCAGTCCCCAATCCTCAATCTTCAACACTCAATCCTCAATCCTCAATCCTCAATCCTCAATCTTCAATCCTCAATACTCAATCTTCAATCCTCCATCCTCAATCCTTAATCCTCGATCCTCAATCCTCAATCGTCAGGCTGCAATCCTCAATACTCAATCTTCAACCCACAATCCTCAATCCTCATTCCTCAATCCTCATTCTTCAATCCTCATTCTTCAATCCTCAATACCCAATCCTCAATCTTCAATCTTCAATCCTCAATCCTCAGCTCTCAATCGTCAATCCTCAGTCCTCAGTCCTCAAACTTCAATTCTCAATCCTCAATCCTCAATCCTCAGACCTCAAACATCAATACTCAACCCTCAGTCCTCGTCCTCAATCCGCAACCCTCAATCCTCAATCCTCATTCTACAATCCTCAATACCCAATCCTCAATCTTCAATCCTCAATCCTGAATCCTCAATTCTCAATCCTCAATCCTCAGTCCTCAGTCCTCAAACCTCAATCCTCAACCCTCAACCCTCATTCTCAATACTCAATCCTCAATTCTCAGTCCTCAGCACTCAAACCTCAATCCTCAATCCTCAATACTCAACACTCAATCCTCAATCCTCAATCTTCAATCCTCAATACGCAATATTCAATCCTCGATCCTCAATTCTCAATCCTCAATCTTCAATCCTCAATCCTCAATCCTCAATCCTCAATCCTCATTCTTCAATCCTCAATACCCAATTATCAATCTTCAATCCTCAATACTCAATCCTCAATTCTCAATGCTCAATCCTCAGTCCTCAGTTCTCAAACCTCAACCCTCAACCATCAGCTCTCACCCTCAATCCTCAATACTCAATCCTCAATCCTCAATCTTCAATCCTCAATACTCAATCTTGAATAATCAATCCTCAATTCTCAATCCTCAATACTCAATACTCAATCGTCGATACTCAATCCCCTATCCTCAATCTTCAATCCTCAATCCTCAATCCTCAATCCTCAATCCTCAATCCTCAATGTTCAATCCTCAATACTCAATCTTCAATCCTCAATCCTCAATCCTCAATCCTCAATCCTCAGTCATCAATCCTCAATCCTCAACCATCAATCATCAATACTCAGTCTTCAATCCTCAATCCTCAATCCTCAATCCTCAATCCTCATTCTTCAATCCTCAATACACAATCCTCAATCTTCAATCCTCAATCCTCAATCCTCAATCCTCAATCCTTAATCCTCAATCCTCAGACCTTAAACATCAATACTCAACCCTCAGTCCTCGTCCTCAATCCACAACAATCAATCCTCAATCCTCAATCTTCAATCATCAATATCCAATCTTCAGTCCTCAATGCTCAATCCTCAATCCTCAGTCCTCAATCCTCAGTCCTCAATCCTCAGTCCTCAATCCTCAATGTCCAATCCGCAATACCCAATCCTCAACCTTCAATCCTCAATCCTCAGTCCTCAATCCTCAATCCTCAATACTCAATCCTCAATCCTCAGTCCTCAAACCTCAAAACTCAATCTTCAATCCTCAATACTCAATCTTCAATCCTCCGTACTCAATCCGCAATCCTCAATCCTCAATCCTCAATCGTCAGGCTCCAATCCTCAATACTCAATCTTCAATCCTCAATCCTCAATCCTCAATCCCTATCCTTCAATCCTCAATACCCAATCCTCAATCTTCAATCCTCAATCCTCAATCCTCAATTCTCAAACCTCAATCCTCAGTCCTTAGTCCTGAAACCTCAATCCTCAACCCTCAGCCCTCATCCTCAATCCTCAATCCTCAATCCTCAATCCTCAATCCTCAATCCTCAGTTCTCAATCCTCAATCCTCGATCTTCAATCCGCAGTCCCCAATCCTCAACCTTCAATCCTCAATCCTCAGTCCTCGATCCTCAGTCCTCAATCCTCAATCCTCAATCCTCAATGTTCAATACGCAATACCCAATCCTCAATCTTCAATCCTCAATACTGAATCCTCAATCCTCAGTCCGCAGTCCTCAATCCTCAGTCCTCAAACCTTAATCCTGAATCCTCAATCCCCAATCTTCAATCCTCAATACTCAGTCTTCAATCCTCAATCCTCAATCCTCAATCCTCAATCCTCAATCCTGATTCTTCAACCCTCAATACCCAGTCCTCAATCTTCAATCCTCAATCCTCAATCCTCAATCCTCATTCTTCAATCCTCAATACCCAATCCTCAATCTTCAATCCTCAATCCTGAATCCTCAATCCTCAATCCTCATTCTTCAATCCTCAACACACAATCCTCAATCTTCAATCCTCAATCCTCAACCCTCAGACCTCAATCCTCAATCTTCAATCCTCAATACTCAATCTTCAATCCTCAATCCTCAATCCTGAATCCTCAGTCCTCATTCTTCAATCCTCATCACCCAATCCTCAATCTTCAATCCTCAATCCTCAATCCTCAATTCTCAATCCTCAATCCTCAATCCTCAGACCTCAAACATCAATACTCAACCCTCAGTCCTCGTCCTCAATCCGCAACCCTCAATCCTCAATCCTCATTCTACAATCCTCAATACCCAATCCTCAATCTTCAATCCTCAATCCTCAATCCTCAATTCTCAATCCTCAATCCTCAGTCCTCAGTCCTCAAACCTCAATCCTCAACCCTCAGCTCTCATTCTCAATACTCAACCCTCAATCCTCAATCTTCAATCCTCAATCCTCAGTCCTCAATCCTCAATCCTCGATCTTCAATCCTCAGTCCCCAATCCTCAATCTTCAATCCTCAATCCTCAGTCCTCGATCCTCAATTCTCAATCCTCAATCTTCAATCCTCAATCCTCAATCCTCAATCCTCAATCCTCATTCTTCAATCCTCAGTACCCAATCCTCAATCCTCAATCCTCAATACTCAATCCTCAATTCTCAATGCTCAATCCTCAGTCCTCAGTTCTCAAACCTCAACCATCAACCATCAGCCCTCATCCTCAATCCTCAATACTCAATCCTCAATCCTCAACCTTCAATCCTCAATACTCAATCTTCAATAATCAATCCTCAATTCTCAATCCTCAATACTCAATACTCAATCGTCGATACTCAATCCCCTATCCTCAATCTTCAATCCTCAATCCTCAATCCTCAATCCTCAATCCTCAATCCTCAATCTTCAATCCTCAATACTCAATCTTCAATCCTCAATCCTCAATCCTCAATCCTCAATCCTCAATCCTCAATACTCATTCTTCAATCCTCAATACACAATCCTCAATCTTCAATCCTCAATACTCAATCCTCAATTCTCAATCCTTAATCCTCAATCCTCAGACCTTAAACATCAATACTCAACCCTCAGTCCTCGTCCTCAATCCACAACAATCAATCCTCAATCCTCAATCTTCAATCATCAATATTCAATCTTCAGTCCTCAATCCTCAATTCTCAATCCTCAATCCTCAATCCTCAATGTTCAATCCGCAATACCCAATCCTCAATCTTCAATCCACAATCCTCAATCGTCAATCCTGAATCCTCAATCCTCAATTCTCAGTACTCAATCCTCAATCATCAGTCCTCAAGCCTCAAATCTCAATCTTCAATCCTCCGTCCTCAATTCTCAATCCTCAATCCTCAATCCTCAATCGTCAGGCTTCAATCCTCAATGCTCAATCTTAAATCCTCAATCCTCAATCCTCAATCCTCAATCCTCATCCTTCAATCCCCAATACCCAATCATCAGTCTTCAATCCTCAATCCTCAATCCTCAATTCTCAATGCTCAATCCTCAGTCCTCAGTTCTCAAACCTCAACCCTCAACCATCATCCCTCATCCTCAATCCTCAATACTCAATCCTCAATCCTCAATCTTCAATCCTCAATATTCAATCTTCAATAATCAATCCTCAATTCTCAATCCTCAATACTCAATCCTCAATCGCCGATCCTCAATCCCCAATCCTCAACCTTCAATCCTCAATCCTCAATCCTCAATCCTCAATCCTCAATCTTCAATCCTCAATACTCAATCGTCAAACTTCAATCCTCAATCCTCAATCCTCAATCTTCAATCCTCAATACTCAATCTTCAATCCTCCATCCTCAATCCTTAATCCTCGATCCTCAATCCTCAATCGTCAGGCTGCAATCCTCAATACTCAATCTTCAACCCTCAATCCTCAATCCTCATTCCTCAATCCTCATTCTTCAATCCTCATTCTTCAATCCTCAATACACAATCCTCAATCTTCAATCTTCAATCCTCAATCCTCAATTCTCAATCGTCAATCCTCAGTCCTCAGTCCTCAAACTTCAATCGTCAACCCTCAGCCCTCATCCTCAATCCTCAATCCTCAGTCTTCATCCTCAATCCTCAATCCTCATGCCTCAACCCTCAATCCTCAATCCTCTGTCATCAAACCTCAATCCTGAATCCTCAATCCTGAATCCTCAATCTTCAGACCTCAGACCTGAACAATCAGATGTCAGTCCTCAATCGTCAATAGAATATTATCAATTCACAGTTTTCAATACCCAATACTCAATCTGCAATCTTCAAATTTCTATCCACAAACATCAATTCTCATCACTCGAATCTCAACACACAGTCCCCAATCCTCAATCTTCAATCCTCAATCGTCAATCCTCAATCCTCAATCCTCAATCTTCAATCATCTATACGAAATCCTCAATCCTCAATCCTCAATCCTCAATACTCAATCCTCAATTTTCAATCCTCAATACTCAATCTTCAATCCTCAATCCTCAATCCTCAATCCTCAATCCTCAATCCTCATTCTACAATCCTCAACACCCAATCCTCAATATTCAATCCTCAATCCTCAATCCTCAATCCTCAATCCTCAATCCTCAGCCCTCAATCCTCAATCCTCGATCTTCAATCCTCAGTCCCCAATACTCAATCTTCAATCCTCAATCCACAGTCCTCGATCCTCAGTCCTCAATCCTCAATCCTCAATCCTCAATGTTCAATACGCAATACCCAATCCTCAATCTTCAATCCTCAATACTGAATCCTCAATCCTCAGTCCTCAATCCTCAATCCTCAGTCCTCAAACCTTAATCCTGAATCCTCAATCCCCAATCTTCAATCCTCAATACTCAGTCTTCAATCCTCAATCCTCAATCCTCAATCCTCAATCCTCAATCCTGATTCTTCAACCCTCAATACCCAGTCCTCAATCTTCAATCCACAATACTCAATCCTCAATCCTCATTCTTCAATCCTCAATACCCAATCCTCAATCTTCAATCCTCAATCCTGAATCCTCAATCCTCAATCCTCATTCTTCAATCCTCAACACACAATCCTCAATCTTCAATCCTCAATCCTCAATCCTCAGACCTCAATCCTCAATCTTCAATCCTCAATACTCAATCTTCAATCCTCAATCCTCAATCCTCAATCCTCAGTCCTCATTCTTCAATCCTCATCACCCAATCCTCAATCTTCAATCCTCAATCCTCAATCCTCAATTCTCAATCCTCAATCCTCAATACTCAGACCTCAAACATCAATACTCAACCCTCAGACCTCGTGCTCAATCCGCAACCCTCAATCCTCAATCCTCATTCTACAATCCTCAATACCCAATCCTCAATCTTCAATCCTCAATCCTCAATCCTCAATTCTCAATCCTCAATCCTCAGTCCTCAGTCCTCAAACCTCAATCCTCAACCCTCAGCCCTCATTCTCAATCCTCAATCCTCAATTCTCAGTCCTCAGCACTCAAACCTCAATCCTCAATCCTCAATACTCAACACTCAATCCTCAATCCTCAATCTTCAATCCCCAATACTCAATATTCAATCCTCGATCCTCAATTCTCAATCCTCAATCTTCAATCCTCAATCCTCAATCCTCAATCCTCAATCCTCATTCTTCAATCCTCAATACCCAATCCTCAATCTTCAATCCTCAATACTCAATCCTCAATTCTCAATGCTCAATCCTCAGTCCTCAGTTCTCAAACCTCAACCCTCAAACATCACCCCTCATCCTCAATCCTCAATACTCAATCCTCAATCCTCAATCTTCAATCATCAATACTCAATCTTCAATAATCAATCCTCAATTCTCAATCCTCAATACTCAATACTCAATCGTCGATACTCAATCCCCTATCCTCAATCTTCAATCCTCAATCCTCAATCCTCAATCCTCAACCCTCAAGCCTCAATGTTCAATCCTCAATACTCAATCTTCAATCCTCAATCCTCAATCCTCAATCCTCAGTCATCAATCCTCAATCCTGAACCTTCAATCATCAATACTCAGTCTTCAATCCTCAATCCTCAATCCTCAATCCTCAATCCTCATTCTTCAATCCTCAATACACAATCCTCAATCTTCAATCCTCAATCCTCAATCCTCAATTCTCAATCGTTAATCCTCAATCCTCAGACCTTAAACATCAATACTCAACCCTCAGTCCTCGTCCTCAATCCACAACAATCAATCCTCAATCCTCAATCTTGAATCATCAATATTCAATCTTCAGTCCTCAATCCTCAATCCTCAATCCTCAATCCTCAATCCTCAATGCTCAATCCGCAATACCCAATCCTCAATCTTCAATCCTCAATCCTCAATCGTCAATTCTCAATCCTCATTCCTCAATTCTCAATACTCAATCCTCAATCCTCAGTCCTCAAGCCTCAAATCTCAATCTTCAATCCTCAATACTCAATCTTCAATCCTCCGTCCTCAATTCTCAATCCTCAATCCTCAATCCTCAATCGTCAGGCTTCAATCCTCAATACTCAATCTTCAATCCTCAATCCTCAATCCTCAATCCTCAATCCTCAATCCTCATCCTTCAATCCCCAATACCCAATCCTCAATCTTCAATCCTCAATCCTCAATCCTCAATTCTCAATGCTCAATCGTCAGTCCTCAGTTCTCAAACCTCAACCCTCAACCATCATCCCTCATCCTCAATCCTCAATACTCAATCCTCAATCCTCAATCTTCAATCATCAATATTCAATCTTCAATAATCAATCCTCAATTCTCAATCCTCAATACTCAATCCTCAATCGTCGATCCTCAATCCCCAATCTTCAATCCTCAATACTCAGTCTTCAATCTCAATCCTCAATCCTCAATCCTCAATCTCAATCCTCATTCTTCAATCCTCAATACCCAATCGTCAATCTTCAATCCTCAATCCTCAATCCTCAATTCTCAATGCTCAATCCTCAGTCCTCAGTTCTGAAACCTCAACCCTCAACCATCAGCCCTCATCCTCAATCCTCAATACTCAATCCTCAATCCTCAATATTCAATCCTCAATACTCAATCCTGATTCTTCAACCCTCAATACCCAGTCCTCAATCTTCAATCCTCAATCCTCAATCCTCAGTTATCGATCCTCATCCTCAATCCTCAATCCTCAAAACTCAAGCCTGAATCCTCAATCCTGAATCCTCAACCTTCAGAACTCAGTCCTCAATAATCAGTTGTCAATTCTCAATTATCAATATAATACAATCAACTCACAGTTTTCAATACTCAATACTCAATCTGCAATCTTCAAATCTCTATCCACAACCATCAATTCTCATCATTCAACCCTCAACACTCAGTCCCCAATCCTCAATCTTCAACACTCAATCCTCAATCCTCAATCCTCAATCCTCAATCTTCAATCCTCAATACTCAATCTTCAATCCTCCATCCTCAATCCTTAATCCTCAATCCTCAATCCTCAATCGTCAGGCTGCAATCCTCAATACTCAACCTTCAACCCTCAATCCTCAATCCTCATTACTCAATCCTCATTCTTCAATCCTCATTCTTCAATCCTCAATACCCAATCCTCAATCTTCAATCTTCAATCCTCAATCCTCAATTCTCAAACGTCAATCCTCAGTCCTCAGTCCTCAAACTTCAATCGTCAACCCTCAGCCCTCATCCTCAATCCTCAATCCTCAATCTTCAATCCTCAATACTCAATCTTCAATCCTCCATCCTCAATCCTCAATCCTCAATCCTCAATCCTCAATCCTCAATCCTCAATCCTCAATCCTCATTCTACAATCCTCAATACCCAATCCTCAATCTTCAATCCTCAATCCTCAATCCTCAATTCTCAACCCTCAATCCTCAATCCTCAGTCCACAAACATCAATCCTCAACCCTCAGCCCTCATTCTCAATCGTCAATCCGCAATTCTCAGTCCTCAGCCCTCAAACCTCAATCCTCAACCATCAGACCTCATCCTCAGTCCCCAATTATCAATCCACAATCCTCAATCTTCAATCCTCAATACTCAATCTTCTATCCTCAATCCTCAGTCCTCTAACCTCAATTCTGTATCCTCAATACTCTATCTTCAATCCTCAACCTTCAGTCCTCAATACACAACTATCAGTCCTCAATTCTCAATACTCAATCCTCAATCCTCAATCTCCAACCCTCAATACTCAATCTTCAATCCTCAATCCTCAATCCTCAATCCTCAATGCTCAATCCTCAATCCTCAATCCTCAACACTCAATCTTCAATCCTCAATACTCAATCTGCAATCCTCAATCCTCAATCCACAATCCTCAATCCTCATTCTTCAATCCTCAATACCCAATCCTCAATCTTCAATCCTCAATCCTCAATCCTCAATCCTCAATCCTCATTCTTCAATCCTCAACACACAATCCTCAATCTTCAATCCTCAATCCTCAATCCTCAGACCTCAATCCTCAATCTTCAATCCTCAATACTCAATCTTCAATCCTCAATCCTCAATCCTCAATCCTCAATCCTCATTCTTCAATCCTCAACACCCAATCCTCAATCTTCAATCCTCAATCCTCAATCCTCAATTCTCAATCCTCAATCCTCAATCCTCAGACCTCAAACATCAATACTCAACCCTCAGTCCTCGTCCTCAATCTGCAACCCTCAATCCTCTATTCTCAATCTTCAATCATCAATATTCAATCTTCAATCCTCAATCCTCAATCCTCAATACTCAATCCTCAATCCTCAATCCTCAATCCTCAATCCTCAAAACTCAACCATCAATCCTCAATTCTCAATCCTCAATCGTCAACCCTCAGCCCTCATCCTCGATCCTCAATCCTCAATCCTCATGCCTCAGTCCTCAATCCTCAATCCTCAGTCATCAAACCTCAATCCTCAATCCTCAATCCTCAATACTCATTCTTCAATCCTCAATACCCAATCCTCAATCTTCAATCCTCAATCCTCAATCCTCAATCCTCAATCCTCATTCTTCAATCCTCAACACACAATCCCCAATTTTCAATCCTCAATCCTCAATCCTCAGACCTCAATCCTCAATCTTCCATCCTCAATACTCAATCTTCAATCCTCAATCCTCAATCCTCAATCGTCAACCCTCAGCCCTCATCCTCGATCCTCAATCCTCAATCCTCATGCCTCAGTCCTCAATCCTCAATCCTCAGTCATCAAACCTCAATCCTGAATCCTCAATCCTGAATCCTCAATCTTCAGACCTCAGACCTGAACAATCAGACGTCAAACCTCAATCCTCAATAGAATATTATCAATTCACAGCTTTCAATACTCAATACTCAATCTGCAATCTTCAAATTTCTTTCCACAAACATCAATTCTCATCACTCAACACTCAACACTCTGTGCCCAATCCTCAATCTTCAATCCTCAATCCTCAATCCTCAATCCTCAATCCCCAATCCTCAAACTTCAATCCTCTATACTCAATCCTCAATCTTCAATCCTCAATCCTCAACCCTCAATCCTCAATTATCAATCCTCAATACTCAATCTTCAATCCTCAATCCTCAATCCTCAATCCTCAATCCTCAATCCTCAATCCTCTATCCTCATTCTACAATCGTCAATACCCAATCCTAAATCCTCAATCCTCAATCCTCAATCCTCAATTCTCAATTCTCAATCCTCAGTCCTCAGTCCTCAAACCTCAATCCTCAACACTAAGCCCTCATTCTCAATCCCCAATCCTCAATTCTCAGTCCTCAGCCCTCAAACCTCAATCCTCAACCCTCAGACCTCACCCTCAATCCTCAATCATCAATCCTCAATCCACAATCTTCAATCCTCAATACTCAATCTTCAATCCTCAATCCTCAGACCTCAAACCTCAATTCTGATTCCTCAATACTCAATCTTCAATCCTCAACCTTCAGTCCTCAATACTCAACTATCAGTCCTTAATCCTCAATACTCAATCCTCAATCCTCAATCTTCAATCCTCAATACTTAATCTTCAATCCTCAATCCTCAATCCTCAATCCTCAATGCTCAATCCTCAATCCTCAAACCACAACCCTCAATCTTCAATCCTCAATACTCAATCTGCAATCCTCAATCCTCAATCCTCATCCCTCAATCCTCATTCTTCAATCCTCAATACCCAATCCTCAATCTTCAATCCTCAATCCACAATCCTCAGCCCTCAATCCTCAGTCTTCGATCCTCAACACCCAATCCTCAATCTTCAATCTTCAATCCTCAATCCTCAGACCTCAATCCTCAATCTTCAATCCTCAATACTCAACCTTCAATCCTCAATCCTCAATCGTCAATTCTCAATCCTCAATCCTCAATCATCAATCCTCAGACCTCAAACATCAATACACAACCCTCAGTCCTCGTCCTCAATCCACAACCCTCAATCCTCGGTCCTCAATCTTCAATCATCAATATTCAATCTTCAATCCTCATTCTTCAATCCTCAATACCCAATCCTCAATCTTCAATCCTCAATCCCCAATCCACAGTTCACAATCCTCAATCCTCAATCCTCAGACCTCATCCTCAATCCTCAATTATCAATCCTCAATCCTCAATCTTCAGTCCTCGATACTCAATCTTCAATCCTCAATCCTCAATACTCAACCTTCAATCCTCAATCGTCAGTACTCAGTCCTCAATCCTCAATCCTCATTCTACAATCCTCAATACCCAATCCTCAACCTTCAATCCTCAACCCTCAGCCTCAATTCTCAATCCTCAATCCTCAGTCCTCAGTCCTCAAACCTCAATTCTGAATCCTCAATACTCAATCTTCAACCCTCAACCTTCAGTCCTCAATACTCAACTATCAGTCCTCAATCTTCAATCCTCAATCCTCAATCCTCAATCCTGAATCCTCAATCCTCAATCCTCATTCTTCAATCCTCAACACACAATCCTCAATCTTCAATCCTCAATCCTCAATCCTCAGACCTCAATCCTCAATCTTCAATCCTCAATACTCAATCTTCAATCCTCAATCCTCAATCCTCAATCCTCAGTCCTCATTCTTCAATCCTCATCACCCAATCCTCAATCTTCAATCCTCAATCCTCAATCCTCAATTCTCAATCCTCAATCCTCAATACTCAGACCTCAAACATCAATACTCAACCCTCAGACCTCGTGCTCAATCCGCAACCCTCAATCCTCAATCCTCATTCTACAATCCTCAATACCCAATCCTCAATCTTCAATCCTCAATCCTCAATCCTCAATTCTCAATCCTCAATCCTCAGTCCTCAGTCCTCAAACCTCAATCCTCAACCCTCAGCCCTCATTCTCAATCCTCAATCCTCAATTCTCAGTCCTCAGCACTCAAACCTCAATCCTCAATCCTCAATACTCAACACTCAATCCTCAATCCTCAATCTTCAATCCCCAA
Source organism: Calliopsis andreniformis (assembly GCF_051401765.1). Taxonomy (NCBI): domain Eukaryota; kingdom Metazoa; phylum Arthropoda; class Insecta; order Hymenoptera; family Andrenidae; genus Calliopsis; species Calliopsis andreniformis. Next base: position 255,388 of record NW_027480639.1, on the reverse strand, counting down.
TACTCAATATTCAATCCTCGATCCTCAATTCTCAATCCTCAATCTTCAATCCTCAATCCTCAATCCTCAATCCTCAATCCTCATTCTTCAATCCTCAATACCCAATCCTCAATCTTCAATCCTCAATACTCAATCCTCAATTCTCAATGCCCAATCCTCAGTCCTCAGTTCTCAAACCTCAACCCTCAACCATCAGCCCTCATCCTCAATCCTCAATACTCAATCCTCAATCCTCAATCTTCAATCATCAATACTCAGTCTTCAATAATCAATCCTCAATTCTCAATCCTCAATACTCAATACTCAATCGTCGATACTCAATCCCCTATCCTCAATCTTCAATCCTCAATCCTCAATCCTCAATCCTCAATCCTCAAGCCTCAATGTTCAATCCTCAATACTCAATCTTCAATCCTCAATCCTCAATCCTCAATCCTCAGTCATCAATCCTCAATCCTGAACCTTCAATCATCAATACTCAGTCTTCAATCCTCAATCCTCAATCCTCAATCCTCAATCCTCATTCTTCAATCCTCAATACACAATCCTCAATCTTCAATCCTCAATCCTCAATCCTCAATTCTCAATCGTTAATCCTCAATCCTCAGACCTTAAACATCAATACTCAACCCTCAGTCCTCGTCCTCAATCCACAACAATCAATCCTCAATCCTCAATCTTGAATCATCAATATTCAATCTTCAGTCCTCAATCCTCAATCCTCAATCCTCAATCCTCAATCCTCAATGTTCAATCCGCAATACCCAATCCTCAATCTTCAATCCTCAATCCTCAATCGTCAATCCTCAATCCTCATTCCTCAATTCTCAATACTCAATCCTCAATCCTCAGTCCTCAAGCCTCAAATCTCAATCTTCAATCCTCAATACTCAATCTTCAATCCTCCGTCCTCAATTCTCAATCCTCAATCCTCAATCCTCAATCGTCAGGCTTCAATCCTCAATACTCAATCTTCAATCCTCAATCCTCAATCCTCAATCCTCAATCCTCATCCTTCAATCCCCAATACCCAATCCTCAATCTTCAATCCTCAATCCTCAATCCTCAATTCTCAATGCTCAATCGTCAGTCCTCAGTTCTCAAACCTCAACCCTCAACCATCATCCCTCATCCTCAATCCTCAATACTCAATCCTCAATCCTCAATCTTCAATCATCAATATTCAATCTTCAATAATCAATCCTCAATTCTCAATCCTCAATACTCAATCCTCAATCGTCGATCCTCAATCCCCAATCTTCAATCCTCAATACTCAGTCTTCAATCCTCAATCCTCAATCCTCAATCCTCAATCCTCAATCCTCATCCTTCAATCCTCAATACCCAATCGTCAATCTTCAATCCTCAATCCTCAATCCTCAATTCTCAATGCTCAATCCTCAGTCCTCAGTTCTGAAACCTCAACCCTCAACCATCAGCCCTCATCCTCAATCCTCAACACTCAATCCTCAATCCTCAATCTTCAATCCTCAATACTCAATCCTGATTCTTCAACCCTCAATACCCAGTCCTCAATCTTCAATCCTCAATCCTCAATCCTCAGTTATCGATCCTCAATCCTCAATCCTCAATCCTCAAAACTCAAGCCTGAATCCTCAATCCTGAATCCTCAACCTTCAGAACTCAGTCCTCAATAATCAGTTGTCAATTCTCAATTATCAATATAATACAATCAACTCACAGTTTTCAATACTCAATACTCAATCTGCAATCTTCAAATCTCTATCCACAACCATCAATTCTCATCATTCAACCCTCAACACTCAGTCCCCAATCCTCAATCTTCAACACTCAATCCTCAATCCTCAATCCTCAATCCTCAATCTTCAATCCTCAATACTCAATCTTCAATCCTCCATCCTCAATCCTTAATCCTCAATCCTCAATCCTCAATCGTCAGGCTGCAATCCTCAATACCCAATCCTCAATCTTCAATCCTCAATCCTCAATCCTCAATTCTCAACCCTCAATCCTCAATCCTCAGTCCACAAACATCAATCCTCAACCCTCAGCCCTCATTCTCAATCGTCAATCCGCAATTCTCAGTCCTCAGCCCTCAAACCTCAATCCTCAACCATCAGACCTCATCCTCAGTCCCCAATTATCAATCCACAATCCTCAATCTTCAATCCTCAATACTCAATCTTCTATCCTCAATCCTCAGTCCTCTAACCTCAATTCTGTATCCTCAATACTCTATCTTCAATCCTCAACCTTCAGTCCTCAATACACAACTATCAGTCCTCAATTCTCAATACTCAATCCTCAATCCTCAATCTCCAACCCTCAATACTCAATCTTCAATCCTCAATCCTCAATCCTCAATCCTCAATGCTCAATCCTCAATCCTCAATCCTCAACACTCAATCTTCAATCCTCAATACTCAATCTGCAATCCTCAATCCTCAATCCACAATCCTCAATCCTCATTCTTCAATCCTCAATACCCAATCCTCAATCTTCAATCCTCAATCCTCAATCCTCAATCCTCAATCCTCATTCTTCAATCCTCAACACACAATCCTCAATCTTCAATCCTCAATCCTCAATCCTCAGACCTCAATCCTCAATCTTCAATCCTCAATACTCAATCTTCAATCCTCAATCCTCAATCCTCAATCCTCAATCCTCATTCTTCAATCCTCAACACCCAATCCTCAATCTTCAATCCTCAATCCTCAATCCTCAATTCTCAATCCTCAATCCTCAATCCTCAATCCTCAGACCTCAAACATCAATACTCAACCCTCAGTCCTCGTCCTCAATCTGCAACCCTCAATCCTCTATCCTCAATCTTCAATCATCAATATTCAATCTTCAATCCTCAATCCTCAATCCTCAATACTCAATCCTCAATCCTCAATCCTCAATCCTCAATCCTCAAAACTCAACCATCAATCCTCAATTCTCAATCCTCAATCGTCAACCCTCAGCCCTCATCCTCGATCCTCAATCCTCAATCCTCATGCCTCAGTCCTCAATCCTCAATCCTCAGTCATCAAACCTCAATCCTCAATCCTCAATCCTCAATACTCATTCTTCAATCCTCAATACCCAATCCTCAATCTTCAATCCTCAATCCTCAATCCTCAATCCTCAATCCTCATTCTTCAATCCTCAACACACAATCCCCAATTTTCAATCCTCAATCCTCAATCCTCAGACCTCAATCCTCAATCTTCCATCCTCAATACTCAATCTTCAATCCTCAATCCTCAATCCTCAATCGTCAACCCTCAGCCCTCATCCTCGATCCTCAATCCTCAATCCTCATGCCTCAGTCCTCAATCCTCAATCCTCAGTCATCAAACCTCAATCCTGAATCCTCAATCCTGAATCCTCAATCTTCAGACCTCAGACCTGAACAATCAGACGTCAAACCTCAATCCTCAATAGAATATTATCAATTCACAGCTTTCAATACTCAATACTCAATCTGCAATCTTCAAATTTCTTTCCACAAACATCAATTCTCATCACTCAACACTCAACACTCTGTGCCCAATCCTCAATCTTCAATCCTCAATCCTCAATCCTCAATCCTCAATCCCCAATCCTCAAACTTCAATCCTCTATACTCAATCCTCAATCTTCAATCCTCAATCCTCAACCCTCAATCCTCAATTATCAATCCTCAATACTCAATCTTCAATCCTCAATCCTCAATCCTCAATCCTCAATCCTCAATCCTCAATCCTCTATCCTCATTCTACAATCGTCAATACCCAATCCTAAATCCTCAATCCTCAATCCTCAATCCTCAATTCTCAATTCTCAATCCTCAGTCCTCAGTCCTCAAACCTCAATCCTCAACACTAAGCCCTCATTCTCAATCCCCAATCCTCAATTCTCAGTCCTCAGCCCTCAAACCTCAATCCTCAACCCTCAGACCTCACCCTCAATCCTCAATCATCAATCCTCAATCCACAATCTTCAATCCTCAATACTCAATCTTCAATCCTCAATCCTCAGACCTCAAACCTCAATTCTGATTCCTCAATACTCAATCTTCAATCCTCAACCTTCAGTCCTCAATACTCAACTATCAGTCCTTAATCCTCAATACTCAATCCTCAATCCTCAATCTTCAATCCTCAATACTTAATCTTCAATCCTCAATCCTCAATCCTCAATCCTCAATGCTCAATCCTCAATCCTCAAACCACAACCCTCAATCTTCAATCCTCAATACTCAATCTGCAATCCTCAATCCTCAATCCTCATCCCTCAATCCTCATTCTTCAATCCTCAATACCCAATCCTCAATCTTCAATCCTCAATCCACAATCCTCAGCCCTCAATCCTCAGTCTTCGATCCTCAACACCCAATCCTCAATCTTCAATCTTCAATCCTCAATCCTCAGACCTCAATCCTCAATCTTCAATCCTCAATACTCAACCTTCAATCCTCAATCCTCAATCGTCAATTCTCAATCCTCAATCCTCAATCATCAATCCTCAGACCTCAAACATCAATACACAACCCTCAGTCCTCGTCCTCAATCCACAACCCTCAATCCTCGGTCCTCAATCTTCAATCATCAATATTCAATCTTCAATCCTCATTCTTCAATCCTCAATACCCAATCCTCAATCTTCAATCCTCAATCCCCAATCCACAGTTCACAATCCTCAATCCTCAATCCTCAGACCTCATCCTCAATCCTCAATTATCAATCCTCAATCCTCAATCTTCAGTCCTCGATACTCAATCTTCAATCCTCAATCCTCAATACTCAACCTTCAATCCTCAATCGTCAGTACTCAGTCCTCAATCCTCAATCCTCATTCTACAATCCTCAATACCCAATCCTCAACCTTCAATCCTCAACCCTCAACCTCAATTCTCAATCCTCAATCCTCAGTCCTCAGTCCTCAAACCTCAATTCTGAATCCTCAATACTCAATCTTCAACCCTCAACCTTCAGTCCTCAATACTCAACTATCAGTCCTCAATCTTCAATCCTCAATCCTCAATCCTCAATCCTGAATCCTCAATCCTCAATCCTCATTCTTCAATCCTCAACACACAATCCTCAATCTTCAATCCTCAATCCTCAATCCTCAGACCTCAATCCTCAATCTTCAATCCTCAATACTCAATCTTCAATCCTCAATCCTCAATCCTCAATCCTCAGTCCTCATTCTTCAATCCTCATCACCCAATCCTCAATCTTCAATCCTCAATCCTCAATCCTCAATTCTCAATCCTCAATCCTCAATACTCAGACCTCAAACATCAATACTCAACCCTCAGACCTCGTGCTCAATCCGCAACCCTCAATCCTCAATCCTCATTCTACAATCCTCAATACCCAATCCTCAATCTTCAATCCTCAATCCTCAATCCTCAATTCTCAATCCTCAATCCTCAGTCCTCAGTCCTCAAACCTCAATCCTCAACCCTCAGCCCTCATTCTCAATCCTCAATCCTCAATTCTCAGTCCTCAGCACTCAAACCTCAATCCTCAATCCTCAATACTCAACACTCAATCCTCAATCCTCAATCTTCAATCCCCAATACTCAATATTCAATCCTCGATCCTCAATTCTCAATCCTCAATCTTCAATCCTCAATCCTCAATCCTCAATCCTCAATCCTCATTCTTCAATCCTCAATACCCAATCCTCAATCTTCAATCCTCAATACTCAATCCTCAATTCTCAATGCCCAATCCTCAGTCCTCAGTTCTCAAACCTCAACCCTCAACCATCAGCCCTCATCCTCAATCCTCAATACTCAATCCTCAATCCTCAATCTTCAATCATCAATACTCAGTCTTCAATAATCAATCCTCAATTCTCAATCCTCAATACTCAATACTCAATCGTCGATACTCAATCCCCTATCCTCAATCTTCAATCCTCAATCCTCAATCCTCAATCCTCAATCCTCAAGCCTCAATGTTCAATCCTCAATACTCAATCTTCAATCCTCAATCCTCAATCCTCAATCCTCAGTCATCAATCCTCAATCCTGAACCTTCAATCATCAATACTCAGTCTTCAATCCTCAATCCTCAATCCTCAATCCTCAATCCTCATTCTTCAATCCTCAATACACAATCCTCAATCTTCAATCCTCAATCCTCAATCCTCAATTCTCAATCGTTAATCCTCAATCCTCAGACCTTAAACATCAATACTCAACCCTCAGTCCTCGTCCTCAATCCACAACAATCAATCCTCAATCCTCAATCTTGAATCATCAATATTCAATCTTCAGTCCTCAATCCTCAATCCTCAATCCTCAATCCTCAATCCTCAATGTTCAATCCGCAATACCCAATCCTCAATCTTCAATCCTCAATCCTCAATCGTCAATCCTCAATCCTCATTCCTCAATTCTCAATACTCAATCCTCAATCCTCAGTCCTCAAGCCTCAAATCTCAATCTTCAATCCTCAATACTCAATCTTCAATCCTCCGTCCTCAATTCTCAATCCTCAATCCTCAATCCTCAATCGTCAGGCTTCAATCCTCAATACTCAATCTTCAATCCTCAATCCTCAATCCTCAATCCTCAATCCTCATCCTTCAATCCCCAATACCCAATCCTCAATCTTCAATCCTCAATCCTCAATCCTCAATTCTCAATGCTCAATCGTCAGTCCTCAGTTCTCAAACCTCAACCCTCAACCATCATCCCTCATCCTCAATCCTCAATACTCAATCCTCAATCCTCAATCTTCAATCATCAATATTCAATCTTCAATAATCAATCCTCAATTCTCAATCCTCAATACTCAATCCTCAATCGTCGATCCTCAATCCCCAATCTTCAATCCTCAATACTCAGTCTTCAATCCTCAATCCTCAATCCTCAATCCTCAATCCTCAATCCTCATTCTTCAATCCTCAATACCCAATCGTCAATCTTCAATCCTCAATCCTCAATCCTCAATTCTCAATGCTCAATCCTCAGTCCTCAGTTCTGAAACCTCAACCCTCAACCATCAGCCCTCATCCTCAATCCTCAACACTCAATCCTCAATCCTCAATCTTCAATCCTCAATACTCAATCCTGATTCTTCAACCCTCAATACCCAGTCCTCAATCTTCAATCCTCAATCCTCAATCCTCAGTTATCGATCCTCAATCCTCAATCCTCAATCCTCAAAACTCAAGCCTGAATCCTCAATCCTGAATCCTCAACCTTCAGAACTCAGTCCTCAATAATCAGTTGTCAATTCTCAATTATCAATATAATACAATCAACTCACAGTTTTCAATACTCAATACTCAATCTGCAATCTTCAAATCTCTATCCACAACCATCAATTCTCATCATTCAACCCTCAACACTCAGTCCCCAATCCTCAATCTTCAACACTCAATCCTCAATCCTCAATCCTCAATCCTCAATCCTCAATCTTCAATCCTCAATACTCAATCGTCAATCCTCCATCCTCAATCCTTAATCCTCAATCCTCAATCCTCAATCGTCAGGCTGCAATCCTCAATACTCAACCTTCAACCCTCAATCCTCAATCCTCATTACTCAATCCTCATTCTTCAATCCTCATTCTTCAATCCTCAATACCCAATCCTCAATCTTCAATCTTCAATCCTCAATCCTCAATTCTCAAACGTCAATCCTCAGTCCTCAGTCCTCAAACTTCAATCGTCAACCCTCAGCCCTCATCCTCAATCCTCAATCCTCAATCTTCAATCCTCAATACTCAATCTTCAATCCTCCATCCTCAATCCTCAATCCTCAATCCTCAATCCTCAATCCTCAATCCTCAATCCTCATTCTACAATCCTCAATACCCAATCCTCAATCTTCAATCCTCAATCCTCAATCCTCAATTCTCAACCCTCAATCCTCAATCCTCAGTCCACAAACATCAATCCTCAACCCTCAGCCCTCATTCTCAATCGTCAATCCGCAATTCTCAGTCCTCAGCCCTCAAACCTCAATCCTCAACCATCAGACCTCATCCTCAGTCCCCAATTATCAATCCACAATCCTCAATCTTCTATCCTCAATCCTCAGTCCTCTAACCTCAATTCTGTATCCTCAATACTCTATCTTCAATCCTCAACCTTCAGTCCTCAATACACAACTATCAGTCCTCAATTCTCAATACTCAATCCTCAATCCTCAATCTCCAATCCTCAATACTCAATCTTCAATCCTCAATCCTCAATCCTCAATCCTCAATGCTCAATCCTCAATCCTCAATCCTCAACACTCAATCTTCAATCCTCAATACTCAATCTGCAATCCTCAATCCTCAATCCACAATCCTCAATCCTCATTCTTCAATCCTCAATACCCAATCCTCAATCTTCAATCCTCAATCCTCAATCCTCAATCCTCAATCCTCATTCTTCAATCCTCAACACACAATCCTCAATCTTCAATCCTCAATCCTCAATCCTCAGACCTCAATCCTCAATCTTCAATCCTCAATACTCAATCTTCAATCCTCAATCCTCAATCCTCAATCCTCAATCCTCAATCCTCAATCCTCATTCTTCAATCCTCAACACCCAATCCTCAATCTTCAATCCTCAATCCTCAATCCTCAATTCTCAATCCTCAATCCTCAATCCTCAGACCTCAAACATCAATACTCAACCCTCAGTCCGCGTCCTCAATCTGCAACCCTCAATCCTCTATCCTCAATCTTCAATCATCAATATTCAATCTTCAATCCTCAATCCTCAATCCTCAATACTCAATCCTCAATCCTCAATCCTCAATCCTCAATCCTCAAAACTCAACCATCAATCCTCAATTCTCAATCCTCAATCGTCAACCCTCAGCCCTCATCCTCGATCCTCAATCCTCAATCCTCATGCCTCAGTCCTCAATCCTCAATCCTCAGTCATCAAACATCAATCCTCAATCCTCAATCCTCAATACTCATTCTTCAATCCTCAATACCCAATCCTCAATCTTCAATCCTCAATCCTCAATCCTCAATCCTCAATCCTCATTCTTCAATCCTCAACACACAATCCCCAATTTTCAATCCTCAATCCACAATCCTCAGACCTCAATCCTCAATCTTCCATCCTCAATACTCAATCTTCAATCCTCAATCCTCAATCCTCAATCGTCAACCCTCAGCCCTCATCCTCGATCCTCAATCCTCAATCCTCATGCCTCAGTCCTCAATCCTCAATCCTCAGTCATCAAACCTCAATCCTGAATCCTCAATCCTGAATCCTCAATCTTCAGACCTCAGACCTGAACAATCAGACGTCAAACCTCAATCCTCAATAGAATATTATCAATTCACAGCTTTCAATACTCAATACTCAATCTGCAATCTTCAAATTTCTTTCCACAAACATCAATTCTCATCACTCAACACTCAACACTCTGTGCCCAATCCTCAATCTTCAATCCTCAATCCTCAATCCTCAATCCTCAATCCCCAATCCTCAAACTTCAATCCTCTATACTCAATCCTCAATCTTCAATCCTCAATCCTCAACCCTCAATCCTCAATTATCAATCCTCAATACTCAATCTTCAATCCTCAATCCTCAATCCTCAATCCTCAATCCTCAATCCTCAATCCTCTATCCTCATTCTACAATCGTCAATACCCAATCCTAAATCCTCAATCCTCAATCCTCAATCCTCAATTCTCAATTCTCAATCCTCAGTCCTCAGTCCTCAAACCTCAATCCTCAACACTAAGCCCTCATTCTCAATCCCCAATCCTCAATTCTCAGTCCTCAGCCCTCAAACCTCAATCCTCAACCCTCAGACCTCACCCTCAATCCTCAATCATCAATCCTCAATCCACAATCTTCAATCCTCAATACTCAATCTTCAATCCTCAATCCTCAGACCTCAAACCTCAATTCTGATTCCTCAATACTCAATCTTCAATCCTCAACCTTCAGTCCTCAATACTCAACTATCAGTCCTCAATCCTCAATACTCAATCCTCAATCCTCAATCTTCAATCCTCAATACTTAATCTTCAATCCTCAATCCTCAATCCTCAATCCTCAATGCTCAATCCTCAATCCTCAAACCACAACCCTCAATCTTCAATCCTCAATACTCAATCTGCAATCCTCAATCCTCAATCCTCATCCCTCAATCCTCGTTCTTCAATCCTCAATACCCAATCCTCAATCTTCAATCCTCAATCCACAATCCTCAGCCCTCAATCCTCAGTCTTCGATCCTCAACACCCAATCCTCAATCTTCAATCCTCAATCCTCAATCCTCAGACCTCAATCCTCAATCTTCAATCCTCAATACTCAACCTTCAATCCTCAATCCTCAATCGTCAATTCTCAATCCTCGGTCCTCAATCTTCAATCATCAATATTCAATCTTCAATCCTCATTCTTCAATCCTCAATACCCAATCCTCAATCTTCAATCCTCAATCCCCAATCCACAGTTCACAATCCTCAATCCTCAATCCTCAGACCTCATCCTCAATCCTCAATTATCAATCCTCAATCCTCAATCTTCAGTCCTCGATACTCAATCTTCAATCCTCAATCCTCAATACTCAACCTTCAATCCTCAATCGTCAGTACTCAGTCCTCAATCCTCAATCCTCATTCTACAATCCTCAATACCCAATCCTCAACCTTCAATCCTCAACCCTCAACCTCAATTCTCAATCCTCAATCCTCAGTCCTCAGTCCTCAAACCTCAATTCTGAATCCTCAATACTCAATCCTCAACCCTCAACCTTCAGTCCTCAATACTCAACTATCAGTCCTCAATCTTCAATCCTCAATCCTCAATCCTCAATCCTCAATCCTCAATCCTCAGTCCTCAAAACACAAAGCTGAATCCTCAATCCTGAATATTCAACCTTCAGAACTCAGTCCTCAATAATCAGCTGTCAATTCTCAATCCTCAAGAGAATATAATCAATTCACAGCTTTCAATACTCAATACTCAATCTGCAATCTTCAAATCTCTATCCACAAACATCAATCCTCATCATTCAACCCTCAACACTCAGTCCCCAATCCTCAATCTTCAACACTCAATCCTCAATCCTCAATCCTCAATCCTCAATCTTCAATCCTCAATACTCAATCTTCAATCCTTCATCCTCAATCCACAATACTCAATCCTCAATCCTCCATCGTCAGGCACCAATCCTCAATACTCAATCTTCAATCCTCAAACCTCAATCCTCAATTCTCAGTCCTCAGCCCCCAAACCTCAATCCTCAACCCTCAGACCTCATCCTCAATCCTCAATTATCAATCCTCAATCCTCAATCTTCAGTCCTCGATACTCAATCTTCAATCCTCAATCCTCAATTCTCAATCCTCAATCCTCAGTCCTCAGTCCTCAAACCTCAATCGTCAACCCTCAGCCCTCATCCTCAATCATCAATCCTCAATCCTCAATCTTCAATCCTCAATCCCCAATCCTCAAACTTCAATCCTCTATACTCAATCCTCAATCCTCATTCTTCAATCCTCATTCTTCAATCCTCAATACCCAATCCTCAATCTTCAATCTTCAATCCTCAATCCTCAATTCTCAATCCTCAATCCTCAGTCCTCAGTCCTCAAACTTCAATAGTCAACCCTCAGCCCTCATCCTCAGTCCTCAATCCTCAATCTTCAATCCTCAATCCTCAATCCTCATGTCTCAATCCTCAATCCTCAATCCTCTGTCATCAAACCTCAATCCTGAATCCTGAATCCTGAATCCTCAATCTTCAGACCTCAGACCTGAACAATCAGATGTCAGTCCTCAATCCTCAATAGAATATTTTCAATTCACAATTTTCAATACTCAATACTCAATCTGCAATCTTCAAATTTCTTTCCACAAACATCAATTCTCATCTCTCAAACCTCAACACTCAGTCCCCAATCCTCAATCTTCAATCCCCAATCCTCAATTCTCAATCCTCAATCCTCAATCCTCAATCATCTATACTCAATCCTCAATCCTCAATCCTCAATCCTCAATACTGAATCCTCAATTTTCAATCCTCAATACTCAATCTTCTATCCTCAATCCTCAATCCTCAACCCTCAATCCTCAATCCTCATTCTACAATCCTCAATACCCAATCCTCAATCTTCAATCCTCAATCCTCAATCCTCTATTCTCAATCCTCAATCCTCACTCCTCAGTCCTCAAACCTCAATCCTCAATACTCAATCTTCAATCCTCAATCCTCAATCCTCAATCCTCAATCATCAATCCTCAATCCTCAACCTTCAATCATCAATACTCAGTCTTCAATCCTCAATCCTCAATCCTCAATCCTCAATCCTCATTCTTCAATCCTCAGTACACAATCCTCAATCTTCAATCCTCAATCCTCAATCCTCAATTCTCAATCCTTAATCCTCAATCCTCAGACCTCAAACATCAATACTCAACCCTCAGTCCTCGTCCTCAATCCACAGCCCTCAACACTCGATCCTCAATCTTCAATCATCAATATTCAATCTTCACTCCTCAATCCTCAATCCTCAATACTCAATCCTCAATCCTTAATCCTCAATCCTCAATACTCAAGCATCAACCCTCAATTCTCAATACTCAACAGAATATCCTGAATTCTCAGGATTCAATACTCAAACCTCAACACTTAACCCTCATTCCTCAATACTCAATCCTCAATCCTCAATCTTCAATCCTCAATCCTCAATCCTCAATTCTCAATGCTCAACCCTCATTCCTCAGTTCTCAAACCTCAACCCTCAATCACCAGCCCTCATCCTCAATCCTCAATACTCAATCGTCAATCCTCAATCTTCAATCCTCAATAATCAATCTTCAATAATCAATCCTCAATCCCCAAACCTCATACTTCAATCCTCAATCCTCAATCCTCAATCCTCAATCCTCAATCTTCAATCCTCAATACTCAATCTTCAATCCTCAATACTCAATCCTCAATCCTCAATGCTGAATCCACAATCCTCAATCCTCAACCCTCAATCTTCAATCCTCAATTCTCAATCTGCAATCCTCAATCCTCAATCCTCAAACCTCAGTACTCAATCTTCAATCCTCAATCCTCCATCCTCAATCCTCAATCCTCAATCCTGAATCTTCAACACTCAATACCCAGTCCTCAATCTTCAATCCTCAATCCTCAATCCTCAATTCTCAATCCTCAAATCTCAATCCTCAGACCTCAGACATCAATACTCAACCCTCAGTCGTCGTCCTCAAGCCACAACAATCAATCCTCAATCCTCAAACTTCAATCCTCTATACTCAATCCTCAATCTTCAATCCTCAATCCTCAACCCTCAATCCTCAATTTTCAATCCTCAATACTCAATCTTCAATCCTCAATCCTCAATCCTCAATCCTCAATCCTCAATCCTCTATCCTCATTCTACAATCCTCTATACCCAATCCTAAATCTTCAATCCTCAATCCTCAATCCTCAATTCTCAATCCTCAATCCTCAGTCCTCAATCCTCAATCCTCAATACTCATTCTTCAATCCTCAATACCCAATCCTCAATCTTCAATCCTCAATCCTCAATCCTCAATCCTCAATCCTCTTTCTTCAATCCTCAACACACAATCCTCAATCTTCAATCCTCAATCCTCAATCCTCAGACCTCAATCCTCAATCTTCAATCGTCAATACTCAATCTTCAATCCTCAATCCTCAATCCTCAATCGTCAACCCTCAGCCCTCATCCTCGATCCTCAATCCTCAATCTTCAATCCTCAATCCTCAATCCTCATGCCTCAGTCCTCAATCCTCAATCCTCAGTCATCAAACCTCAATCCTGAATCCTCAATCCTGAATCCTCAATCTTCAGACCTCAGACCTGAACAATCAGACGTCAATCCTCAATCCTCAATAGAATATTATCAATTCACAGCTTTCAATACTCAATACTCAATCTGCAATCTTCAAATTTCTTTCCACAAACATCAATTCTCATCACTCAACCCTCAACACTCTGTCCCCAATCCTCAATCTTCAATCCTCAATCCTCAATCCTCAACCCTCAATCCTCAATTTTCAATCCTCAATACTCAATCTTCAATCCTCAATCCTCAATCCTCAATCCTCAATCCTCAATCCTCTATCCTCATTCTACAATCCTCAATACCCAATCCTAAATCTTCAATCCTCAATCCTCAATCCTCAATTCTCAATCCTCAATCCTCAGTCCTCAGTCCTCAAACCTCAATCCTCAACACTAAGCCCTCATTCTCAATCCTCAATCCTCAATTCTCAGTCCTCAGCCCTCAAACCTCAATCCTCAACCCTCAGACCTCACCCTCAATCCTCAATTATCAATCCTCAATCCACAATCTTCAATCCTCAGTACTCAATCTTCAATCCTCAATCCTCAGTCCTCAAACCTCAATTCTGATTCCTCAATACTCAATCTTCAATCCTCAACCTTCAGTCCTCAATACTCAACTATCAGTCCTCAATCCTCAATACTCAATCCTCAATCCTCAATCTTCAATCCTCAATACTTAATCTTCAATCCTCAATCCTCAATCCTCAATCCTCAATGCTCAATCCTCAATCCTCAATCCACAACCCTCAATCTTCAATCCTCAATACTCAATCTGCAATCCTCAATCCTCAATCCTCAACCCTCAATCCTCAGTCTTCGATCCTCAACACCCAATCCTCAATCTTCAATCCTCAATCCTCAATCCTCAGACCACAATCCTCAATCTTCAATCCTCAATACTCAACCTTCAATCCTCAATCCTCAATCCTCAATTCTCAATCCTCAATCCTCAATCATCAATCCTCAGTCCTCAAACATCAATACACAACCCTCAGTCCTCGTCCTCAATCCACAACCCTCAATCCTCGGTCCTCAATCTTCAATCATCAATATTCAATCTTCAATCCTCATTCTTCAATCCTCAATACCCAATCCTCAATCTTCAATGCTCAATCCCCAATCCACAGTTCACAATCCTCAATCCTCAATCCTCAGACCTCATCCTCAATCCTCAATTATCAATCCTCAATCCTCAATCTTCAGTCCTCGATACTCAATCTTCAATCCTCAATCCTCAATACTCAATCTTCAATCCTCAATCCTCAGTCCTCAGTCCTCAATCCTCAATCCTCATTCTACAATCCTCAATACCCAATCCTCAACCTTCAATCCTCAATCCTCAACCTCAATCCTCAATCCTCAATCTTCAATCCTCAACACTCAATCTTCAATGCTCAATCCTCAGTCCTCAAACCTCAATTCTGAATCCTCAATACTCAATATTCAATCCTCAACCTTCAGTCCTCAATACTCAACTATCAGTCCTCAATCCTCAATCCTCAATCCACAACCCTCAATCTTCAATCCTCAATACTCAATCTGCAATCCTCGATCCTCAATCCTCAACCCTCAATCCTCATTCTTCAATCCTCAATACCCAATCCTCAATCTTCAATCCTCAGTCCACAATCCTCAGCCCTCAATCCTCAGTCTTCGATCCTCAACACCCAATCCTCAATCTTCAATCCTCAATCCTCAATCCTCAGACCTCAATCTTCAATCTTCAATCCTCAATACTCAACCTTCAATCCTCAATCCTCAATCCTCAATCCTCAATCCTCATTCTTCAATCCGCAACACCCAATACTCAATCTTCAATCCTCAATCCTCAATCCTCAATTCTCAATCCTCAATACTCAATCATCAATCCTCAGACCTCAAACATCAATACTCAACCCTCAGTCCTCGTCCTCAATCCACAGCCCTCAATACTCGGTCCTCAATCTTCAATCATCAATATTCAATCTTCACTCCTCAATCCTCAATCCTCAATACTCAAGCATCAACCCTCAATTCTCAATACTCAACAGAATATACTGAATTCTCAGGATTCAATACTCAAACCTCAACACATAACCCTCATTCCTCAATACTCAATCCTCAATCCTCAATCTTCAATCCTCAATCCTCAATCCTCAATTCTCAATGCTCAACCCTCATTTCTCAGTTCTCAAACCTCAACCCTCAACCACCAGCCCTCATCCCCAATCCTCAATACTCAATCGTCAATCCTCAATCTTCAATCGTCAATACTCAATCTTCAATAATCAATCCTCAATCCCCAAACCTCATACTTCAATCCTCAATCCTCAATCCTCAATCCTCAATCCTCAATCCTCAATCTTCAATCCTCAATACTCAATCTTCAATCCTCAATCCTCAATCCTCAATCCTCAATGCTGAATCCACAATCCTCAATCCTCAGTCCTCAGAACTCAAACCTCAATCCTCACACTAAGCCCTCATTCTCAATCCTCAATCCTCAATTCTCAGTCCTCAGCCCTCAAACCTCAATCCTCAACCCTCAGACCTCACCCTCAATCCTCAATTATCAATCCTCAATCCACAATCTTCAATCCTCAGTTCTCAATCTTCAATCCTCAATCCTCAGTCCTCAAACCTCAATTCTGATTCCTCAATACTCAATCTTCAATCCTCAACCTTCAGTCCTCAATACTCAACTATCAGCCCTCAATCCTCAATACTCAATCCTCAATCCTCAATCTTCAATCCTCAATACTTAATCTTCAATCCTCAATCCTCAATCCTCAATCCTCAATGCTCAATCCTCAATCCTCAATCCACAACCCTCAACCTTCAATCCTCAATACTCAATCTGCAATCCTCAATCCTCAATCCTCAACCCTCAATCCTCATTCTTCAATCCTCAATACCCAATCCTCAATCTTCAATCCTCAATCCACAATCCTCAGCCCTCAATCCTCAGTCTTCGATCCTCAACACCCAATCCTCAATCTTCAATCCTCAATCCTCAATCCTCAGACCACAATCCTCAATCTTCAATCCTCAATACTCAACCTTCAATCCTCAATCCTCAATCCTCAATTCTCAATCCTCAATCCTCAATCATCAATCCTCAGACCTCAAACATCAATACACAACCCTCAGTCCTCGTCCTCAATCCACAACCCTCAATCCTCGGTCCTCAATCTTCAATCATCAATATTCAACCTTCAATCCTCATTCTTCAATCCTCAATACCCAATCCTCAATCTTCAATCCTCAATCCCCAATCCACAGTTCACAATCCTCAATCCTCAATCCTCAGACCTCATCCTCAATCCTCAATTATCAATCCTCAATCCTCAATCTTCAGTCCTCGATACTCAATCTTCAATCCTCAATCCTCAATACTCAATCTTCAATCCTCAATTCGCAGTCCTCAGTCCTCAATCCTCAATCCTCATTCTACAATCCTCAATACCCAATCCTCAACCTTCAATCCTCAATCCTCAACCTCAATTCTCAATCCTCAATCCTCAGTCCTCAGTCCTCAAACCTCAATTCTGAATCCTCAATACTCAATCTTCAATCCTCAACCTTCAGTCCTCAATACCCAACTATCAGTCCTCAATCTTCAATCCTCAATCCTCAATCCTCAATCCTCAATCCTCAATCCTCAGTCCTCAAAACACAAAGCTGAATCCTCAATCCTGAATATTCAGCCTTCAGAACTCAGTCCTCAATAATCAGCTGTCAATTCTCAATCCTCAAGAGAATATAATCAATTCACAGCTTTCAATACTCAATACTCAATCTGCAATCATCAAATCTCTATCCACAAACATCAATCCTCATCATTCAACCCTCAACACTCAGTCCCCAATCCTCAATCTTCAACACTCAATCCTCAATCCTCAATCCTCAATCCTCAATCTTCAATCCTCAATACTCAATCTTCAATCCTTCATCCTCAATCCACAATACTCAATCCTCAATCCTCCATCGTCAGGCACCAATCCTCAATACTCAATCTTCAATCCTCAAACCTCAATCCTCAATTCTCAGTCCTCAGCCCCCAAACCTCAATCCTCAACCCTCAGACCTCATCCTCAATCCTCAATTATCAATCCTCAATCCTCAATCTTCAGTCCTCGATACTCAATCTTCAATCCTCAATCCTCAATTCTCAATCCTCAATCCTCAGTCCTCAGTCCTCAAACCTCAATCGTCAACCCTCAGCCCTCATCCTCAATCCTAAATCCTCAATCTTCAATCTTCAATCCTCAATCCTCATGCCTCAATCCTCTATCCCCAATCCTCAGTCATCAAACCTCAAACCTGAATCCTCAATCCTCAATCCTCAATCTTCACACCTCAGACCTGAACAATCAGACGTCAATCCACAATCCTCAATAGAATATTATCAATTCACAGCTTTCAATACTCAATACTCAATCTCCAATCTTCAAATTTCTTTCCACAAACATCAATTCTCATCACTCAACACTCAACACTCTGTCCCCAATCCTCAATCTTCAATCCTCAATCCTCAATCTTCAATCCTCAATCCTCAATCCTCAAACTTCAATCCTCTATACTCAATCCTCAATCCTCAATCCTTAATCCTCAACACTCAATCCTCAATTTTCAATCCTCAATACTCAATCTTCAATCCTCAATCCTCAATCCTCAATCCTCAATCCTCTATACTCATTCTACAATCCTCAATACCCAATACTAAATCTTCAATCCTCAATCCTCAATCCTCAACTCTCAATCCTCTATCCTCAGTCCTCAGTCCTCAAACCTCAATCCTCAACTCTCAGCCATCATTCTCAATCCTCAATCCTCAATTCTCAGTCCTCAGCCCTCAAACCTCAATCCTCAACCCTCAGACCTCACCCTCAATCCTCAATTATCAATCCTCAATCCTCAATCTTCAATCCTCAATACTCAATCTTCAATGCTCAATCCTCAGTCCTCAAACCTCAATTCTGAATCCTCAATACTCAATCTTCAATCCTCAACCTTCAGTCCTCAATACTCAACTATCAGTCCTCAATCCTCAATCCTCAATCCACAACCCTCAATCTTCAATCCTCAATACTCAATCTGCAATCCTCGATCCTCAATCCTCAACCCTCAATCCTCATTCTTCAATCCTCAATACCCAATCCTCAATCTTCAATCCTCAGTCCACAATCCTCAGCCCTCAATCCTCAGTCTTCGATCCTCAACACCCAATCCTCAATCTTCAATCCTCAATCCTCAATCCTCAGACCTCAATCTTCAATCTTCAATCATCAATACCCAATCCTCAATCTTGAATCCTCAATCCCCAATCCACAGTTCACAATCCTCAATCCTCAATCCTCAGACCTCAGGCATCAATACTCAACCCTCAGTCCTCGTCCTCAATCCACAACCCTCAATCCTCAATCCTCAACCTTCATTCATCAATATTCAACCTTCTATCCTCAATCCTGAATCCTCAATACTCAATCCTCAATCCCCAGTGTTCAATTCTCAACACCCAATCCTCAATCTTCAATCCTCAATCCTCAATCCTCAGTGCTCAAACCTTAGCCCACATTCTCAATCCTCAATCTTCAATCCTCAATCTTCAATCCTCAATACTCAATCCTCAATCTTCAATCCTCATTCTTCAATCCACAACACCCAATCCTCAATCTTCAATCCTCAATTCTCAATCCTCAATACTCAATCCTCAATCGTCGATCCTCAATCCCCAATCCTCAATCTTCAATCCTCAATCCTCAATCCTCAATCCTCAATCCTCAACCTTCAATCCTCAATACTCAATCTTCAATCCTCAATCCTGAATCCTCAATCCTCAATCCTCAATCCTCAATGCTCAATCCTCAACCATCAATCATCAATACTCAGTCTTCAATCCTCAATCCTCAATCCTCAATCCTCAATCCTCATTCTTCAATCCTCAATACGCAATCCTCAATCTTCAATCCTCAATCCTCAATCCTCAATTCTCAATCCTTAATCCTCAATCCTCAGACCTTAGACGTCAATACTCAACCCTCAGTCCTCGTCCTCAATCCACAACAATCAATCCTCAATCCTCAATCTTCAATCATCAATATTCAATCTTCAGTCCTCAATCCTCAATCCTCAATCCTCAATCCTCAATCCTCAATGTTCAATCCGCAATACCCAATCCTCAATCTTCAATCCACAATCCTCAATCCTCAATCCTCAATCCTCAATACTCAATCCTCAATCCTCAGTCCTCAATCCTCAAAACTCAATCTTCAATCCTCAATACTCAATCTTCAATCCTCCGTCCTCAATCCGCAATCCTCAATCCTCAATCCTCAATCGTCAGGCTCCAATCCTCAATACTCAATCTTCAATCCTCAATCCTGAATCCTCAATCCTCATCCTTCAATCCTCAATACCCAATCCTCAATCTTCAATCTTCATTCCTCAATCCTCAATTCTCAATCCTCAATCCTCAGTCCTCAGTCCGCAAACTTCAATCGTCAACCCTCAGCCCTCATCCTCAGTCCTCAATCCTCAATCTTCAATACTCAATCCTCAATCCTCATGCCTCAATCCTCAATCCTCAATCCTCTGTCATCAAACCTCAATCCTGAATCCTCAATCCTGAATCCTCAATCTTCAGACCTCAGACCTGAACAATCAGATGTCAGTCCTCAATCCTCAATAGAATATTATCAATTCACAGTTTTCAATACTCAATACTCAATCTGCAATCTTCAAATTTCTATCCACAAACATCAATTCTTATCACTCAAATCTCAACACTCAGTCCCCAATCCTCAATCTTCAATCCTCAATCCTCAATCCTCAATCCTCAATCCTCAACCTTCAATCATCTATACTCAATCCTCAATCCTCAATCCTCAATCCTCAATACTCAATCCTCAATTTTCAATCATCAATCCTCAATCCTCAACCTTCAATCATCAATACACAGTCTTCAATCCTCAAACCTCAATCATCAATCCTCAATCCTCATTCTTCAATCCTCAATACACAATCCTCAATCTTCAATCCTCAATCCTCAATCCTCAATTCTCAATCCTTAATCCTCAATCCTCAGAACTTAAACATCAATACTCAACCCTCAGTCCTCGTCCTCAATCCACAACAATCAATCCTCAATCCTCAATCTTCAATCATCAATATTCAATCTTCAGTCCTCAATCCTCAATCCTCAATCCTCAATCCTCAATCCTCAATCCTCAATCGTCAGGCTTCAATCCTCAATACTCAATCTTCAACCCTCAATCCTCAATCCTCATTCCTCAATCCTCATTCTTCAATCCTCATTCTTCAATCCTCAATACCCAATCCTCAATCTTCAATCTTCAATCCTCAATGCTGAATCCACAATCCTCAATCCTCAACCCTCAATCTTAAATCCTCAATTCTCAATCTGCAATCCTCATTCCTCAATCCTCAAACATCAGTACTCAATCTTCAATCCTCAATCCTCAATCCTCAATCCTCAACCCTCATTCTTCAGTCCTCAACACCCTATCCTCAAACTTCAATCCTCAATCCTAAATTCTCAATTCTCAATCCTCAATCCTCAATCCTCAGACCTCAAACATCAACACTCAACCCTCAGTCCTCGTCCTCAATCCACAACCCTCAATCCCCGATCCCCAATCTTCAATCATCAATATTCAACCTTCTATCCTCAATCCTGAATCCTCAATCCTCAATCCTCAATCCTCAATGTTCAATCCTCAACACCCAATCCTCAATCTTCAATCCTCAATCCTCAATCCTCAATGCTCAAACCTTAGCCCACATTCTCAATCCTCAATCCTCAATCCTCAATCTTCAATCCTCAATACTCAATCCTCAATCTTCAATCCTCATTCTTCAATCCTCAACACCCAATCCTCAATCTTCAATCCTCAATCTTCAGTCCTCAATTCTCAATCCTCAATCCTCAATCCTCAGACCTCAAACATCAATACTCAACCCTCAGTCCACGTCCTCATTCCACAGCCCTCAATACTCGATCCTCAATCTTCAATCATCAATATTCAATCTTCACTCCTCAATCCTCAATCCTCAATACTCAATCCTCAATCCTCAATCCTCAATCCTCAATACTCAAGCATCAACCCTCAATTCTCAATACTCAACAGAATATCCTGAATTCTCAGGATTCAATACTCAAACCTCAACACTTAACCCTCATTCCTCAATACTCAATCCTCAATCCTCAATCTTCAATCCTCAATCCTCAATCCTCAATTCTCAATGCTCAACCCACATTCCTCAGTTCTCAAACCTCAACCCTCAATCACCAGCCCTCATCCTCAATCCTCAATACTCAATCGTCAATCCTCAATCTTCAATCCTCAATTATCAATCTTCAATAATCAATCCTCAATCCCCACACCTCATACTTCAATCCTCAATCCTCAATCCTCAATCCTCAATCTTCAATCCTCAATACTCAATCTTCAATCCTCAATCCTCAATCCTCAATCCTCAATGCTGAATCCACAATCCTCAATCCTCAACCCTCAATCTTCAATCCTCAATCCTCAATCTGCAATCCTCAATGCTCAATCCTCAAACCTCAGTACTCAATCTTCAATCCTCAATCCTCAATCCTCAATCCTCAATCCTCATTCTTCAATCCTCAGCACCCAATCCTCAAACTTCAATCCTCAATCCTAAATTCTCAATTCTCAATCCTCAATCCTCAATCCTCAGACCTCAAACATCAACACTCAACCCTCAGTCCTCGTCCTCAATCCACAACCCTCAATCCCCGATCCTCAATCTTCAGTCATCAATATTCAATCTTCAATACTCAATCCTCAATCCTCAATACTCAACTATCAATTCTCAATTCTCAATACTCAATAGAATATCCTGAATTCTCAGGGTTCAATACTCAACCCTCAACCCTCAACCATCAGCCCTCATCCTCAATCCTCAATCCTCAATTCTCAATCCTTAATCCTCAATCCTCAGACCTTAAACGTCAATACTCAACCCTCAGTCCTCGTCCTCAATCCACAACAATCAATCCTCAATCCTCAATATTCAATCATCAATATTCGACCTTCAGTCCTCAATCCTCAATCCTCAATCCTCAATCCTCAATGTTCAATCCGCAATACCGAATCCTCAATCTTCAATCCTCAATCCTCAATCCTCAATCCTCAATCCTCAATACTCAGTCCTCAATCCTCAGTCCTCAAACCTCAAAACTCGATCTTCAATCCTCAATACTCAATCTTCAATCCTCCGTCCTCAATCCTCAATCCTCAATCCTCAACCTCAATCGTCAGGCTTCAATGCTCAATACTCAATCTTCTATCCTCAATCCTCAGTCCTAAATCCTCAATCCTCATCCTTCAATCCTCAATACCCAATCCTCAATCTTCAATCCTCAATCCTCAATCCTCAATTCTCAATGCTCAATCCTCAGTCCTCAGTTCTCAAACCTCAATCCTCAACCATCATCCCTCATCCTCAATCCTGAATACTCAATCCTCAATCCTCAATCCTCAATCTTCAATCCTCAATACTCAATCTTCAATAATCAATCCTCAATTCTCAATCCTCAATACTCAATCCTCAATCGTCGATCCTCAATCCCCAATCCTCAATCTTCAATCCTCAATCCTCAATCCTCAATCCTCAATCCTCAATCTTCAATCCTCAATACTCAATCTTCAATCCTCAATTCTGAATCCTCAATCCTCAATCTTCAATCCTCAATAATCAATCTCCAATCACTAGATCCTCAATCCCCAATCCTCAGTCCTTAATCCTCAGCTTTCAATCCTCTATCCCCAGTCCTCAATCTTCTATCCTCAATGCTCAGTACTCAATCCTCAATCCTCAGTCCTCAATCCTCAATCCCCAATCCTCAAACATCAATCCTCAACCGTCAGTCCTCGTCCTCAATACTCAACACTCAATCCTCAATCCTCAATCTTCAATCCTCAATACTCAATATTCAATCCTCGATCTTCAATTCTCAATCCTCAATCTTCAATCCTCAATCCTCAATCCTCAATCCTCAATCCTCATTCTTCAATCCTCAATACCCATTCCTCAATCTTCAATCCTCAATCCTCAATCCTCAATTCTCAATGCTCAATCCTCAGTCCTCAGTTCTCAAACCTCAACCCTCAACCATCAGCTCTCACCCTCAATCCTCAATACTCAATCCTCAATCCTCAATCTTCAATCCTCAATACTCAATCTTCAATAATCAATCCTCAAATCTCAATCCTCAATACTCAATACTCAATCGTCGATACTCAATCCCCAATCCTCAATCTTCAATCCTCAATCCTCAATCCTCAATCTTCAATCCTCAATACTCAATCTTCAATCCTCAATCCTCAATCCTCAACCCTCAATCATCAATCCTCAATCCTCAACCTTCAATCATCAATACTCAGTCTTCAATCCTCAATCCTCAATCCTAAATCCTCAATCCTCATTCTTCAATCCTCAATCCTCAATACTCAATCCCCAATCCTCATTCCACAATCCTCATTCTTCAATCCTCAATACCCAATCCTCAATCTTCAATCCTCAATCCTCAATCCTCAGTTCGCAATCCTCAATCATCATTCTTCAATCCTCAATACCCAATCC
The DNA here is from genome assembly GCF_051401765.1 of Calliopsis andreniformis. Taxonomy (NCBI): domain Eukaryota; kingdom Metazoa; phylum Arthropoda; class Insecta; order Hymenoptera; family Andrenidae; genus Calliopsis; species Calliopsis andreniformis. The sequence continues at coordinate 230,996 of NW_027480639.1, read as the reverse complement.
TCAATCTTCAATCCTCAACCCTCAATCCTCAACTCTCAATCCTCAATCCTCAGTTCCCAGTCCTCAAACCTCAATCCTCAACCCTCAGCCCTCAACCTCAATCCTCAATCCTCAATCCTCAATCCTCAATGCTCAATCCTCAATCCTCAATCCTCAATCCTCAGTCCACAATCCTCAATCCTCAATCCTCCAACCTCAATCCTCAACCGTCAGTCCTCGTCCGCAGTACTCAAACCTCAATCCTCAATCCTCAATCTTCTATCATCAATACTCAATCTTCAATCCTCAATCCTTAATCTTCAATCCTCAATCCTCAATCCTCAATATTGAACACACAACCGTCAACCATCAACCCTCAATACTCAACCATCAATCCACAATTCTCAATACTCAATAGAATATCCTGAATTGTCATGGTTCAATACTCAATCCGCAAAATTCAATAATCAAATCTCAATCCTCAACCATCAATCCTCGTCACTCAATGCTCAATACTCAGGCCTCTCTCTTCAATGCTCAATCCTCAATCCTCAACCCTCAATTCTCAGTCCTCAAACCTCAATCCGGGATGCTCAATCCTGAATCCTCAATCTTCAGCCGTCAGTCTTCAACAATCAATTGTCCATCCTCAATCCTCAATAGAACATCCTCAATGCACAGTTTTCAATACTCAATCCCCATCCTTCAATCTTCAAATCACAATCCACAAACATTAATTCTCATCACTCAGCCCTCAGCAATCAGTCCTCAATCTTCAATCCACAATCCTCAATCCTCAATCTTCAATCCTCAATCCTCAATTCTCAATCCTCAATACTCAATCCTCAATCCTCAATCCTCAATCCTCAGTCCTCAATCCTCAATACTCATTCTTCAATCCTCTATACCCAATCCTCAATCTTCAATCCTCAATCTTCAATCCTCAATCCTCAACCCTCAATCCTCATTCCTCAAGCCTCAATCGTCAACCCTCAGTCCTCATCCTCAATTCTCAATTCTCAATCCTCAATCCTCAATCCTCAATCTTCAATCCTCTATAATCGATCTCCAATCCTAGATCCTCAATCCCCAATCTTCAATCCTTAATCCTCAATCTCCAATCCTCATTCCCCAGTCGTGAATCTTCAATCCCCAATGCTCAATCCTCAATCCTCAACCCTCAGTCCTGAATCCTCAATCCTCAATCCTCAATATTCAATTCTCAATACTCAATCTTCAATCCTCAATCCTCAATACTCAGTCCCCAATCCTCATTCCTCAATCCTCATTCTTCTATCCTCAATACCCAATCCTCAATCTTCAATCCTCAATCCTCAATCCTCAGTTCGCAATCCTCAATCCTCAATTCTCAGACGTCAGGCATCAACACTCAACCCTCAGTCCTCGTCCTGGATCCACAACCCTCAATGCTCAATCCTCAATCTTCATTCATCAATATTCAACCTTCAATCCTCAATCCTCAATCCTCAATCCTCAGTACTCAATGTTCAATCCTCAACAGCCAATCCTCAATCTTCAATCCTCAATCCTCAATCCTCAATCCTCAATCCTCATTCTTCAATCCTCAATACCCAATCCACAATCTTCAATCCTCAATCCTCAATCCTCAAACCTCAATCCACAATTTTCAATCCTCAATACTCAATCTTTAGTCCTGAATGCTCAATCCTCAATGCTCAATCCTCAGTCCTCAATCCACAATCCTCAATCCTCAAACCTCAACCTTCAATCGTCAGCCCTCGTTCTCAATCCTCAACACTCAATCCTCAATCTTCAATCTTCAATCATCTATACTCAATCTTCAATCCTCAATCCTCAGTCCTCAATCCTCAATCCTCAATGCTCAATCCTCAATCCTCAATCCTCAGTCCTCAGCCCTCAATCCTGAATCCACAATCCTGAATCCTCAATCTTCAGCCCTCAGTCCTCAACCATCAATACTCAATTCTCAATACTCAACAGAATATCCTGAATTCTCAGGATTCAATACTCAAACCTCAATCCTCAACCCTCAGCCCTCATCCTCCATCCTCAATCCTCAATCCTCAATCCCCAATCTTCAATCCTCAATACACAATCTTCAATCCTCAATCCTCAATCCTCAATCCTCAGTCAACAATACTCAATCTTCAGTACTCAATCCTCAATCCTCAATCCTCAATCTTCAATCCTCAATCCTCAACCCTCAATCCTCATTCCTCAAGCCTCAATCGTCAACCCTCAGTCCTCATCCTCAATTCTCAATTCTCAATCCTCAATCCTCAATCCTCAATCTTCAATCCTCTATAATCGATCTCCAATCCTAGATCCTCAATCCCCAATCTTCAATCCTTAATCCTCAATCTCCAATCCTCATTCCCCAGTCCTCAATCTTCAATCCCCAATGCTCAATCCTCAATCCTCAACCCTCAGTCCTGAATCCTCAATACTCAATCCTCAATATTCAATCCTCAATACTCAATCTTCAATCCTCAATCCTCAATACTCAGTCCCCAATCCTCATTCCTCAATCCTCATTCTTCTATCCTCAATACCCAATCCTCAATCTTCAATCCTCAATCCTCAATCCTCAGTTCGCAATCCTCAATCCTCAATCCTCAGACGTCAGGCATCAACTCTCAACCCTCAGTCCTCATCCTCGATCCACAACCCTCAATGCTCAATCCTCAATCTTCATTCATCAATATTCAACCTTCAATCCTCAATCCTCAATCCTCAATCCTCAATACTCAATGTTCAATCCTCAACAGCCAATCCTCAATCTTCAATCCTCAATCCTCAATCCTCAATCCTCAATCCTCATTCTTCAATCCTCAATACCCAATCCTCAATCTTCAATCCTCAATCCTCAATCCTCAATCCTCAATCCTCAAACCACAATTTTCAATCCTCAATACTCAATCTTTAGTCCTGAATGCTCAATCCTCAATGCTCAATCCTCAGTCCTCAATCTTCAATCCTCAATCCTCAGTCCTCAATCCTCAATCCTCAATGCTCAATCCTCAATCCTCAATTCTCAATACTCAATAGAATATCCTCAATTCTCAGGATTCAATACTCAAACCTCAATCCTCAACCCTCAGCCCTCATCCTCCATCCTCAATCCTCAGTACTCAATCCCCAATCCTCAATCCTCAATACTCAATCTTCAATCCTCTATAATCGATCTCCAATCCTAGATCCTCAATCCCCAATCTTCAATCCTTAATCCTCAATCTCCAATCCTCATTCCCCAGTCCTCAATCTTCAATCCCCAATGCTCAATCCTCAATCCTCAACCCTCAGTCCTGAATCCTCAATCCTCAATCCTCAATATTCAATCCTCAATACTCAATCTTCAATCCTCAATCCTCAATACTCAGTCCCCAATCCTCATTCCTCGATCCTCATTCTTCTATCCTCAATACCCAATCCTCAATCTTCAATCCTCAATCCTCAATCCTCAGTTCGCAATCCTCAATCCTCAATCCTCAGACGTCAGGCATCAACTCTCAACCCTCAGTCCTCATCCTCGATCCACAACCCTCAATGCTCAATCCTCAATCTTCATTCATCAATATTCAACCTTCAATCCTCAATCCTCAATCCTCAATCCTCAATACTCAATGTTCAATCCTCAACAGCCAATCCTCAATCTTCAATCCTCAATCCTCAATCCTCAATCCTCAATCCTCATTCTTCAATCCTCAATACCCAATCCTCAATCTTCAATCCTCAATCCTCAATCCTCAATCCTCAAACCACAATTTTCAATCCTCAATACTCAATCTTTAGTCCTGAATGCTCAATCCTCAATGCTCAATCCTCAGTCCTCAATCTTCAATCCTCAATCCTCAGTCCTCAATCCTCAATCCTCAATGCTCAATCCTCAATCCTCAATTCTCAATACTCAATAGAATATCCTCAATTCTCAGGATTCAATACTCAAACCTCAATCCTCAACCCTCAGCCCTCATCCTCCATCCTCAATCCTCAGTACTCAATCCCCAATCCTCAATCCTCAATACTCAATCTTCAATGCTCAATCTTCAATCCTCAATCCTCAATCCTCAATCCTCAGTCATCAATACTCAGTCATCGATACTCAATCTTCAATACTCAATCCTCAATCCTCAATCCTCAATCCTCAATCCTCAATCCTCCATCCTCAATCCTCAACCGTCAGTCCTCGTCCTCAGTACTCAAACCTCAATCCTCAATCCTCAACTTTCTATCATCAATACTCAATCTTCAATCCTCAATCCTCAATTCTCTATCCTCAATGCTCAAACCTCAAACCTCAATCCTCAATCCTCAATCCTCCATCCTCAATCCTCAACCGTCAGTCCTCGTCCTCAGTACTCAAACCTCAATCCTCAATTCTCAATCTTCTATCATCAATACTCAATCTTCAATCCTCAATCCTCAATTCTCTATCCTCAATACTCAATCCTCAATCCTCAATCCTCAATCCTCAATCCTCAATCCTCATTCTTCAATCCTCAATACCCAATCCTCAATCTTCAATCCTCAACCCTCAATCCTCAATTCTCAATCCTCAATCCTCTATCCACAGACCTCAAACATCAATACTCAACCCTCAGTCCTCGTCCTCAATCCTCAATCCTCTCTCCTCAAACCTCAATACTGAATCCTCAATCCTCAATCATCACACTTCAAACTTCAATCCTCAATCCTCAATCCTCAATCCTCAATCCTCAATCCTCAATTCTCAATCCTCAATCCTCAATCCTCAATCCTCAATCCTCAATCCTCAATCTTCAATCCTCAATACTCAATCTTCAACCCTCAATCCTCAATCCTCAATCCTCAATCCTCAATATTCAATCCTCAATACTCAATCTTCAATCCTCAATCCTCAATACTCAACCCCAATCCTCATTCCTCAATCCTCATTCTTCAATCCTCATTCTTCAATCCTCAATACCCAATCCTCAATCTTCAATCCTCAATCCTCAATCCTCAGTTCGCAATCCTCAACCCTCAATCCTCAGACGTCAGGCATCAACACTCAACCCTCAGTCCTAGTCCTCAATCCACAACCCTCAATCCTCAATCCTCAATCTTCATTCATCAATATTCAACCTTCAATCCTCAATCCTCAATCCTCAATCCTCAATCCTCAATGTTCAATCCTCAACAGCCAATCCTCAATATTCAATCCTCAATCCTCAATCCTCAATCCTCAATCCTCAATCCTCAATCCTCAATCCTCTCTCCTCAAACCTCAATCCTGAATCCTCAATCCTGAATCCTCAAGCTTCAGCCCTCAGTCCTCAACAATCAGTTGTCAATCCTCAATCCTCAATAGAATATCATCAATTCACAGATTTCAATACTCAATACTCAATCTGCAATGCTCAATCCTCAATCCTCAATACTCAATCCTCAATCCTCAGTCATCAATACTCAATCTTCAATACTCAATCCTCCATCCTCAATCCTCAATACTCAATCCCCAATCTTCAATCCTCAATACACAATCTTCAATCCTCAATCCTCAATCCTCAATCCTCAGTCATCAATACCCAATCTTCAGTACTCAATCCTGAATCCTCAGTTCGCAATCCTCAATCCTCAATCCTCAGACGTCAGGCATCAACACTCAACCCTCAGTCCTCGTCCTCAATCCACAACCCTCAATGCTCAATCCTCAATCTTCATTCATCAATATTCAACATTCAATCCTCAATCCTCAATCCTCAATCCTCAATACTCAATGTTCAATCCTCAACAGCCAATCCTCAATCTTCAATACTCAATCCTCAATCCTCAATCCTCAATCCTCATTCTTCAATCCTCAATACCCAATCCTCAATCTTCAATCCACAATCCTCAATCCCCAATCCTCAAACCTCAATTTTCAATCCTCAATACTCAATCTTTAGTCCTCAATGCTCAATCCTCAATCCTCAATCCTCAGTCCTCAATCCACAATCCTCAATCCTCAAACCTCAATCCTCAATCGTCAACCCTCGTTATCAATCCTCAACACTCAATACTCAATCCTCAATCTTCAATCATCTATACTCAATCTTCAATCCTCAATCCTCAGTCCTCGATCCTCAATCCTCATTCCTCAATCCTCAATCCTCAATCCTCAATACTCAATGTTCAATCCTCAACAGCCAATCCTCAATCTTCAATCCTCAATCCTCAATACTCAATCCTCAATCCTCAACCCTCAATTCTCAGTCCTCAAACCTCAATCCGGGATGCTCAATCCTGAATCCTCAATCTTCAGCCGTCAGTCTTCAACAATCAATTGTCCATCCTCAATCCTCAATAGAACATCCTCAATGCACAGTTTTCAATACACAATCCCCATTCTTCAATCTTCAAATCTCAATCCACAAACATTAATTCTCATCACTCAGCCCTCAGCAATCAGTCCTCAATCTTCAATCCACAATCCTCAATCCTCAATCTTCAATCCTCAATCCTCAATTCTCAATCCTCAATACTCAATCCTCAATCCTCAATCCTCAATCCTCAATCCTCAATCCTCAATACTCATTCTTCAATCCTCTATACCCAATCCTCAATCTTCAATCCTCAATCATCAATCCTCAATTCTCAATCCTCAATCCTCAATTCTCAGACCTCAAACATCAATACTCAACCCTCAGTCCTCGTCCTCAATCCACAACCCTCAATCCTCAATCCTCAATCTTCAATTCTCAATCCTCAATCCTCAATCCTCAATCCTCAATCCACAGTCCTCAGCCCACAATCCTGAATCCACAATCCTGAATCCTCAATCTTCAGCCCTCAGTCTTCAACCATCAATCCTCAATTCTCAATACTCTATAGAATATCCTGAATTCTCAGGATTCAATACTAAAACCTCAATCCTCAACCCTCAGCCCTCATCCTCCATCCTCAATCCTCAATCCTCAATCCCCAATCTTCAATCCTCAATACACAATCTTCAATCCTCAATCCTCAATCCTCAATCCTCAGTCATCAATACTCAATCCTCAGTACTCAATCCTCAATCCTCAATCCTCAATCCTCAATCTTCAATCCTCAATCCTCAACCCTCAATCCTCATTCCTCAAGCCTCAATCGTCAACCCTCAGTCCTCATTCTCAATTCTCAATTCTCAATCCTCAATCCTCAATCCTCAATCTTCAAGACTCTATAATCGATCTCCAATCCTAGATCCTCAATCCCCAATCTTCAATCCTTAATCCTCAATCTCCAATCCTCATTCCCCAGTCCTCAATCTTCAATCCCCAATGCTCAATCCTCAATCCTCAATCCTCAGTCCTGAATCCTCAATCCTCAATCCTCAATATTCAATCCTCAATACTCAATCTTCAATCCTCAATCCTCAATACTCAGTCCCCAATCCTCATTCCTCAATCCTCATTCTTCTATCCTCAATACCCAATCCTCAATCTTCAATCCTCAATCCTCAATCCTCAGTTCGCAATCCTCAATCCTCAATCCTCAGACGTCAGGCATCAACAATCAACCCTCAGTCCTCGTCCTGGATCCACAACCCTCAATGCTCAATCCTCAATCTTCATTCATCAATATTCAACCTTCAATCCTCAATCCTCAATCCTCAATCCTCAGTACTCAATGTTCAATCCTCAACACCCAATCCTCAATCTTCAATCCTCAATCCTCAATCCTCAATCCTCAATCCTCATTCTTCAATCCTCAATACCCAATCCTCAATCTTCAATCCTCAATCCTCAATCCTCAAACCTCAAACCACAATTTTCAATCCTCAATACTCAATCTTTAGTCCTGAATGCTCAATCCTCTATGCTCAATCCTCAGTCCTCAATCCACAATCCTCAATCCTCAAACCTCAACCTTCAATCGTCAGCCCTCGTTCTCAATCCTCAACACTCAATCCTCAATCTTCAATCTTCAATCATCTATACTCAATCTTCAATCCTCAATCCTCAGTCCTCAATCCTCAATCCTCAATGCTCAATCCTCAATCCTCAATCCTCAGTCCTCAGCCCTCAATCCTGAATCCACAATCCTGAATCCTCAATCTTCAGCCCTGAGTCCTCAACCATCAATCCTCAATTCTCAATACTCAACAGAATATCCTGAATTCTCAGGATTCAATACTCAAACCTCAATCCTCAACCCTCAGCCCTCATCCTCCATCCTCAATCCTCAATCCTCAATCCCCAATCTTCAATCCTCAATACACAATCTTCAATCCTCAATCCTCAATCCTCAATCCTCAGTCATCAATACTCAATCTTCAGTACTCAATCCTCAATCCTCAATCCTCAATCTTCAATCCTCAATCCTCAACCCTCAATCCTCATTCCTCAAGCCTCAATCGTCAACCCTCAGTCCTCATCCTCAATTCTCAATTCTCAATCCTCAATCCTCAATCCTCAATCTTCAATCCTCTACAATCGATCTCCAATCCTAGATCCTCAATCCCCAATCTTCAATCCTTAATCCTCAACCTTCAATCCTCATTCCCCAGTCCTCAATCTTCAATCCTCAATGCTCAATCCTCAATACTGAATCCTCAGTCCTCAATCCTCAATCCTCAATCCTCCAACCTCAATCCTCAACCGTCAGTCCTCGTCCGCAGTACTCAAACCTCAATCCTCAATCCTCAATCTTCTATCATCAATACTCAATCTTCAATCCTCAATCCTTAATCTTCAATCCTCAATCCTCAATTCTCAATATTGAACACACAACCGTCAACCATCGACCCTCAATACTCAACCATCAATCCACAATTCTCAATACTCAATAGAATATCCTGAATTCTCATGGTTCAATACTCAATCCGCAAAATTCAATAATCAAATCTCAATCCTCAACCATCAATCCTCATCACTCAATCCTCAATACTCAGTCCTCTCTCTTCAATCCTCCATCCTCAATTCTCAATCCTCACGCGTCAATGCTCAATCCTCAATCCTCAACCCTCAATTCTCAGTCCTCAAACCTCAATCCGGGATGCTCAATCCTGAATCCTCAATCTTCAGCCGTCAGTCTTCAACAATCAATTGTCCATCCTCAATCCTCAATAGAACATCCTCAATGCACAGTTTTCAATACACAATCCCCATTCTTCAATCTTCAAATCTCAATCCACAAACATTAATTCTCATCACTCAGCCCTCAGCAATCAGTCCTCAATCTTCAATCCACAATCCTCAATCCTCAATCTTCAATCCTCAATCCTCAATTCTCAATCCTCAATACTCAATCCTCAATCCTCAATCCTCAATCCTCAATCCTCAATCCTCAATACTCATTCTTCAATCCTCTATACCCAATCCTCAATCTTCAATCCTCAATCATCAATCCTCAATTCTCAATCCTCAATCCTCAATTCTCAGACCTCAAACATCAATACTCAACCCTCAGTCCTCGTCCTCAATCCACAACCCTCAATCCTCAATCCTCAATCTTCAATTCTCAATCCTCAATCCTCAATCCTCAATCCTCAATCCACAGTCCTCAGCCCACAATCCTGAATCCACAATCCTGAATCCTCAATCTTCAGCCCTCAGTCTTCAACCATCAATCCTCAATTCTCAATACTCTATAGAATATCCTGAATTCTCAGGATTCAATACTAAAACCTCAATCCTCAACCCTCAGCCCTCATCCTCCATCCTCAATCCTCAATCCTCAATCCCCAATCTTCAATCCTCAATACACAATCTTCAATCCTCAATCCTCAATCCTCAATCCTCAGTCATCAATACTCAATCCTCAGTACTCAATCCTCAATCCTCAATCCTCAATCCTCAATCTTCAATCCTCAATCCTCAACCCTCAATCCTCATTCCTCAAGCCTCAATCGTCAACCCTCAGTCCTCATCCTCAATTCTCAATTCTCAATCCTCAATCCTCAATCCTCAATCTTCAAGACTCTATAATCGATCTCCAATCCTAGATCCTTAATCCCCAATCTTCAATCCTTAATCCTCAATCTCCAATCCTCATTCCCCAGTCCTCAATCTTCAATCCCCAATGCTCAATCCTCAATCCTCAATCCTCAGTCCTGAATCCTCAATCCTCAATCCTCAATATTCAATCCTCAATACTCAATCTTCAATCCTCAATCCTCAATACTCAGTCCCCAATCCTCATTCCTCAATCCTCATTCTTCTATCCTCAATACCCAATCCTCAATCTTCAATCCTCAATCCTCAATCCTCAGTTCGCAATCCTCAATCCTCAATCCTCAGACGTCAGGCATCAACAATCAACCCTCAGTCCTCGTCCTGGATCCACAACCCTCAATGCTCAATCCTCAATCTTCATTCATCAATATTCAACCTTCAATCCTCAATCCTCAATCCTCAATCCTCAGTACTCAATGTTCAATCCTCAACACCCAATCCTCAATCTTCAATCCTCAATCCTCAATCCTCAATCCTCAATCCTCATTCTTCAATCCTCAATACCCAATCCTCAATCTTCAATCCTCAATCCTCAATCCTCAAACCTCAAACCACAATTTTCAATCCTCAATACTCAATCTTTAGTCCTGAATGCTCAATCCTCTGCTCAATCCTCAGTCCTCAATCCACAATCCTCAATCCTCAAACCTCAACCTTCAATCGTCAGCCCTCGTTCTCAATCCTCAACACTCAATCCTCAATCTTCAATCTTCAATCATCTATACTCAATCTTCAATCCTCAATCCTCAGTCCTCAATCCTCAATCCTCAATGCTCAATCCTCAATCCTCAATCCTCAGTCCTCAGCCCTCAATCCTGAATCCACAATCCTGAATCCTCAATCTTCAGCCCTGAGTCCTCAACCATCAATCCTCAATTCTCAATACTCAACAGAATATCCTGAATTCTCAGGATTCAATACTCAAACCTCAATCCTCAACCCTCAGCCCTCATCCTCCATCCTCAATCCTCAATCCTCAATCCCCAATCTTCAATCCTCAATACACAATCTTCAATCCTCAATCCTCAATCCTCAATCCTCAGTCATCAATACTCAATCTTCAGTACTCAATCCTCAATCCTCAATCCTCAATCTTCAATCCTCAATCCTCAACCCTCAATCCTCATTCCTCAAGCCTCAATCGTCAACCCTCAGTCCTCATCCTCAATTCTCAATTCTCAATCCTCAATCCTCAATCCTCAATCTTCAATCCTCTATAATCGATCTCCAATCCTAGATCCTCAATCCCCAATCTTCAATCCTTAATCCTCAATCTCCAATCCTCATTCCCCAGTCCTCAATCTTCAATCCCCAATGCTCAATCCTCAATCCTCAACCCTCAGTCCTGAATCCTCAATCCTCAATCCTCAATATTCAATCCTCAATACTCAATCTTCAATCCTCAATCCTCAATACTCAGTCCCAATCCTCATTCCTCAATCCTCATTCTTCTATCCTCAATACCCAATCCTCAATCTTCAATCCTCAATCCGCAATCCTCAGTTCGCAATCCTCAATCCTCAATCCTCAGACGTCAGGCATCAACACACAACCCTCAGTCCTCGTCCTCGATACACAACCCTCAATGCTCAATCCTCAATCTTCATTCATCAATATTCAACCTTCAATCCTCAATCCTCAATACTCAATCCTCAATACTCAATGTTCAATCATCAACAGCCAATCCTCAATCTTCAATCCTCAATCCTCAATCCTCAATCCTCAATCCCCATTCTTCAATCCTCAATACCCAATCCTCAATCTTCAATCCTCAATCCTCAATCCTCAATCCTCAAACCACAATTTTCAATCCTCAATACTCAATCTTTAGTCCTGAATGCTCAATCCTCAATGCTCAATCCTCAGTCCTCAATCTTCAATCCTCAATCCTCAGTCCTCAATCCTCAATCCTCAATGCTCAATCCTCAATCCTCAATTCTCAATACTCAATAGAATATCCTCAATTCTCAGGATTCAATACTCAAACCTCAATCCTCAACCCTCAGCCCTCATCCTCCATCCTCAATCCTCAGTACTCAATCCCCAATCCTCAATCCTCAATACTCAATCTTCAATGCTCAATCTTCAATCCTCAGTCCTCATCCTCAATTCTCAATTCTCAATCCTCAATCCTCAATCCTCAATCCTCAATCTTCAAGACTCTATAATCGATCTCCAATCCTAGATCCTCAATCCCCAATCTTCAATCCTTAATCCTCAATCTCCAATCCTCATTCCCCAGTCCTCAATCTTCAATCCCCAATGCTCAATCCTCAATCCTCAATCCTCAGTCCTGAATCCTCAATCCTCAATCCTCAATATTCAATCCTCAATACTCAATCTTCAATCCTCAATCGTCAGACGTCAGGCATCAACAATCAACCCTCAGTCCTCGTCCTGGATCCACAACCCTCAATGCTCAATCCTCAATCTTCATTCATCAATATTCAACCTTCAATCCTCAATCCTCAATCCTCAATCCTCAGTACTCAATGTTCAATCCTCAACACCCAATCCTCAATCTTCAATCCTCAATCCTCAATCCTCAATCCTCAATCCTCATTCTTCAATCCTCAATACCCAATCCTCAATCTTCAATCCTCAATCCTCAATCCTCAAACCTCAAACCACAATTTTCAATCCTCAATACTCAATCTTTAGTCCTGAATGCTCAATCCTCTATGCTCAATCCTCAGTCCTCAATCCACAATCCTCAATCCTCAAACCTCAACCTTCAATCGTCAGCCCTCGTTCTCAATCCTCAACACTCAATCCTCAATCTTCAATCTTCAATCATCTATACTCAATCTTCAATCCTCAATCCTCAATCCTCAATCCTCAATCCTCAATCCTCAATCCTCAATCCTCATTCTTCAGTCCTCAATATCCAATCCTCAATCTTCAATCCTCAATCCTCAATCCTCAATTCTCAATCCTCAATCCTCAGTCCTCAGTCCTCAAACCTCAATCCTCAATCCTCAGCCCTCATCCTCAATCCTCAATCCTCAATCCTCAATCCTCAGCCGTCAGTCCTCGTCCTCAAACCTCAACCCTCAATTCTCAATCCTCAATCCTCAATCTTCAATCACTAATACTCAATCTTCAATCCTCAATCCTCAATCCTCAATCCTCAATCCTCAATCCTCAAACCTCAATCCTCAATCGTCAGCCCTTGTCCTCAATCCTCAATCCCCAATCCTCAAACCTCAATCCTCAATCGTCAGCCCTTGTCCTCAATCCTCACTCCTCAATCCTCCAACCTCAATCCGCAACCGTCAGTCCTCGTCCTCAATCCTCAAACCTCAATCCTCAATCCTCAATTTTCAATCATCAATACTCAATCTTCAATCCTCAATCCTCAATCCTCAATCCTCAATCCTCAATCCTCAATCCTCAATCATCATTCTTCAAACCTCAATCCTCAATCCTCAATCTTCAGTCCTCAATAATCAATCTCCAATCCTACATCCTCAATTCCCAATCTTCAATCCTTAATCCTCAATCTTCAATCCTCAATTTTCAATCATCAATAGTCAATCTTCAATCCTCAATACTCAATCCTCAATCCTCAATCCTCAATCCTCAATCCTCAATCCTCAATCCTCAATCCTCATTCTTCAGTCCTCAATATCCAATCCTCAATCTTCAATCCTCAATCCTCAATCCTCAATTCTTAATCCTCAATCCTCAGTCCTCAGTCCTCAAACCTCAATCCTCAATCCTCAGCCCTCATCCTCAATCCTCAATCCTCAATCCTCAATCCTCAACCGTCAGTCCTCGTCCTCAAACCTCAACCATCAATTCTCAATCCTCAATCCTCAATCTTCAATCACTAATACTCAATCTTCAATCCTCAATCCTCAATCCTCAATCCTCAATCCTCAATCCTCAAACCTCAATCCTCAATCGTCAGCCCTTGTCCTCAATCCTCAACACTCAATCCTCAATCCTCAATCTTCAATCATCAAAACTCAATCTTCAATCCTCAATCCTCAATCTTCAATCCTCAATCCTCAATTCTCAATCCTCAATGTTCAATCCTCAATACTCAATCTTCAATCATCAATCGTCAATTCTCAATCCTCAATACTCAATACTCAATCGTCTATCCTCAATCCCCAATCCTCAATCTTCAATCCTCAATCCTCGATCCTCAATCCTCAATCCTCAATCTTCAATCCTCAACACTCAATATTCAATCCTCAATTCTCAGTCCTCAATACTCAATCCTCAATCGTCAATCCTCAATCCCCAATCCTCAATCTACAATCCTCAATCCTCAATCCTCAATCCACAATCCTCAATATTCAACACACAACCCTCAACCATCAATCCTCAGTACTCAACCATCAATCCTCAATTCTCAATGCTCAATAGAATATCCTGAATTCTCATGGTTCAAAACTCAATACACAAAATTCAATAATCAAATCTCAATCCTCAAACATCAATTCTCAACACTCAGTCCTCAATACTCAGTCCTCTCTCTTCAATCCACCATCCTCAATCCTCAACCCTCAAGCGTCAATCCTCAATCCTCAATCCTCAACCCTCATTCTTCAGTCCTCAAACCTCAATCCGGAATCCTCAATCTTGAATCCTCAACCTTCAGCCGTCGGTCCTCAACAATCAATTGTCAATCACCAATCCTCAATAGAATATCCTCAATTCACAGTTTTCAATACTCAATGCCCATTCTTCAATCTTCAAATCTCAATACACAAACATGAATTCTCATCACTCAACCCTCAGCACTCAGTCCTCAATCTTCAATCCACAATCCTCAATCCTCAATCTTCAATCCTCAACCCTCAATACTCAGTCCTCAATGCTCAATCCTCAATCCTCAATCCTCAATCCTCAATCCTCAATCCTCAATCCTCATTCTTCAATCCTCAATACCCAATCCTCAATCTTCAATCCACAATCATCAATCCTCAATTCTCAATCCTCAATCCTCAATCCTCAGACCTCAAACATCAATACTCAACCCTCAGTCCTCGTCCTCAATCCACAACCCTCAATCCTCAATCCTCAATCTTCAATTCTCAATCCTCAAACCTCAATCCTCAATCCTCAATCCTCAGTCCTCAACCCTCAATCCTGAATCCTCAATCCTCAGCCCTCAGTCCTCAACCATCAATCCTCAATTCCCAATACTCAATAGAATATCCTGAATTCTCAGGATTCAATACTCAAACCTCAATCCTCAACCCTCATCCCTCATCCTCCATCCGCAATCCTCAATCCTCAATCCCCAATCTTCAATCCTCAATACACAATCTTCAATCATCAATCCTCACTACTCAATCCTCAATCTTCAATCCTCAGTCATCAATACTCAATCTTCAATACTCAATCCTCAATCCTCAGTCCTGAATCCTCAATCCTCAACCCTCAACCCTCAATCCTCATTCCTCAAACCCCAATCCTCAACCCTCAGTCCTCATCCTCAATTCTCAATTCTCAACCCTCAATCCTCAATCCTCAATCCTCAATCCTCAATAATCAATCTCCAATCCTAGATCCTCAATCCCCAATCTTCAATCCTTAACACTCAAACTTCAGTCGTCATTCCAGAGTCCTCAATCTTCAATCCTCAATCTCCAATCCTAGATCCTCAATTCCCAATCTTCAATCCTTAATCCTCAACCTTCAATCATCATTCCCCAGTCCTCAATCTTCAATCCTCAATCCTCAATCCTCAATCCTGAATCCTCAATACTCAACCATCAATACTCAATTCTCAATACTCAATAGAATATCCTGAATAATCGGGATTCAATACTCAAACCTCAATCCTCAACCCTCAGCCCTCATCCTCCATACTCATTCCTCAATCCTCAATCCTCAATCTTCAACCCACAATACTCAATCTTCAATCCTCAATCCTCAATCCTCAATCCTCAATCCTCAATCCTCAGTCATCAATACTCAATCCTCAATACTCAATCCTCAATCCTCAATCCTCAATCCTCATTCCTCAAACCTCTATCCTCAACCCTCAGTCCTCATTCTCAATTCTCAATTCTCAATCCTCAATCCTCGATCCTCAATCCTCATTCTTCAATCCTCAATACCCAGTCCTCAGTCTTCAATCCTCAATCCTCAATCCTCAATTCTCAATCCTCAATCCTCAGTCCTCAGTCCTCAAACTTCAATCCTCAACCTTCAGCCCTCATCCTCAATCCTCAATCCTCAATCCTCAATCCTCAATCCTCAGTCCTCAATCTTCAATCGTCTATAATCAATCTCCAATCCTAGATCCTCAATCCGCAATCTTCAATCCTTAATCCTCAATCTCCAATCCTCATTCCCCAGTCCTCAATCTTCAATCCTTAATGCTCAATCCTCTATCCTCAATCCTCAATCGTCAATCCTCAATCCTCAGTAATCAATCCTCAATCTTCAATACTCAATCCTGAATCCTCATTCTTCAATTCTCAATCCTCAATCCTCGTTCCTCAAACCTCAAACCCCAACCCTCAGTACTCACACTCAATTCTCAATTCTCAATCCTCAATCGTCAATCCTCAATCTTCAATCCTCAATAATCAATCTCCAATCCTAGATCCTCAATCCCCAATCCTCAATCCTTAATCCTCAATCTTCAATCCTCAGACTACAAACATCAATACTCAACCCTCAGACCTCGTCCTCAACCCACAACCCTCAATACTCAATCCTCAATATTCAATCATTAACATTCAATCTTCAATCCTCAATCCTCAATCCTCAATCCTCAACCCTCAATCCTCAATGTTCAACCCTCAATACTCAATCCTCAATATTCAATCATTAACATTCAATCTTCAATCCTCAATCCTCAATCCTCAAACCTCAACCATCAATCCTCAATACTCAACCATCAATCCTCAATTCTCAATACTCAGTAGAATATCCTGAATTCTCATGGTTCAATACTCAATCCACAAAATTCAATAACCAAATCTCAATCCTCAAACATCAATTCTTAACACTCAATCCTCAATACTCAGTCCTCTCTCTTCAATCCTCCATCCTCGATCCTCAACCCTCAAGCGTCAATCCTCAATCCTCAATCCTCAACCCTCAATCCTCAGTCCTCAAACCTCAATCCGTAATCCTCAATCTTGAACCCTCCGCCTTCAGCCGTCGGTCCTCAACAATCTATCGTCAATCCCCAATCCTCCATAGAATATCCTCAATTCACAGTTTTCAATACTCAATCCCCGTTCTTCAATCTTCAAATCTCAATCCGCAAACATCAATTCTCATCACTCAACCCTCAGCACTCAGTCCTCAATCTTCAATACACAATCCTCAATCCTCAATCTTCAATCCTCAATCCTCAATTCTAACAATCCTCAATACTCAATCCTCAATCCTCAATCCTCAATCCTCAATCCTCAATCCTCAATCCTCATTCTTCAATCCTCAATACCCAATCCTCAATCTTCAATCCTCAATCATCAATCCTCAATTCTCAATCCTCAGTCCTCAATCCTCAGACCTCAAACATCAATACTCAACCCTCAGTCCTCGTCCTCAATCCACAAACCTCAATCCTCAATCCTCAATCTTCAATTCTCAATCCTCAATCCTCAACCCTCAATCCTCAATCATCAGTCGTCAACCCTCAACCCTGAACCCTCAATCCTGAATCCTCAATCTTCAGCCCTCAGTCCTCAACCATCAATCCTCAATTCTCAATACTCAATAGAATATCCTGAATACTCAGGATTCAATACTCAAACCTCAATCCTCAACCCTCAGCCCTCATCCTCCATCCTCAATCCTCAATCCTCAATCCCCAATCTTCAATCCTCAATACACAATCTTCAATCCTCAAGCCTCAATCCTCAATCCTCAATCCTCAGTCATCAATACTCAATCTTCAATACTCAATCCTCAATCCTCAATCCTCAATCCTCAATCCCCCATCCTCAACCCTCAATCCTCATTCCTCAAACCTCAATCCTCAATCCTCAATCTTCAGTCCTCAATAATCAATCTCCAATCCTAGATCCTCAATTCCCAATCTTCAATCCTTAATCCTCAATCTTCAATCCTCATTCCCCAGTCCTCAATCTTCAATCCTCAATGCTCAATCCTCAATCCTCAATCCTCAGTCCACAATCCTCAATCCTCAATCCTCCAACCTCAATCCTCAACCGTCAGTCCTCGTCCTCAATCCTCAAACCTCAATCCTCAATCCTCAATTTTCAATCATCAATACTCAATCTTCAATCCTCAATCCTCAATCCTCAATCCTCAATCCTCAATCCTCAAACCTCAATCCTCAATCATCATTCTTCAAACCTCAATCCTCAATCCTCAATCTTCAGTCCTCAATAATCAATCTCCGATCCTACATCCTCAATTCCCAATCTTCAATCCTTAATCCTCAATCTTCAATCCTCATTCCCCAGTTCTCAATCATCAATCCTCAATGCTCAATCCTCAATCCTCAATCCTCAGTCCTCAATCCTCAATCCTCAATCCTCCAACCTCAATCCTCAACCGCCAGTCCTCGGCCTCAATCCTCAAACCTCAATCTTCAATCCTCAATTTTCAATCATCAATAGTCAATCTTCAATCCTCAATACTCAATCCTCAATCCTCAATCCTCAATCCTCAATCCTCAATCCTCAATCCTCAATCCTCATTCTTCAGTCCTCAATATCCAATCCTCAATCTTCAATCCTCAATCCTCAATCCTCAATTCTCAATCCTCAATCCTCAGTCCTCAGTCCTCAAACCTCAATCCTCAATCCTCAGCCCTCATCCTCAATCCTCAATCCTCAATCCTCAATCCTCAACCGTCAGTCCTCGTCCTCAAACCTCAACCCTCAATTCTCAATCCTCAATCCTCAATCTTCAATCACTAATACTCAATCTTCAATCCTCAATCCTCAATCCTCAATCCTCAATCCTCAATCCTCAAACCTCAATCCTCAATCGTCAGCCCTTGTCCTCAATCCTCAACACTCAATCCTCAATCCTCAATCTTCAATCATCAAAACTCAATCTTCAATCCTCAATCCTCAATCTTCAATCCTCAATCCTCAATTCTCAATCCTCAATGTTCAATCCTCAATACTCAATCTTCAATCATCAATCGTCAATTCTCAATCCTCAATACTCAATACTCAATCGTCTATCCTCAATCCCCAATCCTCAATCTTCAATCCTCAATCCTCGATCCTCAATCCTCAATCCTCAATCTTCAATCCTCAACACTCAATATTCAATCCTCAATTCTCAGTCCTCAATACTCAATCCTCAATCGTCAATCCTCAATCCCCAATACTCAATCTACAATCCTCAATCCTCAATCCTCAATCCACAATCCTCAATATTCAACACACAACCCTCAACCATCAATCCTCAGTACTCAACCATCAATCCTCAATTCTCAATGCTCAATAGAATATCCTGAATTCTCATGGTTCAATACTCAATACACAAAATTCAATAATCAAATCTCAATCCTCAAACATCAATTCTCAACACTCAATCCTCAATACTCAGTCCTCTCTCTTCAATCCACCATCCTCAATCCTCAACCCTCAAGCGTCAATCCTCAATCCTCAATCCTCAACCCTCATTCTTCAGTCCTCAAACCTCAATCCGGAATCCTCAATCTTGAATCCTCAACCTTCAGCCGTCGGTCCTCAACAATCAATTGTCAATCACCAATCCTCAATAGAATATCCTCAATTCACAGTTTTCAATACTCAATCCCCATTCTTCAATCTTCAAATCTCAATACACAAACATGAATTCTCATCACTCAACCCTCAGCACTCAGTCCTCAATCTTCAATCCACAATCCTCAATCCTCAATCTTCAATCCTCAACCCTCAATACTCAGTCCTCAATACTCAATCCTCAATCCTCAATCCTCAATCCTCAATCCTCAATCCTCAATCCTCATTCTTCAATCCTCAATACCCAATCCTCAATCTTCAATCCACAATCATCAATCCTCAATTCTCAATCCTCAATCCTCAATCCTCAGACCTCAAACATCAATACTCAAACCTCAGTCCTCGTCCTCAATCCACAACCCTCAATCCTCAATCCTAAATCTTCAATTCTCAATCCTCAAACCTCAATCCTCAATTCTCAATCCTCAGTCCTCAACCCTCAATCCTGAATCCTCAATCCTCAGCCCTCAGTCCTCAACCATCAATCCTCAATTCCCAATACTCAATAGAATATCCTGAATTCTCTGGATTCAATACTCAAACCTCAATCCTCAACCCTCATCCCTCATCCTCCATCCGCAATCCTCAATCCTCAATCCCCAATCTTCAATCCTCAATACACAATCTTCAATCATCAATCCACAATACTCAATCCTCAATCTTCAATCCTCAGTCATCAATACTCAATCTTCAATACTCAATCCTCAATCCTCAGTCCTGAATCCTCAATCCTCAACCCTCAACCCTAAATCCTCATTCCT
This sequence comes from Calliopsis andreniformis, assembly GCF_051401765.1. Lineage (NCBI taxonomy): Eukaryota > Metazoa > Arthropoda > Insecta > Hymenoptera > Andrenidae > Calliopsis > Calliopsis andreniformis. Next base: position 210,626 of record NW_027480639.1, on the reverse strand, counting down.
CAAACCCCAATCCTCAACCCTCAGTCCTCATCCTCAATTCTCAATTCTCAACCCTCAATCCTCAATCCTCAATCCTCAATCCTCAATAATCAATCTCCAATCCTAGATCCTCAATCCCCAATCTTCAATCCTTAACACTCAAACTTCAGTCGTCATTCCAGAGTCCTCAATCTTCAATCCTCAATCTCCAATCCTAGATCCTCAATTCCCAATCTTCAATCCTTAATCCTCAATCTTCAATCATCAATACTCAATCTTCAATCCTCAATCCCCAATCCTCAATCCTCAATCCTGAATCCTCAATACTCAACCATCAATACTCAATTCTCAATACTCAATAGAATATCCTGAATAATCGGGACTCAATACTCAATCCTCAACCCTCAGCCCTCATCCTCCATACTCATTCCTCAATCCTCAATCCTCAATCTTCAACCCTCAACCCTCAATCCTCATTCCTCAAACCTCAATCCTCAACCCTCAGTCCTCATCCTCAATTCTCAATTCTCGACCCTCAATACTCAATCTTCAATCCTCAATCCTCAATCCTCAATCCTCAATCCTCATTCCTCAAACCTCTATCCTCAACCCTCAGTCCTCATTCTCAATTGTCAATTCTCAATCCTCAATCCTCGATCCTCAATCTTCAATACTCAATCTGCAATCTTCAATCCTCAATTCTCTGTCCTCAATCCTCAATCCCCAATCCTCAATCCTCAATCTTCAATCCTCAGTACTCAGTCTTTAATCCTCAATCCTCAGTCCTCAATCCTCAATCCTCAATCCTCAATTCTCAATCCTCAATCCTCAATCCTCAGATCTCAGACATCAATACTCAACCCTCAGTCCTCGTAGTCAATCCACAACCATCAACCCTCAATCCTCAATCTTAATCATCAATATTCAATATTCAGTCCTCAATCCTCAATCCTCAATCCTCAGTCCTCAACCCTCAAACCTGAATCCTCAATCCTGAATCCTCAATCTTCAGACCTCAGTTCTCAACAATCAATTGTCAATCCTCAATATTCAATAGAATATCATCAATTCACAGTTTTCAATACTCAATGCCCATTCTTCAATCTTCAAATCTCAATCCACAAACATCAATTCTCCTCACTCTACCCTCAACACTCAGTCCTCAATCTTCAATCCTCAATCCTCAATCCTCAATCCTCAATGTTCAATCCTCAATACTCAATCTTCAATCATCAATCGTCAATTCTGAATCCTCAATACTCAATACTCAATCGTCTATCCTCAATCCCCAATCCTCAATCTTCAATCCTCAATCCTCGATCCTCAATCCTCAATCCTCAATCTTCAATCCTCAGCACTCAATATTCAATCCTCAATTCTCAGTCCTCAATACTCAATCCTCAATCGTCAATCCTCAATCCCCAATCCTCAATCTTCAATCCTCAGTCCTCAATCCTCAATCCTCAATCCTCAATATTCAACACACAACCCTCAACCATCAATCCTCAATACTCAATCATCAATCCTCAATTCTCAATGCTCAATAGAATATCCTGAATTCTCATGGTTCAATACTCAATACACAAAATTCAATAATCAAATCTCCATCCTCAAACATCAATTCTCAACAATCAATCCTCAATACTCAGTCCTCTCTCTTCAATCCTCCATCCTCAATCCTCAACCCTCAAGCGTCAATCCTCAATCCTCAACCCTCAATCTTCAGTCCTCAAACCTCAATCCGGAATCCTCAATCTTGAATCCTCAACCTTCAGCCGTCGGTCCTCAACAATCAATTGTCAATCACCAATCCTCAATAGAATATCCTCAATTCACAGTTTTCAATACTCAATCCCCATTCTTCAATCTTCAAATCTCAATACACAAACATGAATTCTCATCACTCAACCCTCAGCACTCAGTCCTCAATCTTCACTTCACAATCCTCAATCCTCAATCTTCAATCCTCAACCCTCAATACTCAGTCCTCAATACTCAATCCTCAATCCTCAATCCTCAATCCTCAATCCTCAATCCGCAATCCTCATTCTTCAATCCTCAATACCCAATCCTCAATCTTCAATCCACAATCATCAATCATCAATTCTCAATCCTCAATCCTCAGTCCTCAGACCTCAAATATCAATACTCAACCCTCAGTCCTCGTCCTCAATCCACAACCCTCAATCCTCAATCCTCAATCTTCAATTCTCAATCCTCAAACCTCAATCCTCAATCCTCAATCCTCAGTCCTCAACCCTCAATCCTGAATCCTCAATCCTCAGCCCTCAGTCCTCAACAATCAATACTCAATTCCCAATACTCAATAGAATATCCTGAATTCTCAGGATTCAATACTCAAACCTCAATCCTCAACCCTCATCCCTCATCCTCCATCCGCAATCCTCAATCCTCAATCCCCAATCTTCAATCCTCAATACACAATTTTCAATCATCAATCCTCAATACTCAATCCTCAATCTTCAATCCTCAGTCATCAATACTCAATCTTCAATACTCAATCCTCAATCCTCAATCCTGAATCCTCAATCCTCAACCCTCAACCCTCAACCCTCATTCCTCAAACCTCAATCCTCAACCCTCAGTCCTCATTCTCAATTCTCAATTCTCAATCCTCAATCATCAATCCTCAATCTTCAATGCTCAATCTGCAATCTTCAATCCTCAATTCTCTGTCCTCAATCCTCAATACCCAATCTTCAATCCTCAATCCTCAATCCTCAATCTTCAATCCTCAATACTCAATCTGCAATCTTCAATCCTCAATCCTCTGTCCTCAATCCTCATTCTTCAATCCTCAATACCCAATCCTCAATCTTCAATCCTCAATCCTCAATCCTCAATTCTCAATCCTCAATTCTCAGTCCTCAGACCTCAAACATCAATATTCAACCCTCAGTCCTCGTCCTCAATCCACAACCCTCAATCCTCAATCCTCAATGTTCAATCATCAATATTCAATCTTCAATCCTCAATCCTCAATCCTCAATCCTCAATCCTTAATCCCCAGTCTTCAATCCTCAATCATCTATCCTCAATCCTCAATCCTCAATCCTCAATCCTCAATCCTCAATCCTCAATCCTCAATCCTCAATCCTCAATCCTCAATCTTCAATCATCAATACTCAATCTTCAATGCTCAATCCTCAATCCACAATCCTCAATCCTCAATCCTCAATATTCAACGCACAACCCTCAACCACCAATCCTCAATACTCAGCCATCAATCCTCAATTCTCAGTACTCAATAGAATATCCTGAGTTCTCATCGTTCAATTCTCAATCCACAATATTCAGTAATCAAATCTCAATCCTCAAACATCAATTCTCAACACTCAATCTTCAACACTCTGTCCTCTCTCTTCAATCCTCCATCCTCAATCCTCAATCCTCAAGCGTCAATCCTCAATCCTCAATCCTCAACCCTGAACCCTCAGTCCTCAAACCTCAATCCCGAATCCTCAATCCTGAATCCTCAATTTTCGATCCTCAATACTCAATCTTCAATCCTCAATACCCAATCCTCAACCTTCAATCCTCAATGCTCAATCTTCAATCCTCAATCCTCAATCCTCAATCCTCAATCCTCAATCCTCAATCCCCAATCCTCAACCTTCAATCCTCAATGCTCAATCTGCAATACTCAATCCTCAATCCTCACACCTCAATCCTCATACTTCAATCATCAATACCGAATACTCAATCTTCAATCCTCAATCCTCAATCGTCAATTCTCAACCCTCAAACCTCAATCCTCAGACTTCAAACATCAATGCTCGACCCTCAGTCCTCGTACTCAATTCACAACCCTCAATCCTCAATCCTCAATCTTCAATCATTAATATTCAATCTTCAATCCTCAATCCTCAATCCTCAATCATTAACCCTCAATCCTCAATGTTCAGTCCTCAATACCCAATCCTCAGTCTTCAATCCTCAATCCTCAATCCTCAATCCTCAATCCTCAGTCCTCAAACCTCAATCCTGAATCCTCAATCCTGATTCCTCAATCCTGAATCCTCAGTCTTTAGCACTGAGTCCGCAACAATCAGTTGTCAATCCTCAAACCTCAATAGAATATCCTCAATTCACAGTTTTCAATACTCAATACTCAATCTGCAATCTTCAAATCTCTATCCACGAACAACAATTCTCATCACTCAACCCTGAGCGCTCAGTCCTCAATCTTCAATCCTCAATCCTCAATCCTCAAACCTCAATCCTCAGTAATCAATCCTCAATCTTCAATACTCAATAGTCAATCCTCAGTCGTCAATCCTCAATCCTCAATCCTCGTTCCTCAAACCTCAATCCTCAACCCTCAGTCCTCATCCTCAATTCTCAATTCTCAATTCTCAATCCTCAATCCTCAATCCTCAATCTTCAATCCTCAATAATCAACCTCCAATCCTACATCCTGAATCCCCAATCCTCAATCCTTAATCCTCAATCTTAAATCATCAATCCCCAGTCCTCAATCTTCAATCCTCAATGCTCAATCCTCAATCCTCAATCCACAGTCCTCAATCCTCAATCCTCAATCCTCAATCTTCAAGCGTCAATCCTCAATCCTCAATCCTCAATCCTCAACCCTCAATCCTCCATCCTCAATATCCAACACACAACCCTCAACCATCAATCCTCAATACTCAACCATCAATCCTCAATTCTCAATTCTCAATAGAATATCCTGAATTCTCATGGCTCAATACTCAATCCACAATATTCAATAATCAATTCTCAATCCTCAAACATCAATTCTCAACTCTCAATCCTCAACACTCAGTCCTCTCTCTTCAATCCTCTATCTTCAATCCTCAATCCTCAAGCGTCAATCCTCAATCCTCAATCCTCAACCGTCAATACTCTGTCATTAAACCTCAATCCCGAATCCTCAAACCTCCATCCTCAATCTTCAGCCCTCAGTCCTCAACAATCAATTGTCAATCCTCAATCCTCAATAGAATATCCTCAATTCACTGTTTTCAATACTCAATCCCCATTCTTCCATCTTCAAATCTCAATCCACAAACATCAATTCTCATCACTCAACCCTCAAAGTTCAGTCCTCAATCGTCAATCCTCAATCCTCAATCCTCAACCTTCAATCCTCAATACTCAATCTTCAATCCTCAATCCTCAATTCTCAACCCTCAATACTCAATCCTCAATCCTCATTCTTCAATCCCCAATACCCAATCCTCAATCATCAATCCTCAATCCTCAATCCTCAATCCTCAATCCTTAATCCCCAATCTTCAATCCTCAATCCTCTATCCTCAATCCTCAATCCTCAATCCTCAATCCTCAATCCTCAATCCTCAATCCTCAACCCTCAATACTCAATCCTCAATCTTCAATCCTCAATCTTCAATCCTCAGTACTCAGTCTTTAATCCTCAATCCTCAGTCCTCAATCCTCAATCCTCAATCCTCAATTCTCAATCCTCAATCCTCAATCCTCAGACCTCAGACATCAATACTCAACCCTCAGTCCTCGTCCTCAATCCACAACCCTCAATCCTCAATCCTCAATCTTCAATTCTCAATCCTCAAACCTCAATCCTCAATCCTCAATCCTCAGTCCTCAACCCTCAACCCTGAATCCTCAATCCTCAGCCCTCAGTCCTCAACAATCAATACTCAATTCCCAATACTCAATAGAATATCCTGAATTCTCAGGATTCAATACTCAAACCTCAATCCTCAACCCTCATCCCTCATCCTCCATCCGCAATCCTCAATCCTCAATCCCCAATCTTCAATCCTCAATACACAATCTTCAATCATCAATCCTCAATACTCAATCCTCAATCTTCAATCCTCAGTCATCAATACTCAATCTTCAATACTCAATCCTCAATCCTCAATCCTGAATCCTCAATCCTCAACCCTCAACCCTCAACCCTCATTCCTCAAACCTCAATCCTCAACCCTCAGTCCAAATCCTCAATTCTCAATTCTCAACCCTCAATCCTCAATCCTCAATCTTCAATCCTCAATAATCAATCTCCAATCCTAGATCCTCAATCCCCAATCTTCAATCCTTAACCCTCAAACTTCAGTCGTCATTCCACAGTCCTCAATCTTCAATCCTCAATCTCCAATACTAGATCCTCAATTCCCAATCTTCAATCCTCAATCCTCAAACCTCAATCCTCAAACTTCAATCCTCAGTCCTCAACCCTGAATCCTGAATCCTCAATCCTCAGCCCTCAGTCCTCAACCATCAATCCTCAATTCCCAATACTCGATAGAATATCCTGAATTCTCTGGATTCAATACTCAAACCTCAATCCTCAACCCTCATCCCTCATCCTCCATCCGCAATCCTCAATCCTCAATCCCCAATCTTCAATCCTCAATACTCAATCCTCAATCCTCAATCTTCAACCCTCAATACTCAATCTTCAATCCTCAATCCTCAATCCTCAATCCTCAATCCTCAATCCTCTGTCATCAATACTCAATCCTCAATACTCAATCCTCAATCCTCAATCCTCAATCCTCAATACTCAACCCTCAATCCTCATTCCTCAAACCTCTATCCTCAACCCTCAGTCCTCATTCTCAATTCTCAATTCTCAATCCTCAATCCTCAATCCTCAATCTTCAATGCTCAATCTGCAATCTTCAATCCTCAATTCTCTGTCCTCAATCCTCAATCCCGAATCTTCAATCCTCAATCCTCAATCCTCGATCTTCAATCCTCAATACTCAATCTGCAATCTTCAATCCTCAATCCTCTGTCCTCAATCCTCATTCTTCAATCCTCAATACCCAATCCTCAATCTTCAATCCTCAATCCTCAATCCTCAATTCTCAATCCTCAATTCTCAGTCCTCAGACCTCAAACATCAATATTCAACCCTCAGTCCTCGTCCTCAATCCACAACCCTCAATCCTCAATCCTCAATGTTCAATCATCAATATTCAATCTTCAATCCTCAATCCTCAATCCTCAATCCTCAATCCTTAATCCCCAGTCTTCAATCCTCAATCATCTATCCTCAATCCTCAATCCTCAATCCTCAATCCTCAATCCTCAATCCTCAATCCTCAATCCTCAATCCTCAATCCTCAATCTTCAATCATCAATACTCAATCTTCAATGCTCAATCCTCAATCCACAATCCTCAATCCTCAATCCTCAATATTCAACGCACAACCCTCAACCACCAATCCTCAATACTCAGCCATCAATCCTCAATTCTCAGTACTCAATAGAATATCCTGAGTTCTCATCGTTCAATTCTCAATCCACAATATTCAGTAATCAAATCTCAATCCTCAAACATCAATTCTCAACACTCAATCTTCAACACTCTGTCCTCTCTCTTCAATCCTCCATCCTCAATCCTCAATCCTCAAGCGTCAATCCTCAATCCTCAATCCTCAACCCTGAACCCTCAGTCCTCAAACCTCAATCCCGAATCCTCAATCCTGAATCCTCAATTTTCGATCCTCAATACTCAATCTTCAATCCTCAATCCCCAATCCTCAACCTTCAATCCTCAATGCTCAATCTTCAATCCTCAATCCTCAATCCTCAATCCTCAATCCTCAATCCTCAATCCCCAATCCTCAACCTTCAATCCTCAATGCTCAATCTGCAATACTCAATCCTCAATCCTCACACCTCAATCCTCATACTTCAATCATCAATACCGAATACTCAATCTTCAATCCTCAATCCTCAATCGTCAATTCTCAACCCTCAAACCTCAATCCTCAGACTTCAAACATCAATGCTCGACCCTCAGTCCTCGTACTCAATTCACAACCCTCAATCCTCAATCCTCAATCTTCAATCATTAATATTCAATCTTCAATCCTCAATCCTCAATCCTCAATCATTAACCCTCAATCCTCAATGTTCAGTCCTCAATACCCAATCCTCAGTCTTCAATCCTCAATCCTCAATCCTCAATCCTCAATCCTCAGTCCTCAAACCTCAATCCTGAATCCTCAATCCTTAATCCTCAATCTTAAATCATCAATCCCCAGTCCTCAATCTTCAATCCTCAATGCTCAATCCTCAATCCTCAATCCACAGTCCTCAATCCTCAATCCTCAATCCTCAATCTTCAAGCGTCAATCCTCAATCCTCAATCCTCAATCCTCAACCCTCAATCCTCCATCCTCAATATCCAACACACAACCCTCAACCATCAATCCTCAATACTCAACCATCAATCCTCAATTCTCAATTCTCAATAGAATATCCTGAATTCTCATGGCTCAATACTCAATCCACAATATTCAATAATCAATTCTCAATCCTCAAACATCAATTCTCAACTCTCAATCCTCAACACTCAGTCCTCTCTCTTCAATCCTCCATCTTCAATCCTCAATCCTCAAGCGTCAATCCTCAATCCTCAATCCTCAACCGTCAATACTCTGTCATTAAACCTCAATCCCGAATCCTCAAACCTCCATCCTCAATCTTCAGCCCTCAGTCCTCAACAATCAATTGTCAATCCTCAATCCTCAATAGAATATCCTCAATTCACTGTTTTCAATACTCAATCCCCATTCTTCCATCTTCAAATCTCAATCCACAAACATCAATTCTCATCACTCAACCCTCAAAGTTCAGTCCTCAATCGTCAATCCTCAATCCTCAATCCTCAACCTTCAATCCTCAATACTCAATCTTCAATCCTCAATCCTCAATTCTCAACCCTCAATACTCAATCCTCAATCCTCATTCTTCAATCCCCAATACCCAATCCTCAATCATCAATCCTCAATCCTCAATCCTCAATCCTCAATCCTTAATCCCCAATCTTCAATCCTCAATCCTCTATCCTCAATCCTCAATCCTCAATCCTCAATCCTCAATCCTCAATCCTCAATCCTCAACCCTCAATACTCAATCCTCAATCTTCAATCCTCAATCTTCAATCCTCAGTACTCAGTCTTTAATCCTCAATCCTCAGTCCTCAATCCTCAATCCTCAATCCTCAATTCTCAATCCTCAATCCTCAATCCTCAGACCTCAGACATCAATACTCAACCCTCAGTCCTCGTCCTCAATCCACAACCCTCAATCCTCAATCCTCAATCTTCAATTCTCAATCCTCAAACCTCAATCCTCAATCCTCAATCCTCAGTCCTCAACCCTCAACCCTGAATCCTCAATCCTCAGCCCTCAGTCCTCAACAATCAATACTCAATTCCCAATACTCAATAGAATATCCTGAATTCTCAGGATTCAATACTCAAACCTCAATCCTCAACCCTCATCCCTCATCCTCCATCCGCAATCCTCAATCCTCAATCCCCAATCTTCAATCCTCAATACACAATCTTCAATCATCAATCCTCAATACTCAATCCTCAATCTTCAATCCTCAGTCATCAATACTCAATCTTCAATACTCAATCCTCAATCCTCAATCCTGAATCCTCAATCCTCAACCCTCAACCCTCAACCCTCATTCCTCAAACCTCAATCCTCAACCCTCAGTCCAAATCCTCAATTCTCAATTCTCAACCCTCAATCCTCAATCCTCAATCTTCAATCCTCAATAATCAATCTCCAATCCTAGATCCTCAATCCCCAATCTTCAATCCTTAACCCTCAAACTTCAGTCGTCATTCCACAGTCCTCAATCTTCAATCCTCAATCTCCAATACTAGATCCTCAATTCCCAATCTTCAATCCTCAATCCTCAAACCTCAATCCTCAAACTTCAATCCTCAGTCCTCAACCCTGAATCCTGAATCCTCAATCCTCAGCCCTCAGTCCTCAACCATCAATCCTCAATTCCCAATACTCGATAGAATATCCTGAATTCTCTGGATTCAATACTCAAACCTCAATCCTCAACCCTCATCCCTCATCCTCCATCCGCAATCCTCAATCCTCAATCCCCAATCTTCAATCCTCAATACTCAATCCTCAATCCTCAATCTTCAACCCTCAATACTCAATCTTCAATCCTCAATCCTCAATCCTCAATCCTCAATCCTCAATCCTCTGTCATCAATACTCAATCCTCAATACTCAATCCTCAATCCTCAATCCTCAATCCTCAATACTCAACCCTCAATCCTCATTCCTCAAACCTCTATCCTCAACCCTCAGTCCTCATTCTCAATTCTCAATTCTCAATCCTCAATCCTCAATCCTCAATCTTCAATGCTCAATCTGCAATCTTCAATCCTCAATTCTCTGTCCTCAATCCTCAATCCCGAATCTTCAATCCTCAATCCTCAATCCTCGATCTTCAATCCTCAATACTCAATCTGCAATCTTCAATCCTCAATCCTCTGTCCTCAATCCTCATTCTTCAATCCTCAATACCCAATCCTCAATCTTCAATCCTCAATCCTCAATCCTCAATTCTCAATCCTCAATTCTCAGTCCTCAGACCTCAAACATCAATATTCAACCCTCAGTCCTCGTCATCAATCCACAACCCTCAATCCGCAATCCTCAATGTTCAATCATCAATATTCAATCTTCAATCCTCAATCCTCAATCCTCAATCCTCAATCCTTAATCCCGAGTCTTCAATCCTCAATCCTCTATCCTCAATCCTCAATCCTCAATCCTCAATCCTCAGTCCTCAATCCTCAATCCTCAATCCTCAATCCTCAATCTTCAATCATCAATACTCAATCTTCAATGCTCAATCCTCAATCCTCAATCCTCAATCCTCAATCCTCAATATTCAACGCACAACCATCAACCACCAATCCTCAATACTCAGCCATCAATCCTCAATTCTCAGTACTCAATAGAATATCCTGAGTTCTCATCGTTCAATTCTCAATCCACAATATTCAGTAATCAAATCTCAATCCTCAAACATCAATTCTCAACACTCAATCTTCAACACTCTGTCCTCTCTCTTCAATCCTCCATCCTCAATCCTCAATCCTCAAGCGTCAATCCTCAATCCTCAATCCTCAACCCTGAACCCTCAGTCCTCAAACCTCAATCCCGAATCCTCAATCCTGAATCCTCAATCTTCAGCCCTCAACCCTCAACAATCAATTGTCAATCCTCAATCCTCAATAGAATATCCTCAATTCACAGCTTTCAATACTCAATCCACATTCTTCAATCTTCAAATCTCAATCCACAAACATCAATTCTCATCTCTCAACCCTCAACACTCAGTCCTCAATCTACAAACCTCAATCCTCAATCCTCAAACTTCAATCCTCAATACTCAATCTTCAATCCTCAATCCTCAATCCTCAATCTTCGATCCTCAATACTCAATCTTCAATCCTCAATCCTCAATCCTCAATCCTCAATCCTCAATCCCAAATCCTCAACCTTCAATCCTCAATGCTCAATCTGCAATACTCAATCCTCAATCCTCACACCTCAATCCTCATACTTCAATCATCAATACCGAATCCTCAATCTTCAATCCTCAATCCTCAATCGTCAATTCTCAATCCTCAAACCTCAATCCTCAGACTTCAAACATCAATGCTCAACCCTCAGTCCTCGTACTCAATTCACAACCCTCAATCCTCAATCCTCAATCTTCAATCATTAATACTCAATCTTCAATCCTCAATCCTCAATCCTCAATCATTAACCCTCAATCCTCAATGTTCAGTCCTCAATACCCAATCCTAAGTCTTCAATCCTCAATCCTCGATCCTCAATCCTCAATCCTCAGTCCTCAAACCTCAATCCTGAATCCTCAATCCTGATTCCTCAATCCTGAATCCTCAGTCTTTAGCACTGAGTCCGCAACAATCAGTTGTCAATCCTCAAACCTCAATAGAATATCCTCAATTCACAGTTTTCAATACTCAATACTCAATCTGCAATCTTCAAATCTCTATCCACGAACAACAATTCTCATCACTCAACCCTGAGCGCTCAGTCCTCAATGTTCAATCCTCAATTCTCAATTCTCAATCTTGAATCCTTAATACTGAATCTTCAATCCTCAATCTTCAATCCTCAATCCTCAATCCTCAAACCTCAATCCTCAGTAATCAATCCTCAATCTTCAATACTCAATCGTCAATCCTCAGTCGTCAATCCTCAATCCTCAATCCTCGTTCCTCAAACCTCAATCCTCAACCCTCAGTCCTCATCCTCAATTCTCAATTCTCAATTCTCAATCCTCAATCCTCAATCCTCAATCTTCAATCCTCAATAATCAACCTCCAATCCTACATCCTGAATCCCCAATCCTCAATCCTTAATCCTCAATCTTCAATCATCAATCCCCAGTCCTCAATCTTCAATCCTCAATGCTCAATCCTCAATCCTCAATCCACAGTCCTCAATCCTCAATCCTCAATCCTCAAACATCAATCCTCAACCCTCAGCCCTCAAACCTCAATCCTCAACCCTCAGTCCTCATGATCAATTCTCAATTCTCAATCCTCAATCCTCAATCCTCAACCTTCAATGCTCAATAATCAGTCTCCAATACTAGATCCTCAATCCCCAATCTTCAATCGTTAATCCTCAATCCTCAATCCTCAATCCTCAAACCTCAATCCTCAACCGCCAGTCCTCGTCCTCAATCCTCAAACCTCAATCCTCAACCCTCAATATTCAACACAAAACCCTCAAACATCAATCCTCAATACTCAACCATCAACACTCAATCCTCAATACTCAACAGAAAATCCTGAATCCTCATGGTTCAGTGCTCAATCCACAATATTTAATAATCTCAAATCTCAAACATCAATTCTCAACACTCATCCTCAATACTCAGTCCTCTCTCTTGAATCCTCCATCCTCAATCCTCAATCTTCAAGCGTCAATCCTCAATCCTCAATCCTCAACCCTCAATCCTCAGTCCTCAAACCTCAATCCTGAATCCTGAATCCTGAATCCTCAATCTTCAGCCCTCAGTCCTCTACAATCAGTTGTCAATCCTCAATCCTCAATAGAATATCATAAATTCACAGTTTTCATTACTCAATACTCAATCTGCAATCTTCAAATCTCCATCCACAAACATCAATTCTCATCACTCAACCCTCAACACTCAGTCTTCAATCCTCAATACTCAATCCTCAATCCTCAATCCTCATTCTTCAATCCTCAATACCCGATCCTTAATCTTCGATCCTCAATACTCAATCCTCAATTCTCGATCCTCAATCCTGAATCCTCAGACCTCAAACAGCAATACTCAACCCTCAGTCCTCGTCCTCAATCCACAACCATCAATCCCCAATCCTCAATCTTCAATCATCAATATTCAATCTTCAGTCCTCAATCCTCAATCCCCAATCCTCAATCCTCAATCCTCAATGTTCAACCCGCAATACCCAATCCTCAATCTTCAATCCTCAATCCTCAATCCACAATCCTCAATTCTCAATCCTCAATCCTCAATCCTCAGTCCTCAAACCTCAAACCTGAATCCTCAATCCTGAATCCTCAATCTTCAGACCTCAGTCCTCAACAATCAGCTGTCAATTCTCAATCCTCAATAGAATGTCATCAATTCACAGTTTTCAATACTCAATACTCAATCTGCAATCTTCAAATCTCTATCCACAAACATCAGTTCTCATCATTCAACCCTCAACACTCAGTCCCCAATCCTCAACCTTCAATCCTCAATACTCAATCGTCGATCCTCAATCTTCAATACTCAATACTCAATCTTCAATACTCAATCCTCAATCCTCAATCCTCAATACTCAATTCTCAATCCTCAATCCTAAATCCTCAGACCTCAAACATCAATACTCAACCCTCAGTCCTCGTCCTCAATCCACAACCCTCAATACTCAATCCTCAATCTTCAATTCTCAATCCTCAATCCTCAGTCCTCAATCCTCAGTCCTCAAACCTCAATCCCGAATCCTCAATCCTGAATCCTCAATCTTCAGCCCTCAGTCCTCAACAATGAACTGTCAATCCTCAATCCTCAATAGAATATACTCAATTCACTGTTTTCAATACTCAATCCCCAGTCTTCAATCTTCAAATCTCAATCCACAAACATCAATTCTCATCACTCAACCCTAAACACTCAGTCCTCAATCGTCAATCCTCAATCCTCAATCCTCAAACTTCAATCCTCAATACTCAACCTTCAATCCTCAATCCTCAATTCTCAAGCATCAATACTCAATCCTCAATCGTCAATCCTCAATCCTCGTTCCTCAAACCTCAATCCTCAACCCTCAATCCTCATCTTCAATTCTCAATTCTCAATCCTTAATCCTCAATCCTCAATCTTCAATCCTCAATAATCAATCTTCAATCCAAGATCCTCAATCCCCAATCCTCAATCCTTAATCCCGAATCCTCAATCCTGAATCCTCAATCTTCAGCCCTCAGTCCTCAACAATGAACTGTCAATCCTCAATCCTTAATAGAATATACTCAATTCACTGTTTTCAATACTCAATCCCCAGTCTTCAATCTTCAAATCTCAATCCACAAACATCAATTCTCATCACTCAACCCTAAACACTCAGTCCTCAATCGTCAATCCTCAATCCTCAATCCTCAAACTTCAATCCTCAATACTCAACCTTCAATCCTCAATCCTCAATCTTTAATCCAGAATCCTCAGTCCACAAACCTCATTTCTGGATCCTCAATCCTGAATCCTCAACCTTCAGCCCTCAGTCCTCAACAATCAGTTGCCAATCCTCAATCCTCAATAGAATATCCTCAATTCACAGGTTTCAATACTCTATGCTCAATCTGCAATCTTCAAATCTCTATCCACAAACATCAATTCTCATCACTCAACCCTCAACACTCAGTCCTCAATGTTCAATCTTCAATCCTCAATTCTCAATTTTCAATCCTCAGTACTGTATCTACAATCCTCAATCCTCAATCCTCAATCCTCAATCTTCAACCCTCAATACTCTGTCTTCAATCCTCAATCCTCAATCCTCAATCCTCAATCCTCAATCCTCAATCCTCAATCCTCAACCCTCAATCCTCATTCCTCAAACCTCTATCCTCAACCCTCAGTCCTCATTCTCAATTCTCAATTCTCAATCCTCAATCCTCTATCCTCAATCCTCAATCTTCAATCCTCAATCCTCAATCTTCAATCCTCAATAATCAATATCCAATCTTCTATCCTCAATCCTCAATCCTCAATCTTCAATCCTCAATACTCAATCTGCAATCTTCAATCCTCAATCCTCTGTCCTCAATCCTCATTCTTCAATCCTCAATACCCAATCCTCAATCCTAAATCCTCAGACCTCAAACATCAATACTCAGCCCTTAGTCCTCGTCCTCAATCCACAACCCTCAATACTCAATCCTCAATCTTCAATTCTCAATCCTCAATCATCAATCCTCAATCCTAAGTCCTCAAACCTCAATCCCGACTCCTCAATCCTGAATCCTCAATCTTCAGCCCTCAGTCCTCAACAATGAACTGTCAATCCTCAATCCTCAATAGAATATACTCAATTCACTGTTTTCAATACTCAATCCCCATTCTTCAATCTTCAAATGTCAATCCACAAACATCAATTCTCATCACTCAACCCTAAACACTCAGTCCTCAATCGTCAATCCTCAATCCTCAATCCTAAGTCCTCAAACCTCAATCCCGACTCCTCAATCCTGAATCCTCAATCTTCAGCCCTCAGTCCTCAACAATGAACTGTCAATCCTCAATCCTCAATAGAATATACTCAATTCACTGTTTTCAATACTCAATCCCCATTCTTCAATCTTCGAATCTCAATCCACAAACATCAATTCTCATCACTCAACCCTAAACACTGAGTCCTCAATCGTCAATCCTCAATCCTCAATCCTCAAACTTCAATCCTCAATACTCAATCTTCAATCCTCAATCCTCAATTCTCAAGCATCAATACTCAATCCTCAATCGTCAATCCTCAATCCCCAATCCTTAATCCTCAATCCCCAACCCTCAATCCTCAGTCCTCAAACCTCAATCCTGAATCCTGAATCCTGAATCCTCAATCTTCAGCCCTCAGTCCTCTACAATCAGTTGTCAATCCTCAATCCTCAATAGAATATCATCAATTCACAGTTTTCATTACTGAATACTCAATCTGCAATGTTCACATCTGTATCCACAAACATCAATTCTCATCACTCAAACCTCAACACTCAGTCTTCAATCCTCAATACTCAATCCTCAATCCTCAGTCCTCATTCTTCAATCCTCAATACCCGATCCTCAATCTTCAATCCTCAATCCTCAATCCTCAATTCTCGATCCTCAATCCTGAATCCTCAGACCTCAAACAGCAATACTCAACCCTCAGTCCTCGTCCTCAATCCACAACCATCAATCCTCAATTCTCAATCTTCAATCATCAATATTCAATCTTCAGTCCTCAATCCTCAATCCTCAATCCTCGATCCTCTATCCTCAACGTTCAATCCGCAATCCTCAATCCTCAGTCCTCAATCCTCAATCCTCAATCCTCGTTCCTCAAACCTCAGTCCTCAACCCTCAGTCCTCGTCTTCAATTCTCAATTCTCAATCCTCAATCCTCAATCCTCAATCTTCAATCCTCAATAATCAATCTTCAATCCAAGATCCTCAATCCCCAATCCTCAATCCTTAATCCTCAATCTTCAATCCTCAATACCCAGTCCTCAATCTTCAACCCTCAATACTCAATCTTCAATAATCAATCCTCAATTCTCAATTCTCAATCCTCAATCCTCAATCCTCAATCCTCAATCTTCAATCCTCAATAATCAATCTTCAATCCTAGATCCTCAATCCCCAATCCTCAATCCTTAATCCTCAATCTTCAATCCTCAATCCCCAGTCCTCAATCTTCAACCCGCGATACTCAATCTTCAATAATCAACCCTCAATTCTCAACCCTCAATACTCAATCGTCAACCGTCAAACCTCAATCCCCAATCCTCAATCTTCAATCCTAAATCCACAACCCTCAATACTCAATCCTCAATCTTCAATCCTCAATCCTCAATCCTCAATCCTCATTCTTCAATCCTCAATACCCAATCCTCAATCTTCAATCCTCAATCCTCAATCCTCAATTCTCAATCCTCAATCCTCAATCCTCAGACTTCAAACATCAATACTCAACCCTCAGACCTCGTCCTCAATCCACAAGCCTCAATACTCAATCCTCAATCTTCAATCATCAATTCTCAATCCTCAATTCTCAATCCTCAATTCTCAATCCTCAATCCTGAATCCTCAGACTTCAAACGTCAATACTCAACCCTCAGTCCTCGTCCTCAATCCACAACACTCAATCCTCAATCCGCAATCTTCAGTCATTAATATTCAACCTTCAATCCTCAATCCTCAACCCTCTATCCTCAACCCTCAATCCTCAATGTTCAATCCTCAATCCTCAATCCTCAATCCTGAGTCCTAAATCCTCAATCCTCAATCGTCAATCTTCAATCCTCAATACTCAATCTTCAATCCTCAATCCTCAATCCTCAATCCTCAATCCTCGTTCTTCAATCCTCAATACCCAATCCTCAATCTTCAATCATCAATCCTCAATCGTCAATCCTCAATCCTCAATCTTCAATCCTCAATCATCAATCCTCTATCCTCAATCCTCAATCTTCAATCCTCAATACTCAATCTTCAATCCTCAATCCTCAATCCTCAATCCTCAATCCTCAATCCTCAATCCTCAATCGTCAATCTTCAATCCTCAATACTCAATCTTCAATCCTCAATCCTCAATCCTCAATCCTCAATCCTCATTCTTCAATCCTCAATACCCAATCCACAATCTTCAATCCTCAATCCTCAATCTTCAACCCTCAATACTCAATCTTCAATAATCAATCCTCAATTCTCAATCCTCAATACTCAATCCCCAGTGTTCAATCCTCAATCCTCAATCCTCAATCCTCAATCCTCAATCCTCAATCCTCAGTCCTCAAACCTCAATCCTGAATCCTCAATCCTGAATCCGCAATCTTCAGCCCTGAGTCCTCAACAATCAGTTGTCAATCCTCAATCCTCAATAGAATATCCTCAATTCACAGTTTTCAATACTGAATGCTTAATCTGCAATCTTCAGATCTCTATCCGCAAACATCAGTTCTCATCACTCAACCTTCAATACTCAGTACACAGTCCTCAATCTTCAATCCTCAATCCTCAATCCTCAACCCTCAATCTTAATCTTCAATCCTCAATACTCAATCTTCAATCCTCAATCCTCAATCCTCAATCATCTATCCTCAATCTTCGATCCTCACTACTCAATCTTCAATCCTCAATCCTCAATCCTCAATCCTCAATCCTCAATCCTCAATCCTCAATCCTCAATCGTCAATCTTCAATCCTCAATACTCAATCTTCAATCGTCAATCCTCAATCCTCAATCCTCAATCCACATTCTTCAATTCTCAATACCCAAACCTCAATCTTCAATCCTCAATGATCAATCCTCAATACCCAATCCTCAATCGTCAATCCTCAATCCTCAAGCGTCAATCCTCAATCCTGAATCCTCAACCCTCAATCCTCAGTCCTCAAACCTTAATCCCTAATCCTCAATCCTGAATCCTCAATATTCAGCCATCAGTCCTCTTAAATCAATTGTCAATCCTCAGTCCTCAATAGAATATCCTCAATTCACAGTTTTCAATACTCAATCCCCATTCTTCACTCTTCAAATCTCAATCCACAAATATCAATTCTCATCACTAAACCATCAACACTCAGTCCTCAATCTTCAATCCTCAATCCTCAATCCTCAACCTTCAATCATCAATAATGAATGTTCAATCATCAATCCTCAATCCTCAATCCTCAATCCTCAATCCTGAATATTCAATCCTCAGTCCCCAATCCCCAATCTTCAATCCTCAGTCCTCAATCCTCAATCCTCAATTCTCAATACTCAGTCCTCAGTCCTCAAACCTCAGCGCTCAATCCTCAATCCACAACCATCAATCCTCAATCCTCAATCTTCAATCATCAATATTCAATCTTCAGTCCTCAATCCTCAATCCCCAATCCTCAATCCTCAATCCTCAATGTTCAATCCGCAATACCCAATCCTCAATCTTCAATCCTCAGTCCTCAATCGTCAACCATCAATCCTCAATGTTCAATCCTCAATACCCAATCCTTAGTCTTCAATGCTCAATCCTCAATCCTCAATCCTCAATCCTCAGTCCTCAAACCTCAATCCTGAATCCTCAATCCTGAACCCGCAATCTTCAGCCCTGAGTCCTCAACAATCAGTTGTCAATCCTCAATCATCAATAGAATATCCTAAATTCACAGTTTTCAACACTCAATACTTAATCTGCAATCTTCAGATCTCTATCCACAAATATCAATTCTCATCACTCAACCTACAATACTCAGTACACAGTCCTCAATCTTCAATCCTCAATCCTCAATCCTCAACCCTCAATCTTAATCTTCAGTCCTCAATACTCAATCTTCAATTCTCAATCCTCAATACTCAACCATCTATCCTCAATCTTCGAACCTCACTACTCAATCTTCAATCCTCAATCCTCAATCCTCAATCCTCAATCCTCAATCCTCAATCCTCAATCGTCAATCTTCAATCCTCAATACTCAATCTTCAATCCTCAATCCCCAATCCTCAATCCTCATTCTTCAATCCTCAATACCCAATCCTCAATCTTCAATCCTCAATCCTCAATCCTCAATCCTCAGTGATCAATACTCAATCTTCAATACTCAACCCTCAATCCTCAATCCTCAATCCTCAATCCTCAATCCTCAATCCTCAATCCTCAATCCCCATTTCCCAAACCTCAATCCTCAACCCTCAGCCCTCATACTCAAACCTCAATTCTCAATCCTCAATCATCAATACTCAATCTTCAATCCTCAATCCTAATTCCTCAATCCTCATTCTTCAATCATCAATACCCAATCCTCAATTTCAATCCTCTATCCTCAATCCTCAATTCTCAATCCTCAATCCTCAGTCCTCAGTCCTCAAACCGCAATCCTCAACCCTCAGCCCTCATCCTCCATCCTCAATCCTCAATCCTCAATCCTCAATCCTCAATCTTCAATCCTCAATTCTCAATCCTAAATCCCCAACCCTCAATCCTCATTCCTCAAACCTCAATCCACAACCCTCAGTTCTCATACTCAATTCTCAATTCTCAATCCTCAATGCTCAATCCTCAATCCTCAATTCTCAATACTCAATAGAATATCCTCAATTCTCAGGATTCAATACTCAAACCTCAATCCTCAACCCTCAGCCCTCATCCTCCATCCTCAATCCTCAGTACTCAATCCCCAATCCTCAATCCTCAATACTCAATCTTCAATGCTCAATCTTCAATCCTCAATCCTCAATCCTCAATCCTCAGTCATCAATACTCAGTCATCGATACTCAATCTTCAATACTCAATCCTCAATCCTCAATCCTCAATCCTCAATCCTCAATCCTCCATCCTCAATCCTCAACCGTCAGTCCTCGTCCTCAGTACTCAAACCTCAATCCTCAATCCTCAACTTTCTATCATCAATACTCAATCTTCAATCCTCAATCCTCAATTCTCTATCCTCAATGCTCAAACCTCAAACCTCAATCCTCAATCCTCAATCCTCCATCCTCAATCCTCAACCGTCAGTCCTCGTCCTCAGTACTCAAACCTCAATCCTCAATCCTCAATCTTCTATCATCAATACTCAATCTTCAATCCTCAATCCTCAATTCTCTATCCTCAATACTCAATCCTCAATCCTCAATCCTCAATCCTCAATCCTCAATCCTCATTCTTCAATCCTCAATACCCAATCCTCAATCTTCAATCCTCAACCCTCAATCCTCAATTCTCAATCCTCAATCCTCTATCCACAGACCTCAAACATCAATACTCAACCCTCAGTCCTCGTCCTCAATCCTCAATCCTCTCTCCTCAAACCTCAATACTGAATCCTCAATCCTCAATCATCACACTTCAAACTTCAATCCTCAATCCTCAATCCTCAATCCTCAATCCTCAATCCTCAATTCTCAATCCTCAATCCTCAATCCTCAATCCTCAATCCTCAATCCTCAATCTTCAATCCTCAATACTCAATCTTCAACCCTCAATCCTCAATCCTCAATCCTCAATCCTCAATATTCAATCCTCAATACTCAATCTTCAATCCTCAATCCTCAATACTCAACCCCAATCCTCATTCCTCAATCCTCATTCTTCAATCCTCATTCTTCAATCCTCAATACCCAATCCTCAATCTTCAATCCTCAATCCTCAATCCTCAGTTCGCAATCCTCAACCCTCAATCCTCAGACGTCAGGCATCAACACTCAACCCTCAGTCCTAGTCCTCAATCCACAACCCTCAATCCTCAATCCTCAATCTTCATTCATCAATATTCAACCTTCAATCCTCAATCCTCAATCCTCAATCCTCAATCCTCAATGTTCAATCCTCAACAGCCAATCCTCAATATTCAATCCTCAATCCTCAATCCTCAATCCTCAATCCTCAATCCTCAATCCTCAATCCTCTCTCCTCAAACCTCAATCCTGAATCCTCAATCCTGAATCCTCAAGCTTCAGCCCTCAGTCCTCAACAATCAGTTGTCAATCCTCAATCCTCAATAGAATATCATCAATTCACAGATTTCAATACTCAATACTCAATCTGCAATGCTCAATCCTCAATCCTCAATACTCAATCCTCAATCCTCAGTCATCAATACTCAATCTTCAATACTCAATCCTCCATCCTCAATCCTCAATACTCAATCCCCAATCTTCAATCCTCAATACACAATCTTCAATCCTCAATCCTCAATCCTCAATCCTCAGTCATCAATACCCAATCTTCAGTACTCAATCCTGAATCCTCAGTTCGCAATCCTCAATCCTAAATCCTCAGACGTCAGGCATCAACACTCAACCCTCAGTCCTCGTCCTCAATCCACAACCCTCAATGCTCAATCCTCAATCTTCATTCATCAATATTCAACATTCAATCCTCAATCCTCAATCCTCAATCCTCAATACTCAATGTTCAATCCTCAACAGCCAATCCTCAATCTTCAATACTCAATCCTCAATCCTCAATCCTCAATCCTCATTCTTCAATCCTCAATACCCAATCCTCAATCTTCAATCCACAATCCTCAATCCCCAATCCTCAAACCTCAATTTTCAATCCTCAATACTCAATCTTTAGTCCTCAATGCTCAATCCTCAATCCTCAATCCTCAGTCCTCAATCCACAATCCTCAATCCTCAAACCTCAATCCTCAATCGTCAACCCTCGTTATCAATCCTCAACACTCAATACTCAATCCTCAATCTTCAATCATCTATACTCAATCTTCAATCCTCAATCCTCAGTCCTCGATCCTCAATCCTCATTCCTCAATCCTCAATCCTCAATCCTCAATACTCAATGTTCAATCCTCAACAGCCAATCCTCAATCTTCAATCCTCAATCCTCAATACTCAATCCTCAATCCTCAACCCTCAATTCTCAGTCCTCAAACCTCAATCCGGGATGCTCAATCCTGAATCCTCAATCTTCAGCCGTCAGTCTTCAACAATCAATTGTCCATCCTCAATCCTCAATAGAACATCCTCAATGCACAGTTTTCAATACACAATCCCCATTCTTCAATCTTCAAATCTCAATCCACAAACATTAATTCTCATCACTCAGCCCTCAGCAATCAGTCCTCAATCTTCAATCCACAATCCTCAATCCTCAATCTTCAATCCTCAATCCTCAATTCTCAATCCTCAATACTCAATCCTCAATCCTCAATCCTCAATCCTCAATCCTCAATCCTCAATACTCATTCTTCAATCCTCTATACCCAATCCTCAATCTTCAATCCTCAATCATCAATCCTCAATTCTCAATCCTCAATCCTCAATTCTCAGACCTCAAACATCAATACTCAACCCTCAGTCCTCGTCCTCAATCCACAACCCTCAATCCTCAATCCTCAATCTTCAATTCTCAATCCTCAATCCTCAATCCTCAATCCTCAATCCACAGTCCTCAGCCCACAATCCTGAATCCACAATCCTGAATCCTCAATCTTCAGCCCTCAGTCTTCAACCATCAATCCTCAATTCTCAATACTCTATAGAATATCCTGAATTCTCAGGATTCAATACTAAAACCTCAATCCTCAACCCTCAGCCCTCATCCTCCATCCTCAATCCTCAATCCTCAATCCCCAATCTTCAATCCTCAATACACAATCTTCAATCCTCAATCCTCAATCCTCAATCCTCAGTCATCAATACTCAATCCTCAGTACTCAATCCTCAATCCTCAATCCTCAATCCTCAATCTTCAATCCTCAATCCTCAACCCTCAATCCTCATTCCTCAAGCCTCAATCGTCAACCCTCAGTCCTCATTCTCAATTCTCAATTCTCAATCCTCAATCCTCAATCCTCAATCTTCAAGACTCTATAATCGATCTCCAATCCTAGATCCTCAATCCCCAATCTTCAATCCTTAATCCTCAATCTCCAATCCTCATTCCCCAGTCCTCAATCTTCAATCCCCAATGCTCAATCCTCAATCCTCAATCCTCAGTCCTGAATCCTCAATCCTCAATCCTCAATATTCAATCCTCAATACTCAATCTTCAATCCTCAATCCTCAATACTCAGTCCCCAATCCTCATTCCTCAATCCTCATTCTTCTATCCTCAATACCCAATCCTCAATCTTCAATCCTCAATCCTCAATCCTCAGTTCGCAATCCTCAATCCTCAATCCTCAGACGTCAGGCATCAACAATCAACCCTCAGTCCTCGTCCTGGATCCACAACCCTCAATGCTCAATCCTCAATCTTCATTCATCAATATTCAACCTTCAATCCTCAATCCTCAATCCTCAATCCTCAGTACTCAATGTTCAATCCTCAACACCCAATCCTCAATCTTCAATCCTCAATCCTCAATCCTCAATCCTCAATCCTCATTCTTCAATCCTCAATACCCAATCCTCAATCTTCAATCCTCAATCCTCAATCCTCAAACCTCAAACCACAATTTTCAATCCTCAATACTCAATCTTTAGTCCTGAATGCTCAATCCTCTATGCTCAATCCTCAGTCCTCAATCCACAATCCTCAATCCTCAAACCTCAACCTTCAATCGTCAGCCCTCGTTCTCAATCCTCAACACTCAATCCTCAATCTTCAATCTTCAATCATCTATACTCAATCTTCAATCCTCAATCCTCAGTCCTCAATCCTCAATCCTCAATGCTCAATCCTCAATCCTCAATCCTCAGTCCTCAGCCCTCAATCCTGAATCCACAATCCTGAATCCTCAATCTTCAGCCCTGAGTCCTCAACCATCAATCCTCAATTCTCAATACTCAACAGAATATCCTGAATTCTCAGGATTCAATACTCAAACCTCAATCCTCAACCCTCAGCCCTCATCCTCCATCCTCAATCCTCAATCCTCAATCCCCAATCTTCAATCCTCAATACACAATCTTCAATCCTCAATCCTCAATCCTCAATCCTCAGTCATCAATACTCAATCTTCAGTACTCAATCCTCAATCCTCAATCCTCAATCTTCAATCCTCAATCCTCAACCCTCAATCCTCATTCCTCAAGCCTCAATCGTCAACCCTCAGTCCTCATCCTCAATTCTCAATTCTCAATCCTCAATCCTCAATCCTCAATCTTCAATCCTCTATAATCGATCTCCAATCCTAGATCCTCAATCCCCAATCTTCAATCCTTAATCCTCAACCTTCAATCCTCATTCCCCAGTCCTCAATCTTCAATCCTCAATGCTCAATCCTCAATACTGAATCCTCAGTCCTCAATCCTCAATCCTCAATCCTCCAACCTCAATCCTCAACCGTCAGTCCTCGTCCGCAGTACTCAAACCTCAATCCTCAATCCTCAATCTTCTATCATCAATACTCAATCTTCAATCCTCAATCCTTAATCTTCAATCCTCAATCCTCAATTCTCAATATTGAACACACAACCGTCAACCATCGACCCTCAATACTCAACCATCAATCCACAATTCTCAATACTCAATAGAATATCCTGAATTCTCATGGTTCAATACTCAATCCGCAAAATTCAATAATCAAATCTCAATCCTCAACCATCAATCCTCATCACTCAATCCTCAATACTCAGTCCTCTCTCTTCAATCCTCCATCCTCAATTCTCAATCCTCACGCGTCAATGCTCAATCCTCAATCCTCAACCCTCAATTCTCAGTCCTCAAACCTCAATCCGGGATGCTCAATCCTGAATCCTCAATCTTCAGCCGTCAGTCTTCAACAATCAATTGTCCATCCTCAATCCTCAATAGAACATCCTCAATGCACAGTTTTCAATACACAATCCCCATTCTTCAATCTTCAAATCTCAATCCACAAACATTAATTCTCATCACTCAGCCCTCAGCAATCAGTCCTCAATCTTCAATCCACAATCCTCAATCCTCAATCTTCAATCCTCAATCCTCAATTCTCAATCCTCAATACTCAATCCTCAATCCTCAATCCTCAATCCTCAATCCTCAATCCTCAATACTCATTCTTCAATCCTCTATACCCAATCCTCAATCTTCAATCCTCAATCATCAATCCTCAATTCTCAATCCTCAATCCTCAATTCTCAGACCTCAAACATCAATACTCAACCCTCAGTCCTCGTCCTCAATCCACAACCCTCAATCCTCAATCCTCAATCTTCAATTCTCAATCCTCAATCCTCAATCCTCAATCCTCAATCCACAGTCCTCAGCCCACAATCCTGAATCCACAATCCTGAATCCTCAATCTTCAGCCCTCAGTCTTCAACCATCAATCCTCAATTCTCAATACTCTATAGAATATCCTGAATTCTCAGGATTCAATACTAAAACCTCAATCCTCAACCCTCAGCCCTCATCCTCCATCCTCAATCCTCAATCCTCAATCCCCAATCTTCAATCCTCAATACACAATCTTCAATCCTCAATCCTCAATCCTCAATCCTCAGTCATCAATACTCAATCCTCAGTACTCAATCCTCAATCCTCAATCCTCAATCCTCAATCTTCAATCCTCAATCCTCAACCCTCAATCCTCATTCCTCAAGCCTCAATCGTCAACCCTCAGTCCTCATCCTCAATTCTCAATTCTCAATCCTCAATCCTCAATCCTCAATCTTCAAGACTCTATAATCGATCTCCAATCCTAGATCCTTAATCCCCAATCTTCAATCCTTAATCCTCAATCTCCAATCCTCATTCCCCAGTCCTCAATCTTCAATCCCCAATGCTCAATCCTCAATCCTCAATCCTCAGTCCTGAATCCTCAATCCTCAATCCTCAATATTCAATCCTCAATACTCAATCTTCAATCCTCAATCCTCAATACTCAGTCCCCAATCCTCATTCCTCAATCCTCGTTCTTCTATCCTCAATACCCAATCCTCAATCTTCAATCCTCAATCCTCAATCCTCAGTTCGCAATCCTCAATCCTCAATCCTCAGACGTCAGGCATCAACAATCAACCCTCAGTCCTCGTCCTGGATCCACAACCCTCAATGCTCAATCCTCAATCTTCATTCATCAATATTCAACCTTCAATCCTCAATCCTCAATCCTCAATCCTCAGTACTCAATGTTCAATCCTCAACACCCAATCCTCAATCTTCAATCCTCAATCCTCAATCCTCAATCCTCAATCCTCATTCTTCAATCCTCAATACCCAATCCTCAATCTTCAATCCTCAATCCTCAATCCTCAAACCTCAAACCACAATTTTCAATCCTCAATACTCAATCTTTAGTCCTGAATGCTCAATCCTCTATGCTCAATCCTCAGTCCTCAATCCACAATCCTCAATCCTCAAACCTCAACCTTCAATCGTCAGCCCTCGTTCTCAATCCTCAACACTCAATCCTCAATCTTCAATCTTCAATCATCTATACTCAATCTTCAATCCTCAATCCTCAGTCCTCAATCCTCAATCCTCAATGCTCAATCCTCAATCCTCAATCCTCAGTCCTCAGCCCTCAATCCTGAATCCACAATCCTGAATCCTCAATCTTCAGCCCTGAGTCCTCAACCATCAATCCTCAATTCTCAATACTCAACAGAATATCCTGAATTCTCAGGATTCAATACTCAAACCTCAATCCTCAACCCTCAGCCCTCATCCTCCATCCTCAATCCTCAATCCTCAATCCCCAATCTTCAATCCTCAATACACAATCTTCAATCCTCAATCCTCAATCCTCAATCCTCAGTCATCAATACTCAATCTTCAGTACTCAATCCTCAATCCTCAATCCTCAATCTTCAATCCTCAATCCTCAACCCTCAATCCTCATTCCTCAAGCCTCAATCGTCAACCCTCAGTCCTCATCCTCAATTCTCAATTCTCAATCCTCAATCCTCAATCCTCAATCTTCAATCCTCTATAATCGATCTCCAATCCTAGATCCTCAATCCCCAATCTTCAATCCTTAATCCTCAATCTCCAATCCTCATTCCCCAGTCCTCAATCTTCAATCCCCAATGCTCAATCCTCAATCCTCAACCCTCAGTCCTGAATCCTCAATCCTCAATCCTCAATATTCAATCCTCAATACTCAATCTTCAATCCTCAATCCTCAATACTCAGTCCCAATCCTCATTCCTCAATCCTCATTCTTCTATCCTCAATACCCAATCCTCAATCTTCAATCCTCAATCCGCAATCCTCAGTTCGCAATCCTCAATCCTCAATCCTCAGACGTCAGGCATCAACACACAACCCTCAGTCCTCGTCCTCGATACACAACCCTCAATGCTCAATCCTCAATCTTCATTCATCAATATTCAACCTTCAATCCTCAATCCTCAATACTCAATCCTCAATACTCAATGTTCAATCATCAACAGCCAATCCTCAATCTTCAATCCTCAATCCTCAATCCTCAATCCTCAATCCCCATTCTTCAATCCTCAATACCCAATCCTCAATCTTCAATCCTCAATCCTCAATCCTCAATCCTCAAACCACAATTTTCAATCCTCAATACTCAATCTTTAGTCCTGAATGCTCAATCCTCAATGCTCAATCCTCAGTCCTCAATCTTCAATCCTCAATCCTCAGTCCTCAATCCTCAATCCTCAATGCTCAATCCTCAATCCTCAATTCTCAATACTCAATAGAATATCCTCAATTCTCAGGATTCAATACTCAAACCTCAATCCTCAACCCTCAGCCCTCATCCTCCATCCTCAATCCTCAGTACTCAATCCCCAATCCTCAATCCTCAATACTCAATCTTCAATGCTCAATCTTCAATCCTCAGTCCTCATCCTCAATTCTCAATTCTCAATCCTCAATCCTCAATCCTCAATCCTCAATCTTCAAGACTCTATAATCGATCTCCAATCCTAGATCCTCAATCCCCAATCTTCAATCCTTAATCCTCAATCTCCAATCCTCATTCCCCAGTCCTCAATCTTCAATCCCCAATGCTCAATCCTCAATCCTCAATCCTCAGTCCTGAATCCTCAATCCTCAATCCTCAATATTCAATCCTCAATACTCAATCTTCAATCCTCAATCGTCAGACGTCAGGCATCAACAATCAACCCTCAGTCCTCGTCCTGGATCCACAACCCTCAATGCTCAATCCTCAATCTTCATTCATCAATATTCAACCTTCAATCCTCAATCCTCAATCCTCAATCCTCAGTACTCAATGTTCAATCCTCAACACCCAATCCTCAATCTTCAATCCTCAATCCTCAATCCTCAATCCTCAATCCTCATTCTTCAATCCTCAATACCCAATCCTCAATCTTCAATCCTCAATCCTCAATCCTCAAACCTCAAACCACAATTTTCAATCCTCAATACTCAATCTTTAGTCCTGAATGCTCAATCCTCTATGCTCAATCCTCAGTCCTCAATCCACAATCCTCAATCCTCAAACCTCAACCTTCAATCGTCAGCCCTCGTTCTCAATCCTCAACACTCAATCCTCAATCTTCAATCTTCAATCATCTATACTCAATCTTCAATCCTCAATCCTCAATCCTCAATCCTCAATCCTCAATCCTCAATCCT
Source organism: Calliopsis andreniformis (assembly GCF_051401765.1). NCBI lineage: Eukaryota > Metazoa > Arthropoda > Insecta > Hymenoptera > Andrenidae > Calliopsis > Calliopsis andreniformis. Next base: position 181,606 of record NW_027480639.1, on the reverse strand, counting down.
CAATCCTCATTCTTCAGTCCTCAATATCCAATCCTCAATCTTCAATCCTCAATCCTCAATCCTCAATTCTCAATCCTCAATCCTCAGTCCTCAGTCCTCAAACCTCAATCCTCAATCCTCAGCCCTCATCCTCAATCCTCAATCCTCAATCCTCAATCCTCAGCCGTCAGTCCTCGTCCTCAAACCTCAACCCTCAATTCTCAATCCTCAATCCTCAATCTTCAATCACTAATACTCAATCTTCAATCCTCAATCCTCAATCCTCAATCCTCAATCCTCAATCCTCAAACCTCAATCCTCAATCGTCAGCCCTTGTCCTCAATCCTCAATCCCCAATCCTCAAACCTCAATCCTCAATCGTCAGCCCTTGTCCTCAATCCTCACTCCTCAATCCTCCAACCTCAATCCGCAACCGTCAGTCCTCGTCCTCAATCCTCAAACCTCAATCCTCAATCCTCAATTTTCAATCATCAATACTCAATCTTCAATCCTCAATCCTCAATCCTCAATCCTCAATCCTCAATCCTCAATCCTCAATCATCATTCTTCAAACCTCAATCCTCAATCCTCAATCTTCAGTCCTCAATAATCAATCTCCAATCCTACATCCTCAATTCCCAATCTTCAATCCTTAATCCTCAATCTTCAATCCTCAATTTTCAATCATCAATAGTCAATCTTCAATCCTCAATACTCAATCCTCAATCCTCAATCCTCAATCCTCAATCCTCAATCCTCAATCCTCAATCCTCATTCTTCAGTCCTCAATATCCAATCCTCAATCTTCAATCCTCAATCCTCAATCCTCAATTCTTAATCCTCAATCCTCAGTCCTCAGTCCTCAAACCTCAATCCTCAATCCTCAGCCCTCATCCTCAATCCTCAATCCTCAATCCTCAATCCTCAACCGTCAGTCCTCGTCCTCAAACCTCAACCATCAATTCTCAATCCTCAATCCTCAATCTTCAATCACTAATACTCAATCTTCAATCCTCAATCCTCAATCCTCAATCCTCAATCCTCAATCCTCAAACCTCAATCCTCAATCGTCAGCCCTTGTCCTCAATCCTCAACACTCAATCCTCAATCCTCAATCTTCAATCATCAAAACTCAATCTTCAATCCTCAATCCTCAATCTTCAATCCTCAATCCTCAATTCTCAATCCTCAATGTTCAATCCTCAATACTCAATCTTCAATCATCAATCGTCAATTCTCAATCCTCAATACTCAATACTCAATCGTCTATCCTCAATCCCCAATCCTCAATCTTCAATCCTCAATCCTCGATCCTCAATCCTCAATCCTCAATCTTCAATCCTCAACACTCAATATTCAATCCTCAATTCTCAGTCCTCAATACTCAATCCTCAATCGTCAATCCTCAATCCCCAATCCTCAATCTACAATCCTCAATCCTCAATCCTCAATCCACAATCCTCAATATTCAACACACAACCCTCAACCATCAATCCTCAGTACTCAACCATCAATCCTCAATTCTCAATGCTCAATAGAATATCCTGAATTCTCATGGTTCAATACTCAATACACAAAATTCAATAATCAAATCTCAATCCTCAAACATCAATTCTCAACACTCAGTCCTCAATACTCAGTCCTCTCTCTTCAATCCACCATCCTCAATCCTCAACCCTCAAGCGTCAATCCTCAATCCTCAATCCTCAACCCTCATTCTTCAGTCCTCAAACCTCAATCCGGAATCCTCAATCTTGAATCCTCAACCTTCAGCCGTCGGTCCTCAACAATCAATTGTCAATCACCAATCCTCAATAGAATATCCTCAATTCACAGTTTTCAATACTCAATGCCCATTCTTCAATCTTCAAATCTCAATACACAAACATGAATTCTCATCACTCAACCCTCAGCACTCAGTCCTCAATCTTCAATCCACAATCCTCAATCCTCAATCTTCAATCCTCAACCCTCAATACTCAGTCCTCAATGCTCAATCCTCAATCCTCAATCCTCAATCCTCAATCCTCAATCCTCAATCCTCATTCTTCAATCCTCAATACCCAATCCTCAATCTTCAATCCACAATCATCAATCCTCAATTCTCAATCCTCAATCCTCAATCCTCAGACCTCAAACATCAATACTCAACCCTCAGTCCTCGTCCTCAATCCACAACCCTCAATCCTCAATCCTCAATCTTCAATTCTCAATCCTCAAACCTCAATCCTCAATCCTCAATCCTCAGTCCTCAACCCTCAATCCTGAATCCTCAATCCTCAGCCCTCAGTCCTCAACCATCAATCCTCAATTCCCAATACTCAATAGAATATCCTGAATTCTCAGGATTCAATACTCAAACCTCAATCCTCAACCCTCATCCCTCATCCTCCATCCGCAATCCTCAATCCTCAATCCCCAATCTTCAATCCTCAATACACAATCTTCAATCATCAATCCTCACTACTCAATCCTCAATCTTCAATCCTCAGTCATCAATACTCAATCTTCAATACTCAATCCTCAATCCTCAGTCCTGAATCCTCAATCCTCAACCCTCAACCCTCAATCCTCATTCCTCAAACCCCAATCCTCAACCCTCAGTCCTCATCCTCAATTCTCAATTCTCAACCCTCAATCCTCAATCCTCAATCCTCAATCCTCAATAATCAATCTCCAATCCTAGATCCTCAATCCCCAATCTTCAATCCTTAACACTCAAACTTCAGTCGTCATTCCAGAGTCCTCAATCTTCAATCCTCAATCTCCAATCCTAGATCCTCAATTCCCAATCTTCAATCCTTAATCCTCAACCTTCAATCATCATTCCCCAGTCCTCAATCTTCAATCCTCAATCCTCAATCCTCAATCCTGAATCCTCAATACTCAACCATCAATACTCAATTCTCAATACTCAATAGAATATCCTGAATAATCGGGATTCAATACTCAAACCTCAATCCTCAACCCTCAGCCCTCATCCTCCATACTCATTCCTCAATCCTCAATCCTCAATCTTCAACCCTCAATACTCAATCTTCAATCCTCAATCCTCAATCCTCAATCCTCAATCCTCAATCCTCAGTCATCAATACTCAATCCTCAATACTCAATCCTCAATCCTCAATCCTCAATCCTCATTCCTCAAACCTCTATCCTCAACCCTCAGTCCTCATTCTCAATTCTCAATTCTCAATCCTCAATCCTCGATCCTCAATCCTCATTCTTCAATCCTCAATACCCAGTCCTCAGTCTTCAATCCTCAATCCTCAATCCTCAATTCTCAATCCTCAATCCTCAGTCCTCAGTCCTCAAACTTCAATCCTCAACCTTCAGCCCTCATCCTCAATCCTCAATCCTCAATCCTCAATCCTCAATCCTCAGTCCTCAATCTTCAATCGTCTATAATCAATCTCCAATCCTAGATCCTCAATCCGCAATCTTCAATCCTTAATCCTCAATCTCCAATCCTCATTCCCCAGTCCTCAATCTTCAATCCTTAATGCTCAATCCTCTATCCTCAATCCTCAATCGTCAATCCTCAATCCTCAGTAATCAATCCTCAATCTTCAATACTCAATCCTGAATCCTCATTCTTCAATTCTCAATCCTCAATCCTCGTTCCTCAAACCTCAAACCCCAACCCTCAGTACTCACACTCAATTCTCAATTCTCAATCCTCAATCGTCAATCCTCAATCTTCAATCCTCAATAATCAATCTCCAATCCTAGATCCTCAATCCCCAATCCTCAATCCTTAATCCTCAATCTTCAATCCTCAGACTACAAACATCAATACTCAACCCTCAGACCTCGTCCTCAACCCACAACCCTCAATACTCAATCCTCAATATTCAATCATTAACATTCAATCTTCAATCCTCAATCCTCAATCCTCAATCCTCAACCCTCAATCCTCAATGTTCAACCCTCAATACTCAATCCTCAATATTCAATCATTAACATTCAATCTTCAATCCTCAATCCTCAATCCTCAAACCTCAACCATCAATCCTCAATACTCAACCATCAATCCTCAATTCTCAATACTCAGTAGAATATCCTGAATTCTCATGGTTCAATACTCAATCCACAAAATTCAATAACCAAATCTCAATCCTCAAACATCAATTCTTAACACTCAATCCTCAATACTCAGTCCTCTCTCTTCAATCCTCCATCCTCGATCCTCAACCCTCAAGCGTCAATCCTCAATCCTCAATCCTCAACCCTCAATCCTCAGTCCTCAAACCTCAATCCGTAATCCTCAATCTTGAACCCTCCGCCTTCAGCCGTCGGTCCTCAACAATCTATCGTCAATCCCCAATCCTCCATAGAATATCCTCAATTCACAGTTTTCAATACTCAATCCCCGTTCTTCAATCTTCAAATCTCAATCCGCAAACATCAATTCTCATCACTCAACCCTCAGCACTCAGTCCTCAATCTTCAATACACAATCCTCAATCCTCAATCTTCAATCCTCAATCCTCAATTCTAACAATCCTCAATACTCAATCCTCAATCCTCAATCCTCAATCCTCAATCCTCAATCCTCAATCCTCATTCTTCAATCCTCAATACCCAATCCTCAATCTTCAATCCTCAATCATCAATCCTCAATTCTCAATCCTCAGTCCTCAATCCTCAGACCTCAAACATCAATACTCAACCCTCAGTCCTCGTCCTCAATCCACAAACCTCAATCCTCAATCCTCAATCTTCAATTCTCAATCCTCAATCCTCAACCCTCAATCCTCAATCATCAGTCGTCAACCCTCAACCCTGAACCCTCAATCCTGAATCCTCAATCTTCAGCCCTCAGTCCTCAACCATCAATCCTCAATTCTCAATACTCAATAGAATATCCTGAATACTCAGGATTCAATACTCAAACCTCAATCCTCAACCCTCAGCCCTCATCCTCCATCCTCAATCCTCAATCCTCAATCCCCAATCTTCAATCCTCAATACACAATCTTCAATCCTCAAGCCTCAATCCTCAATCCTCAATCCTCAGTCATCAATACTCAATCTTCAATACTCAATCCTCAATCCTCAATCCTCAATCCTCAATCCCCCATCCTCAACCCTCAATCCTCATTCCTCAAACCTCAATCCTCAATCCTCAATCTTCAGTCCTCAATAATCAATCTCCAATCCTAGATCCTCAATTCCCAATCTTCAATCCTTAATCCTCAATCTTCAATCCTCATTCCCCAGTCCTCAATCTTCAATCCTCAATGCTCAATCCTCAATCCTCAATCCTCAGTCCACAATCCTCAATCCTCAATCCTCCAACCTCAATCCTCAACCGTCAGTCCTCGTCCTCAATCCTCAAACCTCAATCCTCAATCCTCAATTTTCAATCATCAATACTCAATCTTCAATCCTCAATCCTCAATCCTCAATCCTCAATCCTCAATCCTCAAACCTCAATCCTCAATCATCATTCTTCAAACCTCAATCCTCAATCCTCAATCTTCAGTCCTCAATAATCAATCTCCGATCCTACATCCTCAATTCCCAATCTTCAATCCTTAATCCTCAATCTTCAATCCTCATTCCCCAGTTCTCAATCATCAATCCTCAATGCTCAATCCTCAATCCTCAATCCTCAGTCCTCAATCCTCAATCCTCAATCCTCCAACCTCAATCCTCAACCGCCAGTCCTCGGCCTCAATCCTCAAACCTCAATCTTCAATCCTCAATTTTCAATCATCAATAGTCAATCTTCAATCCTCAATACTCAATCCTCAATCCTCAATCCTCAATCCTCAATCCTCAATCCTCAATCCTCAATCCTCATTCTTCAGTCCTCAATATCCAATCCTCAATCTTCAATCCTCAATCCTCAATCCTCAATTCTCAATCCTCAATCCTCAGTCCTCAGTCCTCAAACCTCAATCCTCAATCCTCAGCCCTCATCCTCAATCCTCAATCCTCAATCCTCAATCCTCAACCGTCAGTCCTCGTCCTCAAACCTCAACCCTCAATTCTCAATCCTCAATCCTCAATCTTCAATCACTAATACTCAATCTTCAATCCTCAATCCTCAATCCTCAATCCTCAATCCTCAATCCTCAAACCTCAATCCTCAATCGTCAGCCCTTGTCCTCAATCCTCAACACTCAATCCTCAATCCTCAATCTTCAATCATCAAAACTCAATCTTCAATCCTCAATCCTCAATCTTCAATCCTCAATCCTCAATTCTCAATCCTCAATGTTCAATCCTCAATACTCAATCTTCAATCATCAATCGTCAATTCTCAATCCTCAATACTCAATACTCAATCGTCTATCCTCAATCCCCAATCCTCAATCTTCAATCCTCAATCCTCGATCCTCAATCCTCAATCCTCAATCTTCAATCCTCAACACTCAATATTCAATCCTCAATTCTCAGTCCTCAATACTCAATCCTCAATCGTCAATCCTCAATCCCCAATACTCAATCTACAATCCTCAATCCTCAATCCTCAATCCACAATCCTCAATATTCAACACACAACCCTCAACCATCAATCCTCAGTACTCAACCATCAATCCTCAATTCTCAATGCTCAATAGAATATCCTGAATTCTCATGGTTCAATACTCAATACACAAAATTCAATAATCAAATCTCAATCCTCAAACATCAATTCTCAACACTCAATCCTCAATACTCAGTCCTCTCTCTTCAATCCACCATCCTCAATCCTCAACCCTCAAGCGTCAATCCTCAATCCTCAATCCTCAACCCTCATTCTTCAGTCCTCAAACCTCAATCCGGAATCCTCAATCTTGAATCCTCAACCTTCAGCCGTCGGTCCTCAACAATCAATTGTCAATCACCAATCCTCAATAGAATATCCTCAATTCACAGTTTTCAATACTCAATCCCCATTCTTCAATCTTCAAATCTCAATACACAAACATGAATTCTCATCACTCAACCCTCAGCACTCAGTCCTCAATCTTCAATCCACAATCCTCAATCCTCAATCTTCAATCCTCAACCCTCAATACTCAGTCCTCAATACTCAATCCTCAATCCTCAATCCTCAATCCTCAATCCTCAATCCTCAATCCTCATTCTTCAATCCTCAATACCCAATCCTCAATCTTCAATCCACAATCATCAATCCTCAATTCTCAATCCTCAATCCTCAATCCTCAGACCTCAAACATCAATACTCAAACCTCAGTCCTCGTCCTCAATCCACAACCCTCAATCCTCAATCCTAAATCTTCAATTCTCAATCCTCAAACCTCAATCCTCAATCCTCAATCCTCAGTCCTCAACCCTCAATCCTGAATCCTCAATCCTCAGCCCTCAGTCCTCAACCATCAATCCTCAATTCCCAATACTCAATAGAATATCCTGAATTCTCTGGATTCAATACTCAAACCTCAATCCTCAACCCTCATCCCTCATCCTCCATCCGCAATCCTCAATCCTCAATCCCCAATCTTCAATCCTCAATACACAATCTTCAATCATCAATCCACAATACTCAATCCTCAATCTTCAATCCTCAGTCATCAATACTCAATCTTCAATACTCAATCCTCAATCCTCAGTCCTGAATCCTCAATCCTCAACCCTCAACCCTAAATCCTCATTCCTCAAACCCCAATCCTCAACCCTCAGTCCTCATCCTCAATTCTCAATTCTCAACCCTCAATCCTCAATCCTCAATCCTCAATCCTCAATAATCAATCTCCAATCCTAGATCCTCAATCCCCAATCTTCAATCCTTAACACTCAAACTTCAGTCGTCATTCCAGAGTCCTCAATCTTCAATCCTCAATCTCCAATCCTAGATCCTCAATTCCCAATCTTCAATCCTTAATCCTCAATCTTCAATCATCAATACTCAATCTTCAATCCTCAATCCCCAATCCTCAATCCTCAATCCTGAATCCTCAATACTCAACCATCAATACTCAATTCTCAATACTCAATAGAATATCCTGAATAATCGGGACTCAATACTCAATCCTCAACCCTCAGCCCTCATCCTCCATACTCATTCCTCAATCCTCAATCCTCAATCTTCAACCCTCAACCCTCAATCCTCATTCCTCAAACCTCAATCCTCAACCCTCAGTCCTCATCCTCAATTCTCAATTCTCGACCCTCAATACTCAATCTTCAATCCTCAATCCTCAATCCTCAATCCTCAATCCTCATTCCTCAAACCTCTATCCTCAACCCTCAGTCCTCATTCTCAATTGTCAATTCTCAATCCTCAATCCTCGATCCTCAATCTTCAATACTCAATCTGCAATCTTCAATCCTCAATTCTCTGTCCTCAATCCTCAATCCCCAATCCTCAATCCTCAATCTTCAATCCTCAGTACTCAGTCTTTAATCCTCAATCCTCAGTCCTCAATCCTCAATCCTCAATCCTCAATTCTCAATCCTCAATCCTCAATCCTCAGATCTCAGACATCAATACTCAACCCTCAGTCCTCGTAGTCAATCCACAACCATCAACCCTCAATCCTCAATCTTAATCATCAATATTCAATATTCAGTCCTCAATCCTCAATCCTCAATCCCCAATCTTCAATCCTCAATACACAATCTTCAATCATCAATCCACAATACTCAATCCTCAATCTTCAATCCTCAGTCATCAATACTCAATCTTCAATACTCAATCCTCAATCCTCAGTCCTGAATCCTCAATCCTCAACCCTCAACCCTAAATCCTCATTCCTCAAACCCCAATCCTCAACCCTCAGTCCTCATCCTCAATTCTCAATTCTCAACCCTCAATCCTCAATCCTCAATCCTCAATCCTCAATAATCAATCTCCAATCCTAGATCCTCAATCCCCAATCTTCAATCCTTAACACTCAAACTTCAGTCGTCATTCCAGAGTCCTCAATCTTCAATCCTCAATCTCCAATCCTAGATCCTCAATTCCCAATCTTCAATCCTTAATCCTCAATCTTCAATCATCAATACTCAATCTTCAATCCTCAATCCCCAATCCTCAATCCTCAATCCTGAATCCTCAATACTCAACCATCAATACTCAATTCTCAATACTCAATAGAATATCCTGAATAATCGGGACTCAATACTCAATCCTCAACCCTCAGCCCTCATCCTCCATACTCATTCCTCAATCCTCAATCCTCAATCTTCAACCCTCAACCCTCAATCCTCATTCCTCAAACCTCAATCCTCAACCCTCAGTCCTCATCCTCAATTCTCAATTCTCGACCCTCAATACTCAATCTTCAATCCTCAATCCTCAATCCTCAATCCTCAATCCTCATTCCTCAAACCTCTATCCTCAACCCTCAGTCCTCATTCTCAATTGTCAATTCTCAATCCTCAATCCTCGATCCTCAATCTTCAATACTCAATCTGCAATCTTCAATCCTCAATTCTCTGTCCTCAATCCTCAATCCCCAATCCTCAATCCTCAATCTTCAATCCTCAGTACTCAGTCTTTAATCCTCAATCCTCAGTCCTCAATCCTCAATCCTCAATCCTCAATTCTCAATCCTCAATCCTCAATCCTCAGATCTCAGACATCAATACTCAACCCTCAGTCCTCGTAGTCAATCCACAACCATCAACCCTCAATCCTCAATCTTAATCATCAATATTCAATATTCAGTCCTCAATCCTCAATCCTCAATCCTCAGTCCTCAACCCTCAAACCTGAATCCTCAATCCTGAATCCTCAATCTTCAGACCTCAGTTCTCAACAATCAATTGTCAATCCTCAATATTCAATAGAATATCATCAATTCACAGTTTTCAATACTCAATGCCCATTCTTCAATCTTCAAATCTCAATCCACAAACATCAATTCTCCTCACTCTACCCTCAACACTCAGTCCTCAATCTTCAATCCTCAATCCTCAATCCTCAATCCTCAATGTTCAATCCTCAATACTCAATCTTCAATCATCAATCGTCAATTCTGAATCCTCAATACTCAATACTCAATCGTCTATCCTCAATCCCCAATCCTCAATCTTCAATCCTCAATCCTCGATCCTCAATCCTCAATCCTCAATCTTCAATCCTCAGCACTCAATATTCAATCCTCAATTCTCAGTCCTCAATACTCAATCCTCAATCGTCAATCCTCAATCCCCAATCCTCAATCTTCAATCCTCAGTCCTCAATCCTCAATCCTCAATCCTCAATATTCAACACACAACCCTCAACCATCAATCCTCAATACTCAATCATCAATCCTCAATTCTCAATGCTCAATAGAATATCCTGAATTCTCATGGTTCAATACTCAATACACAAAATTCAATAATCAAATCTCCATCCTCAAACATCAATTCTCAACAATCAATCCTCAATACTCAGTCCTCTCTCTTCAATCCTCCATCCTCAATCCTCAACCCTCAAGCGTCAATCCTCAATCCTCAACCCTCAATCTTCAGTCCTCAAACCTCAATCCGGAATCCTCAATCTTGAATCCTCAACCTTCAGCCGTCGGTCCTCAACAATCAATTGTCAATCACCAATCCTCAATAGAATATCCTCAATTCACAGTTTTCAATACTCAATCCCCATTCTTCAATCTTCAAATCTCAATACACAAACATGAATTCTCATCACTCAACCCTCAGCACTCAGTCCTCAATCTTCACTTCACAATCCTCAATCCTCAATCTTCAATCCTCAACCCTCAATACTCAGTCCTCAATACTCAATCCTCAATCCTCAATCCTCAATCCTCAATCCTCAATCCGCAATCCTCATTCTTCAATCCTCAATACCCAATCCTCAATCTTCAATCCACAATCATCAATCATCAATTCTCAATCCTCAATCCTCAGTCCTCAGACCTCAAATATCAATACTCAACCCTCAGTCCTCGTCCTCAATCCACAACCCTCAATCCTCAATCCTCAATCTTCAATTCTCAATCCTCAAACCTCAATCCTCAATCCTCAATCCTCAGTCCTCAACCCTCAATCCTGAATCCTCAATCCTCAGCCCTCAGTCCTCAACAATCAATACTCAATTCCCAATACTCAATAGAATATCCTGAATTCTCAGGATTCAATACTCAAACCTCAATCCTCAACCCTCATCCCTCATCCTCCATCCGCAATCCTCAATCCTCAATCCCCAATCTTCAATCCTCAATACACAATCTTCAATCATCAATCCTCTATACTCAATCCTCAATCTTCAATCCTCAGTCATCAATACTCAATCTTCAATACTCAATCCTCAATCCTCAATCCTGAATCCTCAATCCTCAACCCTCAACCCTCAACCCTCATTCCTCAAACCTCAATCCTCAACCCTCAGTCCTCATTCTCAATTCTCAATTCTCAATCCTCAATCATCAATCCTCAATCTTCAATGCTCAATCTGCAATCTTCAATCCTCAATTCTCTGTCCTCAATCCTCAATACCCAATCTTCAATCCTCAATCCTCAATCCTCAATCTTCAATCCTCAATACTCAATCTGCAATCTTCAATCCTCAATCCTCTGTCCTCAATCCTCATTCTTCAATCCTCAATACCCAATCCTCAATCTTCAATCCTCAATCCTCAATCCTCAATTCTCAATCCTCAATTCTCAGTCCTCAGACCTCAAACATCAATATTCAACCCTCAGTCCTCGTCCTCAATCCACAACCCTCAATCCTCAATCCTCAATGTTCAATCATCAATATTCAATCTTCAATCCTCAATCCTCAATCCTCAATCCTCAATCCTTAATCCCCAGTCTTCAATCCTCAATCATCTATCCTCAATCCTCAATCCTCAATCCTCAATCCTCAATCCTCAATCCTCAATCCTCAATCCTCAATCCTCAATCCTCAATCTTCAATCATCAATACTCAATCTTCAATGCTCAATCCTCAATCCACAATCCTCAATCCTCAATCCTCAATATTCAACGCACAACCCTCAACCACCAATCCTCAATACTCAGCCATCAATCCTCAATTCTCAGTACTCAATAGAATATCCTGAGTTCTCATCGTTCAATTCTCAATCCACAATATTCAGTAATCAAATCTCAATCCTCAAACATCAATTCTCAACACTCAATCTTCAACACTCTGTCCTCTCTCTTCAATCCTCCATCCTCAATCCTCAATCCTCAAGCGTCAATCCTCAATCCTCAATCCTCAACCCTGAACCCTCAGTCCTCAAACCTCAATCCCGAATCCTCAATCCTGAATCCTCAATTTTCGATCCTCAATACTCAATCTTCAATCCTCAATCCCCAATCCTCAACCTTCAATCCTCAATGCTCAATCTTCAATCCTCAATCCTCAATCCTCAATCCTCAATCCTCAATCCTCAATCCCCAATCCTCAACCTTCAATCCTCAATGCTCAATCTGCAATACTCAATCCTCAATCCTCACACCTCAATCCTCATACTTCAATCATCAATACCGAATACTCAATCTTCAATCCTCAATCCTCAATCGTCAATTCTCAACCCTCAAACCTCAATCCTCAGACTTCAAACATCAATGCTCGACCCTCAGTCCTCGTACTCAATTCACAACCCTCAATCCTCAATCCTCAATCTTCAATCATTAATATTCAATCTTCAATCCTCAATCCTCAATCCTCAATCATTAACCCTCAATCCTCAATGTTCAGTCCTCAATACCCAATCCTCAGTCTTCAATCCTCAATCCTCAATCCTCAATCCTCAATCCTCAGTCCTCAAACCTCAATCCTGAATCCTCAATCCTGATTCCTCAATCCTGAATCCTCAGTCTTTAGCACTGAGTCCGCAACAATCAGTTGTCAATCCTCAAACCTCAATAGAATATCCTCAATTCACAGTTTTCAATACTCAATACTCAATCTGCAATCTTCAAATCTCTATCCACGAACAACAATTCTCATCACTCAACCCTGAGCGCTCAGTCCTCAATCTTCAATCCTCAATCCTCAATCCTCAAACCTCAATCCTCAGTAATCAATCCTCAATCTTCAATACTCAATAGTCAATCCTCAGTCGTCAATCCTCAATCCTCAATCCTCGTTCCTCAAACCTCAATCCTCAACCCTCAGTCCTCATCCTCAATTCTCAATTCTCAATTCTCAATCCTCAATCCTCAATCCTCAATCTTCAATCCTCAATAATCAACCTCCAATCCTACATCCTGAATCCCCAATCCTCAATCCTTAATCCTCAATCTTAAATCATCAATCCCCAGTCCTCAATCTTCAATCCTCAATGCTCAATCCTCAATCCTCAATCCACAGTCCTCAATCCTCAATCCTCAATCCTCAATCTTCAAGCGTCAATCCTCAATCCTCAATCCTCAATCCTCAACCCTCAATCCTCCATCCTCAATATCCAACACACAACCCTCAACCATCAATCCTCAATACTCAACCATCAATCCTCAATTCTCAATTCTCAATAGAATATCCTGAATTCTCATGGCTCAATACTCAATCCACAATATTCAATAATCAATTCTCAATCCTCAAACATCAATTCTCAACTCTCAATCCTCAACACTCAGTCCTCTCTCTTCAATCCTCCATCTTCAATCCTCAATCCTCAAGCGTCAATCCTCAATCCTCAATCCTCAACCGTCAATACTCTGTCATTAAACCTCAATCCCGAATCCTCAAACCTCCATCCTCAATCTTCAGCCCTCAGTCCTCAACAATCAATTGTCAATCCTCAATCCTCAATAGAATATCCTCAATTCACTGTTTTCAATACTCAATCCCCATTCTTCCATCTTCAAATCTCAATCCACAAACATCAATTCTCATCACTCAACCCTCAAAGTTCAGTCCTCAATCGTCAATCCTCAATCCTCAATCCTCAACCTTCAATCCTCAATACTCAATCTTCAATCCTCAATCCTCAATTCTCAACCCTCAATACTCAATCCTCAATCCTCATTCTTCAATCCCCAATACCCAATCCTCAATCATCAATCCTCAATCCTCAATCCTCAATCCTCAATCCTTAATCCCCAATCTTCAATCCTCAATCCTCTATCCTCAATCCTCAATCCTCAATCCTCAATCCTCAATCCTCAATCCTCAATCCTCAACCCTCAATACTCAATCCTCAATCTTCAATCCTCAATCTTCAATCCTCAGTACTCAGTCTTTAATCCTCAATCCTCAGTCCTCAATCCTCAATCCTCAATCCTCAATTCTCAATCCTCAATCCTCAATCCTCAGACCTCAGACATCAATACTCAACCCTCAGTCCTCGTCCTCAATCCACAACCCTCAATCCTCAATCCTCAATCTTCAATTCTCAATCCTCAAACCTCAATCCTCAATCCTCAATCCTCAGTCCTCAACCCTCAACCCTGAATCCTCAATCCTCAGCCCTCAGTCCTCAACAATCAATACTCAATTCCCAATACTCAATAGAATATCCTGAATTCTCAGGATTCAATACTCAAACCTCAATCCTCAACCCTCATCCCTCATCCTCCATCCGCAATCCTCAATCCTCAATCCCCAATCTTCAATCCTCAATACACAATCTTCAATCATCAATCCTCAATACTCAATCCTCAATCTTCAATCCTCAGTCATCAATACTCAATCTTCAATACTCAATCCTCAATCCTCAATCCTGAATCCTCAATCCTCAACCCTCAACCCTCAACCCTCATTCCTCAAACCTCAATCCTCAACCCTCAGTCCAAATCCTCAATTCTCAATTCTCAACCCTCAATCCTCAATCCTCAATCTTCAATCCTCAATAATCAATCTCCAATCCTAGATCCTCAATCCCCAATCTTCAATCCTTAACCCTCAAACTTCAGTCGTCATTCCACAGTCCTCAATCTTCAATCCTCAATCTCCAATACTAGATCCTCAATTCCCAATCTTCAATCCTCAATCCTCAAACCTCAATCCTCAAACTTCAATCCTCAGTCCTCAACCCTGAATCCTGAATCCTCAATCCTCAGCCCTCAGTCCTCAACCATCAATCCTCAATTCCCAATACTCGATAGAATATCCTGAATTCTCTGGATTCAATACTCAAACCTCAATCCTCAACCCTCATCCCTCATCCTCCATCCGCAATCCTCAATCCTCAATCCCCAATCTTCAATCCTCAATACTCAATCCTCAATCCTCAATCTTCAACCCTCAATACTCAATCTTCAATCCTCAATCCTCAATCCTCAATCCTCAATCCTCAATCCTCTGTCATCAATACTCAATCCTCAATACTCAATCCTCAATCCTCAATCCTCAATCCTCAATACTCAACCCTCAATCCTCATTCCTCAAACCTCTATCCTCAACCCTCAGTCCTCATTCTCAATTCTCAATTCTCAATCCTCAATCCTCAATCCTCAATCTTCAATGCTCAATCTGCAATCTTCAATCCTCAATTCTCTGTCCTCAATCCTCAATCCCGAATCTTCAATCCTCAATCCTCAATCCTCGATCTTCAATCCTCAATACTCAATCTGCAATCTTCAATCCTCAATCCTCTGTCCTCAATCCTCATTCTTCAATCCTCAATACCCAATCCTCAATCTTCAATCCTCAATCCTCAATCCTCAATTCTCAATCCTCAATTCTCAGTCCTCAGACCTCAAACATCAATATTCAACCCTCAGTCCTCGTCATCAATCCACAACCCTCAATCCGCAATCCTCAATGTTCAATCATCAATATTCAATCTTCAATCCTCAATCCTCAATCCTCAATCCTCAATCCTTAATCCCGAGTCTTCAATCCTCAATCCTCTATCCTCAATCCTCAATCCTCAATCCTCAATCCTCAGTCCTCAATCCTCAATCCTCAATCCTCAATCCTCAATCTTCAATCATCAATACTCAATCTTCAATGCTCAATCCTCAATCCTCAATCCTCAATCCTCAATCCTCAATATTCAACGCACAACTATCAACCACCAATCCTCAATACTCAGCCATCAATCCTCAATTCTCAGTACTCAATAGAATATCCTGAGTTCTCATCGTTCAATTCTCAATCCACAATATTCAGTAATCAAATCTCAATCCTCAAACATCAATTCTCAACACTCAATCTTCAACACTCTGTCCTCTCTCTTCAATCCTCCATCCTCAATCCTCAATCCTCAAGCGTCAATCCTCAATCCTCAATCCTCAACCCTGAACCCTCAGTCCTCAAACCTCAATCCCGAATCCTCAATCCTGAATCCTCAATCTTCAGCCCTCAACCCTCAACAATCAATTGTCAATCCTCAATCCTCAATAGAATATCCTCAATTCACAGCTTTCAATACTCAATCCACATTCTTCAATCTTCAAATCTCAATCCACAAACATCAATTCTCATCTCTCAACCCTCAACACTCAGTCCTCAATCTACAAACCTCAATCCTCAATCCTCAAACTTCAATCCTCAATACTCAATCTTCAATCCTCAATCCTCAATCCTCAATCTTCGATCCTCAATACTCAATCTTCAATCCTCAATCCTCAATCCTCAATCCTCAATCCTCAATCCTCAATCCCAAATCCTCAACCTTCAATCCTCAACGCTCAATCTGCAATACTCAATCCTCAATCCTCACACCTCAATCCTCATACTTCAATCATCAATACCGAATCCTCAATCTTCAATCCTCAATCCTCAATCGTCAATTCTCAATCCTCAAACCTCAATCCTCAGACTTCAAACATCAATGCTCAACCCTCAGTCCTCGTACTCAATTCACAACCCTCAATCCTCAATCCTCAATCTTCAATCATTAATACTCAATCTTCAATCCTCAATCCTCAATCCTCAATCATTAACCCTCAATCCTCAATGTTCAGTCCTCAATACCCAATCCTAAGTCTTCAATCCTCAATCCTCGATCCTCAATCCTCAATCCTCAGTCCTCAAACCTCAATCCTGAATCCTCAATCCTGATTCCTCAATCCTGAATCCTCAGTCTTTAGCACTGAGTCCGCAACAATCAGTTGTCAATCCTCAAACCTCAATAGAATATCCTCAATTCACAGTTTTCAATACTCAATACTCAATCTGCAATCTTCAAATCTCTATCCACGAACAACAATTCTCATCACTCAACCCTGAGCGCTCAGTCCTCAATGTTCAATCCTCAATTCTCAATTCTCAATCTTGAATCCTTAATACTGAATCTTCAATCCTCAATCTTCAATCCTCAATCCTCAATCCTCAAACCTCAATCCTCAGTAATCAATCCTCAATCTTCAATACTCAATCGTCAATCCTCAGTCGTCAATCCTCAATCCTCAATCCTCGTTCCTCAAACCTCAATCCTCAACCCTCAGTCCTCATCCTCAATTCTCAATTCTCAATTCTCAATCCTCAATCCTCAATCCTCAATCTTCAATCCTCAATAATCAACCTCCAATCCTACATCCTGAATCCCCAATCCTCAATCCTTAATCCTCAATCTTCAATCATCAATCCCCAGTCCTCAATCTTCAATCCTCAATGCTCAATCCTCAATCCTCAATCCACAGTCCTCAATCCTCAATCCTCAATCCTCAAACATCAATCCTCAACCCTCAGCCCTCAAACCTCAATCCTCAACCCTCAGTCCTCATGATCAATTCTCAATTCTCAATCCTCAATCCTCAATCCTCAACCTTCAATGCTCAATAATCAGTCTCCAATACTAGATCCTCAATCCCCAATCTTCAATCGTTAATCCTCAATCCTCAATCCTCAATCCTCAAACCTCAATCCTCAACCGCCAGTCATCGTCCTCAATCCTCAAACCTCAATCCTCAACCCTCAATATTCAACACAAAACCCTCAAACATCAATCCTCAATACTCAACCATCAACACTCAATCCTCAATACTCAACAGAAAATCCTGAATCCTCATGGTTCAGTGCTCAATCCACAATATTTAATAATCTCAAATCTCAAACATCAATTCTCAACACTCATCCTCAATACTCAGTCCTCTCTCTTGAATCCTCCATCCTCAATCCTCAATCTTCAAGCGTCAATCCTCAATCCTCAATCCTCAACCCTCAATCCTCAGTCCTCAAACCTCAATCCTGAATCCTGAATCCTGAATCCTCAATCTTCAGCCCTCAGTCCTCTACAATCAGTTGTCAATCCTCAATCCTCAATAGAATATCATAAATTCACAGTTTTCATTACTCAATACTCAATCTGCAATCTTCAAATCTCCATCCACAAACATCAATTCTCATCACTCAACCCTCAACACTCAGTCTTCAATCCTCAATACTCAATCCTCAATCCTCAATCCTCATTCTTCAATCCTCAATACCCGATCCTTAATCTTCGATCCTCAATACTCAATCCTCAATTCTCGATCCTCAATCCTGAATCCTCAGACCTCAAACAGCAATACTCAACCCTCAGTCCTCGTCCTCAATCCACAACCATCAATCCCCAATCCTCAATCTTCAATCATCAATATTCAATCTTCAGTCCTCAATCCTCAATCCCCAATCCTCAATCCTCAATCCTCAATGTTCAACCCGCAATACCCAATCCTCAATCTTCAATCCTCAATCCTCAATCCACAATCCTCAATTCTCAATCCTCAATCCTCAATCCTCAGTCCTCAAACCTCAAACCTGAATCCTCAATCCTGAATCCTCAATCTTCAGACCTCAGTCCTCAACAATCAGCTGTCAATTCTCAATCCTCAATAGAATGTCATCAATTCACAGTTTTCAATACTCAATACTCAATCTGCAATCTTCAAATCTCTATCCACAAACATCAGTTCTCATCATTCAACCCTCAACACTCAGTCCCCAATCCTCAACCTTCAATCCTCAATACTCAATCGTCGATCCTCAATCTTCAATACTCAATACTCAATCTTCAATACTCAATCCTCAATCCTCAATCCTCAATACTCAATTCTCAATCCTCAATCCTAAATCCTCAGACCTCAAACATCAATACTCAACCCTCAGTCCTCGTCCTCAATCCACAACCCTCAATACTCAATCCTCAATCTTCAATTCTCAATCCTCAATCCTCAGTCCTCAATCCTCAGTCCTCAAACCTCAATCCCGAATCCTCAATCCTGAATCCTCAATCTTCAGCCCTCAGTCCTCAACAATGAACTGTCAATCCTCAATCCTCAATAGAATATACTCAATTCACTGTTTTCAATACTCAATCCCCAGTCTTCAATCTTCAAATCTCAATCCACAAACATCAATTCTCATCACTCAACCCTAAACACTCAGTCCTCAATCGTCAATCCTCAATCCTCAATCCTCAAACTTCAATCCTCAATACTCAACCTTCAATCCTCAATCCTCAATTCTCAAGCATCAATACTCAATCCTCAATCGTCAATCCTCAATCCTCGTTCCTCAAACCTCAATCCTCAACCCTCAATCCTCATCTTCAATTCTCAATTCTCAATCCTTAATCCTCAATCCTCAATCTTCAATCCTCAATAATCAATCTTCAATCCAAGATCCTCAATCCCCAATCCTCAATCCTTAATCCCGAATCCTCAATCCTGAATCCTCAATCTTCAGCCCTCAGTCCTCAACAATGAACTGTCAATCCTCAATCCTTAATAGAATATACTCAATTCACTGTTTTCAATACTCAATCCCCAGTCTTCAATCTTCAAATCTCAATCCACAAACATCAATTCTCATCACTCAACCCTAAACACTCAGTCCTCAATCGTCAATCCTCAATCCTCAATCCTCAAACTTCAATCCTCAATACTCAACCTTCAATCCTCAATCCTCAATCTTTAATCCAGAATCCTCAGTCCACAAACCTCATTTCTGGATCCTCAATCCTGAATCCTCAACCTTCAGCCCTCAGTCCTCAACAATCAGTTGCCAATCCTCAATCCTCAATAGAATATCCTCAATTCACAGGTTTCAATACTCTATGCTCAATCTGCAATCTTCAAATCTCTATCCACAAACATCAATTCTCATCACTCAACCCTCAACACTCAGTCCTCAATGTTCAATCTTCAATCCTCAATTCTCAATTTTCAATCCTCAATACTGTATCTACAATCCTCAATCCTCAATCCTCAATCCTCAATCTTCAACCCTCAATACTCTGTCTTCAATCCTCAATCCTCAATCCTCAATCCTCAATCCTCAATCCTCAATCCTCAATCCTCAACCCTCAATCCTCATTCCTCAAACCTCTATCCTCAACCCTCAGTCCTCATTCTCAATTCTCAATTCTCAATCCTCAATCCTCTATCCTCAATCCTCAATCTTCAATCCTCAATCCTCAATCTTCAATCCTCAATAATCAATATCCAATCTTCTATCCTCAATCCTCAATCCTCAATCTTCAATCCTCAATACTCAATCTGCAATCTTCAATCCTCAATCCTCTGTCCTCAATCCTCATTCTTCAATCCTCAATACCCAATCCTCAATCCTAAATCCTCAGACCTCAAACATCAATACTCAGCCCTTAGTCCTCGTCCTCAATCCACAACCCTCAATACTCAATCCTCAATCTTCAATTCTCAATCCTCAATCATCAATCCTCAATCCTAAGTCCTCAAACCTCAATCCCGACTCCTCAATCCTGAATCCTCAATCTTCAGCCCTCAGTCCTCAACAATGAACTGTCAATCCTCAATCCTCAATAGAATATACTCAATTCACTGTTTTCAATACTCAATCCCCATTCTTCAATCTTCAAATGTCAATCCACAAACATCAATTCTCATCACTCAACCCTAAACACTCAGTCCTCAATCGTCAATCCTCAATCCTCAATCCTAAGTCCTCAAACCTCAATCCCGACTCCTCAATCCTGAATCCTCAATCTTCAGCCCTCAGTCCTCAACAATGAACTGTCAATCCTCAATCCTCAATAGAATATACTCAATTCACTGTTTTCAATACTCAATCCCCATTCTTCAATCTTCGAATCTCAATCCACAAACATCAATTCTCATCACTCAACCCTAAACACTGAGTCCTCAATCGTCAATCCTCAATCCTCAATCCTCAAACTTCAATCCTCAATACTCAATCTTCAATCCTCAATCCTCAATTCTCAAGCATCAATACTCAATCCTCAATCGTCAATCCTCAATCCCCAATCCTTAATCCTCAATCCCCAACCCTCAATCCTCAGTCCTCAAACCTCAATCCTGAATCCTGAATCCTGAATCCTCAATCTTCAGCCCTCAGTCCTCTACAATCAGTTGTCAATCCTCAATCCTCAATAGAATATCATCAATTCACAGTTTTCATTACTGAATACTCAATCTGCAATGTTCACATCTGTATCCACAAACATCAATTCTCATCACTCAAACCTCAACACTCAGTCTTCAATCCTCAATACTCAATCCTCAATCCTCAGTCCTCATTCTTCAATCCTCAATACCCGATCCTCAATCTTCAATCCTCAATCCTCAATCCTCAATTCTCGATCCTCAATCCTGAATCCTCAGACCTCAAACAGCAATACTCAACCCTCAGTCCTCGTCCTCAATCCACAACCATCAATCCTCAATTCTCAATCTTCAATCATCAATATTCAATCTTCAGTCCTCAATCCTCAATCCTCAATCCTCGATCCTCTATCCTCAACGTTCAATCCGCAATCCTCAATCCTCAGTCCTCAATCCTCAATCCTCAATCCTCGTTCCTCAAACCTCAGTCCTCAACCCTCAGTCCTCGTCTTCAATTCTCAATTCTCAATCCTCAATCCTCAATCCTCAATCTTCAATCCTCAATAATCAATCTTCAATCCAAGATCCTCAATCCCCAATCCTCAATCCTTAATCCTCAATCTTCAATCCTCAATACCCAGTCCTCAATCTTCAACCCTCAATACTCAATCTTCAATAATCAATCCTCAATTCTCAATTCTCAATCCTCAATCCTCAATCCTCAATCCTCAATCTTCAATCCTCAATAATCAATCTTCAATCCTAGATCCTCAATCCCCAATCCTCAATCCTTAATCCTCAATCTTCAATCCTCAATCCCCAGTCCTCAATCTTCAACCCGCGATACTCAATCTTCAATAATCAACCCTCAATTCTCAACCCTCAATACTCAATCGTCAACCGTCAAACCTCAATCCCCAAACCTCAATCTTCAATCCTAAATCCACAACCCTCAATACTCAATCCTCAATCTTCAATCCTCAATCCTCAATCCTCAATCCTCATTCTTCAATCCTCAATACCCAATCCTCAATCTTCAATCCTCAATCCTCAATCCTCAATTCTCAATCCTCAATCCTCAATCCTCAGACTTCAAACATCAATACTCAACCCTCAGACCTCGTCCTCAATCCACAAGCCTCAATACTCAATCCTCAATCTTCAATCATCAATTCTCAATCCTCAATTCTCAATCCTCAATTCTCAATCCTCAATCCTGAATCCTCAGACTTCAAACGTCAATACTCAACCCTCAGTCCTCGTCCTCAATCCACAACACTCAATCCTCAATCCGCAATCTTCAGTCATTAATATTCAACCTTCAATCCTCAATCCTCAACCCTCTATCCTCAACCCTCAATCCTCAATGTTCAATCCTCAATCCTCAATCCTCAATCCTGAGTCCTAAATCCTCAATCCTCAATCGTCAATCTTCAATCCTCAATACTCAATCTTCAATCCTCAATCCTCAATCCTCAATCCTCAATCCTCGTTCTTCAATCCTCAATACCCAATCCTCAATCTTCAATCATCAATCCTCAATCGTCAATCCTCAATCCTCAATCTTCAATCCTCAATCATCAATCCTCTATCCTCAATCCTCAATCTTCAATCCTCAATACTCAATCTTCAATCCTCAATCCTCAATCCTCAATCCTCAATCCTCAATCCTCAATCCTCAATCGTCAATCTTCAATCCTCAATACTCAATCTTCAATCCTCAATCCTCAATCCTCAATCCTCAATCCTCATTCTTCAATCCTCAATACCCAATCCACAATCTTCAATCCTCAATCCTCAATCTTCAACCCTCAATACTCAATCTTCAATAATCAATCCTCAATTCTCAATCCTCAATACTCAATCCCCAGTGTTCAATCCTCAATCCTCAATCCTCAATCCTCAATCCTCAATCCTCAATCCTCAGTCCTC
Organism: Calliopsis andreniformis; assembly: GCF_051401765.1. Classification (NCBI taxonomy): domain Eukaryota; kingdom Metazoa; phylum Arthropoda; class Insecta; order Hymenoptera; family Andrenidae; genus Calliopsis; species Calliopsis andreniformis. The sequence goes on along the minus strand of NW_027480639.1, from coordinate 158,578 downwards.
AAACCTCAATCCTGAATCCTCAATCCTGAATCCGCAATCTTCAGCCCTGAGTCCTCAACAATCAGTTGTCAATCCTCAATCCTCAATAGAATATCCTCAATTCACAGTTTTCAATACTGAATGCTTAATCTGCAATCTTCAGATCTCTATCCGCAAACATCAGTTCTCATCACTCAACCTTCAATACTCAGTACACAGTCCTCAATCTTCAATCCTCAATCCTCAATCCTCAACCCTCAATCTTAATCTTCAATCCTCAATACTCAATCTTCAATCCTCAATCCTCAATCCTCAATCATCTATCCTCAATCTTCGATCCTCACTACTCAATCTTCAATCCTCAATCCTCAATCCTCAATCCTCAATCCTCAATCCTCAATCCTCAATCCTCAATCGTCAATCTTCAATCCTCAATACTCAATCTTCAATCGTCAATCCTCAATCCTCAATCCTCAATCCACATTCTTCAATTCTCAATACCCAAACCTCAATCTTCAATCCTCAATGATCAATCCTCAATACCCAATCCTCAATCGTCAATCCTCAATCCTCAAGCGTCAATCCTCAATCCTGAATCCTCAACCCTCAATCCTCAGTCCTCAAACCTTAATCCCTAATCCTCAATCCTGAATCCTCAATATTCAGCCATCAGTCCTCTTAAATCAATTGTCAATCCTCAGTCCTCAATAGAATATCCTCAATTCACAGTTTTCAATACTCAATCCCCATTCTTCACTCTTCAAATCTCAATCCACAAATATCAATTCTCATCACTAAACCATCAACACTCAGTCCTCAATCTTCAATCCTCAATCCTCAATCCTCAACCTTCAATCATCAATAATGAATGTTCAATCATCAATCCTCAATCCTCAATCCTCAATCCTCAATCCTGAATATTCAATCCTCAGTCCCCAATCCCCAATCTTCAATCCTCAGTCCTCAATCCTCAATCCTCAATTCTCAATACTCAGTCCTCAGTCCTCAAACCTCAGCGCTCAATCCTCAATCCACAACCATCAATCCTCAATCCTCAATCTTCAATCATCAATATTCAATCTTCAGTCCTCAATCCTCAATCCCCAATCCTCAATCCTCAATCCTCAATGTTCAATCCGCAATACCCAATCCTCAATCTTCAATCCTCAGTCCTCAATCGTCAACCATCAATCCTCAATGTTCAATCCTCAATACCCAATCCTTAGTCTTCAATGCTCAATCCTCAATCCTCAATCCTCAATCCTCAGTCCTCAAACCTCAATCCTGAATCCTCAATCCTGAACCCGCAATCTTCAGCCCTGAGTCCTCAACAATCAGTTGTCAATCCTCAATCATCAATAGAATATCCTAAATTCACAGTTTTCAACACTCAATACTTAATCTGCAATCTTCAGATCTCTATCCACAAATATCAATTCTCATCACTCAACCTACAATACTCAGTACACAGTCCTCAATCTTCAATCCTCAATCCTCAATCCTCAACCCTCAATCTTAATCTTCAGTCCTCAATACTCAATCTTCAATTCTCAATCCTCAATACTCAACCATCTATCCTCAATCTTCGAACCTCACTACTCAATCTTCAATCCTCAATCCTCAATCCTCAATCCTCAATCCTCAATCCTCAATCCTCAATCGTCAATCTTCAATCCTCAATACTCAATCTTCAATCCTCAATCCCCAATCCTCAATCCTCATTCTTCAATCCTCAATACCCAATCCTCAATCTTCAATCCTCAATCCTCAATCCTCAATCCTCAGTGATCAATACTCAATCTTCAATACTCAACCCTCAATCCTCAATCCTCAATCCTCAATCCTCAATCCTCAATCCTCAATCCTCAATCCCCATTTCCCAAACCTCAATCCTCAACCCTCAGCCCTCATACTCAAACCTCAATTCTCAATCCTCAATCATCAATACTCAATCTTCAATCCTCAATCCTAATTCCTCAATCCTCATTCTTCAATCATCAATACCCAATCCTCAATTTCAATCCTCTATCCTCAATCCTCAATTCTCAATCCTCAATCCTCAGTCCTCAGTCCTCAAACCGCAATCCTCAACCCTCAGCCCTCATCCTCCATCCTCAATCCTCAATCCTCAATCCTCAATCCTCAATCTTCAATCCTCAATTCTCAATCCTAAATCCCCAACCCTCAATCCTCATTCCTCAAACCTCAATCCACAACCCTCAGTTCTCATACTCAATTCTCAATTCTCAATCCTCAATGCTCAATCCTCAATCTTCAATCCTCAATAATCAATCTCCAATTCTAGATCCTCAATCCCCAATCTTCAATCCTTAATCCTCAATATTCAATCCCCAATCTCCAGTACTCAATCTTCAATCCTCAATGCTCAATCCTCAATCCTCAATCCTCAGTCCTCAGCCCTCAATCTTCAATCCTCAAACCTCAATCCTCAACCGTCAGTCCTCATTCTCCATCCTCAATCCTCAATCCTCAATCCTCAATCTTCAATCCCCAATACTCAATCTTCAATCCTCAATCCTCAATCCTCAATCCTCAATCCTCAATCCTCAGGCATCAATACTCAATCTGCAGTACTCAATCCTCAATCCTCAATCCTCAATCCTCAATCTTCAATCCTCAATAGTCAATATCCGATCCTAGATGCTCAATCCCCAATCTTCAATCGTTAATTCTCAATCTTCAATCCTCAATGCCCAGTAATCAATCTTCAATCCTAATGCTCAATCCTCAATCCTCAATCCTCAGTCCACAATCCCCAATCCTCAATCCTCAAACCTCAATCCTCAACCGTCAGTCCTCGTCCTCAATCCTCAAACCTCAATCCTCAATCCTCAATCCTCAATATTCAATCATCAATACTCAATCTTCAATCCTCAATCCTCAAACCTCAATCCTCAATCCTCAATCCTCAATCCTCAATCCTCAATCCGCAGACCTCAAACCTCAATCCTCAACCCTCAGTCCTCATACTCAATTCTCAATTCTCAATCCTCAATCCTCAATCCTCAATCTTCAATCCTCAATAATCAATCTGCGATACTAGGTTCCCAATCCCCAACCTTCAATCGTTAATCCTCAATCTTCAATGCTCAATCCCCAGTCATCAATCTTCAATCCTCAATGCTCAATCCTCAATCCTCAATCCTCAGTCCTCAATCCCCAATCCTCAATCCTCAAACCTCAATCCTCAACCGTCAGTCCTCGTCCTCAATCCTCAAACCTCAATCCTCAATCCTCAATATTCAATCATCAATACTCAATCTTCAATCCTCAATCCTCAAACCTCAATCCTCAAGCCTCATTCTTCAATCCTAAATACCCAATCCTCAATTTCCAATCCTCAATCCTCAATCCTCAATTCTCAATCCTCAATCCTTAATCCTCAGACCTCAAACATCAATAGTCGACACTCAGTCCTCGTCCTCAATCCACAACCCTCAACCCTCAGTCCTCAATATTCAATCATCAATATTCAATCTTCAATCCTCAATCCTCAATCCTCAATCCTCAATCCTCAATCCTCAATCCTCAATCTTCAACCCTGAATACTCAATCCTCAATACCCAGTCCTCAATCTTCAATCCTCAATACTCAGTCTTCAATCCTCAATCCTCAATCCTCATTCCTCAATCCTCAATCTTCAATCCTCAACACTAATCTTCAATCCGCAGTCCTCAATCCTCAATCCTCAATGCTCATTCTTCAATCCTCAATACCCAATCCTCAACCTTCAATCCTCAATCCTCAATCCTCAATCCTAATTCCTCAATCCTCATTCTTCAATGTTCAATCCGCAATACCCAATACTCAATCTTCAATCCTCAATCTTCAACCCTCGATACTCAATCTTCAATCCTCAATCCTCAATCCTCAACCCTCAATCCTCAACCCCCAGGCATCAATACTCAATCTACAATATTCAATCCTCAATCCTTAACCCTGAATCCACAATCCTCAACCTTCAATACTCAATACTCAATCTTCAATTCTCAATCCTCAATCCTCAATCCTCAATCCTCAATCCTTAATCCTCAAACCTCAATCCTCAACCGTCAGTCCTCGTCCTCAATCCTCAGACCTCAATCCTCAATCCTCAATATTCAATCATCAATACTCAATCTTCAATCCTCAATCCTCAAACCTCAATCCTCAATCCTCAATCCTCAATCCTCAGTCCTCAAACCTCAATCCTCAACACTCAATTCTCAATCCTCAATCTTCAATCCTCAATCCTCAATCCTCATACCCCAATCCTCAATCCTCAGGCATCAATACTCAATCTTCAATACTCAATCCTCAATCCTCAATCCTCAATCCTCAATCCTCAACCCTCAATCCTCATTCCTCAAACCTCAATCCTCAACCCTCAGTCCTCATCCTCAATTCTCAATTCTCAATTCTCAATTCTCAATCCTCAATCCTCAATCCTCAATCTTCAATCCTCAATAATCAACCTCCAATCATAGATCCTCAATCCCCAATCTTCAATCCTTAATCCTCAATCTTAAATCCTTAATTCTCAATCGTCAATCTTCAATCCTCAATACTCAATCTTCAATACTCAAACCTCAATCCTCAATCCTCAATCCTCAATCCTCAATCCTCAATCCTCAATCCTCAATCCTCAATCCCCATTTCCCAATCCTCAATCCTCAACCCTCAGCCCTCATACTCAAGTCTCAATTCTCAATTCTCAATCCTCAATCCTCATTCTTCAATCCTCAATACCCAATCCTCAACCTTCAATCCTCAATCCTCAATCCTCAATCCTAATTCCTCAATCCTCATTCTTCAATCCTCAATACCCAATCCTCAATTTCAATCCTCAATCCTCAATCTTCAATTATCAATACTCAACCTGCAATCCTCAATACTCAAACCTGAATCCTCAATCCTCATTCTTCAATCCTCAATACCCAATCCTCAATCTTCAATCCTCAATCCTCAATCTTCAATTCTCAACCCTCAATCCTTAATCCTCAGACCTCAAACATCAATATTCAACCCTCAGTCCTCGTCCTCAATCCACAACCCTCAATCCTCAGTCCTCAATATTCAATCATCAATATTCAATCTTCAACCCTCAATCCTCAATCCTCAATCCTCAATTCTCAATCCTCAATCTTCAATCCTCAATCCTCAATCCTCAATACCCAATCCTCAATCTTCAATCCTCAATACCCACTCCTCAACCTTCAATCCTCAATCCTCAATCCTCAATCCTAATTCCTCAATCCTCATTCTTCAATCCTCAATACCCAATCCTCAATTTCAATCCTCAATCCTCAATCCTCAATTCTCAATACCCAATCCTCAGTCCTCAGTCGTCGAACCTCAATCCCCGACGCTTAGCACTCATCCTCAATCCTCAGTCCTCAATCCTCAATCCTCAAACCTAAATCCTCTACCGTCAGTCCTCGTCCACAATCCTCAAACCTCAATCCTCAATCCTCAATATTCAATCATCAATACTCAACCTTCAATCCTCAATCCTCAATCCTCAATCCTCAGTCCTCAATCCTCAATCCTCAGTATTCAATCATCAATACTCAATCTTCAACCCTCAATCTTCAATCCTCAATACTCAATCTTCAATCCTCAATCCTCAATCCTCAATCCTCAATCCTCAATCCTCAATCCTCAATCCTCAATCCTCAATCTTCAACCCTGAATCCTCAATCCTCAATGCTCAATCCTCAATCTTCAATCCTCAATACTCAATCTTCAATCCTCAATCCTCAATCCTCAATCGTCAATCCTCAATCTTCAATCCTCAACACTCAATCTTCAATCCTCAATCCTCAATCCTCAATCCTCAATCTTCAATCCTCAAACATCAATCCTCAATTCTCAATCCTCAATCCTCAGTCCTCAGTCGTCGAACCTCAATCCCCGACGCTTAGCACTCATCCTCAATCCTCAGTCCTCAATCCTCAATCCTCAAACCTAAATCCTCTACCGTCAGTCCTCGTCCACAATCCTCAAACCTCAATCCTCAATCCTCAATATTCAATCATCAATACTCAACCTTCAATCCTCAATCCTCAATCCTCAATCCTCAGTCCTCAATCCTCAATCCTCAGTATTCAAACATCAATACTCAATCTTCAACCCTCAATCTTCAATCCTCAATACTCAATCTTCAATCCTCAATCCTCAAACCTCAATCCTCAGTCCTCAATATTCAATCATCAATATTCAATATTCAATCCTCAATCCTCAATCCTCAATACTCAATCCTCAATCCTCAATCTTCAACCCTGAATCCTCAATCCTCAATACTCAATCCTCAATCTTCAATCCTCAATACTCCATCTTCAATCTTCAATCCTCAATCCTCAATCATCAATACTCAATCTTCAATCCTCAACACTCAATCTTCAATCCTCAATCCTCAATCCTCAATCCTCAATCCTCATTCTTCAATCCTCAATACCCAATCCTCATTCTTCAATCCTCAATCCTCAATCCTCAATCCTAATTCCTCAATCCTCATTCTTCAATCCTCAATAACAAATCCTCAATTTCAATCCTCAATCCTCAATCCTCATTTCTCAATCCTCAATCCTTAACCCTCAGCCCTCATCCTCCATCCTCAGTACTCAATCCTCTATCCTCAATCTTCAATCCTCAATACTCAATCTTCAATCCTCATTCTTCAATCCTCAATCCTCAATCCTCAATCCTCAATATTCAATCCTCAATACTCAATCTTCAATCATCATCCTCAATCCTCAATTCTCAGTCGTCAATCCTCAGTCATCAATCCTCAATCTTCAATACTGTATCGTCAATCCTTAGTCCTCAATCCTCAACCCTCAACCCTCGTTCCTCAAACCACAATCCTCAACCCTCAGTCTTCACCCTCAATCCTCAAACCTCAATCCTCAATCCTCAATATTCAATCATCAATACTCAATCTTCAATCCTCAATCCTCAAACCTCAATCCTCAATCCTCATTCGTCAATCCTAAATACCCAATCCTCAATCTTAAATCCTCAATCCTCAATCCTCAATTCTCAATCCTCAATCCTTGATCCTCAGACCTCAAACATCAATATTCAACCCTCAGTCCTCGTCCTCAATCCACAACACTCAATCCTCAGTCCTCAATATTCAATCATCGATATTCAATCTTCAATCCTCAATCCTCAATCCTCAATCCTCAATCCTCAATCCTCAATCTTCAACCCTGAATCCTCAATCCTCAATACTCAATCCTCAATCTTCAATCCTCAATACTCAATCTTCAATCCTCAATCCTCAATCCTCAATACTCAATCCTCAATCTTCAATCCTCAACACTCAATCTTCAATACTCAATCCTCAATCCTCAATCCTCAATCCTGATTCTTCAATCCTCAATACCCAATCCTCAATCTTCAATCCTCTGTCCTCAATCCTCAATCCTAATTCCTCAATCCTCATTCTTCAATCCTCAATACCCAATCCTCAATTTCAATCCTCAATCCTCAACCCTCAGCAGTCATCGTCCATCCTCAATCCTCAATCCTCAATCCTCACCCTTCAATCCTCAATTCTCAATCCTCAATCCTCGATCCTCGATCCTCAATCATCAATCCTCAATCCTCAATCCTCAGGCATCAATACTCAATCTTCAATGCTCAATCCTCAATCCTCAATCCTCAATCCTCATTCCCCAACCCTCAGTCCTCATTCCTCAAACCTCAATCCTCAACCCTCAGTCCTCATACTCAATTCTCAATTCTCAATCCTCAATACTCAATCCCCAATCTTCAATCCTCAATAATCAACCTCCAATCCTCAATCCTCAATCCTCGATCCTCAATCCTCAGGCATCAATACTCAATCTTCAATACTCAATCCTCAACCCTCAATCCTCAATCCTCAATACTCAAACCTCAATCCTCAATCCTCAATATTCAATCATCAATACTCAATCTTCAATCCTCAATCCTCAATCCTCAATCCTCAATCCTCAATCCTCAATCCTCAATCCTCAATCCTCAATCCTCAATCCTCAATCCTCAATCCACAATCCTCAATCCTCATTCTTCAATCGTAAATACCCAATCCTCAATCTTCAGTCCTCAATCCTCAATCCTCAATTCTCAATCCTCAATCCTTAATCCTCGGACCTCAAACTACAATATTCAACCCTCAGTCCTCGTCCTCAATCCACAACCCTCAATCCTCAGTCCTCAATATTCAATCATCAATCCTCAATCCTCAATCCTCAATCCTCAATCCTCAATCTTCAATCCTCAACACTCAATCTTCAATCCTCAATTCTCAATCATCAATCCTCAATCCTCATTCTTCAATCCTCAATACCCAATCCTTAATCTTCAATCCTCAATCCTCAACCCTCAATCCTAATTCCTCAATCCTCATTCTTCAATCCTCAATTCCCTATCCTCAATTTCAATCCTCAATCCTCAACCCTCATTTCTCAATCCTCAATCCTCAACCCTCAGCCCTCATCCTCCATCCTCAGTACACAATCCTCTATCCTCAATCTTCAATCCTCAATACTCAATCTTCAATCCTCATTCCTCAATCCTCGATCCTCAATCCTCAATCCTCATTCGTCAATCCTAAATACCCAATCCTCAATCTTCAATCCTCAATCCTCAATCCTCAATTCTCAATCCTCAATCCTTGATCCTCAGACCTCAAACATCAATATTCAACCCTCAGTCCTCGTCCTCAATCCACAACACTCAATCCTCAGTCCTCAATATTCAATCATCGATATTCAATCTTCAATCCTCAATCCTCAATCCTCAATCCTCAATCCTCAATCCTCAATCTTCAACCCTGAATCCTCAATCCTCAATACTCAATCCTCAATCTTCAATCCTCAATACTCAATCTTCAATCCTCAATCCTCAATCCTCAATCCTCAATCCTCAATCTTCAATCCTCAACACTCAATCTTCAATACTCAATCCTCAATCCTCAATCCTCAATCCTGATTCTTCAATCCTCAATACCCAATCCTCAATCTTCAATCCTCTGTCCTCAATCCTCAATCCTAATTCCTCAATCCTCATTCTTCAATCCTCAATACCCAATCCTCAATTTCAATCCTCCATCCTCAACCCTCAGCAGTCATCGTCCATCCTCAATCCTCAATCCTCAATCCTCACCCTTCAATCCTCAATTCTCAATCCTCAATCCTCGATCCTCGATCCTCAATCATCAATCCTCAATCCTCAATCCTCAGGCATCAATACTCAATCTTCAATGCTCAATCCTCAATCCTCAATCCTCAATCCTCATTCCCCAACCCTCAGTCCTCATTCCTCAAACCTCAATCCTCATCCCTCAGTCCTCATACTCAATTCTCAATTCTCAATCCTCAATACTCAATCCCCAATCTTCAATCCTCAATAATCAACCTCCAATCCTCAATCCTCAATCCTCGATCCTCAATCCTCAGGCATCAATACTCAATCTTCAATACTCAATCCTCAACCCTCAATCCTCAATCCTCAATACTCAAACCTCAATCCTCAATCCTCAATATTCAATCATCAATACTCAATCTTCAATCCTCAATCCTCAATCCTCAATCCTCAATCCTCAATCCTCAATCCTCAATCCTCAATCCTCAATCCTCAATCCTCAATCCTCAATCCACAATCCTCAATCCTCATTCTTCAATCGTAAATACCCAATCCTCAATCTTCAATCCTCAATCCTCAATCCTCAATTCTCAATCCTCAATCCTTAATCCTCGGACCTCAAACTACAATATTCAACCCTCAGTCCTCGTCCTCAATCCACAACCCTCAATCCTCAGTCCTCAATATTCAATCATCAATATTCAATCTTCAATCCTCAACCCTCAATCCTCAATCCTCAATCCTCAATCCTCAATCTTCAAAACTGAATCCTCAATCCTCAATACTCAATCCTCAATCTTCAATCCTCAATACTCAATCTTCAATCCTCAATCCTCAATCCTCAATCCTCAATCCTCAATCTTCAATCCTCAACACTCAATCTTCAATCCTCAATTCTCAATCATCAATCCTCAATCCTCATTCTTCAATCCTCAATACCCAATCCTCAATCTTCAATCCTCAATCCTCAACCCTCAATCCTAATTCCTCAATCCTCATTCTTCAATCCTCAATACCCTATCCTCAATTTCAATCCTCAATCCTCAATACTCAATCCTCAATCTTCAATCCTCAAAACTCAATCTTCAATCCTCAATCCTCAATCCCCAATCCTCAATCCTCAATCCTCAATCTTCAATCCTCAACACTCAATCTTCAATCCTCAATCCTCAATACTCAATCCTCAATCCTCATTCTTCAATCCTCAATACCCAATCCTCAATCTTCAATCCTCAATCCTCAATCCTCAATCCCAATTCCTCAATCCTCATTCCTCAATCCTCAATACCCAATCCTCAATTTCAATCCTCAATCCTCAATCCTCATTTCTCAATCCTCAATCCTCAACCCTCAGCCCTCATCCTCCATCCTCAATCCTGAATCCTCAATCCTCAATCTTCAATCCTCAATTCCCAATCTTCAATCCTCGATCCTCGATCATCAATCCTCAATCCTCAATCCTCAGGCATCAATACTCAATCTTCAATGCTCAATCCTCAATCCTCAATCCTCAATCCTCAATCCTCAACCGTCAGCCCTCATCCTCAATTCTCAATTCTCAATCCTCAATCATCAATCCCCAATCTTCAATCCTCAATCCTCAATCCCCAATCCTCAGTACTCAATCCTCAATCCTCAACCTTCAATCCTCAATACTCAAACTTCAATCCTCAATCCTCAATCCTCAATCCTCAATACTCAATCTTCAATCCTCAATCCTCAGTCCTCAATCCCCAATCCTCAATCCTCAATCCTCAAACCTCAATCCTCAATCCTCAATCCTCATTCTTCAATCCTAAACACCCAATCCTCAATCTTCAATCGTCAATCCTCAATCCTCAATTCTCAATCCTCAATCCTTAATCCTCAGACCTCAAACATCAATATTAAACCCTCAGTCCTCGTCCTCAATCCACAAGCCTCAATCCTCAGTCCTCAATATTCAATCATCAATATTCAATCTTCAATCCTCAATCCTCAATCCTCAATACTCAATCCTCAATCCTCAATCTTCAACCCTGAATCCTCAATCCTCAATACTCAATCCTGAATCTTCAATCCTCAATACTCAATCTTCAATCCTCAACACTCAATCTTCAATACTCAATCCACAATCCTCAATCCTCAATCCTGATTCTTCAATCCTCAATACCCAGTCCTCAATCTTCAATCCTCTATCCTCAATCCTCAATCCTAATTCCTCAATCCTCATTCTTCAATCCTCAATACCCAATCCTCAATTTCAATCCTCAATCCTCAATCCTCATTTCTCAATCCTCAATCCTCAACCCTCAGCAGTCATCGTCCATCCTCAAACCTCAATCCTCAATCCTCTATCTTCAATCCTCAATTCTCAATCCTCAATACTCGATCCTCAATCATCAATCCTCAATCCTCAATCCTCAGGCATCAATACTCAATCTTCAATGCTCAATCCTCAATCCTCAATCCTCAATCCTCATTCCCCAACCCTCAGTCCTCATTCCTCAAACCTCAATCCTCAACCCTCAGTCCTCATACTCAATTCTCAATTCTCAATCCTCAATACTCAATCCCCAATCTTCAATCCTCAATAATCAACCTCCAATCCTCAATCCTCAATCCTCGATCCTCAATCCTCAGGCATCAATACTCAATCTTCAATACTCAATCCTCAAACCTCAATCCTGAATCCTCAATACTCAAACCTCAATCCTCAATCCTCAATATTCTATCATCAATACTCAATCTTCAATCCTCAATCCTCAATCCTCAATCCTCAATCCTCAATCCTCAATCCTCAATCCTCAATCCTCAATCCTCAATCCTCAATCCTCAATTCTCAATCCTCAATCCTTAATCCTCGGACCTCAAACTACAATATTCAACCCTCAGTCCTCGTCCTCAATCCACAACCCTCAATCCTCAGTCCTCAATATTCAATCATCGATATTCAATCTTCAATCCTCAATCCTCAATCCTCAATCCTCAATCCTCAATCCTCAATCTTCAACCCTGAATCCTCAATCCTCAATACTCAATCCTCAATCTTCAATCCTCAATACTCAATCTTCAATCCTCAATCCTCAATCCTCAATCCTCAATCCTCAATCTTCAATCCTCAACACTCAATCTTCAATACTCAATCCTCAATCCTCAATCCTCAATCCTGATTCTTCAATCCTCAATACCCAATCCTCAATCTTCAATCCTCTGTCCACAATCCTCAATCCTAATTCCTCAATCCTCATTCTTCAATCCTCAATACCCAATCCTCAATTTCAATCCTCAATCCTCAACCCTCAGCAGTCATCGTCCATGCTCAATCCTCAATCCTCAATCCTCACTCTTCAATCCTCAATTCTCAATCCTCAATCCTCGATCCTCGATCCTCAATCATCAATCCTCAATCCTCAATCCTCAGGCATCAATACTCAATCTTCAATGCTCAATCCTCAATCCTCAATCCTGAATCCTCATTCCCCAACCCTCAGTCCTCATTCCTCAAACCTCAATCCTCAACCCTCAGTCCTCATACTCAATTCTCAATTCTCAATCCTCAATACTCAATCCCCAATCTTCAATCCTCAATAATCAACCTCCAATCCTCAATCCTCAATCCTCGATCCTCAATCCTCAGGCATCAATACTCAATCTTCAATACTCAATCCTCAACCCTCAATCCTCAATCCTCAATACTCAAACCTCAATCCTCAATCCTCAATATTCAATCATCAATACTCAATCTTCAATCCTCAATCCTCAATCCTCAATCCTCAATCCTCAATCCTCAATCCTCATTCCTCAATCCTCAATCCTCAATCCTCAATCCACAATCCTCAATCTTCAATCCTCAATACCCAATCCTCAATCTTCAATCCTCAATCCTCAACCCTCAATCCTAATTCCTCAATCCTCATTCTTCAATCCTCAATACCCTATCCTCAATTTCAATCCTCAATCCTCAACCCTCATTTCTCAATCCTCAATCCTCAACCCTCAGCCCTCATCCTCCATCCTCAGTACACAATCCTCTATCCTCAATCTTCAATCCTCAATACTCAATCTTCAATCCTCATTCCTCAATCCTCGATCCTCAATCCTCAATACTCATTCTTCAATCCTAAATACCCAATCCTCAATCATCAATCCTCAATCCTCAATCCTCAATTCTCAATCCTCAATCCTTAATCCTCACACCTCAAACATCAACATTCAACCCTCAGTCCTCGTCCTCAATTCACAACCCTCAATCCTCAGTCCTCAATATTCAATCAACAATATTCAATCTTCAATCCTCAATCCTCAATCCTCAATCCTCAATCCTCAATCCTCAATCTTCAACCCTGAATCCTCAATCCTCAATACTCAATCCTCAATCTTCAATCCTCAAAACTCAATCTTCAATCCTCAATCCTCAATCCTCAATCCTCAATCCTCAATCCTCAATCTTCAATCCTCAACACTCAATCTTCAACCCTCAATCCTCAATACTCAATCCTCAATCCTCATTCTTCAATCCTCAATACCCAATCCTCAATCTTCAATCCTCAATCCTCAATCCTCAATCCTAATTCCTCAATCCTCATTCCTCAATCCTCAATACCCAATCCTCAATTTCAATCCTCAATCCTCAATCCTCATTTCTCAATCCTCAATCCTCAACCCTCAGCCCTCATCCTCCATCCTCAATCCTCAATCCTCAATCCTCAATCCTCAATCCTCAAACCTCAATACTCAATCTTCAATCCTCAATCCTCAGTCCTCAATCCCCAATCCTCAATCCTCAAACCTCAATCCTCAATCCTCAATCCTCATTCTTCAATCCTAAACACCCAATCCTCAATCTTCAATCGTCAATCCTCAAACCTCAATTCTCAATCCTCAATCCTTAATCCTCAGACCTCAAACATCAATATTAAACCCTCAGTCCTCGTCCTCAATCCACAAGCCTCAATCCTCAGTCCTCAATATTCAATCATCAATATTCAATCTTCAATCCTCAATCCTCAATCCTCAATACTCAATCCTCAATCCTCAATCTTCAACCCTGAATCCTCAATCCTCAATACTCAATCCTCAATCTTCAATCCTCAATACTCAATCTTCAATCCTCAACACTCAATCTTCAATACTCAATCCACAATCCTCAATCCTCAATCCTGATTCTTCAATCCTCAATACCCAATCCTCAATCTTCAATCCTCTATCCTCAATCCTCAATCCACAATCCTCAATCCTCAATCCTCAGGCATCAATACTCAATCTACAATATTCAATCCTCAATCCTTAATACCCAATCCACAATCCTCAACATACAATACTCAATACTCAATCTTCAATCCTCAATCCTCAATCCTCAATCCTCAATCCTCAATCCTCAATCCTCAATATTCAATCCTCAATACTCAATCTTCAATCCTCAATCCTCAATCCTCAATCCTCAATCCTCAATCCTAGATCATCAATCCTCAATCCTCAATCCTCAATGCTCAATCCTCATTCTTCAATCCTCAATACCTTATCCTCAATGTTCAATCCTCAAACATCAATCCTCAATTCTCAATCCTCAATCGTCAGTCCTCAGCCGTCAAACCTCAATCCCCGACCCTTAGCACTCATCCGTAATCCTCAGTCCTCAATCCTCAATCCCCAAACCTAAATCCTCAATCCACAATCCTCAACCTTCAATACTCAATAATCAATCTCCAATCCTAGATCCTCGATCCTCAATCCTCAATCCTCAATCCTCAATCCTCATTCTTCAGTCCTCAATACCTAATCCTCAATCTTCAATCCTCAAACATCAATCCTCAATTCTCAATCCTCAATCGTCAGTCCTCAGCCGTCAAACCTCAATCCCCAACCCTTAGCACACATCCTCAATCCTCAGTCCTCAATCCTCAATCTCCAAACCTAAATCCTCTACCGTCAGTCCTCGTCCTCAATCCTCAAACCTCAATCCTCAATCCTCAATATTCAATCATCAATACTCAATCTTCTATCCTCAATCCTCAATCCTCAATCCTCAATCCTCAATCCTCAATCCTCAATATTCAATCATCAATACTCAATCTTCAACCCTCAGACTTCACCCTCAATCCTCAAACCTCAATCCTCAATCCTCAATATTCAATCATCAATACTCAATCTTCAATCCTCAATCCTCAAACCTCAATCCTCAATCCTCATTCGTCAATCCTAAATACCCAATCCTCAATCTTCAATCCTCAATCCTCAATCCTCAATTCTCAATCCTCAATCCTTGATCCTCAGACCTCAAACATCAATATTCAACCCTCAGTCCTCGTCCTCAATCCACAACCCTCAATCCTCAGTCCTCAATATTCAATCATCGATATTCAATCTTCAATCCTCAATCCTCAATCCTCAATCCTCAATCCTCAATCCTCAACCTTCAACCCTGAATCCTCAATCCTCAATACTCAATCCTCAATCTTCAATCCTCAATACTCAATCTTCAATCCTCAATCCTCAATCCTCAATCCTCAATCCTCAATCTTCAATCCTCAACACTCAATCTTCAATACTCAATCCTCAATTTCAATCCTCAATCCTCAACCCTCAGCAGTCATCGTCCATCCTCAATCCTCAATCCTCAATCCTCACTATTCAATCCTCAATTCTCAATTCTCTATCCTCGATCCTCGATCCTCAATCATCAATCCTCAATCCTCAATACTCAGGCATCAATACTCAATCTTCAATGCTCAATCCTCAATCCTCAATCCTCAATCCTCATTCCCCAACCCTCAGTCCTCATTCCTCAAACCTCAATCCTCAACCCTCAGTCCTCATACTCAATTCTCAATTCTCAATCCTCAATACTCAATCCCCAATATTCAATCCTCAATAATCAACCTCCAATCCCCAATCCTTAATCCTCAATCCTCAATCCTCAATCTTCAATCCTCAACACTCATTCTTCAATACTCAATCCTCAATCCTCAATCCTCAATCCTGATTCTTCAATCCTCAATACCCAATCCTCAATCTTCAATCCTCTATCCTCAATCCTCAATCCTAATTCCTCAATCCTCATTCTTCAATCCTCAATACCCAATCCTCAATTTGAATCCTCAATCCTCAATCCTCATTTCTCAATCGTCAATCCTCAACCCTCAGCAGTCATCGTCCGTCCTCAATTCTCAATCCTCAATCCTCAATCTTCAATCCTCAATTCTCAATCCTCAATCCTCGATCCTCAATCATCAATCCTCAATCCTCAATCCTCAGGCATCAATACTCAATCTTCAATGCTCAATCCTCAATCCTCAATCCTCAATCCTCATTCCCCAACCCTCAGTCCTCATTCCTCAAACCTCAATCCTCAACCCTCAGTCCTCATACTCAATTCTCAATTCTCAATCCTCAATACTCAATCCTCAATCTTCAATCCTCAATAATCAACCTCCAATCCTCAATCCTCAATCCTCGATCCTCAATCCTCAGGCATCAATACTCAATCTTCAATACTCAATCCTCAACCCTCAATCCTCAATCCTCAATCCTCAATACTCAAACCTCAATCCTCAATCCTCAATATTTAATCATCAATACTCAATCTTCTATCCTCAATCCTCAATCCTCAATCCTCAATCCTCAATCCTCAATCCTCAATCCTCAATCCTCAATCCTCAATCCTCAATCCTCAATCCTCAATCCACAATCCTCAACCTTCAATACTCAATAATCAATCTCCAATCCTAGATCCTCAATCCTCAATCCTCAATCCTCAATCCTCAATCCTCATTCTTCAATCCTCAATACCTAATCCTCAATCTTCAATCCTCAAACGTGAATCCTCAATTCTCAATCCTCAATCGTCAGTCCTCAGCCGTCAAACCTCAATCCCCGACCCTTAGCACTCATCCTCAATCCTCAGTCCTCAATCCTCAATCCCCAAACCTAAATCCTCTACCGCCAGTCCTCGTCCTCAATCCTCAAACCTCAATCCTCAATCCTCAATATTCAATCATCAACACTCAATCTTCTATCCTCAATCCTCAATCCTCAATCCTCAATCCTCAATCCTCATTCTTCAATCCTCAATACCTAATCCTCAATCTTCAATCCTCAAACATCAATCCTCAATTCTCAATCCTCAATCGTCAGTCCTCAGCCGTCAAACCTCAATCCCCGACCCTTAGCACTCATCCTCAATCCTCAGTCCTCAATCCTCAATCCCCAAACCTAAATCCTCAATCCACAATCCTCAACCTTCAATACTCAATAATCAATCTCCAATCCTAGATCCTCAATCCTCAATCCTCAATCCTCAATCCTCAATCCTCATTCTTCAGTCCTCAATACCTAATCCTCAATCTTCAATCCTCAAACATCAATCCTCAATCGTCAGTCCTCAGCCGTCAAACCTCAATCCCCGACCCTTAGCACACATCCTCAATCCTCAGTCCTCAATCCTCAATCTCCAAACCTAAATCCTCTACCGTCAGTCCTCGTCCTCAATCCTCAAACCTCAATCCTCAATCCTCAATATTCAATCATCAATACTCAATCTTCTATCCTCAATCCTCAATCCTCAATCCTCAATCCTCAATCCTCAATCCTCAATCCTCAATATTCAATCATCAATACTCAATCTTCAACCCTCAGACTTCACCCTCAATCCTCAAACCTCAATCCTCAATCCTCAATATTCAATCATCAATACTCAATCTTCAATCCTCAATCCTCAAACCTCAATCCTCAATCCTCATTCGTCAATCCTAAATACCCAATCCTCAATCTTCAATCATCAATCCTCAATCCTCAATTCTCAATCCTCAATCCTTGATCCTCAGACCTCAAACATCAATATTCAACCCTCAGTCCTCGTCCTCAATCCACAACCCTCAATCCTCAGTCCTCAATATTCAATCATCGATATTCAATCTTCAATCCTCAATCCTCAATCCTCAATCCTCAATCCTCAATCCTCAACCTTCAACCCTGAATCCTCAATCCTCAATACTCAATCCTCAATCTTCAATCCTCAATACTCAATCTTCAATCCTCAATCCTCAATCCTCAATCCTCAATCCTCAATCTTCAATCCTCAACACTCAATCTTCAATACTCAATCCTCAATCCTCAATCCTCAATCCTGATTCTTCAATCCTCAATACCCAATCCTCAATCTTCAATCCTCTGTCCTCAATCCTCAATCCTAATTCCTCAATCCTCATTCTTCAATCCTCAATACCCAATCCTCAATTTCAATCCTCAATCCTCAACCCTCAGCAGTCATCGTCCATCCTCAATCCTCAATCCTCAATCCTCACTCTTCAATCCTCAATTCTCAATCCTCAATCCTCGATCCTCGATCCTCAATCATCAATCCTCAATCCTCAATCCTCAGGCATCAATACTCAATCTTCAATGCTCAATCCTCAATCCTCAATCCTCAATCCTCATTCCCCAACCCTCAGTCCTCATTCCTCAAACCTCAATCCTCAACCCTCAGTCCTCATACTCAATTCTCAATTCTCAATCCTCAATACTCAATCCCCAATATTCAATCCTCAATAATCAACCTCCAATCCCCAATCCTCAGTCCTCGATCCTCAATCCTCAGGCATCAATACTCAATCTTCAATACTCAATCCTCAACCCTCAATCCTCAATCCTCAATACTCAAACCTCAATCCTCAATCCTCAATATTCAATCATCAATACACAATCTTTAATCCTCAATCCTCAATCCTCAATCCTCAATCCTCAATCCTCAATCCTCAATCCTCAATCCTCAATCCTCAATCCTCAATCCTCAATCCACAATCCTCAATCCTCATTCTTCAATCGTAAATACCCAATCCTCAATCTTCAATCCTCAATCCTCAATCCTCAATTCTCAATCCTCAATCCTTAATCCTCGGACCTCAAACTACAATATTCAACCCTCAGTCCTCGTCCTCAATCCACAACCCTCAATCCTCAGTCCTCAATATTCAATCATCAATATTCAATCTTCAATCCTCAATCCTCAATCCTCAATCCTCAATCCTCAATCCTCATTCTTCAGTCCTCAATACCTAATCCTCAATCTTCAATCCTCAAACATCAATCCTCAATCGTCAGTCCTCAGCCGTCAAACCTCAATCCCCGACCCTTAGCACACATCCTCAATCCTCAGTCCTCAATCCTCAATCTCCAAACCTAAATCCTCTACCGTCAGTCCTCGTCCTCAATCCTCAAACCTCAATCCTCAATCCTCAATATTCAATCATCAATACTCAATCTTCTATCCTCAATCCTCAATCCTCAATCCTCAATCCTCAATCCTCAATCCTCAATCCTCAATCCTCAATCCTCAATCCTCAATCCACAATCCTCAACCTTCAATACTCAATAATCAATCTCCAATCCTAGATCCTCAATCCTCAATCCTCAATCCTCAATCCTCAATCCTCATTCTTCAATCCTCAATACCTAATCCTCAATCTTCAATCCTCAAACGTGAATCCTCAATTCTCAATCCTCAATCGTCAGTCCTCAGCCGTCAAACCTCAATCCCCGACCCTTAGCACTCATCCTCAATCCTCAGTCCTCAATCCTCAATCCCCAAACCTAAATCCTCTACCGCCAGTCCTCGTCCTCAATCCTCAAACCTCAATCCTCAATCCTCAATATTCAATCATCAACACTCAATCTTCTATCCTCAATCCTCAATCCTCAATCCTCAATCCTCAATCCTCAATCCTCAATCCTCAATATTCAATCATCAATACTCAATCTTCAACCCTCAGACTTCACCCTCAATCCTCAAACCTCAATCCTCAATCCTCAATATTCAATCATCAATACTCAATCTTCAATCCTCAATCCTCAAACCTCAATCCTCAATCCTCATTCGTCAATCCTAAATACCCAATCCTCAATCTTCAATCATCAATCCTCAATCCTCAATTCTCAATCCTCAATCCTTGATCCTCAGACCTCAAACATCAATATTCAACCCTCAGTCCTCGTCCTCAATCCACAACCCTCAATCCTCAGTCCTCAATATTCAATCATCGATATTCAATCTTCAATCCTCAATCCTCAATCCTCAATCCTCAATCCTCAATCCTCAACCTTCAACCCTGAATCCTCAATCCTCAATACTCAATCCTCAATCTTCAATCCTCAATACTCAATCTTCAATCCTCAATCCTCAATCCTCAATCCTCAATCCTCAATCTTCAATCCTCAACACTCAATCTTCAATACTCAATCCTCAATCCTCAATCCTCAATCCTGATTCTTCAATCCTCAATCCTCAACCCTCAGCCCTCATCCTCCATCCTCAGTACACAATCCTCTATCCTCAATCTTCAATCCTCAATCCTCACTCTTCAATCCTCAATTCTCAATCCTCAATCCTCGATCCTCGATCCTCAATCATCAATCCTCAATCCTCAATCCTCAGGCACCAATACTCAATCTTCAATGCTCAATCCTCAATCCTCAATCCTCAATCGTCATTCCCCAACCCTCAGTCCTCATTCCTCAAACCTCAATCCTCAACCCTCAGTCCTCATACTCAATTCTCAATTCTCAATCCTCAATACTCAATCCCCAATATTCAATCCTCAATAATCAACCTCCAATCCCCAATCCTCAGTCCTCGATCCTCAATCCTCAGGCATCAATACTCAATCTTCAATACTCAATCCTCAACCCTCAATCCTCAATCCTCAATACTCAAACCTCAATCCTCAATCCTCAATATTCAATCATCAATACACAATCTTTAATCCTCAATCCTCAATCCTCAATCCTCAATCCTCAATCCTCAATCCTCAATCCTCAATCCTCAATCCTCAATCCTCAATCCTCAATCCACAATCCTCAATCCTCATTCTTCAATCGTAAATACCCAATCCTCAATCTTCAATCCTCAATCCTCAATCCTCAATTCTCAATCCTCAATCCTTAATCCTCGGACCTCAAACTACAATATTCAACCCTCAGTCCTCGTCCTCAATCCACAACCCTCAATCCTCAGTCCTCAATATTCAATCATCAATATTCAATCTTCAATCCTCAATCCTCAATCCTCAATCCTCAATCCTCAATCCTCAATCTTCAACCCTGAATCCTCAATCCTCAATACTCAATCCTCAATCTTCAATACTCAATACTCAATCTTCAATCCTCAATCCTCAATCCTCAATCCTCAATCCTCAATCTTCAATCCTCAACACTCAATCTTCAATCCTCAATTCTCAATCATCAATCCTCAATCCTCATTCTTCAATCCTCAATACCCAATCCTCAATCTTCAATCCTCAATCCTCAACCCTCAATCCTAATTCCTCAATCCTCATTCTTCAATCCTCAATACCCTATCCTCAATTTCAATCCTCAATCCTCAACCCTCATTTCTCAATCCTCAATCCTCAACCCTCAGCCCTCATCCTCCATCCTCAGTACACAATCCTCTATCCTCAATCTTCAATCCTCAATACTCAATCTTCAATCCTCATTCCCCAATCCTCGATCCTCAATCCTCAATACTCATTCTTCAATCCTAAATACCCAATCCTCAATCATCAATCCTCAATCCTCAATCCTCAATTCTCAATCCTCAATCCTTAATCCTCACACCTCAAACATCAACATTCAACCCTCAGTCCTCGTCCTCAATCCACAACCCTCAATCCTCAGTCCTCAATATTCAATCATCAATATTCAATCTTCAATCCTCAATCCTCAATCCTCAATCCTCAATCCTCAATCCTCAATCTTCAACCCTGAATCCTCAATCCTCAATACTCAATCCTCAATCTTCAATCCTCAAAACTCAATCTTCAATCCTCAATCCTCAATCCTCAATCCTCAATCCTCAATCCTCAATCTTCAATCCTCAACACTCAATCTTCAATCCTCAATCCTCAATACTCAATCCTCAATCCTCATTCTTCAATCCTCAATACCCAATCCTCAATCTTCAATCCTCAATCCTCAATCCTCAATCCTAATTCCTCAATCCTCATTCCTCAATCCTCAATACCCAATCCTCAATTTCAATCCTCATTCCTCAATCCTCGATCCTCAATCCTCAATCCTCATTCTTCAATCCTAAATACCCAATCCTCAATCATCAATCCTCAATCCTCAATCCTCAATTCTCAATCCTCAATCCTTAATCCTCACACCTCAAACATCAACATTCAACCCTCAGTCCTCGTCCTCAATCCACAACCCTCAGTCCTCAGTCCTCAATATTCAATCATCAATATTCAATCTTCAATCCTCAATCCTCAATCCTCAATCCTCAATCCTCAATCCTCAATCTTCAACCCTGAATCCTCAATCCTCAATACTCAATCCTCAATCTTCAATCCTCAAAACTCAATCTTCAATCCTCAATCCTCAATCCTCAATCCTCAATCCTCAATCCTCAATCTTCAATCCTCAACACTCAATCTTCAATCCTCAATCCTCAATACTCAATCCTCAATCCTCATTCTTCAATCCTCAATACCCAATCCTCAATCTTCAATCCTCAATCCTCAATCCTCAATCCTAATTCCTCAATCCTCATTCCTCAATGCTCAATACCCAATCCTCAATTTCAATCCTCAATCCTCAATCCTAATTTCTCAATCCTCAATCCTCAACCCTCAGCCCTCATCCTCCATCCTCAATCCTCAATCCTCAATCCTCAATCTTCAATCCTCAATTCTCAATCTTCAATCCTCGATCCTCAATCATCAATCCTCAATCCTCAATCCTCAGGCATCAATACTCAATCTTCAATGCTCAATCCTCAATCCTCAATCCTCAGTCCTCAATCCTCAACCCTCAGCCCTCGTCCTCAATTCTCAATTCTCAATCCTCAATCATCAATCCCCAATCTTCAATCCTCAATCCGCAATCCCCAATCCTCAGTACTCAATCCTCAATCCTCAACCTTCAATCCTCAATACTCAACCTTCAATCATCAATCCTCAATCCTCAATCCTCAATACTCAATCTTCAGTCCTCAATCCTCAGTCCTCAATCCCCAATCCTCAATCCTCAAACCTCAATCCTCAATCCTCAATCCTCAATCCTCAATCCTCAATCTTCAATCCTCAATCCTCAATACACAATCCTCAATCTTCAATCCACCTTCCTCAATCCTCAATCCTCACCCTTCAGTCCTCAGAACCCAATCCTCAATCTTCAATCCTCAATCCTCAATCCTCAATTCTCAATCCTCAATCCTCAATCCTCAGTCCTCAGTCCTCAAACCTCAATCCTCATTCTTCAATCCTCAATAACCAATCCTCAATCTGCAATCCTCAATCCTCAATCCTCAATCCTCAACCCTCAATCTTCAATCCTCAATACTCAATCTTCACTCCTCAATCCTCAATATTCAATCCTCAATCTTCAATCCTCAATCCTCAATCCTCAATCCTCAATCCTCAATCCTCATTCTTCAATCCTCAGTACCCGATCCTCAATCTTCAATCCTCAATCCTCAATCCTCAACTCTCATTCCTCAATCCTCAGTCTTCAGTCCTCAAACCTCAATCCTCATTCTTCAATACTCAATACCCAATCCTCAATCTTCAATCCTCAATCCTCAATCCTCAATTCTCTATCCTCAATCCTCAATCCTCAGACCTCAAACATCAATACTCAACCCTCAGTCCTCGTCCTCAACCCACAACCCTCAATCCTCAATCCTGAATCTTCAATCCTCAATCCTCAATACACAATCCTCAATCTTCAATCCTCAATCCTCAATCCTCAATTCTCAATCCTCAATCCTCAATCCTCAGACCTCAGTCCTTAAACCTCATTCTTCAATCCTCAATACCCATTCCTCAATCTTCCATCCTCAATCCTCAATCCTCAATTCTCAATCCTCAATCCTCAATCCTCAGACCTCAAACATCAATACTCAACCCTCAGTCCTCGTCCTCAACCCACAACCCTCAATCCTCAATCCTCAATCTTCAATCCTCAATCCTCAATCCTCAATTCTCAATCCTCAATCCTCAATCCTCAGACCTCAAACATCAATACTCAACCCTCAGTCCTCGTCCTCAACCCACAACCCTCAATCCTCAATCCTCAATTCTCAATCCTCAATCCTCAATCCTCAGTCCTCAGTCCTCAAACCTCAATCCCCGTCCTTCAATCCTCAATCCTCAATAATCAATCCTCAATCCTCAATCCTCAATCCTCAATCTTCAATCCTCAATACTCAGTCTTCAATACTCAATCCTCAATCCTCAATCTTCAATCCTCAATACTCAATCTTCAATCCTCAATCCTCAATCCTCAATCCTCAATCCTCATTCTTCAATCATCAATCCTCAATCCTCAATCCTCAATCTTCAATACTCAATCCACAATCCTCAATGCTCAATCCTCAATCCCCAATGTTCAATCCTCAATACCCAATCCTCAATCTTCAATCCTCAATCCTCAGTCCTCAGTCCTCAAACATCAATCCTCAAACCTCAACCCTCATCCTCAATCCTCAATCCTCAATCCTCAATCCTCATTCTTCAATCCTCAATACCCAATCCTCAATCTTCAATCCTCAATCCTCAATCCTCAATTCTCAATCTTCAATCCTCAATACTGAATCTTCAATCTTCAATCCTCAATCCTCAATCCTCAATCCTCAATATTCAATCCTCAATCCCCAGTCCTCAATCTTCAATCCTCAATGCTCAATCCTCAATCCTCAATCCTCAGTCCTCAATCCTCAACCCTCAATCCTCAAACCTCAATACTCAATCCTCAATCTTCAATCCTCAATACTCAATATTCAATCCTCAAACCTCAATCATCAACCATCGGACCTCGTCCTCAATCCTCAGCCCTCAGTCCTCATTCCTCCCATCTTCAATCATCAATACTCAATCTTCAATCCTCAATCCTCAATCCTCAATGCTCCATCCTCAATCCTCGATATTCAACTCTCAACCCTCAACCATCAATCCTCAATACTCATCATCAATCCTCAATTCTCAATACTCAATAGAATATCCTGAATTCTCATGGTTCAGTACTCAATCCACAATATTCAATAATCAAACTTCAATCCTCAAACATCAATCCTAAACACTCAATCCTCAACACTCAGTCCTCTCTCTTCAATCCTCCATCCTCAACCCTCGATCCTCAAGCGTCAATCCTCAATACCCAATCCTCAATCTTCAATCCTCAATCCTCAATCCTCAATCCCCAATCCTCAATCCTCAATCCTCAATCCTCAATATTCAATCCTCAGTCCCAAATCCTCAATCTTCAATACTCAACCCTCAATCCTCAATCTTCAATCCTCAATACTCAATCTTCAATCCTCAATCCTCAATCCTCAATCCTCAATCCTCATTCTTCAATCCTCAATACCCAATCCTCAATCTTCAATCCTCAATCCTCAATCCTCAATTCTCAATCCTCAGTCCTTAAGCCTCAGACCTCAAACATCAATACTCAACCCTCAGTCCTCGTCCTCACTCCACAACCCTCAATCCTCAATCCTCAATTCTCCAATCCTCAATACTCAATCCTCATTCTTCAATCCTCAATACCCAATCCTCAATCTTCAATCCTCAATCCTCAATCCTCAATTCTCAATCTTCAATCCTCAATCCTCAATTCTCAATCTTCAATCCTCAATACTGAATCTTCAATCCTCAATCCTCAATCCTCAATCCTCAATCCTCAATCCTCATTCTTCAATCCTCAGTCCCCAATCCTCAATCTTCTATCCTCAAAACTCAATCCTCAATCCTCAATCCTCAATCCTCAATCCTCAATTCTCAATCCTCAATCCTCAATACTGAATCTTCAACCCTCAACTCTCAATCCTCAATCCTCAATCCTCAATACTCAACCATCAATCCTCAATTCTCAATCCTCAATCCTCAATCCTCAGACCTCAAACATCAATACTCAACCCTCAGTCCTCGTCCTCAACCCACAACCCTCAATCCTCAATCCTCAATCTTCAATCCTCAATACACAATCCTCAATCTTCAATCCTCAATCCTCAATCCTCAATTCTCAATCCTCAATCCTCAATCCTCAGTCCTCAGTCCTCAAACCTCATTCTTCAATCCTCAATACCCATTCCTCAATCTTCAATCCTCAATCCTCAATCCTCAATTCTCAATCCTCAATCCTCAATCCTCAGACCTCAAACATCAATACTCAACCCTCAGTCCTCGTCCTCAACCCACAACCCTCAATCCTCAATCCTCAATCTTCAATCCTCAATCGTCAATCCTCAATTCTCAATCCTCAATCCTCAATCCTCAGACCTCAAACATCAATACTCAACCCTCAGTCCTCGTCCTCAACCCACAACCCTCTATCCTCAATCCTCAATTCTCAATCCTCAATCCTCAATCCTCAGTCCTCAGTCCTCAAACCTCAATCCCCGTCCTTCAATCCTCAATCCTCAATAATCAATCCTCAATCCTCAATCCTCAATCCTCAATCTTCAATCCTCAATACTCAGTCTTCAATACTCAATCCTCAATCCTCAATCTTCAATCCTCAATACTCAATCTTCAATCCTCAATCCTCAATCCTCAATCCTCAATCCTCATTCTTCAATCATCAATCCTCAATCCTCAATCCTCAATATTCAATACTCAGTCTTCAATACTCAATCCTCAATCCTCAATCTTCAATCCTCAATACTCAATCTTCAATCCTCAATCCTCAATCCTCAATCCTCAATCCTCATTCTTCAATCATCAATCCTCAATCCTCAATCCTCAATATTCAATACTCAATCCACAATCCTCAATGCTCAATCCTCAATCCCCAATGTTCAATCCTCAATACCCAATCCTCAATCTTCAATCCTCAATCCTCAGTCCTCAGTCCTCAAACATCAATCCTCAAACCTCAACCCTCATCCTCAATCCTCAATCCTCAATCCTCAATCCTCATTCTTCAATCCTCAATACCCAATCCTCAATCTTCAATCCTCAATCCTCAATCCTCAATTCTCAATCTTCAATCCTCAATACTGAATCTTCAATCTTCAATCCTCAATCCTCAATCCTCAATCCTCAATATTCAATCCTCAATCCCCAGTCCTCAATCTTCAATCCTCAATGCTCAATCCTCAATCCTCAATCCTCAGTCCTCAATCCTCAACCCTCAATCCTCAAACCTCAATACTCAATCCTCAATCCTCAATCCTCAATTCTCAATACTCAATAGAATATCCTGAATTCTCATGGTTCAGTACTCAATCCACAATATTCAATAATCAAACCTCAATCCTCAAACATCAATCCTAAACACTCAATCCTCAACACTCAGTCCTCTCTCTTCAATCCTCCATCCTCAACCCTCGATCCTCAAGCGTCAATCCTCAATACCCAATCCTCAATCTTCAATCCTCAATCCTCAATCCTCAATCCTCAATCCCCAATCCTCAATCCTCAATCCTCAATCCTCAATATTCAATCCTCATTCCCCAGTCCTCAATCTTCAATCCTCAATGCTCAATCCTCAATCCTCAATCCTCAGTCCTCAATTCTCAATCCTCAATCCTCAATCCTCAGACCTCAAACATCAATACTCAACCCTCAGTCCTCGTCCTCAACCCACAACCCTCAATCCTCAATCCTCAATTCTCAATCCTCAATCCTCAATCCTCAGTCCTCAGTCCTCAAACCTCAATCCCCGTCCTTCAATCCTCAATCCTCAATAATCAATCCTCAATCCTCAATCCTCAATCCTCAATCTTCAATCCTCAATAGTCAGTCTTCCATACTCAATCCTCAATCCTCAATCTTCAATCCTCAACACTCAATCTTCAATCCTCAATCCTCAATCCTCAATCCTCAATCCTCATTCTTCAATCATCAATCCTCAATCCTCAATCCTCAATACTCAATACTCAATCCACAATCCTCAATGCTCAATCCTCAATCCCCAATGTTCAATCCTCAATACCCAATCCTCAATCTTCAATCCTCAATCCTCAGTCCTCAGTCCTCAAACATCAATCCTCAAACCTCAACCCTCATCCTCAATCCTCAATCCTCAATCCTCAATCCTCATTCTTCAATCCTCAATACCCAATCCTCAATCTTCAATCCTCAATCCTCAATCCTCAATTCTCAATCTTCAATCCTCAATACTGAATCTTCAATCTTCAATCCTCAATCCTCAATCCTCAATCCTCAATATTCAATCCTCAATCCCCAGTCCTCAATCTTCAATCCTCAATGCTCAATCCTCAATCCTCAATCCTCAGTCCTCAATCCTCAACCCTCAATCCTCAAACCTCAATACTCGATCCTCAATCTTCAAACCTCAATACTCAATATTCAATCCTCAAACCTCAATCATCAACCATCGGACCTCGTCCTCAATCCTCAGCCCTCAGTCCTCATTCCTCCCATCTTCAATCATCAATACTCAATCTTCAATCCTCAATCCTCAATCCTCAATGCTCCATCCTCAATCCTCGATATTCAACTCTCAACCCTCAACCATCAATCCTCAATACTCATCATCAATCCTCAATTCTCAATACTCAATAGAATATCCTGAATTCTCATGGTTCAGTACTCAATCCACAATATTCAATAATCAAACCTCAATCCTCAAACATCAATCCTAAACACTCAATCCTCAACACTCAGTCCTCTCTCTTCAATCCTCCATCCTCAACCCTCGATCCTCAAGCGTCAATCCTCAATACCCAATCCTCAATCTTCAATCCTCAATCCTCAATCCTCAATCCCCAATCCTCAATCCTCAATCCTCAATCCTCAATATTCAATCCTCAGTCCCAAATCCTCAATCTTCAATACTCAATCCTCAATCCTCAATCTTCAATCCTCAATACTCAATCTTCAATCCTCAATCCTCAATCCTCAATCCTCAATCCTCATTTTTCAATCCTCAATACCCAATCCTCAATCTTCAATCCTCAATCCTCAATCCTCAATTCTCAATCCTCAATCCTTAAGCCTCAGACCTCAAACATCAATACTCAACCCTCAGTCCTCGTCCTCACTCCACAACCCTCAATCCTCAATCCTCAATTCTCCAATCCTCAATCCTCAATCCTCATTCTTCAATCCTCAATACCCAATCCTCAATCTTCAATCCTCAATCCTCAATCCTCAATTCTCAATCTTCAATCCTCAATCCTCAATTCTCAATCTTCAATCCTCAATACTGAATCTTCAATCCTCAATCCTCAATCCTCAATCCTCAATCTTCAATCCTCAATACACAATCTTTAATCCTCAATCCTCAGCCCTCAGTCCTCAACAATCAGTTGTCAATCCTCAATCCTCAATAGAATATCCTCAATTCACAGTCTTCAGTACTCAATACTCAATCTGCAATCATCAAATCTCTATCCTCAATCCTCAATCCTCAATCCTGAATTTTCAATCCTCAATGCCCAATCCTCAATCTTCAATCCTCAATCCTCAATCCTCGTTCTTCAATCCTCAATACCCAATCCTCAATCTTCAATCCTAAATCCTCAATCCTCAATTCGCAATCCTCAATCCTCAATCCTCAGACCTCAAGCATCAATACTCAACCCTCAGTCCTCAATCCTCAATCATCAATCCTCAATCTGCAATACTCAATCCTCAATCCTCAATCCTCAATTCTCAATACTCAACCATCAATCTTCAATTCTCAATACTCAATAGATTATCCTGAATTCTTAGGATTCTATACTCAAACCTCAATCCTCAACCCTCAGCCCTCATTCTCAATCCTCAATCCACAATCCACAAACGTCAATCCTCAACCGTCAGTCCTCGTCCTCAATCCTCAGCCCTCAATCCTCAATCCTCAATCTTCAATCATCAATACTCAATCTTCAATCCTCTATCCTCAATCCTCAATCCTCAATCCTCAATCATCAATATTCAACACTCAACCCTCAACCATCAATCCTCAATTCTCAATACTCAATAGAATATCCTGAATTCTCATGGTTCAATACTCAATCCACAATATTCTATAATCAAATCTCAATCCTCAAACATCAATTCTCAACACTCAATCCTCAACACTCAGTCCTCTCTCTTCAATCCTCCATCCTCAACTCTCAAGCTTCAATCCTCAATCTTCAATCCTCAATCCTCAATCCTCAATCGTCAGTCTTCAGTCCTCAATACTCAATCTTCAATCCTGAATCCTCAATACTCAATCCTCAATCCTCATTCTTCAATCCTCAATACCCAATCCTCGATCATCAATCCTCAATCCTCAATCCTCAATTGTCAATCCTCAATCCTCAGTCCTCAGTCCTCAAACCACAATCCTCAACCCTCAGCCCTCATCCTCAATCCTCAATCGTCAATCCTTAATCCTCAGTCCTCCGTCATCAAACCTCAATCCTCAGCCCTCAGACCTCATCCTCAATCCTCAATCCTCAATCCTCAGTCCTCAATCTTCAATCCTCAATACTCAATCTTCAATCCTCAATCCTCAGTCCTCAAACCTCAATTCTGAATCCTGAATACTCAATCTTCAATCCTCAATCCTCAATCCTCAATCCTCAACCCTCAATCTTCAATCCTCAATACTCAATCTTCACTCCTCAATCCTCAATACTCAATCCTCAATCTTCAATCCTCAATCCTCAATCCTCAATCCTCAATCCTCATTCTTCAATCCTCAGTACCCAATCCTCAATCTTCAATCCTCAATCCTCAATCCTCAATTCTCAATCCTCAATCCTCAGTCCTCAGTCCTCAAACCTCAATCCTCATTCTTCAATCCTCAATACCCAATCCTCAATCTTCAATCCTCAATCCTCAATCCTCAGTTCTCAATCCTCAATCCTCAATCCTCAGACCTCAAACATCAATACTCAACCCTCAGTCCTCGTCCTCAACCCACAACCCTCAATCCTCAATCCTCAACCTTCAATCCTCAATCCTCAATACACAATCCTCAATCTTCAATCCACCTTCCTCAATCCTCAATCCTCACCCTTCAGTCCTCAGAACCCAATCCTCAATCTTCAATCCTCAATCCTCAATCCTCAATTCTCAATCCTCAATCCTCAATCCTCAGTCCTCAGTCCTCAAACCTCAATCCTCATTCTTCAATCCTCAATAACCAATCCTCAATCTGCAATCCTCAATCCTCAATCCTCAATCCTCAACCCTCAATCTTCAATCCTCAATACTCAATCTTCACTACTCAATCCTCAATACTCAATCCTCAATCTTCAATCCTCAATCCTCAATCCTCAATCCTCAATCCTCAATCCTCATTCTTCAATCCTCAGTACCCGATCCTCAATCTTCAATCCTCAATCCTAAATCCTCAACTCTCATTCCTCAATCCTCAGTCCTCAGTCCTCAAACCTCAATCTTCATTCTTCAATACTCAATACCCAATCCTCAATCTTCAATCCTCAATCCTCAATCCTCAATTCTCAATCCTCAATCCTCAATCCTCAGACCACAAACATCAATACTCAACCCTCAGTCCACGTCCTCAACCCACAACCCTCAATCCTCAATCCTCAATCTTCAATCCTCAATCCTCAATACACAATCCTCAATCTTCAATCCTCAATCCTCAATCCTCAATTCTCAATCCTCAATCCTCAATCCTCAGTCCTCAGTCCTCAAACCTCATTCTTCAATCCTCAATACCCATTCCTCAATCTTCAATCCTCAATCGTCAATCCTCAATTCTCAATCCTCAATCCTCAACCCTCAGACCTCAAACATCAATACTCAACCCTCAGTCCTCGTCCTCAACCCACAACCCTCAATCCTCAATCCTCAATCTTCAATCCTCAATCCTCAATCCTCAATTCTCAATCCTCAATCCTCAATCCTCAGACCTCAAACATCAATACTCAACCCTCAGTCCTCGTCCTCAACCCACAACCCTCAATCCTCAATCCTCAATTCTCAATCCTCAATCCTCAATCCTCAGTCCTCAGTCCTCAAACCTGAATCCTCAATCTTCAATCCTCAATACTCAGTCTTCAATACTCAATCCTCAATCCTCAATCTTCAATCCTCAATACTCAATCTTCAATCCTCAATCCTCAATCCTCAATCCTCAATCCTCATTCTTCAATCATCAATCCTCAATCCTCAATCCTCAATCTTCAATACTCAATCCACAATCCTCAATGCTCAATCCTCAATCCCCAATGTTCAATCCTCAATACCCAATCCTCAATCTTCAATCCTCAATCCTCAGTCCTCAGTCCTCAAACATCAATCCTCAAAACTCAACCCTCATCCCCAATCCTCAATCCTCAATCCTCAATCCTCATTCTTCAATCCTCAATGCCCAATCCACAATCTTCAATCCTCAATCCTCAATCCTCAATTCTCAATCTTCAATCCTCAATTCTGAATCTTCAATCTTCAATCCTCAATCCTCAATCCTCAATCCTCAATATTCAATCCTCAATCCCCAGTCCTCAATCTTCAATCCTCAATGCTCAATCCTCAATCCTCAATCCTCAGTCCTCAATCCTCAACCCTCAATCCTCAAACCTCAATACTCAATCCTCAATCTTCAATCCTCAATACTCAATATTCAATCCTCAAACCTCAATCATCAACCATCGGACCTCGTCCTCAATCCTCAGCCCTCAGTCCTCATTCCTCCCATCTTCAATCATCAATACTCAATCTTCAATCCTCAATCCTCAATCCTCAATGCTCCATCCTCAATCCTCGATATTCAACTCTCAACCCTCAACCATCAATCCTCAATACTCATCATCAATACTCAATTCTCAATACTCAATAGAATATCCTGAATTCTCATGGTTCAGTACTCAATCCACAAAATTCAATAATCAAACCTCAATCCTCAAACATCAATCCTAAACACTCAATCCTCAACACTCAGTCCTCTCTCTTCAATCCTCCATCCTCAACCCTCGATCCTCAAGCGTCAATCCTCAATACCCAATCCTCAATCTTCAATCCTCAATCCTCAATCCTCAATCCCCAATCCTCAATCCTCAATCCTCAATCCTCAATATTCAATCCTCAGTCCCAAATCCTCAATCTTCAATACTCAATCCTCAATCCTCAATCTTCAATCCTCAATACTCAATCTTCAATCCTCAATCCTCAATCCTCAATCCTCAATCCTCATTCTTGAATCCTCAATACCCAATCCTCAATCTTCAATCCTCAATACTCAATCCTCAATTCTCAATCCTCAATCCTTAAGCCTCAGACCTCAAACATCAATACTCAACCCTCAGTCCTCGTCCTCACTCCACAACCCTCAATCCTCAATCCTCAATTCTCCAATCCTCAATCCTCAATCCTCATTCTTCAATCCTCAATACCCAATCCTCAATCTTCAATCCTCA
This sequence comes from Calliopsis andreniformis, assembly GCF_051401765.1. Taxonomy (NCBI): domain Eukaryota; kingdom Metazoa; phylum Arthropoda; class Insecta; order Hymenoptera; family Andrenidae; genus Calliopsis; species Calliopsis andreniformis. Next base: position 125,151 of record NW_027480639.1, on the reverse strand, counting down.
ATCCTCAATCCTCAATTCTCAATCTTCAATCCTCAATCCTCAATTCTCAATCTTCAATCCTCAATACTGAATCTTCAATCCTCAATCCTCAATCCTCAATCCTCAATCCTCAATCCTCATTCTTCAATCCTCAGTCCCCAATCCTCAATCTTCTATCCTCAAAACTCAATCCTCAATCCTCAATCCTCAATCCTCAATCCTCAATTCTCAATCTTCAATCCTCAATACTGAATCTTCAACCCTCAATTCTCAATCCTCAATCCTCAATCCTCAATACTCAAACATCAATCCTCAATTCTCAATACTCAATAGAATATCCTGAATTCTCAGGATTCTATACTCAAGCCTCAATCCCCAACCCTCAGCCCTCATTCTCAATCCTCAATCCACAATCCTCAAACCTCAATCCTCAATCCTCATTCTTCAACCCTCAGTCCCCAATCCTCAATCTTCTATCCTCAATACTCAATCCTCGATCCTCCATCCTCAATCCTCAATCTTCAATCCTCAATCCTCAATCCTCAATCCTCAATCCTCATACTTCAATCCTCAATACCCAATCCTCAATCTTCAATCCTCAATCCGCAATCCTCAATTTTCAATCCTCAATCCTCAGTCCTCAGTCCTCAAACATCAATCCTCAACCCTCGACCCTCATCCTCAATCCTCAATCCTCAATCCTCAATCCTCATTCTTCAATCCTCAATACCCAATCCTCAATCTTCAATCCTCAATCCTCAATCCTCAATTCTCAATCTTCAATCCTCAATACTGAATCTGCAATCCTCAATCCTCAATCCTCAATCCTCAATCCTCAATCCTCAATCCTCAATCCTCAATATTCAATCCTCAATCCCCAGTACTCAATCTTCAATCCTCAATGCTCAATCCTCAATCCTCAATCCTCAGTCCTCAATCCTCAATCCTCATTCTTCAATCCTCAGTACCCAATCCACAATCTTCAACCCTCAATCCTCAATCCTCAATTCTCAATCCTCAATCCTCAGTCCTCAGTCCTCAAACCTCAATCCTCATTCTTCAATCCTCAATACCCAATCCTCAATCTTCAATCCTCAATCCTCAATCCTCAGTTCTCAATCCTCAATCCTCAATCCTCAGACCTCAAACATCAATACTCAACCCTCAGTCCTCGTCCTCAACCCACAACCCTCAATCCTCAATCCTCAATCTTCAATCCTCAATCCTCAATCCTCAATTCTCAATCCTCAATCCTCAATCCTCAGACCTCAAACATCAATACTCAACCCTCAGTCCTCGTCCTCAACCCACAACCCTCAATCCTCAATCCTCAATTCTCAATCCTCAATCCTCAATCCTCAGTCCTCAGTCCTCAAACCTGAATCCTCAATCTTCAATCCTCAATACTCAGTCTTCAATACTCAATCCTCAATCCTCAATCTTCAATCCTCAATACTCAATCTTCAATCCTCAATCCTCAATCCTCAATCCTCAATCCTCATTCTTCAATAATCAATCCTCAATCCTCAATCCTCAATCTTCAATACTCAATCCACAATCCTCAATGCTCAATCCTCAATCCCCAATGTTCAATCCTCAATACACAATCCTCAATCTTCAATCCTCAATCCTCAGTCCTCAGTCCTCAAACATCAATCCTCAAACCTCAACCCTCATCCTCAATCCTCAATCCTCAATCCTCAATCCTCATTCTTCAATCCTCAATACCCAATCCTCAATCTTCAATCCTCAATCCTCAATCCTCAATTCTCAATCTTCAATCCTCAATACTGAATCTTCAATCTTCAATCCTCAATCCTCAATCCTCAATCCTCAATATTCAATCCTCAATCCCCAGTCCTCAATCTTCAATCCTCAATGCTCAATCCTCAATCCTCAATCCTCAGTCCTCAATCCTCAACCCTCAATCCTCAAACCTCAATACTCAATCCTCAATCTTCAATCCTCAATACTCAATATTCAATCCTCAAACCTCAATCATCAACCATCGGACCTCGTCCTCAATCCTCAGCCCTCAGTCCTCATTCCTCCCATCTTCAATCATCAATACTCAATCTTCAATCCTCAATCCTCAATCCTCAATGCTCCATCCTCAATCCTCGATATTCAACTCTCAACCCTCAACCATCAATCCTCAATACTCATCATCAATACTCAATTCTCAATACTCAATAGAATATCCTGAATTCTCATGGTTCAGTACTCAATCCACAAAATTCAATAATCAAACCTCAATCCTCAAACATCAATCCTAAACACTCAATCCTCAACACTCAGTCCTCTCTCTTCAATCCTCCATCCTCAACCCTCGATCCTCAAGCGTCAATCCTCAATACCCAATCCTCAATCTTCAATCCTCAATCCTCAATCCTCAATCCCCAATCCTCAATCCTCAATCCTCAATCCTCAATATTCAATCCTCAGTCCCAAATCCTCAATCTTCAATACTCAATCCTCAATCCTCAATCTTCAATCCTCAATACTCAATCTTCAATCCTCAATCCTCAATCCTCAATCCTCAATCCTCATTCTTCAATCCTCAATACCCAATCCTCAATCTTCAATCCTCAATCCTCAATCCTCAATTCTCAATCCTCAATCCTTAAGCCTCAGACCTCAAACATCAATACTCAACCCTCAGTCCTCGTCCTCACTCCACAACCCTCAATCCTCAATCCTCAATTCTCCAATCCTCAATCCTCAATCCTCATTCTTCAATCCTCAATACCCAATCCTCAATCTTCAATCCTCAATCCTCAATCCTCAATTCTCAATCTTCAATCCTCAATCCTCAATTCTCAATCTTCAATCCTCAATACTGAATCTTCAATCCTCAATCCTCAATCCTCAATCCTCAATCCTCAATCCTCATTCTTGAATCTTCAGACCCCAATCCTCAATCTTCTATCCTCAAAACTCAATCCTCAATCCTCAATCCTCAATCCTCAATCCTCAATTCTCAATCTTCAATCCTCAATACTGAATCTTCAACCCTCAATTCTCAATCCTCAATCCTCAATCCTCAATACTCAAACATCAATCCTCAATTCTCAATACTCAATAGAATACCCTGAATTCTCAGGATTCTATACTCAAGCCTCAATCCCCAACCCTCAGCCCTCATTCTCAATCCTCAATCCACAATCCTCAAACCTCAATCCTCAATCCTCATTCTTCAACCCTCAGTCCCCAATCCTCAATCTTCTATCCTCAATACTCAATCCTCGATCCTCCATCCTCAATCCTCAATCTTCAATCCTCAATCCTCAATCCTCAATCCTCAATCCTCATTCTTCAATCCTCAATACCCAATCCTCAATCTTCAATCCTCAATCCGCAATCCTCAATTTTCAATCCTCAATCCTCAGTCCTCAGTCCTCAAACATCAATCCTCAACCCTCGACCCTCATCCTCAATCCTCAATCCTCAATCCTCAATCCTCATTCTTCAATCCTCAATACCCAATCCTCAATCTTCAATCCTCAATTCTCAATCCTCAATTCTCAATCTTCAATCCTCAATACTGAATTTGCAATCCTCAATCCTCAATCCTCAATCCTCAATCCTCAATCCTCAATCCTCAATATTCAATCCTCAATCCCCAGTACTCAATCTTCAATCCTCAATGCTCAATCCTCAATCCTCAATCCTCAGTCCTCAATCCTCAACCCTCAATCCTCAATCCTCAATCCTCAATTCTCAATCTTCAATCCTCAATACTGAATCTTCAATCCTCAATCCTCAATCCTCAATCCTCAATCCTCAATCCTCAATCCTCAATATTCAATCCTCAATCCCCAGTACTCAATCTTCAATCCTCAATGCTCAATCCTCAATCCTCAATCCTCAGTCCTCAATCCTCAACCCTCAATCCTCAAACCTCAATACTCGATCCTCAATCTTCAATCCTCAATACTCAATATTCAATCCTCAAACCTCAATCCTCAACCATCGGACCTCGTCCTCAATCCTCAGCCCTCAATCCTCATTCCTCCCATCTTCAATCATGAATACTCAATCTTCAATCCTCAATCCTCAATCCTCAATGCTCCATCCTCAATCCTCAATGTTCAATACGCAACCCTCAACCATCAATCCTCAATACTCAACCATTAATGCTCAATTCTCAATACTCAATAGAATATCCTGAATTCTCATGGTTCAATACTCAATCCACAATATTCTATAATCAAATCTCAATCCTCAAACATCAATTCTCAACACTCAATCCTCAACACTCAGTCCTCTCTCTTCAATCCTCCATCCTCAACTCTCAAGCTTCAATCCTCAATCTTCAATCCTCAATCCTCAATCCTCAATCGTCAGTCTTCAGTCCTCAGTACTCAATTTTCAATCCTGAATCCTCAATACTCAATCCTCAATCCTCATTCTTCAATCCTCAATACCCAATCCTCGATCATCAATCCTCAATCCTCAATCCTCAATTGTCAATCCTCAATCCTCAGTCCTCAGTCCTCAAACCTCAATCCTCAACCCTCAGCCCTCATCCTCAATCCTCAATCGTCAATCCTTAATCATCAGTCCTCCGTCCTCAAACCTCAATCCTCAGCCCTCAGACCTCATCCTCAATCCTCAATCCTCAATCCTCAGTCCTCAATCTTCAATCCTCAATACTCAATCTTCAATCCTCAATCCTCAGTCCTCAAACCTCAATTCTGAATCCTGAATACTCAATCTTCAATCCTCAATCCTCAATCCTCAATCCTCAACCCTCAATCTTCAATCCTCAATACTCAATCTTCACTCCTCAATCCTCAGTTCTCAATCCTCAATCCTCAATTCTCAATCTTCAATCCTCAATACTCAATATTCAATCCTCAAACCTCAATCCTCAACCATCGGACCTCGTCCTCAATCCTCAGCCCTCAATCCTCATTCCTCCCATCTTCAATCATGAATACTCAACCTTCAATCCTCAATCCTCAATTCTCAATGCTCCATCCTCAATCCTCAATGTTCAATACACAACCCTCAACCATCAATCCTCAATACTCAACCATCAATGCTCAATTCTCAATACTCAATAGAATATCCTGAATTCTTATGGTTCAATACTCAATCCACAATATTCAATAATCAAATCTCAATCCTCAAACATCAATTCTCAACACTCAATCCTCAACACTCTGTCCTCTCTCTTCAATCCTCCATCCTCAATCGTCAATACTCAAGCGTCAATCCTCGATCCCCAATCCTCAACCCTCAATCCTCAGTCCTCAAACCTCAATCCCGAATACTCAATCCTGAATCCTCAATCTTCAGCCCTCAGTCCTCAACAATCAATCGTCAATCCTCGATCCTCAGACCTCAAACATCAATATTCAACCCTCAGTTCTCGTCCGCAATCCACAACCCTCAATCCTCAATCCTCAATCTTCAATCATCAATATTCAATCTTCAATCCTCAATACTCAATCTTCAATCCTCAATACTCAATCCTCAACACTCAGGCCTCATCCTCAATCCTCAATCCTCAATCTTCAATCCTCAATACTCAATCTTCAATCCTCAATCCTCAGTCCTCAATACTCAACCATCAATCCTCAATTCTCAATACTCAATAGGATATCCTGAATTCTCAGGATTCAATACTCAAACCTCAATCCTCAACCCTCAGCCCTCATCCTCCATCCTCAATCCTCAATCCTCAATTCCCAATCTTCAATCCTCAACACTCAATCTTCAATCCTCAAGCCTCAATCCTCAATCCTCAATCCTCAATCCTCAGTCATCAATACACAATCCTCAATCCACAATCCTCAAACCTCAATCCTCAATCCTCATTCTTCAACCCTCAGTCCCCAATCCTCAATCTTCTATCCTCAATACTCAATCCTCGATCCTCCATCCTCAATCCTCAATCTTCAATCCTCAATCCTCAATCCTCAATCCTCAATCCTCATTCTTCAATCCTCAATACCCAATCCTCAATCTTCAATCCTCAATCCGCAATCCTCAATTTGCAATCCTCAATCCTCAGTCCTCAGTCCTCAAAAATCAATCCTCAACCCTCGACCCTCATCCTCAATCCTCAATCCTCAATCCTCAATCCTCATTCTTCAATCCTCAATACCCAATACTCAATCTTCAATCCTCAATCCTCAATCCTCAATTCTCAATCTTCAATCCTCAATACTGAATCTTCAATCCTCAATCCTCAATCCTCAATCCTCAATCCTCAATCCTCAATCCTCAATATTCAATCCTCAATCCCCAGTACTCAATCTTCAATCCTCAATGCTCAATCCTCAATCCTCAATCCTCAGTCCTCAATCCTCAACCCTCAATCCTCAAACCTCAATACTCGATCCTCAATCTTCAATCCTCAATACTCAATATTCAATCCTCAAACCTCAATCCTCAACCATCGGACCTCGTCCTCAATCCTCAGCCCTCAGTCCTCATTCCTCCCATCTTCAATCATGAATACTCAATCTTCAATCCTCAATCCTCAATCCTCAATGCTCCATCCTCAATCCTCAATGTTCAATACGCAACCCTCAACCATCAATCCTCAATACTCAACCATTAATGCTCAATTCTCAATACTCAATAGAATATCCTGAATTCTCATGGTTCAATACTCAATCCACAATATTCTATAATCAAATCTCAATCCTCAAACATCAATTCTCAACACTCAATCCTCAACACTCAGTCCTCTCTCTTCAATCCTCCATCCTCAACTCTCAAGCTTCAATCCTCAATCTTCAATCCTCAATCCTCAATCCTCAATCGTCAGTCTTCAGTCCTCAATACTCAATTTTCAATCCTGAATCCTCAATACTCAATCCTCAATCCTCATTCTTCAATCCTCAATACCCAATCCTCGATCATCAATCCTCAATCCTCAATCCTCAATTGTCAATCCTCAATCCTCAGTCCTCAGTCCTCAAACCACAATCCTCAACCCTCAGCCCTCATCCTCAATCCTCAATCGTCAATCCTTAATCATCAGTCCTCCGTCCTCAAACCTCAATCCTCAGCCCTCAGACCTCATCCTCAATCCTCAATCCTCAATCCTCAGTCCTCAATCTTCAATCCTCAATACTCAATCTTCAATCCTCAATCCTCAGTCCGCAAACCTCAATTCTGAATCCTGAATACTCAATCTTCAATCCTCAATCCTCAATCCTCAATCCTCAACCCTCAATCTTCAATCCTCAATACTCAATCTTCACTCCTCAATCCTCAATACTCAATCCTCAATCTTCAATCCTCAATCCTCAATCCTCAATCCTCAATCCTCATTCTTCAATCCTCAGTACCCAATCCACAATCTTCAATCCTCAATCCTCAATCCTCAATTCTCAATCCTCAATCCTCAGTCCTCAGTCCTCAAACCTCAATCCTCATTCTTCAATCCTCAATACCCAATCCTCAATCTTCAGTCCTCAATCCTCAATCCTCAGTTCTCAATCCTCAATCCTCAATCCTCAGACCTCAAACATCAATACTCAACCCTCAGTCCTCGTCCTCAACCCACAACCCTCAATCCTCAATCCTCAATCTTCAATCCTCAATCCTCAATACACAATCCTCAATCTTCAATCCACCTTCCTCAATCCTCAATCCTCACCCTTCAGTCCTCAGAACCCAATCCTCAATCTTCAATCCTCAATCCTCAATCCTCAATTCTCAATCCTCAATCCTCAATCCTCAGTCCTCAGTCCTCAAACCTCAATCCTCATTCTTCAATCCTCAATAACCAATCCTCAATCTGCAATCCTCAATCCTCAATCCTCAATCCTCAACCCTCAATCTTCAATCCTCAATACTCAATCTTCACTCCTCAATCCTCAATACTCAATCCTCAATCTTCAATCCTCAATCCTCAATCCTCAATCCTCAATCCTCAATCCTCATTCTTCAATCCTCAGTACCCGATCCTCAATCTTCAATCCTCAATCCTCAATCCTCAACTCTCATTCCTCAATCCTCAGTCCTCAGTCCTCAAACCTCAATCCTCATTCTTCAATACTCAATACCCAATCCTCAATCTTCAATCCTCAATCCTCAATCCTCAATTCTCAATCCTCAATCCTCAATCCTCAGACCTCAAACATCAATACTCAACCCTCAGTCCTCGTCCTCAACCCACAACCCTCAATCCTCAATCCTCAATCTTCAATCCTCAATCCTCAATACACAATCCTCAATCTTCAATCCTCAATCCTCAGTCCTCAATTCTCAATCCTCGATCCTCAAACCTCAGTCCTCAGTCCTCAAACCTCATTCTTCAATCCTCAATACCCATTCCTCAATCTTCAATCCTCAATCCTCAATCCTCAATTCTCAATCCTCAATCCTCAATCCTCAGACCTCAAACATCAATACTCAACCCTCAGTCCTCGTCCTCAACCCACAACCCTCAATCCTCAATCCTCAATCTTCAATCCTCAATCCTCAATCCTCAATTCTCAATCCTCAATCCTCAATCCTCAGACCTCAAACATCAATACTCAACCCTCACTCCTCGTCCTCAACCCACAACCCTCAATCCTCAATCCTCAATTCTCAATCCTCAATCCTCAATCCTCAGTCCTCAGTCCTCAAACCTGAGTCCCCGTCCTTCAATCCTCAATCCTCAATAATCAATCCTCAATCCTCAATCCTCAATCCTCAATCTTCAATCCTCAATACTCAGTCTTCAATACTCAATCCTCAATCCTCAATCTTCAATCCTCAATACTCAATCTTCAATCCTCAATCCTCAATCCTCAATCCTCAATCCTCATTCTTCAATCATCAATCCTCAATCCTCAATCCTCAATCTTCAATACTCAATCCACAATCCTCAATGCTCAATCCTCAATCCCCAATGTTCAATCCTCAATTCCCAATCCTCAATCTTCAATCCTCAATCCTCAGTCCTCAGTCCTCAAACATCAATCCTCAAACCTCAACCCTCATCCTCAATCCTCAATCCTCAATCCTCAATCCTCATTCTTCAATCCTCAATACCCAATCCTCAATCTTCAATCCTCAATCCTCAATCCTCAATTCTCAATCTTCAATCCTCAATACTGAATCTTCAATCATCAATCCTCAATCCTCAATCATCAATCCTCAATATTCAATCCTCAATCCCCAGTCCTCAATCTTCAATCCTCAATGCTCAATCCTCAATCCTCAATCCTCAGTCCTCAATCCTCAACCCTCAATCCTAAAACCTCAATACTCAATCCTCAATCTTCAATCCTCAATACTCAATATTCAATCCTCAAACCTCAATCATCAACCATCGGACCTCGTCCTCAATCCTCAGCCCTCAGTCCTCATTCCTCCCATCTTCAATCATCAATACTCAATCTTCAATCCTCAATCCTCAATCCTCAATGCTCCATCCTCAATCCTCGATATTCAACTCTCAACCCTCAACCATCAATCCTCAATACTCATCATCAATCCTCAATTCTCAATACTCAATAGAATATCCTGAATTCTCATGGTTCAGTACTCAATCCACAATATTCAATAATCAAACCTCAATCCTCAAACATCAATCCTAAACACTCAATCCTCAACACTCAGTCCTCTCTCTTCAATCCTCCATCCTCAACCCTCGATCCTCAAGCGTCAATCCTCAATACCCAATCCTCAATCTTCAATCCTCAATCCTCAATCCTCAATCCCCAATCCTCAATCCTCAATCCTCAATCCTCAATATTCAATCCTCAGTCCCAAATCCTCAATCTTCAATCCTCAATACTCAATCTTCAATCCTCAATCCTCAATCCTCAATCCTCAATCCTCATACTTCAATCCTCAATACCCAATCCTCAATCTTCAATCCTCAATCCTCAATCCTCAATTCTCAATCCTCAATCCTTAAGCCTCAGACCTCAAACATCAATACTCAACCCTCAGTCCTCGTCCTCACTCCACAACCCTCAATCCTCAATCCTCAATTCTCCAATCCTCAATCCTCAATCCTCATTCTTCAATCCTCAATACCCAACCCTCAATCTTCAATCCTCAATCCTCAATCCTCAATTCTCAATCTTCAATCCTCAATCCTCAATTCTCAATCTTCAATCCTCAATACTGAATCTTCAATCCTCAATCCTCAATCCTCAATCCTCAATCCTCAATCCTCAATCCTCATTCTTCAATCCTCAGTCCGCAATCCTCAATCTTCTATCCTCAAAACTCAATCCTCAATCCTCAATCCTCAATCCTCAATCCTCAATTCTCAATCTTCAATCCTCAATACTGAATCTTCAACCCTCAATTCTCAATCCTCAATCCTCAATCCTCAAAACTCAACCATCAATCCTCAATTCTCAATACTCAATAGAATATCCTGAATTCTCAGGATTCTATACTCAAACCTCAATCCCCAACCCTCAGCCCTCATTCTCAATCCTCAATCCACAATCCTCAAACCTCAATCCTCAATCCTCATTCTTCAATCCTCAGTCCCCAATCCTCAATCTTCTATCCTCAATACTCAATCCTCGATCCTCCATCCTCAATCCTCAATCTTCAATCCTCAATTCTCAATCCTCAATCCTCAATCCTCATTCTTCATTCCTCAATACCCAATCCTCAATCTTCAATCCTCAATCCGCAATCCTCAATTTTCAATCCTCAATCCTCAGTCCTCAGTCCTCAAACATCAATCCTCAACCCTCAACCCTCATCCTCAATCCTCAATCCTCAATCCTCAATCCTCATTCTTCAATCCTCAATACCCAATCCTCAATCTTCAATCCTCAATCCTCAATCCTCAATCCTCAATTCTCAATCTTCAATCCTCAATACTGAATCTTCAATCCTCAATCCACAATCCCCAATCCTCAATCCTCAATCCTCAATCCTCAATATTCAATCCTCAATCCCCAGTCCTCAATCTTCAATCCTCAATGCTCAATCCTCAATCCTCAATCCTCAGTCCTCAATCCTCAACCCTCAATCCTCAAACCTCAATACTCAATCCTCAATCTTCAATCCTCAATACTCAATATTCAATCCTCAAACCTCAATCCTCAACCATCGGACCTCGTCCTCAATCCTCAGCCCTCAATCCTCATTCCTCCCATCTTCAATCATGAATACTCAATCTTCAATCCTCAATCCTCAATTCTCAATGCTCCATCCTCAATCCTCAATGTTCAATACACAACCCTCAACCATCAATCCTCAATACTCAACCATCAATGCTCAATTCTCAATACTCAATAGAATATCCTGAATTCTTATGGTTCAATACTCAATCCACAATATTCAATAATCAAATCTCAATCCTCAAACATCAATTCTCAACACTCAATCCTCAACACTCTGTCCTCTCTCTTCAATCCTCCATCCTCAATCGTCAATACTCAAGCGTCAATCCTCGATCCCCAATCCTCAACCCTCAATCCTCAGTCCTCAAACCTCAATCCCGAATACTCAATCCTGAATCCTCAATCTTCAGCCCTCAGTCCTCAACAATCAATCGTCAATCCTCGATCCTCAGACCTCAAACATCAATATTCAACCCTCAGTTCTCGTCCGCAATCCACAACCCTCAATCCTCAATCCTCAATCTTCAATCATCAATATTCAATCTTCAATCCTCAATACTCAATCTTCAATCCTCAATACTCAATCCTCAACACTCAGGCCTCATCCTCAATCCTCAATCCTCAATCTTCAATCCTCAATACTCAATCTTCAATCCTCAATCCTCAGTCCTCAATACTCAACCATCAATCCTCAATTCTCAATACTCAATAGGATATCCTGAATTCTCAGGATTCAATACTCAAACCTCAATCCTCAACCCTCAGCCCTCATCCTCCATCCTCAATCCTCAATCCTCAATTCCCAATCTTCAATCCTCAACACTCAATCTTCAATCCTCAAGCCTCAATCCTCAATCCTCAATCCTCAATCCTCAGTCATCAATACACAATCTTCAATACTCAATCCTCAATCCTCAATCCTCAATCCTCAATCCTCAATCCTCAGTCCTCAACCCTCAATCCTCAATACTCAATCTTCAATCCTCAATCCTCAGTCCTCAAATCTCAATTCTGAATCCTCAATCCTGAATCCTCAATCGTCAGCCCTCAGTCCTCAACAATCACTTGTCAATCCTCAATCCTCAATAGAATATCCTCAATTCACAGTTTTCAATACTCAATACTCAATCTGCAATCTTCAAATCTCTATCCACAAACATCAATTCTCATCACTCAACCCTCAACACTCAGTCCTCAGTGTTCAATCCTCAATCCTCAATACACAATCTTCAATCCTCAATACTGAATATTCAATCCTCAATCCTCAATCCTCAACCCTCAATCCTCAATCCTGAATCCTGAATCTTCAATCCTCACTCCCCAATCCTCAATCTTCAATCCTCAATCCTCGATCCTCAATCCTCCATCCTCAATCCTCAATCCTCAATCTTCAATCCTCAGTCCCCAATCCTCAATCTTCAATCCTCAATCCTCAATCGTCAATCCTCAATCCTCAACCCTCAAACCTCATTCCTCAACCGTCAGTCCTCGTCCTCAAACCTCAACCCTCAATCCTCAATCCTCAATCCTCAATCCTCAGTCCTCAGTCCTCAAACCTCAATCCTCAACCTTCAGACCTCAACCTCAATCCTCAATCCTCAATCCTCAATCCTCAATATTCAGTCCTCAGTACTCAATCTTCAATCCTCGATCCTCAGTCCTCAAACCTCAATTCTGAATCCTCAATACTCAACCTTCAATCCTCAATCCTCAGTCCTCAATACTCAACCATCAATCCTCAATTCTCAATACTCAATGAGATATCCTGAATTCTCAGGATTCCATTGTCAATCCTCAATCCTCAACCCTCAGCCCTCATCCTCGATCCTCAATCCTCAATCCTCAATCCTCAATCTTGAATCCTCAATACTCAATCTTCAATCCTCAATCCTCAATCCTCAATCCTCAATCCTCAATCCTCAGTCATCAACACTCAATCTTCAATACTCAATCCTCAATCCTCAATCCTAAATTCTCAATCCTCAACCCTCAATCCTCATTCCTCAAACCTCAATCCTCAACCCTCAGTCCTCATCCTCAATTCTCAATTCTCAATACTCAATCCTCAATCCTCAATCTTCAATCCTCAATAATCAATCTCCAATCCTAGGTCCTCAATCCCCAATTTTTAATCCTTAATCCTCAACCTTCAATCCTCAATCCCCAGTCCTCAATCTTCAATCCTCAATGCTCAATCCTCAATACTCAATCCTCAGGCCTCAATCCTCAATCCTGAATCCTCAAACCTCAATCCTCATCCGTCAGTCCTCGTCCTCACTCCTCAAACCTCAATCCTCAATACTAAAACTTCAATCATCAATACTAAGTCTTCAATCCTCAATCCTCAATCCTCAATCTTCAATCCTCAATCCTCAATAGTCAATATTCAACACACAACCCTCAGCCATCAATCCTCAATACTCAACCATCAACCCTCAATTCTCAGTACTCAATAGAATATCCTGAATTCTGATGGTTCAATACTTAATCCACAATATTCAGTAATCAAATCTCAATCCTCAAACATCAATTCTCAACACTCAATACTCAACACTCTGTCCTCTCTCTTCAATCCTCCATCCTCAATCCTCAATCCTCAAGCGGCAATCCTCAATCCTCTATCCTCAACCCTCAATCCTGAGTCCTCTAACCTCAATCCCGAATCCTCAATCCTGAATCCTCAATCTTCAGCCCTCAGTCCTCAACAATCAATGGTCAATTCTCAATCCTCAATAGAATATCCTCAATTCACAGTTTTCTTTACCATTCACCATTCTTTAATCTTCAAATCTCAATCCACAAACATCAATTCTCATCACTCAACCCTCAACACTCAGACCTCAATCTTCAACCCTCAATCCTCAATCCTCATTCCTCAATCCTCAATACTCAATCTTCAATCCTCAATACTCAATCCTCAATCCTCAGTCCTCAATCCTCAATCGTCAGTCCTCAATCCCCAATCCGCAATCTTCAATCCTCATTCCTCAATCCTCAATCCTCAATCCTCAATCCTCAATCTTCAATCCTCATTCCGCAATCCTCAATCCTCAATCCTCATTCTTCAATCCTCAGTCCCCAATCCTCAATCTTCTATACTCAATACTCAATCCTCAATCCTCAATACTCAACCTTCAATCCTCAATCCTCAATGCTCAATCCTCAATCCTCAATGTTCAATCCTCAATACCCAATCCTCAATCTTCAATCCTCAATCCTCAATCCTCGTTCTTCAATCCTCAATACCAAATCCTCAATCTTCAATCCTAAATCCTCAATCCTCAATTCGCAATCCTCAATCCTCAATCCTCAGACCTCAAGCATCAATACTCAACCCTCAGTCCTCAATCCTCAATCATCAATCCTCAATCTGCAATACTCAATCCTCAATCCTCAATCCTCAATCCTTAATACTCAACCATCAATCTTCAATTCTCAATACTCAATAGATTATCCTGAATTCTTAGGATTCTATACTCAAACCTCAATCCTCAACCCTCAGCCCTCATTCTCAATCCTCAATCCACAATCCTCAAACGTCAATCCTCAACCGTCAGTCCTCGTCCTCAATCCTCAGCCCTCAATAATCAATCCTCAATCTTCAATCATCAATACTCAATCTTCAATCCTCTATCCTCAATCCTCAATCCTCAATCCTCAATCATCAATATTCAACACTCAACCCTCAACCATCAATCCTCAATTCTCAATACTCAATAGAATATCCTGAATTCTCATGGTTCAATACTCAATCCACAATATTCTATAATCAAATGTCAATCCTCAAACATCAATTCTCAACACTCAATCCTCAACACTCAGTCCTCTCTCTTCAATCCTCCATCCTCAACTCTCAAGCTTCAATCCTCAATCTTCAATTCTCAATCCTCAATCCTCAGTCGTCAGTCTTCAGTCCTCAATACTCCATCTTCAATCCTGAATCCTCAATACTCAATCCTCAATCCTCATTCTTCAATCCTCAATACCCAATCCTCGATCATCAATCCTCAATCCTCAATCCTCAATTGTCAATCCTCAATCCTCAGTCCTCAGTCCTCAAACCACAATCCTCAACCCTCAGCCCTCATCCTCAATCCTCAATCGTCAATCCTTAATCCTCAGTCCTCCGTCCTCAAACCTCAATCCTCAGCCCTCAGACCTCATCCTCAATCCTCAATCCTCAATCCTCAGTCCTCAATCTTCAATCCTCAATACTCAATCTTCAATCCTCAATCCTCAGTCCTCAAACCTCAATTCTGAATCCTGAATACTCAATCTTCAATCCTCAATCCTCAATCCTCAATCCTCAACCCTCAATCTTCAATCCTCAATACTCAAACTTCACTCCTCAATCCTCAATACTCAATCCTCAATCTTCAATCCTCAATCCTCAATCCTCAATCCTCAATCGTCATTCTTCAATCCTCAGTACCCAATCCTCAATCTTCAATCCTCAATCCTCAATCCTCAATTCTCAATCCTCAATCCTCAGTCCTCAGTCCTCAAACCTCAATCCTCATTTTTCAATCCTCAATACCCAATCCTCAATCTTCAATCCTCAATCCTCAATCCTCAGTTCTCAATCCTCAATCCTCAATCCTCAGACCTCAAACATCAATACTCAACCCTCAGTCCTCGTCCTCAACCCACAACCCTCAATCCTCAATCCTCAATCTTCAATCCTCAATCCTCAATACACAATTCTCAATCTTCAATCCACCTTCCTCAATCCTCAATCCTCACTCTTCAGTCCTCAGAACCCAATCCTCAATCTTCAATCCTCAATCCTCAATCCTCAATTCTCAATCCTCAATCCTCAATCCTCAGTCCTCAGTCCTCAAACCTCAATCCTCATTCTTCAATCCTCAATAACCAATCCTCAATCTGCAATCCTCAATCCTCAATCCTCAATCCTCAATCCTCAATCTTCAATCCTCAATACTCAATCTTCACTCCTCAATCCTCAATACTCAATCCTCAATCTTCAATCCTCAATCCTCAATCCTCAATCCTCAATCCTCGATCCTCATTCTTCAATCCTCAGTACCCGATCCTCAATCTTCAATCCTCAATCCTCAATCCTCAACTCTCATTCCTCAACCCTCAGTCCTCGTCCTCAATCCACAACCCTCAATCCCCAATCCTCAATCTTCAATCCTCAATCCTCAGTACACAATCCTCAATCTCCAATCCTCAATCCTCAATCCTCAATTCTCAATCCTCAATCCTCAATCCTCAGTCCTCAGTCCTCAAACCTCATTCTTCAATCCTCAATACCCATTCCTCAATCTTCAATCCTCAATCCTCAATCCTCAATTCTCAATCCTCAATCCTCAATCCTCAGACCTCAAACATCAATACTCAACCCTCAGTCCTCGTCCTCAACCCACAACCCTCAATCCTCAATCCTCAATCTTCAATCCTCAATCCTCAATCCTCAATTCTCAATCCTCAATCCTCAATCCTCAGACCTCAAACATCAATACTCAACCCTCAGTCCTCGTCCTCAACCCACAACCCTCAATCCTCAATCCTCAATTCTCAATCCTCAATCCTCAATCCTCAGTCCTCAGTCCTCAAACCTCAATCCCCATCCTTCAATCCTCAATCCTCAATAATTAATCCTCAATCCTCAATCCTCAATCCTCAATCTTCAATCCTCAATAATTAATCCTCAATCCTCAATCCTCAATCCTCAATCTTCAATCCTCAATACTCAGTCTTCAATACTCAATCCTCAATCCTCAATCTTCAATCCTCAATACTCAATCTTCAATCCTCAATCCTCAATCCTCAATCCTCAATCCTCATTCTTCAATCATCAATCCTCAATCCTCAATCCTCAATCTTCAATACTCAATCCACAATCCTCAATGCTCAATCCTCAATCCCCAATGTTCAATCCTCAATACCCAATCCTCAATCTTCAATGCTCAATCCTCAATCCTCGTTCTTCAATCCTCAATACCCAATCCTCAATCTTCAATCCTAAATCCTCAATCCTCAATTCGCAATCCTCAGTCCTCAATCCTCAGGCCTCAAGCATCAATACTCAACCCTCAGTCCTCAATCCTCAATCATCAATCCTCAATCTGCAATACTCACTCCTCAATCCTCAATCCTCAATCCTCAATACTCAACCATCAATCTTCAATTCTCAATACTCAATAGATTATCCTGAATTCTTAGGATTCTATACTCAAACCTCAATCCTCAGCCCTCAGCCCTCATTCTCAATCCTCAATCCACAATCCTCAAACCTCAATCCTCAACCGTCAGTCCTCGTCCTCAATCCTCAGCCCTCAACCCTCAATCCTCAATCTTCAATCATCAATACTCAATCTTCAATCATCTATCCTCAATCCTCAGTCCTCAATCCTCAATCATCAATATTCAACACTCAACCCTCAACCATCAATCCTCAATTCTCAATACTCAATAGAATATCCTGAATTCTCATGGTTCAATACTCAGTCCACAATATTCTATAATCAAATCTCAATCCTCAAACATCAATTCTCAACACTCAATCCTCAACACTCAGTCCTCTCTCTTCAATCCTCCATCCTCAACTCTCAATCCTCAAGCGTCAATACTCAATCCTCAATCCTCAACCCTCAAGCCTCAGCCCTCAAACCTCAATCCCGAATCCTCAATCCTAAATCCTCAATCTTCAGCCCTCAGTCCTCAAAAATCAACTATCAATCCTCTATCCTGAATAGAATATCCTCAATTTACAGTTTTCCATACTCAATCCCCATTCTTCAATCTTCAAATCTGAATCCACAAACATCAAATCTAATCACTCAACCATCAACACACAGTCCTCAATCTTCAATCCTCAATCCTCAATCCTCAATCTTCAATCCTCAATACTCAATCTTCAATCATCAATCCTCAATCCTCAATCCTGAATCCTCAATCTTCAGCCCTCAGTCCTGAACAATCAGTTGTCAATCCTCAATCCTCAATAGAATATCCTCAATTCACAGGTTTCAATACTCAATACTCAACCTGCAATCTTCAAATCTCTATCCACAAACATCAATTCTCATCACTCAACCCTCAACACTCAGTCCCCAATCCTGAACCTTCAATCCTCAATCTTCAATCCTCAATCCTCAATCCTCAATCCTCAATCCTCAATCCTCATTCTTCAATCCTCAGTACCCGATCCTCAATCTTCAATCCTCAATCCTCAATCCTCAACTCTCATTCCTCAATCCTCAGTCCTCAGTCCTCAAACTTCAATCCTCATTCTTCAATCCTCAATACCCAATCCTCAATCTTCAATCCTCAATCATCAATCCTCAATTCTCAATCCTCAGTCCTCAGTTCTCAGGCCTCAAACCTCAATCCTCAACCCTCAGCCCGCATCCTAAATCCTCAATCCTCAATCCTCAATCCTCAATCTTCAATCCTCAATACACAATCTTTAATCCTCAATCCTCAGCCCTCAGTCCTCAACAATCAGTTGTCAATCCTCAATCCTCAATAGAATATCCTCAATTCACAGTCTTCAGTACTCAATACTCAATCTGCAATCATCAAATCTCTATCCACAAACATCAATTCTCATCACTCAACCCTCAACACTCAGTCCTCAATGTTCAATCCTCAATCCTCAATTCTCAATCTTCAATCCTCAATACTGAATCCTCAATCCTCAATCCTCAATCCTCAATCCTCAATCCTCTATCCTGCATTTTCAACCCTCAGTCCCCAATCCTCAATCTTCAATACTCAATCGTCAATCCTCAATCCTCAATCCTCAATCCACAGACCTCAGTCGTCAAACGTCAATCCTCAAACCTCAATCCCCAATCCTCAATCCTCAAACCTCAATCCTCAACCGTCAGTCCTCGTCCTCAATACTCAACCCTCAATCCTCAATCCTCAACCTTCAATCATCAATACTCAATCTTCAATCCTCAATCCTCAATCCTCAATCCTCAATACTCCATCCTCAATATTCAACACACAACCCTCAACCATCAATCCTCAATACTCAACCATTAATCCTCAATTCTCAATACTCAATAGAATATCCTGAATTCTCATGCTTCAATACTCAATCCACTACATTCAAAAATCAAATCTCAATCCTCAAACATCAATTCTCAACACTCAATCCTCAACACTCAGTCCTCCCTCTTCAATCATCAATCCTCAATCCTGAAACTTCAATCCTCAATACTCAATCTTCAATCCTCAATCCTCAGTTCTCAATCCTCAATGCTCAATCCTCAATCCTCAATCCTCAATCCTCAATCTTCAGCGTTCAGTCCTCAAAAATCAACTATCAATCCTCTATCCTGAACAGAATATCCTCAATTTACAGTTTTCCATACTCAATCCCCATTCTTCAATCTTCAAATCTGAATCCACAAACATCAATTCTAATCACTCAACCATCAACACTCAGTCCTCAATCGTCAATCCTCAATCCTCAATCCTCAATCTTCAATCCTCAATACTCAATCTTCATTCATCAATCCTCAATCCTCAATCCTCAATCTTCAATCCTCAATCCTCAATCCTCATTCTTCAATCCTCAACACCCGATCCTCAATCTTCAATCCTCAATCCTCAGTCCTCAATCCTCAATCCTCAATCCTCAATCCTCATTTCTCAAACCTCGACCCTCAACCCTCAGTCCTCATCCTCACTTCTCAATTCTCAATCCTGAATCGACAATCCTCAATCTTCAATCCTCAATAATCAATCTCCAATCCTAGATCCTCAATCCACAATCCTCAATCCTTAATCCTCAATCCTCAATCCTCAGTCCCCAGACCTCAATCTTCAGTCCTCAATGCTCCATCCTCAATCCTCAATCCTCAGTTCTGAATCCTCAATCCTCAATCCTCAAACCTCAACACTCAACTGTCAGTCCTCGTCCTCAATACTCAACCCTCAATCCTCAATCGTCAATGTTCAATCCGCAATACCCAATCGTCAATCTTCAATAGTCAATCATCAATCCTCAATCTTCAATATTCAATCCTCAATCCTCAATCCTCAACCCTCAATACTCAACCATCAATCCTCCATTCCCAATACTCAATAAATTATCCTGAATTCTCAGGATTCAATACTCAAACCTCAATCCTCAACCCTCAGCCCTCATCCTCCATCCTCAATCCTCAATCCTCAATCCTCAATCCTCAATCTTCAATCCTCAATACTCAATCTTCAATTCTCAATCCTCAATCCTCAATACTCAATCCTCAATCCTCAATCCTCTATCCTCAATCCTCAACCTTCAATCCTCAATGCTCAATCTACAATCCTCAATCCTCAATCCTCAATCCTCAATCCTCAATCCTCATTCTTCAATCCTCAATACCCAGTCCTCAATCTTCAATCCTCAATCCTCAATCCTCAAGCCTCAATTCTCAATCCTCAATCCTCAATCCTCAGACCTCAAACATCAACACTCAACCCTCAGTCCTCGTCCTCAATCCACAACCCTCAATCCTCGATACTCAATCTTCAATCATCAATATTCAATCTTCAATTCTCAATCCTCAACCCTCAATACTCAATCCTCAATCCTCAATGTACGATCCTCAATACCCAATCCTCAATCTTCAATCCTCAATCCTCAATCCTCAACCCTCAATCCTCAATCCTCAATCATCAGTCCTCAAACCTCAATCCTGAATCCTCAACCCTGAATCCTCTATCTTCAGCCCTCAGTCCTCAACAATCAGTTGTCAATCCTCAATCCTCAATAGAATATCCTCAATTCACAGTTTTCAATACTCAATACTCAATCTGCAATCTTCAAATCTCTTTCCACAAACATCAATTCTCATCACTCAACCCTCAACACTCAGTACTCAATGTTCAATCCTCAATCCTCAATTCTCAATCTTCAATCCTCAATACTGAATCCTCGATACTCAATCCTCAATCCTCAATCCTCAATCCTCAACCCTCAATCCTCGGACCCCAAACTTCAATACTCAATCCTCAGTCCTCGTCCTCAATCCACAACCCTCAATCCTCAATCCTCAATCTTCAATCCTCAAACCTCAATACTCAATCCTCAATATTCAATCCACAATCCTCAATCCTCAATCCTCAATCCACATTCTTCAGTCCTCAGAACCCAATCCTCAATCTTCAATCCTCAATCCTCAATCCTCAATTCTCAATCCTCAATCCTCAATCCTCAGTCCTCAGTCCTCAAACCTCAATCCTCATTCTTCAATCCTCAATACCCAATCCTCAATCTGCAATCCTCAATCCTCAATCCTCAATCCTCAATACTCAATCTTCAATCCTCAATCCTCAATCCTCAATCCTCAATCCTCAATCCTCAATCCTCTATCCTCAATTCTCAACCTTCATTCCTCAATACTCAATCTACGATCCTCAATCCTCAATCCTCAATCCTCAATCCTCATTCTTCAATCCTCAATCCTCAATCCTCAATCCTCAATCCTCAATACTCAACCATCAATCCTCAATTCCCAATACTCAATAGATTATCCTGAATTCTCAGGATTCAATACTCAAACCACAATCCTCAACCCTCAGCCCTCATCCTCCATCCTCAATCCTCAATCCTCAATCCTCAATCCTCAATATTAAATCCTCAATACTCAATCTTCAATCCTCAATCCTCAATCCTCAATCCTCAATCCCCAATCCTCAATCCTCAATCCTCAATCATCTATCCTCAATCCTCAACCTTCAATCCTCAATCCTCAATCCTCATTCTTCGATTCTCAACACCCAATCCTCAATCTTCAATCCTCAATACTCAATCCTCAATTCTCAATCCTCAATCCTCAATCCTCAGACCTCAAACGTCAATACTCAACCCTCAGTCCTCGTCCTCAATCCACAACCCTCAATCCTCGATCCTCAATCTTCAATCATCAATATTCAATCTTCAATCCTCAACCCTCAATCCTCAATACTCAATCCTCAATTCTCAATGTTCAACCCTCAATACCCAATCCTCAATCTTCAATCCTCAATACTCAATCTTCAATCCTCAATCCTCAATCCTCAATCCTCAATCCTCAATCCTCAATCCTCAATCCTCAATCCTCAATACCCAGTCCTCAATCTTCAATCCTCAATCCTCAATCCTCAATCCTCAATTCTCAATCCTCAATCCTCAATCCTCAGACCACAAACATCAATACTCAACCCTCAGTCCTCGTCCTCAATCCACAACACTCAATCCTCACTCCTCAATCTTCAATCATCAATATTCAATCTTCAGTCCTCAATCCTCAATCCTCAGTCCTCAATCTTCAATCCTCAATACTCAATCTTCAATCCTCAATCGTCAGTCCTCAAACCTCAATTCTGAATCCTGAATACTCAATCTTCAATCCTCAATCCTCAGTCCTCAATACTCTACCATCAATGTTCAATCCTCAATCCTCAATCCTCATTCTTCAATCCTCAATACCCAGTCCTCAATCTTCAATCCTCTATCCTCAATCCTCAATTCTCAATCCTCAATCCTCAATTCTCAGACCTCAAGCATCAATACTCAGCCCTCAGTCCTCGTCCTCAATCCTCAACCCTCAATCCTCAATCCTCAATCTTCAATCATCAATACTCAATCTTCAATCCTCTATCCTCAATCCTCAATCCTCAATCCTCAATCATCAATATTCAACACTCAACCCTCAACCATCAATCCTCAATACTCAACCATCAATCCTCAATTCTCAATACTCAATAGAATATCCAGAATTCTCATGGTTGAATACTCAATCCACAATATTCTATAATCAAATCTCAATCGTCAAACATCAATTCCCAACACTCAATCGTCTACACTCAGTCCTCTCTCTTCAATCCTCCATCCTCAACTCTCAATCCTCAAGTGTCAATAATCAGTCCTCAATACCCAACTCTCAATCCTCAGCCCTCAAACCGCAATCCCGAATGCTCAATCCTAAATCCTCAATCTTCAGCCCTCAGTCCTCAAAAATCAACTATCAATCCTCTATCCTGAATAGAATATCCTCAATTTACAGTTTTCCGTACTCAATCCCCATTCTTCAATCTTCAAATCTCAATCCACAAACATCAATTCTAATCACGCAACCATCAACACTCAGTCCTCAATCATCAATCCTCAATGCTCAATCCTCAATCTTCAATCCTCAATACTCAATCTTCAGTCCTCAATCCTCAATCCTCAATCCTCAATCTTCAATCCTCAATCCTCAATCCTCATTCTTCGATCCTCAACGCCCAATCCTCAATCTTCAATCGTCAATACTCAATCCTCAATTCTCAATCCTCAATCATCAATCCTCAGACCTCAAACATCAATACTCAATCCTCAGTCCTCGTCCTCAGTCCACAACCCTCAATCCTCGATCCTCAATCTTCAATCATCAATATTCAATCTTCAATCCTCAACCCTCAATCCTCAATACTCAATCCTCAATCCTCAATGTTCAATCCTCAATACCCAATCCTCAATCCTCAATCCTTAATCCTCAATCCTCAACCTTCATTCCTCAATCCTCAATCCTCAATCATCAATCCTCAATCCTCAATCTTCAATCCTCAATACTCAATCTTCAACCCTCAATCCTCGATCCTCAATCTTCAATCATCAATAATCAATCTTCAATTCCCAACCCTCAATCCTCAATACTCAATCCTCAATCCTCAATGTTCAATCCTCAATACCCAATCCTCAATCTTCAATCCTCAACCCTCAATCCTCAATCCTCAATCCTCCATCCTGAATCCTCAATCCGCAATCTTCAGTCCTCAAAGCTCAATCCTGAATCCTCAGTCCTGAATCCTCAATGTTCAGCCCTCAGTCCTCAACAATCAGTTGTCAATCCTCAATCGTCAATAGAATATCCTCAATTCACAGGTTTCAATACACAACACTCAACCTGCAATCTTCAAATCTCTATCCACAAACATCAATTCTCATCACTCAACCCTCAACACTCAGTCCCCAATCCTGACTCTTCAATCCTCAATGCTCAGTCCTCAATCCTCAATCCTCAATCCTCAATCCTCATTCTTCAATCCTCAATACCCAGCCCTCAATCTTCAATCCTCAATCCTCAATCCTCAATACCCAGTCCTCAATCTTCAATCCTCAATCCTCAATCCTCAATCCTCAATTCTCAATCCTCAATCCTCAATCCTCAGACCTCAAACATCAGTACTCAACCCTCAGTCCTCGTCCTCAATCCACAACCCTCAATCCTCGATCCTCAATCTTCAATCATCAATATTCAATCTTCAATCCTCAACCCTCAATCCTCAATACTCAATCCTCAATCCTCAATGTTCAATCCTCAATACCCAATCCTCAATCTTCAATCCTCAATCCTCAATCCTCAATCCTCAATCCTCAACCCTCAATCCTCAGTCCTCAAACCTCAATCCCGAATCCTCAATCCTGAATCCTCAATGTTTAGCCCTCAGTCCTCAACAATCAGTTGTCAATCCTCAATCCTCAATAGAATATCCTGAATTCACAGGTTTCAATGCTCAATACCTGACCTGCAATCTTCAAATCTCTATCCACGATCATCAATTCTCATCACTCAACCCTCAACACTCAGTCCCCAATCCTGAATCTTCAATACTCAATCCTCAATCCTCAATCCTCAATCCTCAATCTTCAATCCTCAATACTCAATATTCATTCCTCAGTCCTCAATCCTCGACCCTCAATCCTCAATCGTCAATCTCCAATCCTGAATACTCAGTCTTCAATCCTCAACCCTCAATCCTCAATCCTCAATCCTCAATCCTCATTCTTCAATCCTCAATACCCAATCCTCAATCTTCAATCATCAATCCTCAATCCTCATTCCTCAAACCTCAACCCTCAACCCTCAGTCCTCATCCTCACTTCTCAATTCTCAATCCTGAATCCTCAATCCTCAATCTTCAATCCTCAATAATCAATCTCCAATCCTAGATACTCAATCCCCAATCCTCAATCCTTAATCCTCAATCTTCAATCCTCAGTCCCCAGACCTCAATCTTCAATCCTCAATGCTCCCTCCTCAATCCTCAATCCTCAGTTCTGAATCCTCAATCCTCAATCCTCAAACCTCAACACTCAACCGTCAGTCCTCGTCCTCAATACTCAACCCTCAATCCTCAATCCTCAATCTTCAATCATCAGTACTCAATCTTCAATCCTCAATCCTCAATCCTCCATACTCAATATTCAACACACAACCCTCAGCCGTCAATCCTCAATTCTCATTACTCAATAGAATATCCTGAACTCTCATGGTTCACTACTCAATCCACAATATTCAATAATCAAATCTCAATCCTCAAACATCAATTCTCATCAATCAACCCTCAACACTCAGTCCTCAATCGTCAATCCTCAATCCCCAATAATCAATCTTCAATCCTCAATACTCAATCTTCAATCCTCAATCCTCAATCCTCAATCCTCAATCCACATTCTTCAATCCTCAATACCCAGTCCTCAATCTTCAATCCTCAACCCTCAATCCTCAATTCTCAATCCTCAATCCTCAAATTTCAGACCTCAATCATCAGTACTCAACCCTCAGTCCTCGTCCTCAATCCACATGCCTCAATCCTCAATCCTCAGTCTTCAATCATCAGTATTCAGTCTTCAGTCCTCAATCCTCAATCATCAATCCTCAATCCTCAATCGTCAATGTTCAATCCGCAATACCCAATCCTCAATCTTCAATACTCAATCATCAATCCTCAATCTTCAATACTCAATCCTCAATCCTCAATCCTCAATCCTCAATTCTCAACCATCAATCCTCAATTCCCAATACTCAATAGATTATCCTGAATTCTCAGGATTCAATACTCAAACCTCAATCCTCAACCCTCAGCCCTCATCCTCCATCCTCAATCCTCAATCCTCAATCCTCAATCCTCAATCCTCAATCTTCAATCCTCAATACTCAATCTTCAATCCTCAATCCTCAATCCTCAATCCTCAATCCTCAATCCTCAATCCTCAATCCTCTATTCTCAATCCTCAACCTTCAATCCTCAATACTCAATCTACAATCCTCAATCCTCAATCCTCAATCCTCAATCCCCATTCTTCAATCCTCAATACCCAGTCCTCAATCTTCAATCCTCAATCCGCAATCCTCAATCCTCAATTCTCAATCCTCAATCCTCAATCCTCAGACCTCAAACATCAATACTCAACCCTCAGTCCTCGTCCTCAATCCACAACACTCAATCCTCAATCCTCAATCTTCAATCATCCATATTCAATCTTCAGTCCTCAATCCTCAATCCTCAATCCTCAATCTTCAATCCTCAATACTCAATCTTCAATCCTCAATCCTCAGTCCTCAAACCTCAATTCTGAATCCTGAATACTCAATCTTCAATCCTCAATCCTCAGTCCTCAATACTCCACCATCAATGTTCAATCCTAAATCCTCAATCCTCATTCTTCAATCCTCAATACCCAGTCCTCAATCTTCAATGCTCTATCCTCAATCCTCAATTCTCAATCCTCAATCCTCAATTCTCAGACCTCAAGCATCAATACTCAGCCCTCAGTCCTCGTCCTCAATCCTCAACCCTCAATCCTCAATCCTCAATCTTCAATCATCAATACTCAATCTTCAATCCTCTATCCTCAATCCTCAATCCTCAATCCTCAATCATCAATATTCAACACTCAACCCTCAACCATCAATCCTCAATACTCAACCATCAATCCTCAATTCTCAATACTCAATAGAATATCCAGAATTCTCATGGTTGAATACTCAATCCACAATATTCTATAATCAATTCTCAATCGTCAAACATCAATTCCCAACACTCAATCCTCTACACTCAGTCCTCTCTCTTCAATCCTCCATCCTCAACTCTCAATCCTCAAGCGTCAATAATCAGTCCTCAATCCCCAACTCTCAATCCTCAGCCCTCAAACCGCAATCCCGAATGCTCAATCCTAAATCCTCAATCTTCAGCCCTCAGTCCTCAAAAATCAACTATCAATCCTCTATCCTGAATAGAATATCCTCAATTTACAGTTTTCCATACTCAATCCCCATTCTTCAATCTTCAAATCTGAATCCACAAACATCAATTCTAATGACTCAACCATCAACACTCAGTCCTCAATCATCAATCCTCAATCCTCAATCCTCAATCTTCAATCATCAATACTCAATCTTCAATAATCAATCCTCAATCCTCAATCCTCAATCTTCAATCCTCAATCCTCAATCCTCATACTTCAATCCTCAACACTCAACCCTCAACCTTCAATCCTCAATCCTCAATCCTCATTTCTCAACCCTCAACCCTCAATACTCAATCCTCAATCCTCAATGCACGAACCTCAATACCCAATCCTCAATCTTCAATACTCAATCGTCAATCCTCAATATTCAATACTCAATCCTCAATCCTCAATCCTCAATCCTCAATACTCAACCATCAATCCTCAATTCCCAATACTCAATAGATTATCCTGAATTTTCAGGATTCAATACTCAAACCTCAATCCTCAACCCTCAGCCCTCATCCTGCATCCTCAATCCTCAATCCTCTATCCTCAACCCTCAATCCTCAATCCTCAGTCTTCAATCATCTATACTGAATCTTCAATCCTCTATCCTCAATCCTCAATCGTCAATCCTCAATCCTCAATCCTCAATCCTCAATCCTCAATCCTCAATCTTCAATCCTCAATACTCAATCTTCAATCCTCAATCCTCAATCCACAATCCTCAATCCTCATTCTTCAATCCTCAATACCCAGTTCTCAATCTTCAATCCTCAATCCTCAATCCTCAATCCTCAATTCTCAATCCTAAATCCTCAATCCTCAGACCTCAAACATCAATACTCAACCCTCAGTCCTCGTCCTCAATCCACAACCCTCAATCCTCGATCCTCAATCTTCAATCATCAATATTCAATCTTCAAACCTCGACCCTCAATCCTCAATACTCAATCCTCAATCCTCAGTGTTCAATCCTCAATGCCCAATTCTCAATCTTCAATCCTCAATCCTCAATCCTCAATCCTCAATCCTCAATCCTCAATCCTCAGTCCTCAAACCTCAATCCCGAATCCTCAATCCTGAATCCTCAATGTTTAGCCCTCAGTCCTCAACAATCAGTTGTCAATCCTCAATCCTCAATAGAATATCCTGGATTCACAGCTTTCAATGCTCAATACTTGACCTGCAATCTTCAAATCTCTATCCACAAGCATCAATTCTCATCACTCAACCCTCAAGGCTCAGTCCCCAATCCTGAATCTTCAATCCTCAATCCTCAATCCTCAATACTCAATCCTCAATCTTCAATCCTCAATACTCAATATTCAGTCCTGAATCCTCAATCCTCGACCCTCAATCCTCAATCGTCAATCTCCAATCCTGAATACTCAGTCTTCAATCCTCAACCCTCAATCCTCAATCCTCAATCCTCAATCCTCATTCTTCAATCCTCAATACCCAATCCTCAATCTTCAATCATCAATCCTCAATCCTCATTCCTCAAACCTCAACCCTCAACCCTCAGTCCTCATCCTCACTTCTCAATTCTCAATCCTGAATCCTCAATCCTCAATCTTCAATCCTCAATAATCAATCTCCAATCCTAGATACTCAATCCCCAATCCTCAATCCTTAATCCTCAATCTTCAATCCTCAGTCCCCAGACCTCAATCTTCAATCCTCAATGCTCCCTCCTCAATCCTCAATCCGCAGTTCTGAATCCTCAATCCTCAATCCTCAAACCTCAACACTCAACCGTCAGTCCTCGTCCTCAATACTCAACCCTCAATCCTCAATCCTCAATCTTCAATCATGAGTACTCAATCTTCAATCCTCAATCCTCAATCCTCCATACTCAATATTCAACACACAACCCTCAGCCGTCAATCCTCAATTCTCATTACTCAATAGAATATCCTGAACTCTCATGGTTCACTACTCAATCCACAATATTCAATAATCAAATCTCAATCCTCAAACATCAATTCTCATCAATCAACCCTCAACACTCAGTCCTCAATCGTCAATCCTCAATCCCCAATAATCAATCTTCAATCCTCAATACTCAATCTTCAATCCTCAATCCTCAATCCTCAATCCTCAATCCACATTCTTCAATCCTCAATACCCAGTCCTCAATCTTCAATCCTCAACCCTCAATCCTCAATTCTCAATCCTCAATCCTCAAATTTCAGACCTCAATCATCAGTACTCAACCCTCAGTCCTCGTCCTCAATCCACATGCCTCAATCCTCAATCCTCAGTCTTCAATCATCAGTATTCAGTCTTCAGTCCTCAATCCTCAATCATCAATCCTCAATCCTCAATCGTCAATGTTCAATCCGCAATACCCAATCCTCAATCTTCAATACTCAATCATCAATCCTCAATCTTCAATACTCAATCCTCAATCCTCAATCCTCAATCCTCAATTCTCAACCATCAATCCTCAATTCCCAATACTCAATAGATTATCCTGAATTCTCAGGATTCAATACTCAAACCTCAATCCTCAACCCTCAGCCCTCATCCTCCATCCTCAATCCTCAATCCTCAATCCTCAATCCTCAATCCTCAATCTTCAATCCTCAATACTCAATCTTCAATCCTCAATCCTCAATCCTCAATCCTCAATCCTCAATCCTCAATCCTCTATTCTCAATCCTCAACCTTCAATCCTCAATACTCAATCTACAATCCTCAATCCTCAATCCTCAATCCTCAATCCCCATTCTTCAATCCTCAATACCCAGTCCTCAATCTTCAATCCTCAATCCGCAATCCTCAATCCTCAATTCTCAATCCTCAATCCTCAATCCTCAGACCTCAAACATCAATACTCAACCCTCAGTCCTCGTCCTCAATCCACAACACTCAATCCTCAATCCTCAATCTTCAATCATCCATATTCAATCTTCAGTCCTCAATCCTCAATCCTCAATCCTCAATCTTCAATCCTCAATACTCAATCTTCAATCCTCAATCCTCAGTCCTCAAACCTCAATTCTGAATCCTGAATACTCAATCTTCAATCCTCAATCCTCAGTCCTCAATACTCCACCATCAATGTTCAATCCTAAATCCTCAATCCTCATTCTTCAATCCTCAATACCCAGTCCTCAATCTTCAATGCTCTATCCTCAATCCTCAATTCTCAATCCTGAATCCTCAATTCTCAGACCTCAAGCATCAATACTCAGCCCTCAGTCCTCGTCCTCAATCCTCAACCCTCAATCCTCAATCCTCAATCTTCAATCATCAATACTCAATCTTCAATCCTCTATCCTCAATCCTCAATCCTCAATCCTCAATCATCAATATTCAACACTCAACCCTCAACCATCAATCCTCAATACTCAACCATCAATCCTCAATTCTCAATACTCAATAGAATATCCAGAATTCTCATGGTTGAATACTCAATCCACAATATTCTATAATCAAATCTCAATCGTCAAACATCAATTCCCAACACTCAATCCTCTACACTCAGTCCTCTCTCTTCAATCCTCCATCCTCAACTCTCAATCCTCAAGCGTCAATAATCAGTCCTCAATCCCCATCTCTCAATCCTCAGCCCTCAAACCGCAATCCCGAATGCTCAATCCTAAATCCTCAATCTTCAGCCCTCAGTCCTCAAAAATCAACTATCAATCCTCTATCCTGAATAGAATATCCTCAATTTACAGTTTTCCATACTCAATCCCCATTCTTCAATCTTCAAATCTGAATCCACAAACATCAATTCTAATGACTCAACCATCAACACTCAGTCCTCAATCATCAATCCTCAATCCTCAATCCTCAATCTTCAATCATCAATACTCAATCTTCAATAATCAATCCTCAATCCTCAATCCTCAATCTTCAATCCTCAATCCTCAATCCTCATACTTCAATCCTCAACACTCAACCCTCAACCTTCAATCCTCAATCCTCAATCCTCATTTCTCAACCCTCAACCCTCAATACTCAATCCTCAATCCTCAATGCACGAACCTCAATACCCAATCCTCAATCTTCAATACTCAATCGTAAATCCTCAATATTCAATACTCAATCCTCAATCCTCAATCCTCAATCCTCAATACTCAACCATCAATCCTCAATTCCCAATACTCAATAGATTATCCTGAATTTTCAGGATTCAATACTCAAACCTCAATCCTCAACCCTCAGCCCTCATCCTGCATCCTCAATCCTCAATCCTCTATCCTCAACCCTCAATCCTCAATCCTCAGTCTTCAATCATCTATACTGAATCTTCAATCCTCTATCCTCAATCCTCAATCGTCAATCCTCAATCCTCAATCCTCAATCCTCAATCCTCAATCCTCAATCTTCAATCCTCAATACTCAATCTTCAATCCTCAATCCTCAATCCACAATCCTCAATCCTCATTCTTCAATCCTCAATACCCAGTTCTCAATCTTCAATCCTCAATCCTCAATCCTCAATCCTCAATTCTCAATCCTAAATCCTCAATCCTCAGACCTCAAACATCAATACTCAACCCTCAGTCCTCGTCCTCAATCCACAACCCTCAATCCTCGATCCTCAATCTTCAATCATCAATATTCAATCTTCAAACCTCGACCCTCAATCCTCAATACTCAATCCTCAATCCTCAGTGTTCAATCCTCAATGCCCAATTCTCAATCTTCAATCCTCAATCCTCAATCCTCAATCCTCAATCCTCAATCCTCAATCCTCAGTCCTCAAACCTCAATCCCGAATCCTCAATCCTGAATCCTCAATGTTTAGCCCTCAGTCCTCAACAATCAGTTGTCAATCCTCAATCCTCAATAGAATATCCTGGATTCACAGCTTTCAATGCTCAATACTTGACCTGCAATCTTCAAATCTCTATCCACAAGCATCAATTCTCATCACTCAACCCTCAAGGCTCAGTCCCCAATCCTGAATCTTCAATCCTCAATCCTCAATCCTCAATACTCAATCCTCAATCTTCAATCCTCAATACTCAATATTCAGTCCTGAATCCTCAATCCTCGACCCTCAATCCTCAATCGTCAATCTCCAATCCTGAATACTCAATCTTCAATCCTCAACCCTCAATCCTCAATCCTCAATCCTCAATCCTCATTCTTCAATCCTCAATACCCAATCCTCAATCTTCAATCCGAAATCCTCAATCCTCATTCCTCAAACCTCAGCCCTCAACCCTCAGTTCTCATCCTCACTTCTCAATTCTCAATCCTGAATCCTCAATCCTCAATCTTCAATCCTCAATAATCAATCTCCAATCCTAGATCCTCAATCCCCAATCCTCAATCCTTAATCCTCAATCTTCAATCCTCAGTCCCCAGATCTCAACCTTCAATCCTCAATGCTCCATCCTCAATCATCAATCCTCAGTTCTGAATCCTCAATCCTCAATCCTCAAACCTCAACACTCAACCGTCAGTCCTCGTCCTCAATACTCAACCCTCAATCCTCAATCCTCAATCTTCAATCATCAGTACTCAATCTTCAATCCTCAATCCTCAATCCTCCATACTCAATATTCAACACACAACCCTCAGCCTTCAATCCTCAACTCTCATTACTCAATAGAATATCCTGAACTCTCATGATTCAATACTCAATCCACAATATTCAATAATCAAATCTCAATCCTCAAACATCAATTCTCATCACTCAACCCTCAAGACTCAGTCCCCAATCCTCAATCTTCAATTCTCAATCCTCAATCGTCAATCCTCAATCCTCAATCTTCAATCCTCAATACTCAATCCTCAATCTTCAACCCTCAACCGTCAATCCTCAATCCTCAATCCTCATTCTTCAATCCTCAGTACCCAATCCTCAATCTTCAATCCTCAATCCTCAATCCTCAATCCTCAATCCTCAATCCTCGGACCCCAAACATCAATACTCAATCCTCAGTCCTCGTCCTCAATCCACAACCCTCAATCCTCAATCCTCAATCCTCAATCTTCAATCCTCAATCCTCAATACTCAATCCTCAATATTCAATCCACAATCCTCAATCCTCAATCCTCATTCTTCGGTCCTCAGAACCCAATCCTCAATCTTCAATCCTCAATCCTCAATCCTCAATTCTCAATCCTCAATCCTCAATCCTCAATCCTCAGTCCTCAGTCCTCAAACCTCAATCCTCATTCTTCAATCCTCAATACCCAATCCTCAATCTGCAATTCTCAATCCTCAATCCTCAATCCTCAAAAACCTCAATCCTCAACCGTCAGTCCTCGTCCTCAACCCTCAACCCTCAATCCTCAATGCTCAATCTTCAATCGTCAATACTCAATCTTCAATCCTCAATCCTCAATCCTCAATCCTCAATTCTTAATCCTCAATCCTCAACCTTCATTCCTCAATCCTCAATCCTCAATAATCAATCCTCAATCCTCAATCTTCAATCGTCAATACTCAATCTTCAATCCTCAATCCTCGATCCTCAATCCTCAACCCTCAATCCTCAATCCTCAATCATCAGTCCACAAACCTCAATCCTGAATCCTCAACCCTGAATCCTCTATCTTCAGCCCTCAGTCCTCAACAATCAGTTGTCAATCCTCAATCCTCAATAGAATATCCTCAATTCACAGTTTTCAATACTCAATACTCAATCTGCAATCTTCAAATCTCTTTCCACAAACATCAATTCTCATCACTCAACCCTCAACACTCAGTACTCAATGTTCAATCCTCAATCCTCAATTCTCAATCTTCAATCCTCAATACTGAATCCTCGATCCTCAATCCTCAATCCTCAATCCTCAATCCTCAATGTCCAATCCGCAATACCCAATCCTCAATCTTCAATCCTCAATCCTCAATCCTCAATCCTCGGTCCTCAATCCTCAATCCTCAGTCCTCCAACCTCAATCCTGAATCCTCAACCCTGAATCCTCAATCCTGAATCCTCAATCTTCAGCATTCAATCCTCAACAATCAATTATCAATCCGCAATCCTCAATAGAATATCCTCAATTCACTGTTTTCGATACTCAATCCCCATTCTTCAATCTTCAAATCTCAATCCACAAACATCAATTCTCATCAATCAACCCTCAACACTCAGTCCTCAATCGTCAATCCTCAATCCCCAATCCTCAATCTTCAATCCTCAATACTCAATCTTCAATCCTCAATACTCAATCCTCAATCCTCAATCCTCAATCCTCAATCCACAGTCCTCAATCGTCAATGTTCAATCCGCAATACCAAATCCTCAATCTTCAATACTCAATCCTCAATCCACAATCCTCAACCCTCAGCCCTCATTCTCAATCCTCAATCCGCAATCCTCAAACCTCAATCCTCAACCGTCAGTCCTCGTACTCAATCCTCAGCCCTCAATCCTCAATCCTCAATCTTCAATCATCAATACTCAATCTTCAATCCTCTATCCTCAATCCTCAATCCTCAATCCTCAATCTTCAGCCCTCAGTCCTCAAAAATCAACTATCAATCATCTATCGTGAATAGAATATCCTCAATTTACAGTTTTCCATACTCAATCCCCATTCTTCAATCTTCAAATCTCAATCCACAAACATCAATTCTAATCACGCAACCATCGACACTCGGTCCTCAATCTTCAATCCTCAATCCTCAATCCTCAATCTTCAATCCTCAATACTCAATCTTCAGTCCTCAATCCTCAATCCTCAATCCTCAATCTTCAATCCTCAATCCTCAATCCTCATTCTTCGATCCTCAACACTCAATACTCAATCTTCAATCCTCAATACTCAATCCTCAATTCTCAATCCTCAATCCTCAATCTTCAGACCTCAAACATCAATACTCAACCCTCAGTCCTCGTCCTCAACCCACAACCCTCAATCCTCGATCCTCAATCTTCAATCATCAATATTCAATCTTCAATTCTCAACCCTCAACCCTCAATACTCAATCCTCCATCCTCAATGTACGATCCGCAATACCCAATCCTCAATCATCAATCCTCAATCCTCAATCCTCAACCCTCAATCCTCAATCCTCAATCATCAGTCCTCAAACCTCAATCCTGAATCCTCAACCCTGAATCCTCTATCTTCAGCCCTCAGTCCTCAACAATCAGTTGTCAATCCTCAATCCTCAATAGAATATCCTCAATTCACAGTTTTCAATACTCAATACTCAATCTGCAATCTTCAAATCTCTTTCCACAAACATCAATTCTCATCACTCAACCCTCAGCACTCAGTCCTCAATCGTCAATCCTCAATCCCCAATCCTCAATCTTCAATCCTCAATACTCAATCTTCAATCCTCAATACTCAATCCTCAATCCTCAATCCTCAATCCTCAATCCACAGTCCTCAATCGTCAATGTTCAATCCGCAATACCAAATCCTCAATCTTCAATACTCAATCATCAATCCTCAATCTTCAATATTCAGTCTTCAATCCTCAATCCTCAACCCTCAATACTCAACCATCAATCCTCCATTCCCAATACTCAATAGATTATGCTGAATTCTCAGGATTCAATACTCAAACCTCAATCCTCAACCCTCAGCCCTCATCCTCCATCCTCAATCCTCAATCGTCAATCTCCAATCCTGAATACTCAATCTTCAATCCTCAACACTCAATCCTCAATCCTCAATCCTCAATCCTCAATCCTCAGACCTCAAACATCAATACTCAACCCTCAGTCCTCGTCCTCAATCCACAACCCTCAATCCTCGATCCTCAATCTTCAATCATCAATATTCAATCTTCAATCCTCAACCCTCAACCGTCAGACCTCGTACTCAATCCTCAGCCCTCAATCCTCAATCCGCAATCTTCAATCATCAATACTCAATCTTCAATCCTCTATCCTCAATCCTCAATCCTCAATCCTCAATCTTCAGCGTTCAGTCCTCAAAAATCAACTATCAATCCTCTATCCTGAACAGAATATCCTCAATTTACAGTTTTCCATACTCAATCCCCATTCTTCAATCTTCAAATCTGAATCCACAAACATCAATTCTAATCACTCAACCATCAACACTCAGTCCTCAATCGTCAATCCTCAATCCTCAATCCTCAATCTTCAATCCTCAATACTCAATCTTCATTCATCAATCCTCAATCCTCAATCCTCAATCTTCAATCCTCAATCCTCAATCCTCATTCTTCAATCCTCAACACCCGATCCTCAATCTTCAATCCTCAATCCTCAGTCCTCAATCCTCAATCCTCAATCCTCAATCCTCATTTCTCAAACCTCGACCCTCAACCCTCAGTCCTCATCCTCACTTCTCAATTCTCAATCCTGAATCGACAATCCTCAATCTTCAATCCTCAATAATCAATCTCCAATCCTAGATCCTCAATCCACAATCCTCAATCCTTAATCCTCAATCCTCAATCCTCAGTCCCCAGACCTCAATCTTCAGTCCTCAATGCTCCATCCTCAATCCTCAATCCTCAGTTCTGAATCCTCAATCCTCAAACCTCAACACTCAACTGTCAGTCCTCGTCCTCAATACTCAACCCTCAATCCTCAATCGTCAATGTTCAATCCGCAATACCCAATCGTCAATCTTCAATAGTCAATCATCAATCCTCAATCTTCAATATTCAATCCTCAATCCTCAATCCTCAACCCTCAATACTCAACCATCAATCCTCCATTCCCAATACTCAATAAATTATCCTGAATTCTCAGGATTCAATACTCAAACCTCAATCCTCAACCCTCAGCCCTCATCCTCCATCCTCAATCCTCAATCCTCAATCCTCAATCCTCAATCTTCAATCCTCAATACTCAATCTTCAATTCTCAATCCTCAATCCTCAATCCTCAATCCTCAATCCTCAATCCTCTATCCTCAATCCTCAACCTTCAATCCTCAATACTCAATCTACAATCCTCAATCCTCAATCCTCAATCCTCAATCCTCAATCCTCATTCTTCAATCCTCAATACCCAGTCCTCAATCTTCAATCCTCAATCCTCAATCCTCAAGCCTCAATTCTCAATCCTCAATCCTCAATCCTCAGACCTCAAACATCAACACTCAACCCTCAGTCCTCGTCCTCAATCCACAACCCTCAATCCTCGAAACTCAATCTTCAATCATCAATATTCAATCTTCAATTCTCAATCCTCAACCCTCAATACTCAATCCTCAATCCTCAATGTACGATCCTCAATACCCAATCCTCAATCTTCAATCCTCAATCCTCAATCCTCAGCCCTCAATCCTCAATCCTCAATCATCAGTCCTCAAACCTCAATCCTGAATCCTCAACCCTGAATCCTCTATCTTCAGCCCTCAGTCCTCAACAATCAGTTGTCAATCCTCAATCCTCAATAGAATATCCTCAATTCACAGTTTTCAATACTCAATACTCAATCTGCAATCTTCAAATCTCTTTCCACAAACATCAATTCTCATCACTCAACCCTCAACACTCAGTACTCAATGTTCAATCCTCAATCCTCAATTCTCAATCTTCAATCCTCAATACTGAATCCTCGATACTCAATCCTCAATCCTCAATCCTCAATCCTCAACCCTCAATCCTCGGACCCCAAACTTCAATACTCAATCCTCAGTCCTCGTCCTCAATCCACAACCCTCAATCCTCAATCCTCAATCTTCAATCCTCAAACCTCAATACTCAATCCTCAATATTCAATCCACAATCCTCAATCCTCAATCCTCAATCCACATTCTTCAGTCCTCAGAACCCAATCCTCAATCTTCAATCTTCAATCCTCAATCCTCAATTCTCAATCCTCAATCCTCAATCCTCAGTCCTCAGTCCTCAAACCTCAATCCTCATTCTTCAATCCTCAATACCCAATCCTCAATCTGCAATCCTCAATCCTCAATCCTCAATCCTCAATACTCAATCTTCAATCCTCAATCCTCAATCCTCAATCCTCAATCCTCAATCCTCAATCCTCTATCCTCAATCCTCAACCTTCATTCCTCAATACTCAATCTACGATCCTCAATCCTCAATCCTCAATCCTCAATCCTCATTCTTCAATCCTCAATCTTCAATCCTCAATCCTCAATCCTCAATACTCAACCATCAATTCTCAATTCCCAATACTCAATAGATTATCCTGAATTCTCAGGATTCAATACTCAAACCACAATCCTCAACCCTCAGCCCTCATCCTCCATCCTCAATCCTCAATCCTCAATCCTCAATCCTCAATATTAAATCCTCAATACTCAATCTTCAATCCTCAATCCTCAATCCTCAATCCTCAATCCCCAATCCTCAATCCTCAATCCTCAATCATCTATCCTCAATCCTCAACCTTCAATCCTCAATCCTCAATCCTCATTCTTCGATTCTCAACACCCAATCCTCAATCTTCAATCCTCAATACTCAATCCTCAATTCTCAATCCTCAATCCTCAATCCTCAGACCTCAAACGTCAATACTCAACCCTCAGTCCTCGTCCTCAATCCACAACCCTCAATCCTCGATCCTCAATCTTCAATCATCAATATTCAATCTTCAATCCTCAACCCTCAATCCTCAATACTCAATCCTCAATTCTCAATGTTCAACCCTCAATACCCAATCCTCAATCTTCAATCCTCAATACTCAATCTTCAATCCTCAATCCTCAATCCTCAATCCTCAATCCTCAATCCTCAATCCTCAATCCTCAATCCTCAATCCTCAATCCTCTATCCTCAATCCTCAATCTTCAATCCTCAATACTCATTCTTCAATCCTCAATCCTCAATCCTCAATCCTCAATCCTCAATCCTCAATCCTCTATCCTCAATCCTCAACCTTCAATCCTCAATACTCAATCTACAATCCTCAATCCTCAATCCTCAATCCTCAATCCTCATTCTTCAATCCTCAATACCCAGTCCTCAATCTTCAATCCTCAATCCTCAATCCTCAATCCTCAATCCCCAATTCTCAATCCTCAATCCTCAATCCTCAATCCTCAACCCTCAATCCTCGGACCCCAAACTTCAATACTCAATCCTCAGTCCTCGTCCTCAATCCACAACCCTCAATCCTCAATCCTCAATCTTCAATCCTCAAACCTCAATACTCAATCCTCAATATTCAATCCACAATCCTCAATCCTCAATCCTCAATCCACATTCTTCAGTCCTCAGAACCCAATCCTCAATCTTCAATCTTCAATCCTCAATCCTCAATTCTCAATCCTCAATCCTCAATCCTCAGTCCTCAGTCCTCAAACCTCAATCCTCATTCTTCAATCCTCAATACCCAATCCTCAATCTGCAATCCTCAATCCTCAATACTCAATCCTCAATACTCAATCTTCAATCCTCAATCCTCAATCCTCAATCCTCAATCCTCAATCCTCAATCCTCTATCCTCAATCCTCAACCTTCATTCCTCAATACTCAATCTACGATCCTCAATCCTCAATCCTCAATCCTCATTCTTCAATCCTCAATCTTCAATCCTCAATCCTCAATCCTCAATACTCAACCATCAATTCTCAATTCCCAATACTCAATAGATTATCCTGAATTCTCAGGATTCAATACTCAAACCACAATCCTCAACCCTCAGCCCTCATCCTCCATCCTCAATCCTCAATCCTCAATCCTCAATCCTCAATATTAAATCCTCAATACTCAATCTTCAATCCTCAATCCTCAATCCTCAATCCTCAATCCCCAATCCTCAATCCTCAATCCTCAATCATCTATCCTCAATCCTCAACCTTCAATCCTCAATCCTCAATCCTCATTCTTCGATTCTCAACACCCAATCCTCAATCTTCAATCCTCAATACTCAATCCTCAATTCTCAATCCTCAATCCTCAATCCTCAGACCTCAAACGTCAATACTCAACCCTCAGTCCTCGTCCTCAATCCACAACCCTCAATCCTCGATCCTCAATCTTCAATCATCAATATTCAATCTTCAATCCTCAACCCTCAATCCTCAATACTCAATCCTCAATTCTCAATGTTCAACCCTCAATACCCAATCCTCAATCTTCAATCCTCAATACTCAATCTTCAATCCTCAATCCTCAATCCTCAATCCTCAATCCTCAATCCTCAATCCTCAATCCTCAATCCTCAATCCTCAATCCTCTATCCTCAATCCTCAATCTTCAATCCTCAATACTCATTCTTCAATCCTCAATCCTCAATCCTCAATCCTCAATCCTCAATCCTCAATCCTCTATCCTCAATCCTCAACCTTCAATCCTCAATACTCAATCTACAATCCTCAATCCTCAATCCTCAATCCTCAATCCTCATTCTTCAATCCTCAATACCCAGTCCTCAATCTTCAATCCTCAATCCTCAATCCTCAATCCTCAATCCCCAATTCTCAATCCTCAATCCTCAATCCTCAGACCTCAAACATCAATGCTCAACCCTCAGTCCTCGTCCTCAATCCACAACACTCAATCCTCAATCCTGAAT
The DNA here is from genome assembly GCF_051401765.1 of Calliopsis andreniformis. Taxonomy (NCBI): domain Eukaryota; kingdom Metazoa; phylum Arthropoda; class Insecta; order Hymenoptera; family Andrenidae; genus Calliopsis; species Calliopsis andreniformis. Next base: position 84,703 of record NW_027480639.1, on the reverse strand, counting down.
CTTCAATCATCAATATTCAATCTTCAGTCCACAATCCTCAATCCTTTATCCTCAATCTTCAATCCTCAATACTCAATCTTCAATCCTCAATCCTCAGTCCTCAAACCTCAATTCTGAATCCTGAATACTCAATCTTCAATCCTCAATCCTCAGTCCTCAATACTCTACCATCAATGTTCAATCCTCAATCCTCAATCCTCATTCTTCAATCCTCAATACCCAGCCCTCAATCTTCAATTCTCTATCCTCAATCCTCAATTCTCAATCCTCAATCCTCAATTCTCAGACCTCAAACATCAATACTCAGCCCTCAGTCCTCGTCCTCAATCCTCAACCCTCAATCCTCAATCCTCAATCTTCAATCATCAATACTCAATCTTCAATCCTCTATCCTCAATCCTCAATCCTCAATCCTCAATCATCAATATTCAACACTCAACCCTCAACCATCAATCCTCAATACTCAACCATCAATCCTCAATTCTCAATACTCAATAGAATATCCTGAATTCTCATGGTTCAATACTCAATCCACAATATTCTATAATCAAATCTCAATCCTCAAACATCAATTCTCAACACTCAATCCTCAACACTCAGTCCTCTCTCTTCAATCCTCCATCCTCAACTCTCAATCCTCAAGCGTCAATAATCAATCCTCAATCCCCAACTCTCAATCCTCAGCCCTCTAACCGCAATCCCGAATCCTCAATCTTAAATCCTCAATCTTCATCCCTCAGTCCTCAAAAATCAACTGTCAATACTCTATCCTCAATAGAGTATCCTCAATTTGCAGTTTTCAATACTCAATCCCCATTCTTCAATCTTCAAATCTCAATCCACAAACATCAATTCTAATCACGCAACCATCAACACTCAGTCCTCAATCTTCAATCCTCAATCCTCAATCCTCAATCCTCAATCCTCAATCCTCTATCCTCAATCCTCAACCTTCAATCCTCAATACTCAATCTACAATCCTCAATCCTCAATCCTCAATCCTCAATCCTCATTCATCAATCCTCAATACCCAGTCCTCAATCTTCAATCCTCAATCCTCAATCCTCAATCCTCAATTCTCAATCCTCAATCCTCAATCCTCAGACCTCAAACATCAATACTCAACCCTCAGTCCTCGTCCTCAATCCACAACACTCAATCCTCACTCCTCAATCTTCAATCATCAATATTCAATCTTCAGTCCTCAATCCTCAATCCTCAGTCCTCAATCTTCAATCCTCAATACTCAATCTTCAATCCTCAATCGTCAGTCCTCAAACCTCAATTCTGAATCCTGAATACTCAATCTTCAATCCTCAATCCTCAGTCCTCAATACTCTACCATCAATGTTCAATCCTCAATCCTCAATCCTCACTCTTCAATCCTCAATACCCAGTCCTCAATCTTCAATCCTCTATCCTCAATCCTCAATTCTCAATCCTCAATCCTCAATTCTCAGACCTCAAGCATCAATACTCAGCCCTCAGTCCTCGTCCTCAATCCTCAACCCTCAATCCTCAATCCTCAATCTTCAATCGTCAATACTCAATCTTCAATCCTCTATCCTCAATCCTCAATCCTCAATCCTCAATCATCAATATTCAACACTCAACCCTCAACCATCAATCCTCAATACTCGACCATCAATCCTCAATTCTCAATACTCAATAGAATATCCAGAATTCTCATGGTTGAATACTCAATCCACAATATTCTATAATCAAATCTCAATCGTCAAACATCAATTCCCAACACTCAATCGTCTACACTCAGTCCTCTCTCTTCAATCCTCCATCCTCAACTCTCAATCCTCAAGCGTCAATAATCAGTCCTCAATCCCCAACTCTCAATCCTCAGCCATCAAACCGCAATCCCGAATGCTCAATCCTAAATCCTCAATCTTCAGCCCTCAGTACTCAAAAATCAACTGTCAATCCTCTATCCTCAATAGAGTATCCTCAATTTGCAGTTTTCAATGCTCAATCCCCATTCTTCAATCTTCAAATCTGAATCCACAAACATCAATTCTAATGACTCAACCATCAACACTCAGTCCTCAATCATCAATCCTCAATCCTCAATCCTCAATCTTCAATCATCAATACTCAATCTTCAATAATCAATCCTCAATCCTCAATCCTCAATCTTCAATCCTCAATCCTCAATCCTCATACTTCAATCCTCAACACTCAACCCTCAACCTTCAATCCTCAATCCTCAATCCTCATTTCTCAACCCTCAACCCTCAATACTCAATCCTCAATCCTCAATGCACGAACCTCAATACCCAATCCTCAATCTTCAATACTCAATCGTCAATCCTCAATATTCAATACTCAATCCTCAATCCTCAATCCTCAATCCTCAATACTCAACCATCAATCCTCAATTCCCAATACTCAATAGATTATCCTGAATTTTCAGGATTCAATACTCAAACCTGAATCCTCAACCCTCAGCCCTCATCCTGCATCCTCAATCCTCAATCCTCTATCCTCAACCCTCAATCCTCAATCCTCAGTCTTCAATCATCTATACTGAATCTTCAATCCTCTATCCTCAATCCTCAATCCTCAATCCTCAATCCTCAATCCTCAATCCTCAATCCTCAATCCTCAATCTTCAATCCTCAATGGTCAATCTTCAATCCTCAATCCTCAATCCACAATGCTCAATCCTCATTCTTCAATCCTCAATACCCAGTTCTCAATCTTCAATCCTCAATCCTCAATCCTCAATCCTCAATTCTCAATCCTAAATCCTCAATCCTCAGACCTCAAACATCAATACTCAACCCTCAGTCCTCGTCCTCAATCCACAACCCTCAATCCTCGATCCTCAATCTTCAATCATCAATATTCAATCTTCAAACCTCGACCCTCAATCCTCAATACTCAATCCTCAATCCTCAGTGTTCAATCCTCAATGCCCAATTCTCAATCTTCAATCCTCAATCCTCAATCCTCAATCCTCAATCCTCAATCCTCAATCCTCAGTCCTCAAACCTCAATCCCGAATCCTCAATCCTGAATCCTCAATGTTTAGCCCTCAGTCCTCAACAATCAGTTGTCAATCCTCAATCCTCAATAGAATATCCTGGATTCACAGCTTTCAATGCTCAATACTTGACCTGCAATCTTCAAATCTCTATCCACAAGCATCAATTCTCATCACTCAACCCTCAAGGCTCAGTCCCCAATCCTGAATCTTCAATCCTCAATCCTCAATCCTCAATACTCAATCCTCAATCTTCAATCCTCAATACTCAATATTCAGTCCTGAATCCTCAATCCTCGACCCTCAATCCTCAATCGTCAATCTCCAATCCTGAATACTCAATCTTCAATCCTCAACCCTCAATCCTCAATCCTCAATCCTCAATCCTCATTCTTCAATCCTCAATACCCAATCCTCAATCTTCAATCCGAAATACTCAATCCTCATTCCTCAAACCTCAGCCCTCAACCCTCAGTTCTCATCCTCACTTCTCAATTCTCAATCCTGAATCCTCAATCCTCAATCTTCAATCCTCAATAATCAATCTCCAATCCTAGATCCTCAATCCCCAATCCTCAATCCTTAATCCTCAATCTTCAATCCTCAGTCCCCAGATCTCAACCTTCAATCCTCAATGCTCCATCCTCAATCATCAATCCTCAGTTCTGAATCCTCAATCCACAATCCTCAAACCTCAACACTCAACCGTCAGTCCTCGTCCTCAATACTCAACCCTCAATCCTCAATCCTCAATCTTCAATCATCAGTACTCAATCTTCAATCCTCAATCCTCAATCCTCCATACTCAATATTCAACACACAACCCTCAGCCTTCAATCCTCAACTCTCATTACTCAATAGAATATCCTGAACTCTCATGGTTCAATACTCAATCCACAATATTCAATAATCAAATCTCAATCCTCAAACATCAATTCTCATCACTCAACCCTCAACACTCAGTCCCCAATCCTCAATCTTCAATTCTCAATCCTCAATCGTCAATCCTCAATCCTCAATCTTCAATCCTCAATACTCAATCCTCAATCTTCAATCCTCAACCGTCAATCCTCAATCCTCAATCCTCATTCTTCAACCCTCAGTACCCAATCCTCAATCTTCAATCCTCAATCCTCAATCCTCAATCCTCAATCCTCAATCCTCGGACCCCAAACATCAATACTCAATCCTCAGTCCTCGTCCTCAATCCACAACCCTCAATCCTCAATCCTCAATCTTCAATCCTCAATCCTCAATACTCAATTCTCAATATTCAATCCACAATCCTCAATACTCAATCCTCATTCTTCGGTCCTCAGAACCCAATCCTCAATCTTCAATCCTCAATCCTCAATCCTCAATTCTCAATCCTCAATCCTCAATCCTCAATCCTCAGTCCTCAGTCCTCAAACCTCAATCCTCATTCTTCAATCCTCAATACCCAATCCTCAATCTGCAATTCTCAATCCTCAATCCTCAATCCTCAAAAACCTCAATCCTCAACCGTCAGTCCTCGTCTTCAACCCTCAACCCTCAATCCTCAATGCTCAATCTTCAATCGTCAATACGCAATCTTCAATCCTCAATCCTCAATCCTCAATCCTCAATCCTTAATCCTCAATCCTCAACCTTCATTCCTCAATCCTCAATCCTCAATCATCAATCCTCAATCCTCAATCTTCAATCGTCAATACTCAATCTTCAATCCTCAATCCTCGATCCTCAATCCTCAATCCTCAATCCTCAACCCTCAGCCCTCATTCTCAATCATCAATCCGCAATCCTCAAACCTCAATCCTCAACCGTCAGTCCTCGTACTCAATCCTCAGCCCTCAATCCTCAATCCTCAATCTTCAATCATCAATACTCAATCTTCAATCCTCTATCCTCAATCCTCAACCCTCAATCCTCAATCTTCAGCCCTCAGTCCTCAAAAATCAACTATCAATCATTTATCGTGAATAGAATATCCTCAATTTACAGTTTTCCATACTCAATCCCCATTCTTCAATCTTCAAATCTCAATCCACAAACATCAATTCTAATCACGCAACCATCAACACTCGGTCCTCAATCTTCAATCCTCAATCCTCAATCCTCAATCTTCAATCCTCAATACTCAATCTTCAGTCCTCAATCCTCAATCCTCAATCCTCATTTCTCAACCCTCAACCCTAAATACTCAATCCTCAATCCTCAATGTACGAACCTCAATACCCAATCCTCAACCTTCAATACTCAATCGTCAATCCTCAATATTCAATACTCAATCCTCAATCCTCAATCCTCAATCCTCAATACTCAACCATCAATCCTCAATTCCCAATACTCAATAGATTATCCTGAATTTTCAGGATTCAATACTCAAACCTCAATCCTCAACCCTCAGCCCTCATCCTCCATCCTCAATCCTCAATCCTCAATCCTCAATCCTCAATCTTCAATCCTCAATACTCAATCTTCAATCCTCAATCCTCAATCCTCAATCCTCAATCCTCAATACTCAATCCTCAATCCTCAATCCTCAATCCTCAATCTTCAATCCTCAATACTCAATATTCAATCCTCAATCCTCAATCCTCAATCCTCAATCCTCATTCTTCAATCCTCAATACCCAGTCCTCAATGTTCAATCCTCAATCCTCAATCCTCAATCCTCAATTCTCAATCCTCAATCCTCAATCCTCAGACCTCAAACATCAATACTCAGCCCTCTGTCCTCGTCCTCAATCCACAACACTCAATCCTCAATCCTCAATCTTCAATCATCAATATTCAATCTCCAGTCCTCAATCCTCAATCCTCAATCCTCAATCTTCAATCCTCAATCCTCAGTCCTCAATACTCTACCATCAATGTTCAATCCTCAATCCTCAATCCTCATTCTTCAATCCTCAATACACAGTCCTCAATCTTCAATCCTCAATCCTCAATCCTCAATAATCAATCTCCAATCCTAGATCCTCAATCCCCAATGCTCAATCCTTAATCCTCAATCTTCAATCCTCAGTCCCCAGACCTCAACCTACAATCCTCAATGCTCCATCCTCAATCATCAATCCTCAGTTCTGAATCCTCAATCCTCAATCCTCAAACCTCAACACTCAACCGTCAGTCCTCGTCCTCAATACTCAACCCTCAATCCTCAATCCTCAATCTTCAATCATCAGTACTCAATCTTCAATCCTCAATTCCCAATACTCAATAGAATAACCTGAATTTTCAGGATTCAATACTCAAACCTCAATCCTCAACCCTCAGCCCTCATCCTCCACCCTCAATCCTCAATCCTCAATCCTCGATCCTCAATCTTCAATCGTCAATACTCAATCTTCAATCCTCAATCCTCAATCCTCAATCCTCAATCCTCAATCCTCAATCCTCAATCCTCAATCCTCAATCCTCAATCTTCAATCCTCAATACTCAGTCTTCAATCCTCAATCCTCAATCCTCAATCCTCAATCCTCATTCTTCAATCCTCAATGCCCAGTCCTCAATCTTCAATCCTCAATCCTCAATCCTCAATCCTCAATTCTCAATCCTCAATCCTCAATCCTCAGACCTCAAACATCAATACTCAACCCTCTGTCCTCGTCCTCAATCCACAACACTCAATCCTCAATCCTCAATCTTCAATCATCAATATTCAATCTTCAGTCCTCAATCCTCAATCCTCAATCCTCAATCTTCAATTCTCAACCCTCAACCCTCAATACTCAATCCTCAATCCTCAATGTACGAACCTCAATACCCAATCCTCAATCTTCAACACTCAATCATCAATCCTCAATATTCAATCCTCATTCTTCAATCCTCAATACCCAGTCCTCAATCTTCAACCCTCAATCCTCAATCCTCAATCCTCAATCCTCAGACCTCAAACATCAATACTCAACCCTCTGTCCTCGTCCTCAATCCACAACACTCAATCCTCAATCCTCAATCTTCAATCCTCAATACCCAGTCCTCAATCTTCAACCCTCAATCCTCAATCCTCAATCCTCAATCCTCAGACCTCAAACATCAATACTCAACTCTCTGTCCTCGTCCTCAATCCACAACACTCAATCCTCAATCCTCAATCTTCAATCATCAATATTCTATCCTCAGTCCTCAATCCTCAATCCTCAATCCTCAATCTTCAATCCTCAATCCTCAGTCCTCAATACTCTACCATCAATGTTCAATCCTCAATCCTCATTCTTCAATCCTCAATACCCAGTCCTCAATCTTCAATCCTCAATCCTCAATCCTCAATTCTCAATCCTCAATCCTCAATTCTCAGACCTCAGACATCAATACTCAGCCCTCAGTCCTCGTCCTCTATCCTCAACCCTCAATCCTCAATCCTCAGTCTTCAATCATCTATACTCAATCTTCAATCCTCTATCCTCAATCCTCAATCCTCAATCCTCAATCCTCAATCCTCAATCCTCAATCTTCAATCCTCAATACTCAATTTTCAATCCTCAATCCTCAACCCTCAATCCTCAATCCTCATTCTTCAATCCCCAATACCCAGTCCTCAGTCTTCAATCCTCAATCCTCAACCCTCAATCCTCAATACTCAATCCTCAATCCTCAATGTTCAATCCTCAATACCCAATCCTCAATCTTCAATCCTCAATCCTCAATCCTCAATCCTCAATCTTCAATACTCAATACTCAATCTTCAATCCTCAATCCTCAATCCTCAATCCTCAATCCTCATTCTTCAATCCTCAATACCCAGTCCTCAATCTTCAACCCTCAATCCTCAATCCTCAATCCTCAATCCTGAGACCTCAAACATCAATACTCAACCCTCTGTCCTCGTCCTCAATCCACAACACTCAATCCTCAATCCTCAATCTTCAATCCTCAATACCCAGTCCTCAATCTTCAACCCTCAATCCTCAATCCTCAATCCTCAATCCTCAGACCTCAAACATCAATACTCAACCCTCTGTCCTCGTCCTCAATCCACAACACTCAATCCTCAATCCTCAATCTTCAATCATCATTATTCAATCTTCAGTCCTCAATCCTCAATCCTCTATCCTCAATCTTCAATCCTCAATCCTCAGTCCTCAATACTCTACCATCAATGTTCAATCCTCAATCCTCATTCTTCAATCCTCAATACCCAGTCCTCAATCTTCAATCCTCAATCCTCAATCCTCAATTCTCAACCCTCAATCCTCAATTCTCAGACCTCAGACATCAATACTCAGCCCTCAGTCCTCGTCCTCTATGCTCAACCCTCAATCCTCAATCCTCAGTCTTCAATCATCTATACTCAATCTTCAATCCTCTATCCTCAATCCCCAATCCTGAATCTTCAATCCTTAATCCTCAATCCTCAATCATCAATCCTCAATCTTCAATCCTCAATACTCAATATTCAGTCCCCAATCCTCAATCCTCGGCCCTCAATCCTCAATCGTCAATCTCCAATCCTGAATACTCAATCTTCAATCCTCAACCCTCAATCCTCAATCCTCAATCCTCAATCCTCATTCTTCAATCCTCAATACCCAATCCTCAATCTTCAATCCTCAATCCTCAATCCTCATTCCTCAAACCTCAACCCTCAACCCTCAGTCCTCATCCTCACTTCTCAATTCTCAATCCTGAATCCTCAATACTCAATCTTCAATCCTCAATAATCAATCTCCAATCCTAGATCCTCAATCCCCAATTTTCAATCGTTAATCCTCAATCTTCAATCCTCAGTCCCCAGACGTCAACCTTCAATCCTCAATGCTACATCCTCAATCCTCAATCCTCAGTTCTGAATCCTCAATCCTCAATCCTCAAACCTCAACACTCAACCGTCAGTCCTCGTCCTCAATACTCAACCCTCAATCCTCAATCCTCAGTCTTCAATCATCAGTACTCAATCTTCAATCCTCAATCCTCAATCCTCCATACTCAATATTCAACACACAACCCTCAGCCTTCAATCCTCAATTCTCATTACTCAATAGAATATCCTGAACTCTCATGGTTCAATACTCAATCCACAATATTCAATAATAAAATCTCAATCCTCAAACATCAATTCTCAACACTCAATCCTCAACACTCAGTCCTCTCCCTTCAATCCTCCATCCTCAATCCTCAATCCTCAAGCGTCAATCCTCAATCCTCAATCCTCAACCCTCAATCCTCAACCCTCAATCCTCAGTCCTCACATCCGAATCCCGAATCCGCAATCCTGAATCCTCAATCCTGAATCCTCAATCTTCAGCCCTCAGTCCTCAACAATCAATTATCAATCCGCAATCCTCAATAGAATATCCTCAATTCACTGTTTTCGATACTCAATCCCCATTCTTCAATCTTCAAATCTCAATCCACAAACATCAATTCTCATCAATCAACCCTCAACACTCAGTCCTCAATCGACAACCCTCAATCCCCAATAATCAATCTTCAATCCTCAATACTCAATCTTCAATCCTCAATCCTCAATCCTCAATCCTCAATCCTCAGTCTTCAATCATCAGTATTCAGTCTTCAGTCCTCAATCCTCAATCCTCAATCCCCAATCCTCAATCGTCAATGTTCAATCCTCAATACCCAGTCCTCAGTCTTCAGTCCTCAATCCTCAATCCTCAATCCTCAAGTCTGAATCCTCAATCCTCAATCCTCAGACCTCAAACATCAATGCTCAACCCTCAGTCCTCGTCCTCAATCCACAACCCTCAATCCTCGATCCTCAATCTTCAATCATCAATATTCAATCTTCAATCCTCAACCCTCAATCCTCAATACTCAATCCTCAATCCTCAATGTTCAATCCTCAATACCCAATCCTCAACCTTCAATCCTCAATCCTCAATCCTCAATCCTCAATCCTCAATCCTCAATCCTCAATCCTCAATCCTCTATCCTCAATCCTCAACCTTCAATCCTCAATACTCAATCTACAATCCTCAGTCCTCAATCCTCAATCCTCAATCCTCATTCTTGAATCCTCAATACCCAGTCCTCAGTCTTCAATCCTCAATCCTCAATCCTCAATCCTCAATTCTCATTCCTCAATCCTCAATCCTCAGACCTCAAACACCAATACTCAACCCTCAGTCCTCGTCCTCAATTCACAACACTCAATCCTCAATCCTCAATCTTCAGTCATCAATATTCAATCTTCAGTCCTCAATCCTCAATCCTCAATCCTCAATCTTCAATCCTCAATACTCAATCTTCAATCCTCAATCCTCAGTCCTCAAACCTCAATTCTGAATCCTGAATACTCAATCTTCAATCCTCAATCCTCAGTCCTCAATACTCTACCATCAATGTTCAATCCTCAATCCTCAATCCTCATTCTTCAATCCACAATACCCAATCTTCAATCTTCAATCCTCAATCCTCAATCCTCAATTCTCAATCCTTAATCCTCAATCCTCAGACCTCAAACATCAATACTCAACCCTCAGTCCTCGTCCTCAAACCACAACACTCAATCCTCGATCCTCAATCTTCAATCCTCAATACACAATCTTCAATCCTCTATCCTCAATCCTCAATCCTCAATCCTCAATTCTCAATCCTCAATCCTCAATCCTCAGACCTCAAACATCAATACTCAACCCTCTGTCCTCGTCCTCAATCCACAACACTCAATCCTCAATCCTCAATCTTCAATCATCAATATTCAATCTTCAGTCCTCAATCCTCAATCCTCAATCCTCAATCTTCAATTCTCAACCCTCAACCCTCAATACTCAATCCTCAATCCTCAATGTACGAACCTCAATACCCAATCCTCAATCTTCAACACTCAATCATCAATCCTCAATATTCAATACTCAATCCTCAATCCTCAATCCTCAATCCTCAATACTCAACCATCAATCCTCAATTCCCAATACTCAATAGATTATCCTGAATTTTCAGGATTCAATTCTCAAACCTCAATCCTCAACCCTCAGCCCTCATCCTCCATCCTCAATCCTCAATCCTCAATCCTCAATCCTCAATCCTCAATCTTCAATCCTCAATACTCAATCTTCAATCCTCAATCCTCAATCCTCAATCCTCAATCCTCAATCCTCAATCCTCAATCCTCAAACCTCAATCTTCAATACTCAATACTCAATCTTCAATCCTCAATCCTCAATCCTCAATCCTCAATCCTCATTCTTCAATCCTCAATACCCAGTCCTCAATCTTCAACCCTCAATCCTCAATCCTCAATCCTCAATCCTCAGACCTCAAACATCAATACTCAACCCTCTGTCCTCGTCCTCAATCCACAACACTCAATCCTCAATCCTCAATCTTCAATCATCAATATTCAATCTTCAGTCCTCAATCCTCAATCCTCAATCCTCAATCTTCAATCCTCAATCCTCAGTCCTCAATACTCTACCATCAATGTTCAATCCTCAATCCTCATTCTTCAATCCTCAATTCCCAGTCCTCAATCTTCAATCCTCAATCCTCAATCCTCAATTCTCAATCCTCAATCCTCAATTCTCAGACCTCAGACATCAATACTCAGCCCTCAGTCCTCGTCCTCTATGCTCAACCCTCAATCCTCAATCCTCAGTCTTCAATCATCTATACTCAATCTTCAATCCTCTATCCTCAATCCTCAATCCTCAATCCTCAATCCTCAATCCTCAATCCTCAATCTTCAATCCTCAATACTCAATCTTCAATCCTCAATCCTCAATCCTCAATCCTCAATCCTCATTCTTCAATCCTCAATACCCAGTCCTCAGTCTTCAGTCCTCAATCCTCAATCCTCAATCCTCAATTCTCAATCCTCAATCCTCAATCCTCAGACCTCAAACATCAATGCTCAACCCTCAGTCCTCGTCCTCAATCCACAACCCTCAATCCTCGATCCTCAATCTTCAATCATCAATATTCAATCTTCAATCCTCAACCCTCAATCCTCAATATCCAATCCTCAATCCTCAATGTTCAATCCTCAATACCCAATCCTCAATCTTCAATCCTCAATCCTCAATCCTCAATCCTCAATCCTCAATCCTCAATCCTCAGTCCTCAAACCTCAATCCAGAATCCTCAATCCTGAATCCTCAATGTTTAGCCCTCAGGCCTCAACAATCAGTTGTCAATCCTCAATCCTCAATAGAATATCCTGAATTCACAGGTTTCAATGCTCAATACTTGACCTGCAATCTTCAAATCTCTATCCACAAGCATCAATTCTCATCACTCAACCCTCAACACTCAGTCCCCAATCCTGAATCTTCAATCCTTAATCCTCAATCCTCAATCCTCAATCCTCAATCTTCAATCCTCAATACTCAAAATTCAGTCCTCAATCCTCAATCCTCGGCCCTCAATCCTCAATCGTCAATCTCCAATCCTGAATACTCAATCTTCAATCCTCAGCCCTCAACCCTCAATCCTCAATCCTCAATCCTCATTCTTCAATCCTCAATACCCAATCCTCAATCTTCAATCCTCAATCCTCAATCCTCATTCCTCAAACCTCATCCCTCAAACCTCAGTCCTCATCCTCACTTCTCAATTCTCAATCCTGAATCCTCAATACTCAATCTTCAATCCTCAATAATCAATCTCCAATCCTAGATCCTCAATCCCCAATTTTCAATCGTTAATCCTCAATCTTCAATCCTCAGTCCCCAGACGTCAACCTTCAATCCTCAATGCTACATCCTCAATCCTCAATCCTCAGTTCTGAATCCTCAATCCTCAATCCTCAAACCTCAACACTCAACCGTCAGTCCTCGTCCTCAATACTCAACCCTCAATCCTCAATCCTCAATCTTCAATCATCAGTACTCAATCTTCAATCCTCAATCCTCAATCCTCCATACTCAATATTCAACACACAACCCTCAGCCTTCAATCCTCAATTCTCATTACTCAATATAATATCCTGAACTCTCATGGTTCAATACTCAATCCACAATATTCAATAATCAAATCTCAATCCTCAAACATCAATTCTCAACACTCAATCCTCAACACTCAGTCCTCTCCCTTCAATCCTCCATCCTCAATCCTCAATCCTCAAGCGTCGATCCTCAATCCTCAATCCTCAACCCTCAATCCTCAACCCTCAATCCTCAGTCCTCACATCCGAATCCCGAATCCGCAATCCTGAATCCTCAATCCTGAATCCTCAATCTTCAGCCCTCAGTCCTCAACAATCAATTATCAATCCGCAATCCTCAATAGAATATCCTCAATTCACTGTTTTCGATACTCAATCCCCATTCTTCAATCTTCAAATCTCAATCCACAAACATCAATTCTCATCAATCAACCCTCAACACTCAGTCCTCAATCGACAACCCTCAATCCCCAATAATCAATCTTCAATCCTCAATACTCAATCTTCAATCCTCAATCCTCAATCCTCAATCCTCAATCCTCATTCTTCAATCCTCAATACCCAGTCCTCAATCTTCAATCCTCAACCCTCAATCCTCAATTCTCAATCCTCAATCCTCAAATCTCAGACCTCAAACATCAGTACTCAACCCTCAGTCCTCGTCCTCAATCCACATACCTCAATCCTCAATCCTCAGTCTTCAATCATCAGTATTCAGTCTTCAGTCCTCAATCCTCAATCCTCAATCCCCAATCCTCAATCGTCAATGTTCAATCCGCAATACCCAATCGTCAATCTTCAATACTCAATCATCAATCCTCAATCTTCAATACTCAATCCTCAATCCTCAATCCTCAATCCTCAATACTCAACCATCAATCCTCAATTCCCAATACTCAATAGATTATCCTGAAATCTCAGGTTTCAATACTCAAACCTCAATCCTCAACCCTCAGCCCTCATCCTCCATCCTCAATCCTCAATCCTCAATCCTCAATCCTCAATCTTCAATCCTCAATACTCAATCTTCAATCCTCAATCCTCAATCCTCAATCCTCAATCCTCAATCCTCAATCCTCAATGCTCAATCCTCAATACTCAATCTTCAATCCTCAATACTCAATCTTCAATACTCAATCCTCAATCCTCAATCCTCAATCCTCATTCTTCAATCCTCAATACCCAGTCCTCAGTCTTCAGTCCTCAATCCTCAATCCTCAATCCTCAATCCTCAGACCTCAAACATCAATGCTCAACCCTCAGTCCTCGTCCTCAATCCACAACCCTCAATCCTCGATCCTCAATCTTCAATCATCAATATTCAATCTTCAATCCTCAACCCTCAATCCTCAATACTCAATCCTCAATCCTCAATGTTCAATCCTCAATACCCAATCCTCAACCTTCAATCCTCAATCCTCAATCCTCAATCCTCAATCCTCAATCCTCAATCCTCAATCCTCAATCCTCTATCCTCAATCCTCAACCTTCAATCCTCAATACTCAATCTACAATCCTCAGTCCTCAATCCTCAATCCTCAATCCTCATTCTTCAATCCTCAATACCCAGTCCTCAGTCTTCAATCATCAACCCTCAATCCTCAATCCTCAATTCTCATTCCTCAACCCTCAATCCTCAGACCTCAAACACCAATACTCAACCCTCAGTCCTCGTCCTCAATTCACAACACTCAATCCTCAATCCTCAATCTTCAGTCATCAATATTCAATCTTCAGTCCTCAATCCTCAATCCTCAATCCTCAATCTTCAATCCTCAATACTCAATCTTCAATCCTCAATCCTCAGCCCTCAAACCTCAATTCTGAATCCTGAATACTCAATCTTCAATCCTCAATCCTCAGTCCTCAATACTCTACCATCAATGTTCAATCCTCAATCCTCAATCCTCATTCTTCAATCCACAGTACCCAATCTTCAATCTTCAATCCTCAATCCTCAATCCTCAATTCTCAATCCTTAATCCTCAATCCTCAGACCTCAAACATCAATACTCAACCCTCAGTCCTCGTCCTCAAACCACAACACTCAATCCTCGATCCTCAATCTTCAATCCTCAATACACAATCTTCAATCCTCTATCCTCAATCCTCAATCCTCAATCCTCAATTCTCAATCCTCAATCCTCAATCCTCAGACCTCAAACATCAATACTCAACCCTCTGTCCTCGTCCTCAATCCACAACACTCAATCCTCAATCCTCAATCTTCAATCATCAATATTCAATCTTCAGTCCTCAATCCTCAATCCTCAATCCTCAATCTTCAATTCTCAACCCTCAACCCTCAATACTCAATCCTCAATCCTCAATGTACGAACCTCAATACCCAATCCTCAATCTTCAACACTCAATCATCAATCCTCAATATTCAATACTCAATCCTCAATCCTCAATCCTCAATCCTCAATACTCAACCATCAATCCTCAATTCCCAATACTCAATAGATTATCCTGAATTTTCAGGATTCAATACTCAAACCTCAATCCTCAACCCTCAGCCCTCATCCTCCATCCTCAATCCTCAATCCTCAATCCTCAATCCTCAATCTTCAATCCTCAATACTCAATCTTCAATCCTCAATCCTCAATCCTCAATCCTCAATCCTCAATCCTCAATCCTCAATCCTCAATCCTCAATCTTCAATACTCAATACTCAATCTTCAATCCTCAATCCTCAATCCTCAATCCTCAATCCTCATTCTTCAATCCTCAATACCCAGTCCTCAATCTTCAACCCTCAATCCTCAATCGTCAATCCTCAATCCTCAGACCTCAAACATCAATACTTAACCCTCTGTCCTCGTCCTCAATCCACAACACTCAATCCTCAATCCTCAATCTTCAATCCTCAATACCCAGTCCTCAATCTTCAACCCTCAATCCTCAATACTCAATCCTCAATCCTCAGACCTCAAACATCAATACTCAACCCTCTGTCCTCGTCCTCAATCCACAACACTCAATCCTCAATCCTCAATCTTCAATCATCAATATTCAATGTTCAGTCCTCAATCCTCAATCCTCAATCCTCAATCTTCAATCCTCAATCCTCAGTCCTCAATACTCTACCATCAGTGTTCAATCCTCAATCCTCATTCTTCAATCCTCAATTCCCAGTCCTCAATCTTCAATCCTCAATCCTCAATCCTCAATTCTCAATCCTCAATCCTCAATTCTCAGACCTCAGACATCAATACTCAGCCCTCAGTCCTCGTCCTCTATGCTCAACCCTCAATCCTCAATCCTCAGTCTTCAATCATCTATACTCAATCTTCAATCCTCTATCCTCAATCCTCAATCCTCAATCCTCAATCCTCAATCCTCAATCCTCAATCTTCAATCCTCAATACTCAATCTTCAATCCTCAATCCTCAATCCTCAATCCTCAATCCTCATTCTTCAATCCTCAATACCCAGTCCTCAGTCTTCAGTCCTCAATCCTCAATCCTCAATCCTCAATTCTCAATCCTCAATCCTCAATCCTCAGACCTCAAACATCAATGCTCAACCCTCAGTCCTCGTCCTCAATCCACAACCCTCAATCCTCGATCCTCAATCTTCAATCATCAATATTCAATCTTCAATCCTCAACCCTCAATCCTCAATATCCAATCCTCAATCCTCAATGTTCAATCCTCAATACCCAATCCTCAATCTTCAATCCTCAATCCTCAATCCTCAATCCTCAATCCTCAATCCTCAATCCTCAGTCCTCAAACCTCAATCCAGAATCCTCAATCCTGAATCCTCAATGTTTAGCCCTCAGGCCTCAACAATCAGTTGTCAATCCTCAATCCTCAATAGAATATCCTGAATTCACAGGTTTCAATGCTCAATACTTGACCTGCAATCTTCAAATCTCTATCCACAAGCATCAATTCTCATCACTCAACCCTCAACACTCAGTCCCCAATCCTGAATCTTCAATCCTTAATCCTCAATCCTCAATCCTCAATCCTCAATCTTCAATCCTCAATACTCAATCCTCATTCTTCAATCCTCAATACCCAATCCTCAATCTTCAATCCTCAATCCTCAATCCTCATTCCTCAAACCTCAACCCTCAACCCGCAGTCCTCATCCTCACTTCTCAATTCTCAATCCTGAATCCTCAATACTCAATCTTCAATCCTCAATAATCAATCTCCAATCCTAGATCCTCAATCCCCAATTTTCAATCGTTAATCCTCAATCTTCAATCCTCAGTCCCCAGACGTCAACCTTCAATCCTCAATGCTACATCCTCAATCCTCAATCCTCAGTTCTGAATCCTCAATCCTCAATCCTCAAACCTCAACACTCAACCGTCAGTCCTCGTCCTCAATACTCAACCCTCAATCCTCAATCCTCAATCTTCAATCATCAGTACTCAATCTTCAATCCTCAATCCTCAATCCTCCATACTCAATATTCAACACACAACCCTCAGCCTTCAATCCTCAATTCTCATTACTCAATAGAATATCCTGAACTCTCATGGTTCAATACTCAATCCACAATATTCAATAATCAAATCTCAATCCTCAAACATCAATTCTCAACACTCAATCCTCAACACTCAGTCCTCTCCCTTCAATCCTCCATCCTCAATCCTCAATCCTCAAGCGTCAATCCTCAATCCTCAATCCTCAACCCTCAATCCTCAACCCTCAATCCTCAGTCCTCACATCCGAATCCCGAATCCGCAATCCTGAATCCTCAATCCTGAATCCTCAATCTTCAGCCCTCAGTCCTCAACAATCAATTATCAATCCGCAATCCTCAATAGAATATCCTCAATTCACTGTTTTCGATACTCAATCCCCATTCTTCAATCTTCAAATCTCAATCCACAAACATCAATTCTCATCAATCAACCCTCAACACTCAGTCCTCAATCGACAACCCTCAATCCCCAATAATCAATCTTCAATCCTCAATACTCAATCTTCAATCCTCAATCCTCAATCCTCAATCCTCATTCTTCAATCCTCAATACCCAGTCCTCAATCTTCAATCCTCAACCCTCAATCCTCAATTCTCAATCCTCAATCCTCAAATCTCAGACCTCAAACATCAGTACTCAACCCTCAGTCCTCGTCCTCAATCCACATCCCTCAATCCTCAATCCTCAGTCTTCAATCATCAGTATTCAGTCTTCAGTCCTCAATCCTCAATCCTCAATCCCCAATCCTCAATCGTCAATGTTCAATCCGCAATACCCAATCGTCAATCTTCAATACTCAATCATCAATCCTCAATCTTCAATACTCAATCCTCAATCCTCAATCCTCAATCCTCAATACTCAACCATCAATCCTCAATTCCCAATACTCAATAGATTATCCTGAAATCTCAGGTTTCAATACTCAAACCTCAATCCTCAACCCTCAGCCCTCATCCTCCATCCTCAATCCTCAATCCTCAATCCTCAATCCTCAATCTTCAATCCTCAATACTCAATCTTCAATCCTCAATTCTCAATCCTCAATCCTCAATCCTCAATCCTCAATCCTCTATCCTCAATCCTCAACCTTCAATCCTCAATACTCAATCTACAATCCTCAGTCCTCAATCCTCAATCCTCAATCCTCATTCTTCAATCCTCAATACCCAGTCCTCAGTCTTCAATCCTCAATCCTCAATCCTCAATCCTCAATTCTCATTCCTCAATCCTCAATCCTCAGACCTCAAACATCAATACTCAACCCTCAGTCCTCGTCCTCAATCCACAACACTCAATCCTCAATCCTCAATCTTCAGTCATCAATATTCAATATTCAGTCCTCAATCCTCAATCCTCAATCCTCAATCCTCAGTCCTCAATCCTCAATCCTCAGTCCTCATTCTTCAATCCTCAATACCCAGTCCTCAATCCTCAATCCTCAATCCTCAATCCTCAATCATCAATATTCAACACTCAACCCTCAACCATCAATACTCAATTCTCAATACACAATAGAATATCCTGAATTCTCATGGTTCAATACTCAATCCACAATATTCTATAATCAAATCTCAATCCTCAAACATCAATACTCAACACTCAATCCTCAACACTCAGTCCTCTCTCTTCAATCCTCCGTCCTCAACTCTCAATCCTCAAGCGTCAATATTCAATCGTCAATCCTCAGCCCTCTATCCTCAGCCCTCAAACCTCAACCCCGAATCCTCAATCCTAAATCCTCAATCTTCAGCCCTCAGTCCTCAAAAATCAACTATCAATCCTCTATCCTGAATAGAATATCCTTAATTCACAGTTTTCCATACTCAATCCCCATTCTTCAATCTTCAAATCTGAATCCACAAACATCAATACTAATCACTCAAGCATCAACACTCAGTCCTCAATCTTCAATCCTCAATTCTCAATCCTCAACCTTCAATCCTCAATACTCAATCTTCAATCATCAATCCTCAATCCTCAATCCTCAATCTTCAATCCTCAATCCTCAATCCTCATTCTTCAATCCTCAACACCCAATACTCAATCTTCAATCCACAATCCTCAATCTTCAATTCTCAATCCTCAATCCTCAATCTTCATACCTCAAACATCAATACTCAACCCTCAGTCCTCGTCCTCAATCCACAACCCTCAATCCTCGATCCTCAATCGTCAATCATCAATATTCAATCTTCAATTCTCAACCCTCAACCCTCAATACTCAATCCTCAATCCTCAATGTACGATCCACAATACCCAATCCTCAATCTTCAATCCTCAATCCTCAATCCTCAACCCTCAATCCTCAATCCTCAATCCTCAGGCCTCAAACCTCAATCCTGAATCCTCAATCCCGAATCCTCAATCCTCAAACCTCAATCTTCAATCCTCAACACTCAATCTTCAATCCTCAATCCTCAATCCTCAGTCATCAATCCTCAATCTTCAATTCTCAATCGTCAATCCCCACTCCTCAATCCTCAACACCCAATCCTCAATCTTCAATCCTCAATCCTGAATCCTCAATTCTGAATCCTCAATCCTCAATGCTCAGACCTCAAACATCAATACTCAATCCTCAGTCCTCGTCCTCAATACACAACTCTCAATCCTCGATCCGCAATCTTCAATCATCAATAATCAATCTTCAATTCTCAGCCCTCAATCCTCAATACTCAATCCTCAATCCTCAATCCTCATTCTTCAATCCACAATACCCAATCTTCAATCTTCAATCCTCAATCCTCAATCCTCAATCGTCAATCCTCAGACCTCAATCATCAATACTAAATCATCTGTCCTCGTCCTCAATCCACAACACTCAATCCTCAATCGTCAATCTTCAATCATCAATATTCAATCTTCAGTCCTCAATCCTCAATCCTCAATCCTCAATCTTCAATCCTCAATACTCAATCTTCAATCCTCAGTCCTCAGTCCTCAAACCTCAATTCTGAATCCTGAATACTCAATCTTCAATCCTCAATCCTCAGTCCTCAATACTCTACCATCAATGTTCAATCCTCAATCCTCAATCCTCATTCTTCAATCCTCAATACCCAGTCCTCAATCTTCAATCCTCAATCCTCAATCCTCAATCCTCATTCTTCAATCCTCAATACCCAATCCTCAATCTTCAATCGTCAATCCTCAATCCTCAGTTCTCAATCCTCAATCCTCAATCCTCAGACCTCAAACATCAATACTCAAACCTCAGTCCTCGTCCTCAAACCACAAACCTCAATCCTCGATCCTCAATCTTCAATCCTCAATACTCAATCTTCAATCCTCAATCCTCAACACTCAATGCTCAATCCTCAATACTCATTCTTCAATCCTCAATACCTAATCCTCAATCTTCAATCCTCAATCCTCAATCCTCAATTCTCAATCCTCAATCCTCAGTCCTCAGTTCTCAAACCTCAATCCTCAACCCTCAGACCGCATCCTCAATCCTCAATCCTTAATCCTCAATCTTCAATCCTCAGTCCCCAGACCTCAACCTTCAATCCTCAATGCTCCATCCTCAATCATCAATCCTCAGTTCTGAATCCTCAATCCTCAATCCTCAAACCTCAACACTCAACCGTCAGTCCTCGTCCTCAATACTCAACCCTCAATCCTCAATCCTCAATCTTCAATCATCAGTACTCAATCTTCAATCCTCAATCCTCAATCCTCCATACTCAATATTCAACACACAACCCTCAGCCTTCAATCCTCAATTCTCATTACTCAATAGAATATCCTGAACTCTCATGGTTCAATACTCAATCCACAATATTCAATAATGAAATCTCAATCCTCAAACATCAATTCTCATCACTCAACACTCAACACTCAGTCCCCTATCCTCAATCTTCAATTCTCAATCCTCAATCGTCAATCCTCAATCCTCAATCCTCAATCCTCAATACTCAATCTTCAATCCTCAATCCTCAATACTCAATCCTCAATCTTCAATCCTCAACCGTCAATCCTCAATCCTCAATCCTCATTCTTCAATCCTCAGTACCCAATCCTCAATCTTCAATCCTCAATCCTCAATCGCCAATCCTCAATCCTCAATCCTCGGACCCCAAACATCAATACTCAATCCTCAGTCCTCGTCCTCAATCCACAACCCTCAATCCTCAATCCTCAATCTTCAATCCTCAATCCTCAATACTCAATCCTCAATATTCAATCCACAATCCTCAATCCTCAATCCTCAATCCTCATTCTTCGGTCCTCAGAACCCAATCCTCAATCTTCAATCCTCAATCCTCAATCCTCAGTTCTCAATCCTCAATCCTCAATCCTCAATCCTCAGTCCTCAGTCCTCAAACCTCAATCCTCATTCTTCAATCCTCAATACCCAATCCTAAATCTGCAATTCTCAATCCTCAATGCTCAATCCTCAAAAACCTCAATCCTCAACCGTCAGTCCTCGTCCTCAATCCTCAACCCTCAATCCTCAATGCTCAATCTTCAATCGTCAATACTCAATCTTCAATCCTCAATCCTCAATCCTCAATCCTTAATCCTCAATCCTCAACCTTCATTCCTCAATCCTCAATCCTCAATCATCAATCCTCAATCCTCAATCTCCAATCCTGAATACTCAATCTTCAATCCTCAACCCTCAATCCTCAATCCTCAATCCTCAATCCTCATTCTTCAATCCTCAATACCCAATCCTCAATCTTCAATCCTCAATCCTCAATCCTCATTCCTCAAACCTCAACCCTCAACCCTCAGTCCTCATCCTCACTTCTCAATTCTCAATCCTGAATCCTCAATACTCAATCTTCAATCCTCAATAATCAATCTCCAATCCTAGATCCTCAATCCCCAATTTTCAATCGTTAATCCTCAATCTTCAATCCTCAGTCCCCAGACGTCAACCTTCAATCCTCAATGCTACATCCTCAATCCTCAATCCTCAGTTCTGAATCCTCAATCCTCAATCCTCAAACCTCAACACTCAACCGTCAGTCCTCGTCCTCAATACTCAACCCTCAATCCTCAATCCTCAATCTTCAATCATCAGTACTCAATCTTCAATCCTCAATCCTCAATCCTCCATACTCAATATTCAACACACAACCCTCAGCCTTCAATCCTCAATTCTCATTACTCAATAGAATATCCTGAACTCTCATGGTTCAATACTCAATCCACAATATTCAATAATCAAATCTCAATCCTCAAACATCAATTCTCAACACTCAATCCTCAACACTCAGTCCTCTCCCTTCAATCCTCCATCCTCAATCCTCAATCCTCAAGCGTCAATCCTCAATCCTCAATCCTCAACCCTCAATCCTCAACCCTCAATCCTCAGTCCTCACATCCGAATCCCGAATCCGCAATCCTGAATCCTCATTCCTGAATCCTCAATCTTCAGCCCTCAGTCCTCAACAATCAATTATCAATCCGCAATCCTCAATAGAATATCCTCAATTCACTGTTTTCGATACTCAATCCCCATTCTTCAATCTTCAAATCTCAATCCACAAACATCAATTCTCATCAATCAACCCTCAACACTCAGTCCTCAATCGACAACCCTCAATCCCCAATACTCAATCTTCAATCCTCAATCCTCAATCCTCAATCCTCAATCCTCATTCTTCAATCCTCAATACCCAGTCCTCAATCTTCAATCCTCAACCCTCAATCCTCAATTCTCAATCCTCAATCCTCAAATCTCAGACCTCAAACATCAGTACTCAACCCTCAGTCCTCGTCCTCAATCCACATCCCTCAATCCTCAATCCTCAGTCTTCAATCATCAGTATTCAGTCTTCAGTCCTCAATCCTCAATCCTCAATCCCCAATCCTCAATCGTCAATGTTCAATCCGCAATACCCAATCGTCAATCTTCAATACTCAATCATCAATCCTCAATCTTCAATACTCAATCCTCAATCCTCAATCCTCAATCCTCAATACTCAACCATCAATCCTCAATTCCCAATACTCAATAGATTATCCTGAAATCTCAGGTTTCAATACTCAAACCTCAATCCTCAACCCTCAGCCCTCATCCTCCATCCTCAATCCTCAATCCTCAATCCTCAATCCTCAATCTTCAATCCTCAATCCTCAATCTCCAATCCTGAATACTCAATCTTCAATCCTCAACCCTCAATCCTCAATCCTCAATCCTCAATCCTCATTCTTCAATCCTCAATACCCAATCCTCAATCTTCAATCCTCAATCCTCAATCCTCATTCCTCAAACCTCAACCCTCAACCCTCAGTCCTCATCCTCACTTCTCAATTCTCAATCCTGAATCCTCAATACTCAATCTTCAATCCTCAATAATCAATCTCCAATCCTAGATCCTCAATCCCCAATTTTCAATCGTTAATCCTCAATCTTCAATCCTCAGTCCCCAGACGTCAACCTTCAATCCTCAATGCTACATCCTCAATCCTCAATCCTCAGTTCTGAATCCTCAATCCTCAATCCTCAAACCTCAACACTCAACCGTCAGTCCTCGTCCTCAATACTCAACCCTCAATCCTCAATCCTCAATCTTCAATCATCAGTACTCAATCTTCAATCCTCAATCCTCAATCCTCCATACTCAATATTCAACACACAACCCTCAGCCTTCAATCCTCAATTCTCATTACTCAATAGAATATCCTGAACTCTCATGGTTCAATACTCAATCCACAATATTCAATAATCAAATCTCAATCCTCAAACATCAATTCTCAACACTCAATCCTCAACACTCAGTCCTCTCCCTTCAATCCTCCATCCTCAATCCTCAATCCTCAAGCGTCAATCCTCAATCCTCAATCCTCAACCCTCAATCCTCAACCCTCAATCCTCAGTCCTC
The DNA here is from genome assembly GCF_051401765.1 of Calliopsis andreniformis. Classification (NCBI taxonomy): domain Eukaryota; kingdom Metazoa; phylum Arthropoda; class Insecta; order Hymenoptera; family Andrenidae; genus Calliopsis; species Calliopsis andreniformis. The sequence continues at coordinate 60,588 of NW_027480639.1, read as the reverse complement.
ACATCCGAATCCCGAATCCGCAATCCTGAATCCTCATTCCTGAATCCTCAATCTTCAGCCCTCAGTCCTCAACAATCAATTATCAATCCGCAATCCTCAATAGAATATCCTCAATTCACTGTTTTCGATACTCAATCCCCATTCTTCAATCTTCAAATCTCAATCCACAAACATCAATTCTCATCAATCAACCCTCAACACTCAGTCCTCAATCGACAACCCTCAATCCCCAATACTCAATCTTCAATCCTCAATCCTCAATCCTCAATCCTCAATCCTCATTCTTCAATCCTCAATACCCAGTCCTCAATCTTCAATCCTCAACCCTCAATCCTCAATTCTCAATCCTCAATCCTCAAATCTCAGACCTCAAACATCAGTACTCAACCCTCAGTCCTCGTCCTCAATCCACATCCCTCAATCCTCAATCCTCAGTCTTCAATCATCAGTATTCAGTCTTCAGTCCTCAATCCTCAATCCTCAATCCCCAATCCTCAATCGTCAATGTTCAATCCGCAATACCCAATCGTCAATCTTCAATACTCAATCATCAATCCTCAATCTTCAATACTCAATCCTCAATCCTCAATCCTCAATCCTCAATACTCAACCATCAATCCTCAATTCCCAATACTCAATAGATTATCCTGAAATCTCAGGTTTCAATACTCAAACCTCAATCCTCAACCCTCAGCCCTCATCCTCCATCCTCAATCCTCAATCCTCAATCCTCAATCCTCAATCTTCAATCCTCAATACTCAATCTTCAATCCTCAATCCTCAATCCTCAATCCTCAATCCTCAATCCTCAATCCTCAATGCTCAATCCTCAATCCTCAATCTTCAATCCTCAATACTCAATCTTCAATACTCAATCCTCAATCCTCAATCCTCAATCCTCATTCTTCAATCCTCAATACCCAGTCCTCAGTCTTCAGTCCTCAATCCTCAATCCTCAATCCTCAATTCTCAATCCTCAATCCTCAATCCTCAGACCTCAAACATCAATGCTCAACCCTCAGTCCTCGTCCTCAATCCACAACCCTCAATCCTCGATCCTCAATCTTCAATCATCAATATTCAATCTTCAATCCTCAACCCTCAATCCTCAATACTCAATCCTCAATCCTCAATGTTCAATCCTCAATACCCAATCCTCAACCTTCAATCCTCAATCCTCAATCCTCAATCCTCAATCCTCAATCCTCAATCCCCAATCCTCAATCCTCTATCCTCAATCCTCAACCTTCAATCCTCAATACTCAATCTACAATCCTCAGTCCTCAATCCTCAATCCTCAATCCTCATTCTTCAATCCTCAATACCCAGTCCTCAGTCTTCAATCCTCAATCCTCAATCCTCAATCCTCAATTCTCATTCCTCAACCCTCAATCCTCAGACCTCAAACACCAATACTCAACCCTCAGTCCTCGTCCTCAATTCACAACACTCAATCCTCAATCCTCAATCTTCAGTCATCAATATTCAATCTTCAGTCCTCAATCCTCAATCCTCAATCCTCAAACTTCAATCCTCAATACTCAATCTTCAATCCTCAATCCTCAGTCCTCAAACCTCAATTCTGAATCCTGAATACTCAATCTTCAATCCTCAATCCTCAGTCCTCAATACTCTACCATCAATGTTCAATCCTCAATCCTCAACACTCAATAGTCAATCGTCAATCTTATATCCTCGATACTCAATCTTCAATACTCAATCCTCAATCCTCAATCCTCAATCCCCATTCTTCAATCCTCAATACCTAATCCTCAATCTTCAATCCTCAATCCTCAATCCTCAATTCTCAATCCTCAATCCTCAGTCCTCAGTTCTCAAACCTCAATCCTCAACCCTCAGACCGCATCCTCAACCCTCAATCCTCAATCCTCAATCTTCAATCCCCAATACTCAATCATCAATCCTCTATCCTCAATCCTCAACCCTCGATCCTCAATCCTCAATCCTCAATCCTCAGTCATCAGTACTCAATCTTCAATACTCAAACCTCAATCCTCAATCCTCAATCCTCAATCCTCGATCCTCAATCCTCATTCCTCAAACCTCAATCGTCAAACCTCAGTCCTCATCTTCAATTCTAAATTCTCAATCCTCAATCCTCAATCCTCAATCTTCAAACATCAATACTCAATCTTCAATCCTCAATCTTCAATCCTCAATCCTCAATCCTCATTCCTCAATCCTCAATCCTCAATCTTCAATCATCAATACTCAATCTTCAATCATCAATCCTCAATCCTCAATCCTCAATCTTCAATCCTCAATCCTCAATCCTCATACTTCAATCCTCAACACCCAATCCTCAATCTTCAATCCTCAATCCTCAATCCTCAATTCTCAATCCTCAATCCTCAATCTTCAGACCTCAAACATCAATACTCAACCCTCAGTCCTCGTCCTCAATCCACAACACTCAATCCTCGATACTCAATCTTCAGTAATCAATATTCAATTTTCAATTCTCAACCCTCAACCCTCAATACTCAATCCTCAATCCTCAATGTACGAACCTCAATACCCAATCCTCAATCTTCAATACTCAATCATGAATCCTCAATATTCAATACTAAATCCTCAATCCTGAATCCTCAATCCTCAATACTCAACCATCAATCCTCAATTCCCAATACTCAATAGAGTATCCTCAATTCTCAGGATTCAATACTCAAACCTCAGTCCTCAACCCTCAGCCCTCATCCTCCATCCTCAATCCTCAATCCTCAATCCTCAATCCTCAATCCTCAATCGTCAATCCTCAATACTCAATCTTCAATCCTCAATCCTCAATCCTCAATCCTCAATCCTCAATCCTCAATCCTCTATCCTCAAACCTCAATTCTGAATCCTGAATATTCAATCTTCAATCCTCAATCCTCAGTCCTCAATATTCTACCATCAATGTTCAATCCTCAATCCTCAATCCTCATTCTTCAATCCTCAATACCCAGTCCTCAATCTTCAATCCTCAATCCTCAATCCTCAATCCTCAATTCTCAATCCTCAATCCTCAATCCTCCGTCCTCGTCCTCAATCCACAACACTCAATCCTCAATCCTCAATCTTCAATCATCAATATTCAATCTTCAGTCCTCAATTCTCAATCTTCAATCCTCAATACTCAATCTTCAATCCTCAGTCCTCAGTCCTCAAACCTCAATTCTGAATCCTGAATACTCAATCTTGAATCCTCAATCCTCAGTCCTCAATACTCTACCATCAATGTTCAATCCTCAATCCTCAATCCTCATTCTTCAATCCTCAATACCCAGTCCTCAATCTTCAATCCTCAATCCCCAATCCTCGTCCTCAATCCACAACCCTCAATCCTCGATCCTCAATCTTCAATCCTCAATACTCAATCTTCAATCCTCAATCCTCAACACTCAATAGTCAATCGTCAATCTTATATCCTCGATACTCAATCTTCAATACTCAATCCTCAATCCTCAATCCTCAATCCTCATTCTTCAATCCTCAATACCTAATCCTCAATCTTCAATCCCCAATCCTCAATCCTGAATTCTCAATCCTCAATCCTCAGTCCTCAGTTCTCAAACCTCAATCCTCAACCCTCAGACCGCATCCTCAATCCTCAATCCTCAATCCTCAACCTTCAATCCCCAATACTCAATCATCAATCCTCTATCCTCAATCCTCAACCCTCGATCCTCAATCCTCAATCCTCAATCCTCAGTCATCAGTACTCAATCTTCAATACTCAAACCTCAATCCTCAATCCTCAATTCTCAATCCTCAATCCTCAATCCTCAATCTTCAAACATCAATACTCAATCTTCAATCCTCAATCCTCAATCCTCATTCCTCAATCCTCAATCCTCAATCCTCAATCCTCAATTTTCAATTCTCAATCCTCAATCCTCAATCCTCAGACCTCAAACATCAATACTCAACCCTCAGTCCTCGTCCTCAATCCACAACCCTCAATCCTCAATCCTCAATCTTCAATCCTCAACCCTCAACCGTCAATACTCAATTCCCAAAACTCAATAGAATATCCTGAATTCTCATGGTTCAATACTCAATCCACAATATTCTGTAATCAAATCTCAATCCTCAAACTACAATTCTCAACACTCAATCCTCAACACTCAGTCCTCTCTCTTCAATCCTCCATCCTCAACTCTCAATCCTCAAGCGTCAATACTCAATCCACAATCCTCAACGCTCAATCCTCAGCCCTCAAACCTCAATCCCGAATCCTCAATCCTAAATCCTCAATCTCCAGCCCTCAGCCCTCAAAAACCAACTATCAATCCTCTATCCTGTATAGAATATCCTCAATTAACAGTTTTCCATACTCAATCCCCATTCTTCAATCTTCAAATCTGATTCCACAAACATCAATACTAATCACTCAAGCATCAACACTCAGTCCTCAATATTCAATCCTCAATCCTCAATCCTCAATCTTCAATCTTCAATACTCAATCTTCAATCATCAATCCTCAATCCTCAATCCTCAATCTTCAATCCTCAATCCTCAATCTTCAATCATCAATACTCAATCTTCAATCATCAATCCTCAATCCTCAATCCTCAATCTTCAATCCTCAATCCTCAATCCTCATACTTCAATCCTCAACACCCAATCCTCAATCTTCAATCCTCAATCCTCAATCCTCAATTCTCAATCCTCAATCCTCAATCTTCAGACCTCAAACATCAATACTCAACCCTCAGTCCTCGTCCTCAATCCACAACCCTCAATACTCGATCCTCAATCTTCAATAATCAATATTCAATTTTCAATTCTCAACCCTCAACCCTCAATACTCAATCCTCAATCCACAATGTACGAACCTCAATACCCAATCCTCAATCTTCAATACTCAATCATCAATCCTCAATATTCAATACTCAATCCTCAATCCTCAATCCTCAATCCTCAATACTCAACCATCAATCCTCAAATCCCAATACTCAATAGAGTATCCTGAATTCTCAGGATTCAATACTCAAACCTCAGTCCTCAACCCTCAGCCCTCATCCTCCATCCTCAATCCTCAATCCTCAATCCTCAATCCTCAATCCTCAATCCTCAATCCTCAATCCTCAATCCTCAATCCTCAATCCTCTATCCTCAATCCTCAACCTTCAATCCTCAATACTCAATCTTCAATCCTCAATCCTCAATCCTCAATCCTCAATCCTCATTCTTCAATCCTCAATGCCCAGTCCTCAATCTTCAATCCTCAATCCTCAATCCTCAATCCTCAATTCTCAATCCTCAATCCTCAATCCTCAGACCTCAAACATCAATACTCAACCCTCTGTCCTCGTCCTCAATCCACAACACTCAATCCTCAATCCTCAATCTTCAATCATCAATATTCAATCTTCAGTCCTCAATCCTCAATCCTCAATCCTCAATCTTCAATCCTCAATACTCAATCTTCAATCCTCAATCCTCAGTCCTCAAACCACAATTCTGAATCCTGAATATTCAATCATCAATCCTCAATCCTCAGTCCTCAATACTCTACCATCAATGTTCAATCCTCAATCCTCAATCCTCATTCTTCAATCCTCAATACCCAGTCCTCAATCTTCAATCCTCAATCCTCAATCCTCAATGCTCAATCCACAATCCTCAATTCTCAGACCTCAGACATCAATATTCAGCCCTCAGTCCTCGTCCTCTATCCTCAACCCTCAATGCTCAATCCTCAATCTTCAATCATCTATACTCAATCTTCAATCCTCTATCCTCAATCCTCAATCCTCAATCCTCAATCATCAGTATTCAGTCTTCAGTCCTCAATCCTCAATCCTCAGTCCTCAATCCTCAATCGTCAATGTTCAATCCGCAATACCCAATCCTCAATCTTCAATACTCAATCATCAATCCTCAATCTTCAATACTCAATCCTCAATCCTCAATCCTCAAACCTCAATCCTCAATACTCAACCATCAATCCTCAATACCCAATACTCAATAGATTATCCTGAATTCTCAGGATTCAATACTCAAACCTCAATCCTCAACCCTCAGCCCTCATCCTCCATCCTCAATCCTCAATGCTCAACCCTCAATCCTCAATCTTCAATCCTCAATACTCAATCTTCAATCCTCAATCCTCAATCCTCAATCCTCAATCCTCAATCCTCAGTCCTCAATCCTCAATCCTCAATCTTCTATCCTCAATACTCAATCTTCAATCCTCAATCCTCAATCCTCAATCCTCAATCCTCATTCTTCAATCGTCAATACCCAGTCCTCAATCTTCAATCCTCAATCCTCAATCCTCAATCCTCAATTCTCAATCCTCAATCCTCAATCCTCCGTCCTCGTCCTCAATCCACAACACTCAATCCTCAATCCTCAATCTTCAATCATCAATATTCAATCTTCAGTCCTCAATCCTCAATCCTCAATCCTCAATCTTCAATCCTCAATACTCAATCTTCAATCCTCAGTCCTCAGTCCTCATACCTCAATTCTGAATCCTGAATACTCAATCTTGAATCCTCAATCCTCAGTCCTCAATACTCCACCATCAATGTTCAATCCTCAATCCTCAATCCTCATTCTTCAATCCTCAATACCCAGTCCTCAATCTTCAATCCTCAATCCTCAATCCCCGCCCTCAATCCACAACCCTCAATCCTCGATCCTCAATCTTCAATCCTCAATACTCAATCTTCAATCCTCAATCCTCAACACTCAATAGTCAATCGTCAATCTTATATCCTCGACACTCAATCTTCAATACTCAATCCTCAATCCTCAATCCTCAATCCCCATTCTTCAATCCTCAATACCTAATCCTCAATCTTCAATCCTCAATCATCAGTATTCAGTATTCAGTCCTCAATCCTCAATCCTCAATCCTCAATCCTCAATCCTCAATCGTCAATGTTCAATCCGCAATACCCAATCCTCAATCCTCAATCCTCTATCCCAATCCTCAGTCCTCAATGTTCAATCCGCAATACTCAATCCTCAATCTTCAATACTCAATCCTCAATCCTCAATCCTCAATCCTCAATCCTCAATCCTCAATACTCAATCCTCAATCCTCAATTCTCAACCCACAACCATCAATCCTCAATCCTCAATCTTCAATCATCAATCCTCAATACTCAATCCTCAATCTTCAATCCACAATCCTCAATCCTCAATCCTCAATCCTCATTCTTCAATCCTCAGAACCCAATCCTCAATCTTCAATCCTCAATCCTCAATCTTCAATTCTCAATCCTCAATCATCAATCCTCAAACCTCAATCCTCAATCCTCAATCCTCAGTCCTCAATCCTCAATCCTCAATCCTCAATCCTCAATCTTCAATCCTCAATACTCAATCTTCACTCCTCAATCCTCAATACTCAATCCTCGATCTTCAATCCTCAATCCTCAATCCTCAATCCTCAATCCTCATTCTTCAATCCTCAGTACCCAATCCTCAATCTTCAATCCTCAATTCTCAATCCTCAATTCTCATTCCTCAATCCTCAGTCCTCAGTCCTCAAACCTCAATCCCCATTCTTCAATCCTCTATACCCAATCCTCAATCTTCAATCCTCAATCCTCAATTCTCAATTCTCAATCCTCAGTCCTCAATCCTCAGACCTCAAACATCAATACTCAACCCTCAGTCCTCGTCCTCAATCCACAAACCTCAATCCTCAATCCTCAATCTTCAATCCTCAACCCTCAACCGTCAATACTCAATTCTCAATACTCAATAGAATATCCTGAATTCTCATGGTTCAATACTCAATCCACAATATTCTATAATCAAATCTCAATCCTCAAACTACAATTCTCAACACTCAATCCTCAACACTCAGTCCTCTCTCTTCAATCCTCCATCCTCAACTCTCAATCCTCAAGCGTCAATACTCAATCCACAATCCTCAACGCTCAATCCTCAGCCCTCAAACCTCAATCCCGAATCCTCAATCCTAAATCCTCAATCTCCAGCCCTCAGTCCTCAAAAACCAACTATCAATCCTCTATCCTGAATAGAATATCCTCAATTAACAGTTTTCCATACTCAATCCCCATTCTTCAATCTTCAAATCTGATTCCACAAACATCAATACTAATCACTCAAGCATCAACACTCAGTCCTCAATCTTCAATCCTCAATCCTCAATCCTCAATCCTCAATCCTCAATCTTCAATCCTCAATCCTCAATCTTCAATCATCAATACTCAATCTTCAATCATCAATCCTCAATCCTCAATCCTCAATCTTCAATCCTCAATCCTCAATCCTCATACTTCAAACCTCAACACCCAATCCTCAATCTTCAATCCTCAATCCTCAATCCTCAATTCTCAATCCTCAATCCTCAATCTTCAGACCTCAAACATCAATACTCAACCCTCAGTCCTCGTCCTCAATCCACAACCCTCAATACTCGATCCTCAATCTTCAATAATCAATATTCAATTTTCAATTCTCAACCCTCAACCCTCAATACTCAATCCTCAATCCTCAATGTACGAACCTCAATACCCAATCCTCAATCCTCAATTCCCAATACTCAATAGAGTATCCTGAATTCTCAGGATTCAATACTCCAACCTCAGTCCTCAACCGTCAGCCCTCATCCTCCAACCTCAATGCTCAATCCTCAATCCTCAATCCTCAATCCTCAATCCTCAATCGTCAATCCTCAATACTCAATCTTCAATCCTCAATCCTCAATCCTCAATACTCAATCCTCAATCCTCAATCCTCTATCCTCAATCCTCAACCTTCAATCCTCAATACTCAATCTTCAATCCTCAATCCTCAATCCTCAATCCTCAGTCCTCATTCTTCAATCCTCAATACCCAGTCCTCAATCTTCAATCCTCAATCCTCAATCCTCAATCCTCAATTCTCAATCCTCAATCCTCAATCCTCAGACCTCAAACATCAATACTCAACCCTCTGTCCTCGTCCTCAATCCACAACACTCAATCCTCAATCATCAATCTTCAATCATCAATATTCAATCTTCAGTCCTCAATCCTCAATCCTCAATCCGCAATCTTCAATCCTCAATACTCAATCTTCAATCCTCAATCCTCAGTCCTCAAACCACAATTCTGAATCCTGAATATTCAATCTTCAATCCTCAATCCTCAGTCCTCAATACTCTACCATCAATGTTCAATCCTCAATCCTCAATCCTCATTCTTCAATCCTCAATACCCAGTCCTCAATCTTCTATCCTCAATACTCAATCCTCAATTCTCAATCCTCAATCCTCAATTCTCAGACCTCAGACATCAATACTCAGCCCTCAGTCCTCGTCCTCTATCCTCAACCCTCAATGCTCAATCCTCAATCTTCAATCATCAATATTCAACCGTCAATACTCAATTCTCAATACTCAATAGAATATCCTGAATTCTCATGGTTCAATACTCAATCCACAATATTCTATAATCAAATCTCAATCCTCAAACTACAATTCTCAACACTCAATCCTCAACACTCAGTCCTCTCTCTTCAATCCTCCATCCTCAACTCTCAATCCTCAATCCTCAATCCTCAATCCTCAATCCTCATTCTTCAATCCTCAATACCCAGTCCTCAATCTTCAATCCTCAATCCTCAATCCTCAATCCTCAATCCTCAATTCTCAATCCTCAATCCACAATCCTCCGTCCTCGTCCTCAATCCACAACACTCAATCCTCAATCCTCAATCTTCAATCATCAATATTCAATCTTCAGTCCTCAATCCTCAATCCTCAATCCTCAATCTTCAATCCTCAATACTCAATCTTTAATCCTCAGTCCTCAGTCCTCAACCTCAATTCTGAATCCTGAATACTCAATCTTGAATCCTCAATCCTCAGTCCTCAATACTCTACCATCAATGTTCAATCCTCAATCCTCAATCCTCATTCTTCAATCCTCAATACCCAGTCCTCAATCTTCAATCCTCAATCCCCAATCCTCGTCGTCAATCCACAACCCTCAATCCTCGATCCTCAATCTTCAATCCTCAATACTCAATCTTCAATCCTCAATCCTCAACACTCAATAGTCAATCGTCAATCTTATATCCTCGATACTCAATCTTCAATACTCAATCCTCAATCCTCAATCCTCAATCCTCATTCTTCAATCCTCAATACCTAATCCTCAATCTTCAATCCTCAATCCTCAATCCTCAATTCTCAATCCTCAATCCTCAGTCCTCAGTTCTCAAACCTCAATCCTCAACCCTCAGACCGCAACCTCAATCCTCAATCCTCAATCCTCAACCTTCAATCCCCAATACTCAATCATCAATCCTCTATCCTCAATCCTCAACCCTCGATCCTCAATCCTCAATCCTCAATCCTCAGTCATCAGTACTCAATCTTCAATACTCAAACCTCAATCCTCAATCCTCAATCCTCAATCCTCGATCCTCAATCCTCATTCCTCAATCCTCAATCCTCAATCCTCAATCCTCAATCTTCAATTCTCAATACTCAATATTCAATCCTCAATCCTCAGTCCTCAAACCTCAATTCTGAATCCTGAATACTCAACCTTCAATCCTCAATCCTCAGCCCTCAATAGTCTAGCATCAATCTTCAATCCTCAATCCTCAATCCTCAATCCTCAATCCTCAATCCTCAATCCTCATTCTTCAATCCTCAATACCCAACCCTCAATCTTCAATCCTCAATCCTCAATGCTCAATTCTCAATCCTCAATCCTCAAACCTCAATCCTCAATCCTCATTATTCAATCCTCAGCACCCAATCCTCAGTCTTCAATCCTCAATCCACAATCCTCAATTCTCAATCCTCAATCCTCAGTCCTCAGTCCTCAAACCTCAAACCTCATTCTTCAATCCTCAATACCCAACCCTCAATCTTCAATCCTCAATCCTCAATCCTCAATCCTCAATCGTCAGACTTCAATCCTCAATACTCAATCTTCAATCCTGACTCCTCAATCCTCAATCCTCAATCCTCATTCTTCAATCCTGAATACCCAATCCTCAACCTTCAACTCTCCATCGTGAATCCTCACTCCTCAATCCACAATCCTCAATCCTCGTTCCTCAAACCTCAATCCTCAACCCTCAGTCCTCATCCTCAATTCTCAATTCTCAATTCTCAATTCTCAATTCTCAATCCTCAATCCTCAATCCTCAATCCTCAATCCTCAATATTCAATCCTCAATAATCAATCTCCAATACTAGATCCTCAATCCCCAATCCTCAATCCTTAATCCTCAATCTTGAATCCTCAATCCCCAGTCCTCAATCTTCAATCCTCAATGCTCAATCCTCAATCCTCAATCCTCAGTCCTCAATCCTCAATCCTCAATCGTCGAACATCAAACCTCAACCGTCAGTCCTCGTCCTCAAACCTCAACCCTCAAACCTCCATCCTCAATCTTCAATCATCAATACTCAATCTTCAACCCTCAATCCTCAATCCTCAATATTCAACGCACAACCCTCAACCATCAATCCTCAATAGTCAACCATCAATCCTCCGTTCTCAATACTCAATAGAATATCCTGAATTCTCATGGTTCAATACTCAATCCGCAATATTCAATAATCAAATCTCAATCCTCAAACATCAATTCTCGATACTCAATCCTCAACACTCAGTCCTCTCTCTTCAATCCTCAATCCTCAATACTCAATCTTCAATCCTCAACACTCAATTTTCAATCCTCAATCCTCAATTCTCAATCCTCAATGCTCAATCCACAATCCTCAATCCTCAATCCCGAATCCTCAATCCTCAGTCATCAATACTCAATCTTCAATACTCAATCCTCAATCCTCAATCCTCAATCCTCAGTCCTCAATCCTCAATCCTCAATCCTCAATCCTCAATCTTCAATCCTCAATCTTCAACCCTCAATACTCAATCTTTAATCCTCAATCCTCAATCCTCAATCCTCAATCCTCAATCCTCAATCCTCAGTCATCAATACTCAATCTTCAATACTCAATCCTCAATCCTCAATCCTCAATCCTCAATCCTCAATCCTCAAACCTCAATCCTCATTCCCCAAACCTCAATCCGAAACCCTCAGTCCTCATCTTCAATTCTCAATCCTGAATCCTCAATCCTCAATCCTCAATCTTCAATCCTCAATAATCAATCTCCAATCCTAGATCCTCAATCCCCAATCCTCAGTCCTTAATCCTCAATCTTCAATCCTCAATGCTACATCCTCAATCCTATATCCTCAGTCCCGAATCCTCAATCCTCAATCCTCAAACCTCAATCCTCGACCGTCAGTCCTCGTCCTCAATCCTCAACCCTCAGTCCTCAATCCTAAATCCTCAATCTTCAATCCTCAATCCTCAATCCTCAATCCTCAATCCTCAATCCTCAATCCTCAATACTCAATCTTTAATCCTCAATACTCAATCGTCAATCCTCAATCCTCAATCCTCATTCTTCAATCCTCAATCCTCAATACTCAATCCTCAATTTTCAATCCACAATACACAATATTCAATCCTCAATCCTCAATCCTCAATTCTCAATCCTCAATCCTCAGTCCTCAGACCTCAAACCTGAATCCTCAACCCTCATCCCTCATCCTCAATCCTCAATCCTCAATCCTAAATCCTCAATCTTCCATCCTCAATACTCAATCTTGAATCCTCAATCCCCTGTCCTCAAACCTCAATTCTGAATCCTCAATCCTGAATCCTCAATCTTCAGCCCTCAGTCCTCAACAATCAGTTGTCAATCCTCAATCCTCAATAGAATATCCTCAATTCAGAGCTTTCAATACTCAATACTCAAACTGCAATCTTCAAATCTCTATTCACAAACATCAATTCTCATCACTCAACCCTCAACACTCCGTCCCCAATCCTCAATCTTCAATCCTCAATCCTCAATCCTCAACCATCAATCCTCAATCCTCAATTTTCAAACCTCAATAGTCAATCTTCAATCCTCAATCCTCAATCCTCAATCCTCAATCCTCAATCGTCAGACTTCAATCCTCAATCCTCAGTCGTCAATCCTCAATCCTCATTCTTCAATCCTCAATACCGAATCCTCAATCTTCAATCATCAATCCTCAATACTCAATCTTCAATCCTCAATCCTCAATCCTCAATCCTCAATGCTCAATCCTCAATCCTCTATCCTCAATCCTCAATCCTCAATCCTCAATCCACAATCCTCAATCTTCAATCCTCAATAATCAATCTCCAATCCTAGATCCTCAATCCCCAATCCTCAGTCCTTAATCCCCAATCTTCAATCCTCAATCCCCAGTCCTCAATACCCAGCCATCAATCCTCAATTCCCAATACTCAGTAGAATATCCTGAATTCTCAGGATTCAATACTCAAACATCAATCCTAAACCCTCAGCCTTCATCCTCCATCCTCAATCCTCAATCCTCAATCCTCAATCTTCAACCCCCAATACTCAATCTTTAATCCTCAATCCTCAATCCTCAATCCTCAATCCTCAGTCATCAATACTCAATCTTCAATACTCAATCCTCAATCCTCAATCCTCAATCCTCAATCCTCAATACTCAAACCTCAATCCTCATTCCCCAAACCTCAATCCTCAACCCTCAGTCCTCATCCTCAATTCTCAATACTGAATCCTCAATCCTCAATCCTCAGTCTTCAATCCTCAATAATCAATCTCCAATCCTAGATCCTCAATCCCCAATCCTCAGTCCTTAATCCTCAATCTTCAATCCTCAATGCTACATCCTCAATCCTATATCCTCAGTCCCGAATCCTCAATCCTCAATCCTCAAACCTCAATCCTCGACCGTCAGTCCTCGTCCTCAATCCTCAACCCTCAGTCCTCAATCCTAAATCCTCAATCTTCAATCCTCAATCCTCAATCCTCAATCCTCAATCCTCAATCCTCAATCCTCAATACTCAATCTTCAATCCTCAATACTCAATCGTCAATCCTCAATCCTCAATCCTCATTCTTCAATCCTCAATCCTCAATACTCAATCCTCAATCTTCAATCCACAATACACAATATTCAATCCTCAATCCTCAATCCTCAATTCTCAATCCTCAATCCTCAGTCCTCAGACCTCAAACCTGAATCCTCAACCCTCATCCCTCATCCTCAATCCTCAATCCTCAATCCTAAATCCTCAATCTTCCATCCTCAATACTCAATCTTGAATCCTCAATCCCCTGTCCTCAAACCTCAATTCTGAATCCTCAATCCTGAATCCTCAATCTTCAGCCCTCAGTCCTCAACAATCAGTTGTCAATCCTCAATCCTCAATAGAATATCCTCAATTCAGAGCTTTCAATACTCAATACTCAAACTGCAATCTTCAAATCTCTATTCACAAACATCAATTCTCATCACTCAACCCTCAACACTCCGTCCCCAATCCTCAATCTTCAATCCTCAATCCTCAATCCTCAACCATCAATCCTCAATCCTCAATTTTCAAACCTCAATAGTCAATCTTCAATCCTCAATCCTCAATCCCCAATCCTCAGTCCTTAATCCTCAATCTTCAATCCTCAATCCCCAGTCCTCAATCTTCAATCCTCAATGCTCCATCCTCAATCCTATATCCTCAGTACTCAATCCTCAATCCTCAATCCTCAATTCTCAATACTCACTAGAGTATCCTGAATTCTCATGGTTCAATACTCAATCCACAATATTCAATAATCAAATCTCAATCCTCAAACATCAATTCTCAACACTCAATCCGCAACACTCTGTCCTCTCTCTTCAATCCTCCATTCTCAATCCTGAATCCTCAATCGTCAATCCTCAATTCTCAATCCTCAACCCTCGATCTTCAGTCCTCAAACCTCAATCACGAATCCTCAATCCTCATTCCTGAATCTTCTGCCCTCAGTCCTCAACAATCAATTGTCAATCCTCAATCCTCAAAAGAATATCCTCAATTCACTGTTTTCAATACTCAATCCCCATTCTTCAATCTTCAAATCTCAATCCACAAACATCAATCCTCATCACTCAACCCTCAACACTCAGTCCTCAATCGTCAATCCTCAATCCCCATCCTCAATCTTCAATCCTCAATCCTCAATCCTCAACCCTCAATCCTCAATCTTCAATCCTCAATACTCAATATTCAATCCTCAATCCTCAATCCTCAATCCTCAGTCCTCAAACCTGAATCCGCAACCCTCAGCCCTCATCCTCAATCCTCAATCCTCAATCCTAAATCCTCAATCTTCCATCCTCAATACTCAATCTTCAATCCTCAATCCCCTGTCCTCAAATCTCAATTCTAAATCCTCAATCCTGAATCCTCAATCTTCAGCCCTCAGACCTCAACAATCAGTTGTCAATCCTCAATCCTCAATAGAATATCCTTAATTCACAGTTTTCAATACTCAATACTCAAACTGCAATCTTCAAATCTCTATTCACAAACATCAATTCTCATCACTCAACCCTCAACACTCCGTCCCCAATCCTCAATCTTCAATCCTCAATCCTCAATCCTCAACCCTCAATCCTCAATCCACAATTTTCAAACCTCAATAATCAATCTTCAATCCTCAATCCTCAATCCTCAATCCTCAATCCTCAATCCTCAATCGTCAGACTTCAATCCTCAATACTCAATCTTCAATCCTGACTCCTCAATCCTCAATCCTCAATCCTCATTCTTCAATCCTGAATACCCAATCCTCAACCTTCAACTCTCCATCGTGAATCCTCACTCCTCAATCCACAATCCTCAATCCTCGTTCCTCAAACCTCAATCCTCAACCCTCAGTCCTCATCCTCAATTCTCAATTCTCAATTCTCAATTCTCAATTCTCAATCCTCAATCCTCAATCCTCAATCCTCAATCCTCAATATTCAATCCTCAATAATCAATCTCCAATACTAGATCCTCAATCCCCAATCCTCAATCCTTAATCCTCAATCTTGAATCCTCAATCCCCAGTCCTCAATCTTCAATCCTCAATGCTCAATCCTCAATCCTCAATCCTCAGTCCTCAATCCTCAATCCTCAATCGTCGAACATCAAACCTCAACCGTCAGTCCTCGTCCTCAAACCTCAACCCTCAAACCTCCATCCTCAATCTTCAATCATCAATACTCAATCTTCAACCCTCAATCCTCAATCCTCAATATTCAACGCACAACCCTCAACCATCAATCCTCAATAGTCAACTATCAATCCTCCGTTCTCAATACTCAATAGAATATCCTGAATTCTCATGGTTCAATACTCAATCCGCAATATTCAATAATCAAATCTCAATCCTCAAACATCAATTCTCGATACTCAATCCTCAACACTCAGTCCTCTCTCTTCAATCCTCAATCCTCAATACTCAATCTTCAATCCTCAACACTCAATTTTCAATCCTCAATCCTCAATTCTCAATCCTCAATGCTCAATCCACAATCCTCAATCCTCAATCCCGAATCCTCAATCCTCAGTCATCAATACTCAATCTTCAATACTCAATCCTCAATCCTCAATCCTCAATCCTCAATCCTCAATCCTCAATCCTCAATCCTCAATCCTCAATCTTCAATCCTCAATCTTCAACCCTCAATACTCAATCTTTAATCCTCAATCCTCAATCCTCAATCCTCAATCCTCAATCCTCAATCCTCAGTCATCAATACTCAATCTTCAATACTCAATCCTCAATCCTCAATCCTCAATCCTCAATCCTCAATCCTCAAACCTCAATCCTCATTCCCCAAACCTCAATCCGAAACCCTCAGTCCTCATCTTCAATTCTCAATCCTGAATCCTCAATCCTCAATCCTCAATCTTCAATCCTCAATAATCAATCTCCAATCCTAGATCCTCAATCCCCAATCCTCAGTCCTTAATCCTCAATCTTCAATCCTCAATGCTACATCCTCAATCCTATATCCTCAGTCCCGAATCCTCAATCCTCAATCCTCAAACCTCAATCCTCGACCGTCAGTCCTCGTCCTCAATCCTCAACCCTCAGTCCTCAATCCTAAATCCTCAATCTTCAATCCTCAATCCTCAATCCTCAATCCTCAATCCTCAATCCTCAATCCTCAATACTCAATCTTCAATCCTCAATACTCAATCGTCAATCCTCAATCCTCAATCCTCATTCTTCAATCCTCAATCCTCAATACTCAATCCTCAATCTTCAATCCACAATACACAATATTCAATCCTCAATCCTCAATCCTCAATTCTCAATCCTCAATCCTCAGTCCTCAGACCTCAAACCTGAATCCTCAACCCTCATCCCTCATCCTCAATCCTCAATCCTCAATCCTAAATCCTCAATCTTCCATCCTCAATACTCAATCTTGAATCCTCAATCCCCTGTCCTCAAACCTCAATTCTGAATCCTCAATCCTGAATCCTCAATCTTCAGCCCTCAGTCCTCAACAATCAGTTGTCAATCCTCAATCCTCAATAGAATATCCTCAATTCAGAGCTTTCAATACTCAATACTCAAACTGCAATCTTCAAATCTCTATTCACAAACATCAATTCTCATCACTCAACCCTCAACACTCCGTCCCCAATCCTCAATCTTCAATCCTCAATCCTCAATCCTCAACCATCAATCCTCAATCCTCAATTTTCAAACCTCAATAGTCAGTCTTCAATCCTCAATCCTCAATCCTCAATCCTCAATCCTCAATCGTCAGACTTCAATCCTCAATCCTCAGTCGTCAATCCTCAATCCTCATTCTTCAATCCTCAATACCGAATCCTCAATCTTCAATCATCAATCCTCAATACTCAATCTTCAATCCTCAATCCTCAATCCTCAATCCTCAATGCTCAATCCTCAATCCTCTATCCTCAATCCTCAATCCTCAATCCTCAATCCACAATCCTCAATCTTCAATCCTCAATAATCAATCTCCAATCCTAGATCCTCAATCCCCAATCCTCAGTCCTTAATCCCCAATCTTCAATCCTCAATCCCCAGTCCTCAATACCCAGCCATCAATCCTCAATTCCCAATACTCAGTAGAATATCCTGAATTCTCAGGATTCAATACTCAAACATCAATCCTAAACCCTCAGCCTTCATCCTCCATCCTCAATCCTCAATCCTCAATCCTCAATCTTCAACCCCCAATACTCAATCTTTAATCCTCAATCCTCAATCCTCAATCCTCAATCCTCAGTCATCAATACTCAATCTTCAATACTCAATCCTCAATCCTCAATCCTCAATCCTCAATCCTCAATACTCAAACCTCAATCCTCATTCCCCAAACCTCAATCCTCAACCCTCAGTCCTCATCCTCAATTCTCAATACTGAATCCTCAATCCTCAATCCTCAGTCTTCAATCCTCAATAATCAATCTCCAATCCTAGATCCTCAATCCCCAATCCTCAGTCCTTAATCCTCAATCTTCAATCCTCAATGCTACATCCTCAATCCTATATCCTCAGTCCCGAATCCTCAATCCTCAATCCTCAAACCTCAATCCTCGACCGTCAGTCCTCGTCCTCAATCCTCAACCCTCAGTCCTCAATCCTAAATCCTCAATCTTCAATCCTCAATCCTCAATCCTCAATCCTCAATCCTCAATCCTCAATCCTCAATACTCAATCTTCAATCCTCAATACTCAATCGTCAATCCTCAATCCTCAATCCTCATTCTTCAATCCTCAATCCTCAATACTCAATCCTCAATCTTCAATCCACAATACACAATATTCAATCCTCAATCCTCAATCCTCAATTCTCAATCCTCAATCCTCAGTCCTCAGACCTCAAACCTGAATCCTCAACCCTCATCCCTCATCCTCAATCCTCAATCCTCAATCCTAAATCCTCAATCTTCCATCCTCAATACTCAATCTTGAATCCTCAATCCCCTGTCCTCAAACCTCAATTCTGAATCCTCAATCCTGAATCCTCAATCTTCAGCCCTCAGTCCTCAACAATCAGTTGTCAATCCTCAATCCTCAATAGAATATCCTCAATTCAGAGCTTTCAATACTCAATACTCAAACTGCAATCTTCAAATCTCTATTCACAAACATCAATTCTCATCACTCAACCCTCAACACTCCGTCCCCAATCCTCAATCTTCAATCCTCAATCCTCAATCCTCAACCATCAATCCTCAATCCTCAATTTCCAAACCTCAATAGTCAATCTTCAATCCTCAATCCTCAATCCTCAATCCTCAATCCTCAATCGTCAGACTTCAATCCTCAATCCTCAGTCGTCAATCCTCAATCCTCATTCTTCAATCCTCAATACCGAATCCTCAATCTTCAATCATCAATCCTCAATACTCAATCTTCAATCCTCAATCCTCAATCCTCAATCCTCAATGCTCAATCCTCAATCCTCAATCCTCAATCCTCAATCCTCAATCCTCAATCCACAATCCTCAATCTTCAATCCTCAATAATCAATCTCCAATCCTAGATCCTCAATCCCCAATCCTCAGTCCTTAATCCCCAATCTTCAATCCTCAATCCCCAGTCCTCAATACCCAGCCATCAATCCTCAATTCCCAATACTCAGTAGAATATCCTGAATTCTCAGGATTCAATACTCAAACATCAATCCTAAACCCTCAGCCTTCATCCTCCATCCTCAATCCTCAATCCTCAATCCTCAATCTTCAACCCCCAATACTCAATCTTTAATCCTCAATCCTCAATCCTCAATCCTCAATCCTCAGTCATCAATACTCAATCTTCAATACTCAATCCTCAATCCTCAATCCTCAATCCTCAATCCTCAATACTCAAACCTCAATCCTCATTCCCCAAACCTCAATCCTCAACCCTCAGTCCTCATCCTCAATTCTCAATACTGAATCCTCAATCCTCAATCCTCAATCTTCAATCCTCAATAATCAATCTCCAATCCTAGATCCTCAATCCCCAATCCTCAGTCCTCAATCCTCAATCCTCAATCCTCAAACCTCAATCCTCGACCGTCAGTCCTCGTCCTCAATCCTCGATCCTCAATCCTAAATCCTCAATCTTCCATCCTCAATACTCAATCTTCAATCCTCAATCCCCTGTCCTCAAACCTCAATTCTGAATCCTCAATCCTGAATGCTCAATCTTCAGCCTCAGTCCTCAACAATCAGTTGTCAATCCTCAATCCTCAATAGAATATCCTCAATTCACAGTTTTCAATACTCAATACTCAAACTGCAATCTTCAAATCTCTATTCACAAACATCAATTCTCATCACCCAACCCTCAACACTCCGTCCCCAATCCTCAATCTTCAATCCTCAATCCTCAATCCTCAACCCTCATCCCTCAATCCTCAATTTTCAAACCTCAATAATCAATCTTCAATCCTCAATCCTCAATCCTCAATCCTCAATCCTCAATCGTCAGACTTCAATCCTCAATACTCAATCCTCAGTCCTCAAACCTTAATACTGAATCCTGAATACTCAACCTTCAATCCTCAATCCTCAGTCCTGAATACTCTACCATCAATCTTCAATCCTCAATCCCCAATGCTCAATCCTCAATCCTCATTCTTCAGTCCTCAATACCCAATCCTCAACCTTCAATCCTCAATCCTCAATGCTCAATTCTCAATCCTCAATCCTCAAACCTCAATCTTCAATCCTCAATACTCAATCTTCAATCCTGAATCCTCAATTCTCAATCCTCAGTGCTCAATCCTCAATCCTCAATCCTCAATCCTCAATCGTCAGTCTTCCATCCTCAATACTCAACCTTCAATCCTCAATGCTCAATCCTCAATCCTCAATCCTCAATCCTCAATCTTAATCTTCAATCCTCAATACTCAATCTTCAATCCTCAATCCTCAATCCTCAATCCTCAACACTCAATCCTCAATCATGAATCCTCAATCCTCAGTCCTCAATCTACAATCCTCAATACTCAATCTGCAATCCTCAATCCTCAGTCCTCAATCCTCAATCCTCATTCCTCAATCCTCAATACCGAATCCTCAATCTTCAATCCTCAATCCTCAATACTCAATCTTCAATCCTCAATCCTCAATCCTCATTCTTCAATTATCAATACCGAATCCTCAATCTTCAATCCTCAATCCTCAATCCTCAATTCTCAATCCTCAAACCTCAATCCTCAGACTTCAAACATCAATACTCAACCCTCAGTCCTCGTCCTCAATCCACAACCCTCAATCCTCAATCCTCAATCTTCAATCATTAATATTCAATCTTCAATCCACAATCCTCAATCCTCAATCCTCAATACTCAATCCTCAATCCTCAATCCTCAATCCTCAGTCCTCAAACCTCAATCCTGAATCCTCAATCCTGAATTCTCAATCTTCAGCCCTGAGTCCTCAACAATCAGTTGTCAATCCTCAATCCTCAATAGAACGTCCTCAATTCACAGTTTTCAATACTCAATACTCAATCTGCAATCTTCAGATTTCTATACACAAACATCAATTCTCATCACTCAACCCTCAATACTCAGTCCACAATCCTCAATCTTCAATCGTCAATCCTCAATCCTCAGTCCTCAATCCTCAATCCTCATTCTTCAATCCTCAATACCGAATCCTCAATCTTCAATCCTCAATCCTCAATCCTCAATTCTCAATCCTCAATCCTCAATCCTCAATCTTAATCTTCAATCCTCAATACTCAATCTTCAACCCTCAATCCTCAATCCTGAATCCTCAACACTCAATCCTCAATCTTCAATCCTCAATACTCAATCTTCAATACCCAATCCTCAATCCTCAATCCTCAATCCTCAATCCTCAATCCTCAATCGTCAATCTTCCATCCTCAATACTCAATCTTCAATCCTCAATCCTCATTCCTCAATCCTCAATCCTCAATCTTCAATCCTCAATACTCAATCTTCAATCCTCAATCCTCTATCCTCAACCATCAATCCTCAATCCTCAATCCTCAATCGTCAATCTTCCATCCTCAATACTCAATCTTCAATCCTAAATCCTCAATCCTCAACCCTCAACCCTCAATCCTCATCCTTCAATCCTCAATACCCAATCCTCAATCTTCAATCCTCAATCCTCAATCCTCAATCCTCAATCCTCAATAGTCAATCCTCAATCTTCAACTCTCAGTGCCAAATCCTCAGTCTTGAATACTCAATCCTCAATCCTCAAACTTCAATCCTCGATACTCAATCTTCAATCCTCAATCCTCAATCCTCAATCCTCAATCCTCATTCTTCAATCATCAATACCCAATCCTCAATCTTCAAACCTCAATCCTCATTCCCCAAACCTCAATCCTCAACCCTCAGTCCTCATCCTCAATTCTCAATACTGAATCCTCAATCCTCAATCCTCAATCTTCAATCCTCAATAATCAATCTCCAATCCTAGATCCTCAATCCCCAATCCTCAGTCCTCAATCCTCAATCCTCAATCCTCAAACCTCAATCCTCGACCGTCAGTCCTCGTCCTCAATCCTCGATCCTCAATCCTAAATCCTCAATCTTCCATCCTCAATACTCAATCTTCAATCCTCAATCCCCTGTCCTCAAACCTCAATTCTGAATCCTCAATCCTGAATGCTCAATCTTCAGCCTCAGTCCTCAACAATCAGTTGTCAATCCTCAATCCTCAATAGAATATCCTCAATTCACAGTTTTCAATACTCAATACTCAAACTGCAATCTTCAAATCTCTATTCACAAACATCAATTCTCATCACCCAACCCTCAACACTCCGTCCCCAATCCTCAATCTTCAATCCTCAATCCTCAATCCTCAACCCTCATCCCTCAATCCTCAATTTTGAAACCTCAATAATCAATCTTCAATCCTCAATCCTCAATCCTCAATCCTCAATCCTCAATCGTCAGACTTCAATCCTCAATACTCAATCCTCAGTCCTCAAACCTTAATACTGAATCCTGAATACTCAACCTTCAATCCTCAATCCTCAGTCCTGAATACTCTACCATCAATCTTCAATCCTCAATCCCCAATGCTCAATCCTCAATCCTCATTCTTCAGTCCTCAATACCCAATCCTCAACCTTCAATCCTCAATCCTCAATGCTCAATTCTCAATCCTCAATCCTCAAACCTCAATCTTCAATCCTCAATACTCAATCTTCAATCCTGAATCCTCAATTCTCAATCCTCAGTGCTCAATCCTCAATCCTCAATCCTCAATCCTCAATCGTCAGTCTTCCATCCTCAATACTCAACCTTCAATCCTCAATGCTCAATCCTCAATCCTCAATCCTCAATCCTCAATCTTAATCTTCAATCCTCAATACTCAATCTTCAATCCTCAATCCTCAATCCTCAATCCTCAACACTCAATCCTCAATCATGAATCCTCAATCCTCAGTCCTCAATCTACAATCCTCAATACTCAATCTGCAATCCTCAATCCTCAGTCCTCAATCCTCAATCCTCATTCCTCAATCCTCAATACCGAATCCTCAATCTTCAATCCTCAATCCTCAATACTCAATCTTCAATCCTCAATCCTCAATCCTCATTCTTCAATTATCAAAACCGAATCCTCAATCTTCAATCCTCAATCCTCAATCCTCAATTCTCAATCCTCAAACCTCAATCCTCAGACTTCAAACATCAATACTCAACCCTCAGTCCTCGTCCTCAATCCACAACCCTCAATCCTCAATCCTCAATCTTCAATCATTAATATTCAATCTTCAATCCACAATCCTCAATCCTCAATCCTCAATAGTCAATCCTCAATCCTCAATCCTCAATCCTCAGTCCTCAAACCTCAATCCTGAATCCTCAATCCTGAATTCTCAATCTTCAGCCCTGAGTCCTCAACAATCAGTTGTCAATCCTCAATCCTCAATAGAACGTCCTCAATTCACAGTTTTCAATACTCAATACTCAATCTGCAATCTTCAGATTTCTATACACAAACATCAATTCTCATCACTCAACCCTCAATACTCAGTCCACAATCCTCAATCTTCAATCGTCAATCCTCAATCCTCAGTCCTCAATCCTCAATCCTCATTCTTCAATCCTCAATACCGAATCCTCAATCTTCAATCCTCAATCCTCAATCCTCAATTCTCAATCCTCAATCCTCAATCCTCAATCTTAATCTTCAATCCTCAATACTCAATCTTCAACCCTCAATCCTCAATCCTCAATCCTCAACACTCAATCCTCAATCTTCAATCCTCAATACTCAATCTTCAATACCCAATCCTCAATCCTCAATCCTCAATCCTCAATCCTCAATCCTCAATCGTCAATCTTCCATCCTCAATACTCAATCTTCAATCCTCAATCCTCATTCCTCAATCCTCAATCCTCAATCTTCAATCCTCAATACTCAATCTTCAATCCTCAATCCTCTATCCTCAACCATCAATCCTCAATCCTCAATCCTCAATCGTCAATCTTCCATCCTCAATACTCAATCTTCAATCCTAAATCCTCAATCCTCAACCCTCAACCCTCAATCCTCATCCTTCAATCCTCAATACCCAATCCTCAATCTTCAATCCTCAATCCTCAATCCTCAATCCTCAATACTCAATAGTCAATCCTCAATCTTCAACTCTCAGTGCCAAATCCTCAGTCTTGAATACTCAATCCTCAATCCTCAAACTTCAATCCTCGATACTCAATCTTCAATCCTCAATCCTCAATCCTCAATCCTCAATCCTCATTCTTCAATCATCAATACCCAATCCTCAATCTTCAATCCTCAATCCTCAATCCTCAATTCTCAATCCTCAATCCTCAATCCTCAAACCTCAAACATCAATACTCAACCCTCTGTCCTCGTCCTCAATCCACAACCCTCAATCCTCAACCCTCAATCTTCAATTCTCAATCCTCAATCCACAATCCTCAATCATCAATCCTCAGTCCTCAAACCTCAATCCTGAATCCTCAATCCTGAATCCTCAGTCTTCAGCCCTCAGTCCTCAACAATCAGTTATCAATCCTCAATCCTGAATAGAATATCATCAATACACAGTTTTCAATACTCAATACTCAATCTGCAATCTTCAAATCTCTATCCACAGTCATCAATTCTCATCACTCAGCCCTCTAACACTCAGTCCCCAATCCTCAATCTTCAATCCTCAATCCTCAATCCTCAACACTCAATCCTCAATCCTCAATTTTCAATCCTCAATAATCAATCTTCAATCCTCAATCCTCAATCCTCAACCCTCAATCCTCAATCCTCAATCCTCAATTGTCAATCTTCCATCCTCAATACTCAATCTTCAATCCTCAATCCTCAATCCTCAATCCTCAATCCTCAATCCTCAATAGTCAATCCTCAACCTTCAACCCTCAGTGCCAAATAGTCAATCTTGAATACTCAATCCTCAATCCTCAAACTTCAATCCTCAGTACTCAATCTTCAATCCTCAATCCTCAATCCTCAATTCTCAATTCTCATTCCTCAGTCCTCAGTCCTCAAACCTCAATCCTCAACCCTCAGCCCACATCCTCAATCATCAATCCTCAATCCTCAATCCTCAATAGAATATCATCAATTCACAGTTTTCAATACTCAATACTCAACCTGCAATCTTCAAATCTCTATTCACAAACATCAATTCTCATCACTCAACCCTCAACACTCCGTCACCAATCCTCAATCTTCATTCCTCAACCCTCAATACTCAATCCTCAACCCTCAATCCGCAACGTTCAATCCTCAATACCCTATCCTCAGTCTTCATCCTCAATCCTCAATCCTCAATCCTCAATCCTCAATCCTCAGTCCTTAAACCTCAATCCTGAATCCTCAATCCTGAATCCTCAATCTTCAGCCCTGGGTCCTCAACAATCAGTTGTCAATCCTCAATCCTCAATAGAGTGTCCTCAATTCACAGTTTTCAATACTCAATACTCAACCTGCAATCTTCAGATCTCTATCCACAAACATCAATTCTCATCACTCAACCCTCAATGCTCAGTCCCCAATCCTCAATCTTCAATCCTCAATCCTCAATCCTCAACACTCAATCCTCAATCCTCAATTTTCAATCCTCAATAATCAATCTTCAATCCTCAATCCTCAATCCTCAATTCTCAATCCGCAATCGTCAGTCTTCAATCCTCAATACTCAATCCTCAATCCTGAATCCTCAATCCTCAATCCTCAATCCTCATTCTTCAATCCTCAATACCCAATCCTCAATCTTCAATCCTCAATCCTCAATCCTCAATTCTCAATCCTCATTCCTCAGTCCTCAGTCCTCAAACCTCAATCCTCAACCCTCAGCCCTCATCCTCAATCATCAATCCTCAATCCTCAATCCTCAATAGAATATCATCAATTCACAGTTTTCAATACTCAATACTCAATCTGCAATCTTCAAATCTCTATTCACAAACATCAATTCTCATCACTCAACCCTCAACACTCCGTCCCCAATCCTCAATCTTCATTCCTCAATCCTCAATACTCAACCCTCAATCCTCAACCCTCAATCCTCAACCCTCAATTTTCAAACCTCAATAGTCAATCTTCCATCCTCAATCCTCAATCCTCTATCCTCAATCCTCAATCGTCAGACTTCAATCCTCAATACTCAATCTTCAATACTGAATCCTCAATCCTCAATCCTCAATCCTCATTCTTCAATACTGAATACCCAATCCTCAATCTTCAATCCTCAATCCTCAATCCTCAATCCTCAATCCTCATTCTTCAATCATCAATACCCAATCCTCAATCTTCAATCCTCAATCATCAATCCTCAATTCTCAATCCTCAATCCTCAATCCTCAGACCTCAAACATCAATACTCAACCCTCAGTCCTCGTCATCAATCCACAACCCTCAATCCTCAACCCTCAATCTTCAACTCTCAATCCTCAGTCCACAATACTCAATCATCAATCCTCAGTCCTCAAACCTCAATCCTGAATCCTCAATCCTGAATCCTCAGTCTTCAGCCCTCAGTCCTCAACAATCAGTTATCAATCCTCAATCCTCAATAGAATATCATCAATTCACAGTTTTCAATACTCAATGCTCAATCTGCAATCTTCAAATCTCTATCCACAGTCATCAATTCTCATCACTCAACCCTCAACACTCAGTCCCCAATCCTCAATCTTCAATCCTCAATCCTCAATCCTCAACCCTCAATTCTCAATCCTCAATTTTCAATCCTCACTAATCAATCTTCAATCCTCAATCCTCAATCCTCAATTCTCAATCCTCAATCGTCAGTCTTCAATCCTCAATACCCAGTCTTCAATACTGAATACTCAATCCTCAATCCTCAATCCTCAATCCTCATTCTTCAATCCTCAATACCCAATCCTCAATCTTCAATCCTCAATCCTCAATCCTCAATTCTCAATTCTCAATCCTCAGTCCTCAGTCCTCAAACCTCAATCCTCAACCCTCAGCCCTCATCCTCAATCATCAATCCTCAATCCTCAATCCTCATTCTTCAATACTCAATACCGAATCCTCAATCTTCAATCCTCAATCCTCAATCCTCAATTCTCAATCCTCAATCCTGAATACTCAATCTTCAATCCTCAACCCTCAATCCTCAATCCTCAATTCTCGATCCTCAATCCTCAATCCTCGGACCCCAAACATCAATACTCAATCCTCAGTCCTCGTCCTCAATCCACAACCCTCAATCCTCAATCCTCAATCTTCAATCATCAATATTCAATCTTCAGTCCTCAATCCTCAATCCTCTATCCTCAATCCTCAGTCCTCAATGTTCAATCCGCAATACCCAATCCTCAATCTTCAATACTCAATCCTCAATCCTCAATCCTCAATCCTCAATCCTCAATCCTCAATACTCAATCCTCAATCCTCAATTCTCAATCCTCAATCCTCAATCCTCAGACCTCAAACATGAATACTCAACCCTCAGTCCTCGTCCTCAACCCACAACCATCAATCCTCAATCCTCAATCTTCAATCATCAATCCTCAATACTCAATCCTCAATCTTCAATCCACAATCCTCAATCCTCAATTCTCAATCCTCATTCTTCAATCCTCAGAACCCAATCCTCAATCTTCAATCCTCAATCCTCAATCCTCAATACTCAATCCTCAATCCTCAATTCTCAATCCTCAATCCTCAATCCTCAGACCTCAAACATGAATACTCAACCCTCAGTCCTCGTCCTCAACCCACAACCATCAATCCTCAATCCTCAATCTTCAATCATCAATCCTCAATACTCAATCCTCAATCTTCAATCCACAATCCTCAATCCTCAATTCTCAATCCTCATTCTTCAATCCTCAGAACCCAATCCTCAATCTTCAATCCTCAATCCTCAATTCTCAATCCTCAATCCTCAGTCCTCAGTCCTCAAACCTCAATCCCCATTCTTCAGTCCTCTATACCCAATCCTCAATCTTCAATCCTCAATCCTCAATTCTCAATTCTCAATCCTCAATCCTCAATCCTCAGATCTCAAACATCAATACTCAACCCTCAGTCCTCGTCCTCAATCCACAAACCTCAATCCTCAATCCTCAATCTTCAATCCTCAACCCTCAACCGTCAATACTCAATTCTCAATACTCAATAGAATATCCTGAATTCTCATGGTTCAATACTCAATCCACAATATTCTATAATCAAATCTCAATCCTCAAACTACAATTCTCAACACTCAATCCTCAACACTCAGTCCTCTCTCTTCAATCCTCCATCCTCAATTCTCAATCCTCAAGCGTCAATACTCAATCCACAATCCTCAACGCTCAATCCTCAGCCCTCAAACCTCAATCCCGAATCCTCAATCCTAAATCCTCAATCTCCAGCACTCAGTCCTCAAAAACCAACTATCAATCCTCTATCCTGAATAGAATATCCTCAATTAACAGTTTTCCATACTCAATCCCCATTCTTCAATCTTCAAATCTGATTCCACAAACATCAATACTAATCACTCAAGCATCAACACTCAGTCCTCAATCTTCAATCCTCAATCCTCAATCCTCAATCTTCAATCCTCAATACTCAATCTTCAATCATCAATCCTCAATCCTCAATCCTCAATCTTCAATCCTCAATCCTCAATCTTCAATCATCAATACTCAATCTTCAATCATCAATCCTCAATCCTCAATCCTCAATCTTCAATCCTCAATCCTCAATCCTCAATCCTCAATCATCAGTATTCAGTCTTCAGTCCTCAATCCTCAATCCTCAATCCTCAATCCTCAATCGTCAATGTTCAATCCGCAATACCCAATCCTCAATCTTCAATACTCAATCATCAATCCTCAATCTTCAATACTCAATCCTCAATCCTCCATCCTCAATACTCAACCATCAATCCTCAATACCCAATACTCAATAGATTATCCTGAATTCTCAGGATTCAATACTCAAACCTCAATCCTCAACCCTCAGCCCTCATCCTCCATCCTCAATCCTCAATGCTCAACACTCAATCCTCAATCTTCAATCCTCAATACTCAATCTTCAATCCTCAATCCTCAATCCTCAATCCTCAATCCTCAGTCCTCAATCCTCAATCCTCATTCTTCAATCCTCAATACCGAATTTTCAATCTTCAATCCTCAATCCTCAATACTCAATCTTCAGTCCTCAATCCTCAATTTTCAATCCTCAATGCTCAATCCTCAATCCTCAATCCTCAATCCTCAATCCTCAATCCTCAATCCTCAATCTTCAATACTCAATACCCAATCCTCAGTCTTCAATCCACAATCCTCAATCCTCAATCCTCAACACCCAGTCCTCAATCTTCTATCCTCAATCCACAACCCTCGATCCTCAATCCTCAATCATCAATCATCAATATTCAATCTTCGGTCCGCAATCCTCAATCCTCAATCCTCAATCCTCAATCCTCAATGTTCAATCCGCAATACCCAACCCTCAATCTTCAATACTCAATCATCAATACCCAATCCTCAATCTTCAATCCCCAATCCTCTATCCACAATTCTCAATCCTCAATCCTCAGTCCTCAGTCCTCAAACCTCAATCCTCCGCCCTCAGCCCTCATCGTCAATCCTCAATCCTCAATCCTCAATTTTCAATCCTCAATAATCAATCTTCAATCCTCAATCCTCAATCCTCAATTCTCAATCCTCAATCGTCAGTCTTCAATCCTCAATACTCAATCTTCAATCCTGAATCCTCAATCCTCAATCCTCAATCCTAGTTCTTCAATCCTCAATACCCAATCCTCAATCTTCAATCCTCAATCCTCAATCCTCAATTCTCAATCCTCAATCCTCAGTCCTCAGTCCTCAAACCACAATCCTCAACCCTCAGCCCTCATCCTCATTCCTCAATCCTCAACCCTCAGTCCTCCGTCCTCAAACCTCAAACCTCAGCCCTCAGACCTCATCCTCAATACTCAATCCTCAATCCTCAATCCTCAATCTTCAATCCTCAATACTCAATCTTCAATCCTCAATCCTCAGTCCTCAAACCTCAATTCTGAATCCTGAATACTCAATCTTCAATCCTCAATCCTCAGTCGTCAATACTCTACCATCAATCTTCAATCCTCAATCCTCAATGCTCAATACTCAATCCTCATTCTTCAATCCTCAATACCCAATCCTCAATCTTCAATCCTGAATCCTCAATGCTCAATTCTCAATCCCCAATCCTCAACCCTCAATATTCAATCCTCAATACTCAATCTTCAATCCTCAATCCTCAATCCTCAGTCATCAATTCTCAATCTTCAATTCTCAATCGTGAATCCTCACTCCTCAATCCTCAATCCTCAATCCTCGTTCCTCAAACCTCAATCCTCAACCCTCAGTCCTCATTCTCAATTCTCAATACTCAATTCTCAATCCTCAATCCTCAATCCTCAATCCTCAATCCTCAGTCCTCAGTCCTCAAACCACAATCCTCAACCCTCAGCCCTCATCCTCATTCCTCAATCCTCAACCCTCAACCCTCAGTCCTCCGTCCTCAAACCTCAAACCTTAGCCCTCAGACCTCATCCTCAATACTCAATCCTCAATCCTCAATCCTCAATCTTCAATCCTCAATACTCAATCTTCAATCCTCAATCCTCAGTCCTCAAACCTCAATTCTGAATCCTGAATACTCAATCTTCAATCCTCAATCCTCAGTCCTCAATACTCTACCATCAATCTTCAATCCTGAATACTTAATGCTCAATACTCAATCCTCATTCTTCAATCCTCAATACCCAATCCTCAATCTTCAATCCTGAATCCTCAATGCTCAATTCTCAATCCTCAATCCTCAACCCTCAATATTCAATCCTCAATACTCAATCTTCAATCCTCAATCCTCAATCCTCAGTCATCAATTCTCAATCTTCAATTCTCAATCGTGAATCCTCACTCCTCAATCCTCAATCCTCAATCCTCGTACCTCAAACCTCAACCCTCAACCCTCAGTCCTCATTCTCAATTCTCAATGCTCAATTCTCAATCCTCAATCCTCAATCCTCAATCCTCAATCTTCAATCCTCAATAATCAATCTCCAATCCTAGATCCTCAATCCCCAATCATCAATCCTTAATCCTCAATATTGAATCCTCGATACCCAGTCCTCAATCTTCAATGCTCAATGCTCAATCCTCAATACTCAATCTTCAATCCTCAATCCTCTATCTTCAACCCTCAATCCTCAATCCTCAATCCTCAATCGTCAATCTTCCGTCCTCAATACTCAATCCTCAATCCTCAATCCTCAATCCTCAACCCTCAACCCTCAATCCTCATTCTTCAATCCTCAATACCCAATCCTCAATCTTCAATCCTCAATCCTCAATCCTCAATCCTCAATCCTCAATAGTCAATCCTCAATCTTCAACTCTCAGTGCCAAATCCTCAATCTTGAATACTCAATCCTCAATCCTCAAACTTCAATCCTCAATACTCAATCTTCAATCCTCAATCCTCAATCCTCAATCCTCAATCCTCATTTTTCAATCATCAACACCCAATCCTCATTCTTCAATCCTCAATCCTCAATCCTCAATCCTCAATCCTCATTCTTCAATCCTCAATACCCTATCCTCAATCTTCAATCCTCAATCCTCAATCCTCAATCCTCAATCCTCAATAGTCAATCCTCAATCTTCAACCCTCAGTGCCAAATACTCAATCTTGAATACTCAATCCTCAATCCTCAAACTTCAATCCTCAATACTCAATCTTCAATCCTCAATCCTCAGTCTTCAATCCTCAATCCTCATTCTTCAATCCTCAATACCCAATCCTCAATCTTCCATCCTCAATCCTCAATCCTCAATTCTCAATCCTCAATCCTCAATCCTCAGACCTCAAACATCAATACTCAACCCTCAGTCCTCGTCCTCAATCCACAACCCTCAATCCTCAATCCTCAATCTTCAATTCTCAATCCTCAATCCACAATCCTCAATCATCAATCCTCAATCCTCAAACCTCAATCCTGAATCCTCAATCCTGAATCCTCAATCTTCAGCCCTCAGTCCTCAACAATCAGCTGTCAAGCCTCAATCCTCAATAGAATATCATCAATTCAAAGCTTTCAATACTCAATCCTCAATCTGCAATCTTCAAATCTCTATCCACCATCATCAATTCTCATCACTCAACCCTCAACGCTCAGTCCCCAATCCTCAATCTTCAATCCTCAATCCTCAATCCTCAATCCTCAATCCTCAATCTTCAATCCTCAATACTCAATCTTCAATCCTCAATCCTCAACACTCAGTCCTCAATCCTCAATCCTCAACCCTCAAACATCAATACTCAACCCTCAGTCCTCGTCCTCAATCCACAACACACAATCCTCAATCCTCAATCTTCAATCATCAATATTCAATCTTCAGTCCTCAATCCTCAATCCTCAATCCTCAATCCTC
Organism: Calliopsis andreniformis; assembly: GCF_051401765.1. Taxonomy (NCBI): domain Eukaryota; kingdom Metazoa; phylum Arthropoda; class Insecta; order Hymenoptera; family Andrenidae; genus Calliopsis; species Calliopsis andreniformis. The sequence goes on along the minus strand of NW_027480639.1, from coordinate 27,818 downwards.
AATCCTCAATGTTCAATCCGCAATACCCAATCCTCAATCTTCAATACTCAATCCTCAATCCTTAATCCTCAATCCTCAATCCTCAATCATCAATCCTCAATCTTCAATACTCAATCGTCAATCCTCAATCCTCAATCCTCAATACCCAACCATCAATCCTCAATTCCCAATACTCAATAGAATATCCTGAATTCTCAGGTTTCAATACTCAAACCTCAATCCTCAACCCTCAGCCCTCATCCTCCATCCTCAATCCTCAATCCTCAATCCTCAATCTTCAACCCTCAATACACAATCTTCAATCCTCAATCCTCAATCCTCAATCCTCAATCCTCAATCCTCAATACTCAATCCTCAATCCTCAATCCTCAATCCTCAATCTTCAATCCTCAGTCCCAAATCCTCAATCTTCAATACTCAGTCCTCAATCCTCAATCCTCAATCCTCAATCTTAATCTTCAATCCTCAATACTCAATCCTCAATCCTCAATCCTCAATCCTCAATCCTCAATCTTAATCTTCAATCCTCAATACTCAATCTTCAATCCTCAATCCTCAATGCTCAATCCTCAATACTCAATCTTCAATCCTCAAACCTCAATCCTCAATCCTCAATCCTCAATCCTCAATCCTCAGTCCTCAAACCTCAATCCTGAATCCTCAATCCTGAATCCTCAATCCTCAGCCCTGAGTCCTCAACAATCAGTTGTCAATCCTCAATCCTCAATAGAACGTCCTCAATTCACAGTTTTCAATACTCAATACTCAATCTGCAATCTTCAGATTTCTATACACAAACATCAATTCTCATCACTCAACCCTCAATACTCAGTCCACAATCCTCAACCTTCTATCGTCAATCCTCAATCCTCAATCCTCAATCTTAATCTTCAATCCTCAATACTCAATCTTCAATACTCAATCCTCAATCCTCAATACTCAATCCTCAATCCTCAATCCTCAATCGTCAATCGTCCATCCTCAATACTCAATCTTCAATCCTCAATCCTCATTCCTCAATCCTCAATCCTCAATCTTCAATCCTCAATACTCAATCTTCAATCCTCAATCCTCAATCCTCAATCCTCAATCCTCATTCTTCAATCATCAATACCCAATCCTCAATCTTCAATCCTCAATCCTCAATCCTCAATCCTCAATCCTCATTCTTCAATCCTCAATACCCTATCCTCAATCTTCAATCCTCAATCCTCAATCCTCAATCCTCAATCCTCAATAGTCAATCCTCAATCTTCAACCCTCAGTGCCAAATACTCAATCTTGAATACTCAATCCTCAATCCTCAAACTTCAATCCTCAATACTCAATCTTCAATCCTCAATCCTCAGTCCTCAATCCTCAATCCTCATTCTTCAATCCTCAATACCCAATCCTCAATCTTCCATCCTCAATCCTCAATCCTCAATTCTCAATCCTCAATCCTCAATCCTCAGACCTCAAACATCAATACTCAACCCTCAGTCCTCGTCCTCAATCCACAACCCTCAATCCTCAATCCTCAATCTTCAATTCTCAATCCTCAATCCACAATCCTCAATCATCAATCCTCAATCCTCAAACATCAATCCTGAATCCTCAATCCTGAATCCTCAATCTTCAGCCCTCAGTCCTCAACAATCAGCTGTCAATCCTCAATCCTCAATAGAATATCATCAATTCAAAGCTTTCAATACTCAATACTCAATCTGCAATCTTCAAATCTCTATCCACAATCATCAATTCTCATCACTCAACCCTCAACGCTCAGTCCCCAATCCTCAATCTTCAATCCTCAATCCTCAATCATCAATCCTCAATCCTCAATCTTCAATCCTCAATACTCAATCTTCAATCCTCAATCCTCAACACTCAGTCCTCAATCCTCAATCCTCAATCCTCAAACATCAATACTCAACCCTCAGACCTCGTCCTCAATCCACAACACACAATCCTCAATCCTCAATCTTCAATCATCAATATTCAATCTTCAGTCCTCGTTCCTCAAACCTCAATCCTCAACCCTCAGTCCTCATCCTCAATTCTAAATTCTCAATTCTCAATCCTCAATCCTCAACCCTCAATCCTCAATCTTCAATCCTCAATAATCAATCTCCAATCCTGCATCCTCAATCCCCAATCCTCAATCCTTAATCCTCAATCTTGAATCCTCAATCCCCAGTCCTCAATCTTCAATCCTCAATGATCAATCCGCAATCCTCAATCCTCAGTCCTCAATCCTCAATCCTCAATCCTCAAACCTCAAACCTCAACCGTCAGTCCTCGTCCTCAAACCTCAACCCTCAATCCTCCATCCTCAATCTTCAATCATCAATACTCAATCTTCAATCCTCAATCCTCAATCCTCAATCCTCAATCCTCAATCCTCAACATTCAGCGCACAACCCTCAACCATCAATCCTCAATACTCAACCATCAATCCTCAGTTCTCAATACTCAATAGAATATCCTGAATCCTCATGGTTCAATACTCAACCAGCAATATTCCATAATCAAATCTCAATCCTCAAACATCAATTCTCAACACTCAATCCTCAATCCTCAATCCTCAATCTTCAATCGTCAATATCCAATCCTCAGTCTTCAATCCTCAATCCTCAATCCTCAATTCTCGATCCTCAATCCTCAGTCCTCAAATCTCAATCCTGAACCCTCAATCATGAATCCTCAATCTTCAGCCCTTAGTCCTACACAATCAGTTGTCAATCCTCAATCCTCAATAGAATGTCCTCAGTTCACAGTTTTCAATACTCAATACTCAATCTGCAATCTTCAGATCTCCATCCACAAACATCAATTATCATCACTCAACCCTCAATACTCAGTCCCCAATCCTCAATCTTCAATCCTCAATCCTCAATCCTCAATCCTCAATCTTAATCTTCAATCCTCAATACTCAATCTTCAATCCTCAATCCTCAATGCTCAATCCTCAATACTCAATCTTCAATCCTCAATCCTCAATCCTCAATCTACAATCCTCAATACTCAATCTGCAATCCTCCATCCTCAGTCCTTAATCCTCAATCCTCATTTTTCAATCCTCAATACCGAATCCTCAATCTTCAATCCTCAATCCTCAATCCTCAATTCTCAATCCTCAATCCTCAATCCTCAGACTTCAGACATCAATACTCAACCCACAGTCCTCGTCCTCAACCCACAACCCTCAATCCTCAATCCTCAATCTTCAATCATTAATATTCAATCTTCTATCCACAATCCTCAGTCCTCAATCCTCAATCCTCAACCCTCAATCCTCTACGTTCAATCCTCAATACTCAATCCTCAGTCTTCAATCCTCAATCCTCAATCCTCAATCCTCAATCCTCAATCCTCAGTCCTCAAACCTCAATCCTGAATCCTCAATCCTGAATCCTCAATCCTCAGCCCTGAGTCCTCAACAATCAGTTGTCAATCCTCAATCCTCAATAGAACGTCCTCAAGTCACAGTTTTCAATACTCAATACTCAATCTGCAATCTTGACATTTCTATACACAAACATCAATTCTCATCACTCAACCCTCAATACTCAGTCCACAATCCTCAACCTTCAATCGTCAATCCTCAATCCTCAATCCTCAATCTTAATCTTCAATGCTCAATACTCAATCTTCAACCCTCAATCCTCAATCCTCAATCCTCAACACTCAATCCTCAATCTTCAATCCTCAATACTCAATCTTCAATACTCAATCCTCAATCCTCAATCCTCAATCCTCAATCCTCAATCCTCAATCGTCATTCTTCCATCCTCAATACTCAATGTTCAATCCTCAATCCTCATTCCTCAATCCTCAATCCTCAATCTTCAATCCTCAATACTCAATCTTCAATCCTCAATCCTCAGTCCTCAAACCTCAATTCTGTATCCTGAACACTCAATCTTCAATCCTCAATCCTCAGTCCTGAATACTCTACCATCAATCTTCAATCCTCAATCCCCAATGCTCAATCCTCAATCCTCATTCCTCAATCCTCAATCGTCAATCTTCAATCCTCAATACTCAATCCTCAATCCTCAATCCTCAACCCTCAATCCTCAATCCTCAATCCTCAATCGTCAATCTTCAATACTCAATCCTCAATCCTCAAGCTTCAATCCTCAATACTGAATCTTCAATCCTCAATCCTCAATCCTCAATCCTCAATCCTCATTCTTGAATCCTCAATACCCAATCCTCAATCTTCAATCCTCAATCCTCAATCCTCAATTCTGTGTCCACAATCCTCAATCCTCAGACCTCTAACATCAAAACTCAACCCTCAGTCCTCGTCCTCAATCCACAACCCTCAATCCTCAATCCTCAATCTTCAATTCTCAATCCTCAATCCTCAATACTCAATCCTCAATCCTCAATCCTCAATCCTCAGTCCTCAAACCTCAATCCCGAATCCTCAATCGTGAATCCTCAATCTTCAGCCCTCAGTCCTCAACAATCAGTTGTCAATCCTCAATCCTCAATAGAACGTCCTCAATTCACAGTTTTCAATACTCAATACTCAATCTGCAATCTTCAAATCTGAATCCACAAACATCAATTCTCATAACTCTACCCTCAACACTCCGTCCCCAATCCTCAATTTCCAATCCTCAATCGTCAATCCTCAATCCTCAATCCCCAATTTTCAATCCTCAATCCTCATTACTCAATCTTCAATCCTTAATCCTCAATCCTCAATCCTCAATCCTCAATCCTCAATATTCAACACACAACCCTCAGCCATCCATCCTCAATACTCAACCATCAATCCTCAATTCTCAACACTCAATAGATTATACTGAATTCTCATGGTTGAATACTCAATCCAAAATATACAATAATCAAATCTCAATCCTCAAACATTAATTCTCAAAACTCAGTCCTCAACACTCAGTCCTCTCTCTTCAATCCTCCATCCTCAATCCTCAATCTTCAATCCTCAATACTCAATCTTCAATCCTCAATCCTCAATCCTCAATCCTCAATCCTCTATCCTCATTCTTCAATCCTCAACACCCAGTCCTCAATCTTCTATCCTCAATCCACAACCCTCGATCCTCAATCCTCAATCATCAATCATCAATATTCAATCTTCGGTCCGCAATCCTCAATCCTCAATCCTCAATCCTCAATCCTCAATGTTCAATCCGCAATACCCAACCCTCAATCTTCAATACTCAATCATCAATACCCAATCCTCAATCTTCCATCCCCAATCCTCTATCCACAATTCTCAATCCTCAATCCTCAGTCCTCAGTCCTCAAACCTCAATCCTCCGCCCTCAGCCCTCATCGTCAATCCTCAATCCTCAATCCTCAATTTTCAATCCTCAATAATCAATCTTCAATCCTCAATCCTCAATCCTCAATTCTCAATCCTCAATCGTCAGTCTTCAATCCTCAATACTCAATCTTCAATCCTGAATCCTCAATCCTCAATCCTCAATCCTCATTCTTCAATCCTCAATACCCAATCCTCAATCTTCAATCCTCAATCCTCAATCCTCAATTCTCAATCCTCAATCCTCAGTCCTCAGTCCTCAAACCACAATCCTCAACCCTCAGCCCTCATCCTCATTCCTCAATCCTCAACCCTCGGCCCTCCGTCCTCAAACCTCAAACCTCAGCCCTCAGACCTCATCCTCAATACTCAATCCTCAATCCTCAATCCTCAATCTTCAATCCTCAATACTCAATCTTCAATCCTCAATCCTCAGTCCTCAAACCTCAATTCTGAATCCTGAATACTCAATCTTCAATCCTCAATCCTCAGTCGTCAATACTCTACCATCAATCTTCAATCCTCAATCCTCAATGCTCAATACTCAATCCTCATTCTTCAATCCTCAATACCCAATCCTCAATCTTCAATCCTGAATCCTCAATGCTCAATTCTCAATCCCCAATCCTCAACCCTCAATATTCAATCCTCAACACTCAATCTTCAATCCTCAATCCTCAATCCTCAGTCATCAATTCTCAATCTTCAATTCTCAATCGTGAATCCTCACTCCTCAATCCTCAATCCTCAATCCTCGTTCCTCAAACCTCAATCCTCAACCCTCAGTCCTCATTCTCAATTCTCAATGCTCAATTCTCAATCCTCAATCCTCAATCCTCAATCCTCAATCCTCAGTCCTCAGTCCTCAAACCACAATCCTCAACCCTCAGCCCTCATCCTCATTCCTCAATCCTCAACCCTCAACCCTCAGTCCTCCGTCCTCAAACCTCAAACCTCAGCCCTCAGACCTCAGCCTCAATACTCAATCCTCAATCCTCAATCCTCAATCTTCAATCCTCAATACTCAATCTTCAATCCTCAATCCTCAGTCCTCAAACCTCAATTCTGAATCCTGAATACTCAATCTTCAATCCTCAATCCTCAGTCCTCAATACTCTACCATCAATCTTCAATCCTCAATCCTCAATGCTCAATACTCAATCCTCATTCTTCAATCCTCAATACCCAATCCTCAATCTTCAATCCTGAATCCTCAATGCTCAATTCTCAATCCTCAATCCTCAACCCTCAATATTCAATCCTCAATACTCAATCTTCAATCCTCAATCCTCAATCCTCAGTCATCAATTCTCAATCTTCAATTCTCAATCGTGAATCCTCACTCCTCAATCCTCAATCCTCAATCCTCGTTCCTCAAACCTCAACCCTCAACCCTCAGTCCTCATTCTCAATTCTCAATGCTCATTTCTCAATCCTCAATCCTCAATCCTCAATCCTCAATCTTCAATCCTCAATAATCAATCTCCAATCCTAGATCCTCAATCCCCAATCATCAATCCTTAATCCTCAATATTGAATCCTCGTTACCCAGTCCTCAATCTTCAATGCTCAATGCTCAATCCTCAATACTCAATCTTCAATCCTCAATCCTCTATCCTCAACCCTCAATCCTCAATCCTCAATCCTCAATCGTCAATCTTCCGTCCTCAATACTCAATCCTCAATCCTCAATCCTCAATCCTCAACCCTCAACCCTCAATCCTCATTCTTCAATCCTCAATACCCAATCCTCAATCTTCAATCCTCAATCCTCAATCCTCAATCCTCAATCCTCAATAGTCAATCCTCAATCTTCAACTCTCAGTGCCAAATCCTCAATCTTGAATACTCAATCCTCAATCCTCAAACTTCAATCCTCAATACTCAATCTTCAATCCTCAATCCTCAATCCTCAATCCTCAATCCTCATTTTTCAATCATCAACACCCAATCCTCATTCTTCAATCCTCAATCCTCAATCCTCAATCCTCAATCCTCATTCTTCAATCCTCAATACCCTATCCTCAATCTTCAATCCTCAATCCTCAATCCTCAATCCTCAATCCTCAATAGTCAATCCTCAATCTTCAACCCTCAGTGCCAAATACTCAATCTTGAATACTCAATCCTCAATCCTCAAACTTCAATCCTCAATACTCAATCTTCAATCCTCAATCCTCAGTCTTCAATCCTCAATCCTCATTCTTCAATCCTCAATACCCAATCCTCAATCTTCCATCCTCAATCCTCAATCCTCAATTCTCAATCCTCAATCCTCAATCCTCAGACCTCAAACATCAATACTCAACCCTCAGTCCTCGTCCTCAATCCACAACCCTCAATCCTCAATCCTCAATCTTCAATTCTCAATCCTCAATCCACAATCCTCAATCATCAATCCTCAATCCTCAAACCTCAATCCTGAATCCTCAATCTTCAGCCCTCAGTCCTCAACAATCAGCTGTCAAGCCTCAATCCTCAATAGAATATCATCAATTCAAAGCTTTCAATACTCAATACTCAATCTGCAATCTTCAAATCTCTATCCACAATCATCAATTCTCATCACTCAACCCTCAACGCTCAGTCCCCAATCCTCAATCTTCAATCCTCAATCCTCAATCCTCAATCCTCAATCCTCAATCTTCAATCCTCAATACTCAATCTTCAATCATCAATCCTCAACACTCAGTCCTCAATCCTCAATCCTCAACCCTCAAACATCAATACTCAACCCTCAGTCCTCGTCCTCAATCCACAACACACAATCCTCAATCCTCAATCCTCAATTCTCAATCCTCATTCCTCAGTCCTCAGTCCTCAAACCTCAATCCTCAACCCTCAGCCCTCATCCTCAATCATCAATCCTCAATCCTCAATCGTCAATAGAATATCATCAATTCACAGTTTTCAATACTCAATACTCAATCTGCAATCTTCAAATCTCTATTCACAAACATCAATTCTCATCACTCAACCCTCGACACTCCGTCCCCAATCCTCAATCTTCATTCCTCAATCCTCAATACTCAACCCTCAATCCTCAATCCTCAATCTTCAATCCTCAATCCTCAATCCTCAATTCTCAATCCTCAATCCTCTGTCCTCAGTCCTCAAACCACAATCCTCAACCCTCAGCCCTCATCCTCAATCCTCAACCCTCAATCCTCAGTCCTCCGTCCTCAAACCTCAAACCTCAGCCCTTAGACCTCATCCTCAATCCTCAATCCTCAATCCTCAATCCTCAATCCTCGTTCCTCAAACCTCAATCCTCAACCCTCAGTCCTCATCCTCAATTCTAAATTCTCACTTCTCAATCCTCAATCCTCAACCCTCTATCCTCAATCTTCAATCCTCAATAATCAATCTCCAATCCTGCATCCTCAATCCCCAATCCTCAATCCTTAATCCTCAATCTTGAATCCTCAATCCCCAGTCCTCAATCTTCAATGCTCAATGATCAATCCGCAATCCTCAATCCTCAGTCCTCAATCCTCAATCCTCAATCCTCAAACCTCAAACCTCAACCGTCAGTCCTCGTCCTCAAACCTCAACCCTCAATCCTCCATCCTCAACCTTCAATCATCAATACTCAATCTTCAATCCTCAATCCTCAATCCTCAATCCTCAATCCTCAATCCTCAACATTCAACGCACAACCCTCAACCATCAATCCTCAATACTCAACCATCAATCCTCAGTTCTCAATACTCAATAGAATATCCTGAATCCTCATGGTTCAATACTCAACCAGCAATATTCCATAATCAAATCTCAATCCTCAAACATCAATTCTCAACACTCAATCCTCAATCCTCAATCCTCAATCTTCAATCGTCAATACCCAATCCTCAGTCTTCAATCCTCAATCCTCAATCCTCAATCCTCAATCTTCAATCGTCAATACCCAATCCTCAGTCTTCAATCCTCAATCCTCAATCCACAATCCTCAATCCTCAATCCTCAACCCACAATCCTCTACGTTCAATCCTCAATACCCAATCCTCAGTCTTCAATCCTCAATCCTCAATCCTCAATCCTCAATCCTCAATCCTCAGCCCTCAAACCTCAATCCTGAACCCTCAATTCTGAATACTCAATCTTCAGCCCTGAGTCCTCAACAATCAGTTGTCAATCCTCAATCCTCAGTAGAGTATCCTCAATTCACAGCTTTCAATACTCAATACTCAATCTGCAATGTTCAGATCTCTATCCACAAACATCAATTCTCATCACTCAACCCTCAATGCTCTGTCCCCAATCCTCAATCTTCAATCCTCAATCCTCAGTCCTCAATCCTCTATCTTAATCTTCAATCCTCAATACTCAAACTTCAATCCTCAATCCTCAATGCCCTATCCTCAATCCTCAACCTTCAATTCTCAATACTCAATCTTCAATCCTGAATCCTCAATCCTCAACCCTCAATCCTCAATCCTCAATCCTCAATCGTCAATCTTCAATCCTCAATACTCAATCCTCAATCCTCAATCCTCAACCCTCAGTCCTCAGTCCTCAATCCTCAATCGTCAATCTTCAATACTCAATCCTCAATCCTCAAGCTTCAATCCTCAATACTGAATCTTCAATCCTCAATCCTCAATCCTCAATCCTCAATCCTCATTCTTCAATCCTCAATACCCAATCCTCAATCTTCAATCCTCAATCCTCAATCCTCAATTCTGTGTCCACAATCCTCAATCCTCAGACCTCTAACATCAAAACTCAACCCTCAGTCCTCGTCCTCAATCCACAACCCTCAATTCTCAATCCTCAATATTCAATTCTCAATCCTCAATCCTCAATACTCAATCCTCAATCCTCAATCCTCAATCCTCAGTCCTCAAACCTCAATCCCGAATCCTCAATCGTGAATCCTCAATCTTCAGCCCTCAGTCCTCAACAATCAGTTGTCAATCCTCAATCCTCAATAGAATATCATCAATTCACAGTTTTCAATACTCAATACTCAATCTGCAATCTTCAAATCTGAATCCACAAACATCAATTCTCATAACTCTACCCTCAACACTCCGTCCCCAATCCTCAATTTCCAATCCTCAATCGTCAATCCTCAATCCTCAATCCCCAATTTTCAATCCTCAATCCTCATTACTCAATCTTCAATCCTCAATCCTCAATCCTCAATCCTCAATCCTCAATCCTCAATATTCAACACACAACCCTCAGCCATCCATCCTCAATACTCAACCATCAATCCTCAATTCTCAACACTCAATAGATTATACTGAATTCTCATGGTTGAATACTCAATCCAAAATATACAATAATCAAATCTTAATCCTCAAACATTAATACTCAAAACTCAGTCCTCAACACTCAGTCCTCTCTCTTCAATCCTCCATACTCAATCCTCAATCTTCAATCCTCAATACTCAATCTTCAATCCTCAATCCTCAATCCTCAATCCTCAATCCTCTATCCTCATTCTTCAATCCTCAACACCCAGTCCTCAATCTTCTATCCTCAATCCACAATCCTCGATCCTCAATCCTCAATCATCAATCATCAATATTCAATCTTCGGTCCGCAATCCTCAATCCTCAATCCTCAATCCTCAATCCTCAATGTTCAATCCGCAATACCCAACCCTCAATCTTCAATACTCAATCCTCAATACCCAATCCTCAATCTTCAATCCCCAATCCTCTATCCACAATTCTCGATCCTCAATCCTCAGTCCTCAGTCCTCAAACCTCAATCCTCCGCCCTCAGCCCTCATCGTCAATCCTCAATCCTCAATCCTCAATTTTCAATCCTCAATAATCAATCTTCAATCCTCAATCCTCAATCCTCAATTCTCAATCCTCAATCGTCAGTCTTCAATCCTCAATACTCAATCTTCAATCCTGAATCCTCAATCCTCAATCCTCAATTCTCAATCCTCAATCCTCAGTCCTCAGTCCTCAAACCACAATCCTCAACCCTCAGCCCTCATCCTCATTCCTCAATCCTCAACCCTCAGTCCTCCGTCCTCAATCCTCAAACCTCAGCCCTCAGACCTCATCCTCAATACTCAATCCTCAATCCTCAATCCTCAATCTTCAATCCTCAATACTCAATCTTCAATCCTCAATCCTCAGTCCTCAAACCTCAATTCTGAATCCTGAATACTCAGTCTTCAATCCTCAATCCTCAGTCGTCAATACTCTACCATCAATCTTCAATCCTCAATCCTCAATGCTCAATACTCAATCCTCATTCTTCAATCCTCAATACCCAATCCTCAATCTTCAATCCTGAATCCTCAATGCTCAATTCTCAATCCCCAATCCTCAACCCTCAATATTCAATCCTCAATACCCAATCTTCAATCCTCAATCCTCAATCCTCAGTCATCAATTCTCAATCTTCAATTGTCAATCGTGAATCCTCACTCCTCAATCCTCAATCCTCAATCCTCGTTCCTCAAACCTCAATCCTCAACCATCAGTCCTCATTCTCAATTCTCAATGCTCAATTCTCAATCCTCAATCCTCAATCCTCAATCCTCAATCCTCAGTCCTCAGTCCTCAAACCACAATCCTCAACCCTCAGCCCTCATCCTCATTCCTCAATCCTCAACCCTCAGCCCTCCGTCCTCAAACCTCAAACCTCAGCCCTCAGACCTCATCCTCAATACTCAATCCTCAATCCTCTATCCTCAATCTTCAATCCTCAATACTCAATCTTCAATCCTCAATCCTCAGTCCTCAAACCTCAATTCTGAATCCTGAATACTCAATCTTCAATCCTCAATCCTCAGTCCTCAATACTCTACCATCAATCTTCAATCCTCAATCCTCAATGCTCAATACTCAATCCTCATTATTCAATCCTCAATACCCAATCCTCAATCTTCAATCCTGAATCCTCAATGCTCAATTCTCAATCCTCAAGCCTCAACCCTCAATATTCAATCCTCAATACTCAATCTTCAATCCTCAATCCTCAATCCTCAGTCATGAATTCTCAATCTTCAATTCTCAATCGTGAATCCTCACTCCTCAATCCTCAATCCTCAATCCTCGTCCCTCAAACCTCAACCCTCAACCCTCAGTCCTCATTCTCAATTCTCAATGCTCAATTCTCAATCCTCAATCCTCAATCCTCAATCCTCAATCTTCAATCCTCAATAATCAATCTCCAATCCTAGATCCTCAATCCCCAATCATCAATCCTTAATCCTCAATCTTGAATCCTCGATACCCAGTCCTCAATCTTCAATGCTCAATGCTCAATCCTCAATCCTCAATCCTCAGTCCTCAATCCTCAATCCTCAATCCTCAAACCTCAAACCTCAACCATCAGTCCTCGTCCTCAAACCTCAACCCTCAATCCTCCATCCTCAATCTTCAATCATCAACACTCAATACTCAATCTTCGATCCTCAATCGTCAATCCTCAATCCTCCATCCTGAATCCTCAATACTCAATCCTCAATCATCAATCCTCAATATTCAATCCTCAATACTCAATCTTCAATCCTCAATCCTCAATCCTCAATCCTCCATCCTGAATCCTCAATACTCAATCCTCAACCTTCAATCCTCAATACTCAATCTTCAGTCCTCAATCCTCGATCCTCAATTCTCAATCCTCAATCCTCAATATTCAACACACAACCCTCAACCATCAATTGTCAATAACCAACCATCAATCCTCAATTATCAACACTCAATAGAATATCCTGAATTCTCATGGTTTAATACTCAATCCACATTATTCAATAATCAAATCTCAATCCTCAAACATCAATCCTCAACACTCAATCCTCAAGACTCAGTCCTCTCTCTTCAATCCTCCATCCTCAATCCTCAATCCTGAAGCGTCAATCCTCAATCCTCAATACTCAACCCTCAATCCTCAGTCCTCAAAACTCAATCCCGAATCCTCAATCCTGAATCCTCATTCTTCAGCCCTCAGTCCTCAACAATCAACTGTCAATCCTCAATCCTCAATAGTATATCCTGAATTCACAGTTTTCAATACTCAATCCCCATTCTTCAATCTTCAAATCTCAATACACGAACGTCAATTCTCATCACTCAAACCTCAACACTCAGTCCTCAATTTTCAATCCTCAATCCTCAATCCTCAATCTTCAATCCTCAATACACAACCTTCAATCCTCAATCCTCAATCCTCAATTCTAAATGATCAATCCTCACTCCTCCATCTCCAATCCTCAATACTCAATCTTCAATCCTCAATCCTCAATCCTCAATCTTCAATCCTCAATACCCAATCCTCACTCTTCAATCCTCAAACCTCAATCCTCAATCTTCAACACTCAATCCTCAATCCTGAATTCTCAATCCTCTATCCTCAATCCTCAGACCTCAAACATAAATGCTCAACCCTCAGTCCTCGTCCTCAATCCACAACCCTCAATCCTCAATCTTCAATCATCAATATTCAGTCTTCAATCCTCAATCCTCAATCCTCAATCCTCAATCCTCATTCCTCAATCCTCAATGTTCAACCATCAATCCTCAATCCTCAGTCCTCAATCCTCAACCCTCAATCCTCAGTCATCAATCTTCAATCATCAATACTCAGTCTTCAATCCTCAATCTTCAATCCTCAATTCTCGATCCTCAATCCTCAGTATTCAACACACAACCCTCAACCATCGATCCTCAATACTCAACCATCAATCCTCAATTCTCAATACTCAATAGAATATCCTGAATTCTCATGATTCAATACTCAATCCACATTATTCAATAACCAAATCTCAATCCTCAAACATCAATCTTCAACGCTCAATCCTCAACACTCAGTCCTCTCTCTTCAATCCTCCATCCTCAGTCCTCAATCCTCAAGCGTCAACACTCAATCCTCAATCCTCAACCCTCAATCCTCAGTCCTCAAACCTCAATCCCGAATCCTCAATCCTGAATCCTCAATCTTCAGCCCTCAGTCCTCAACAATCATTTGTCAAACCTCAATCCTCAATAGAATATCCTCAATTCACTGCTTTCAATACTCAATGCTCAACCTGCAATCTTCAAACCTCTATCCACAAACATCAATTATCATCACTCAACCCTCAACACTCAGTCCTCAATGTTCAATCCTCAATTCTCAATTCTCAATCTCCAATCCTCAATCCTCAATCCTCAATCCTCAATCCTCAATCCTCAATCTTCAATCATCAATATTCAATCTTCAATCCTCAATCCACAATCCTCAATCCTCAATCCTCAATCCTCAATATTCAATCCTCAATCCTCGAACCTCAATCCTCAATGCTCAATCTTCAATCCTCAATACTCAATCCTCAATCCTCAATCTTCAATCCTCAATCCTCAATCCTCAATCCTCAATCCTCAATCTTCAATCCTCAATACTCAATTTTCAATCCTCAATCCTCAATCCTCAGACTTCAGACATCAATACTCAACCCACAGTCCTCGTCCTCAATCCACAACCCTCAATCCTCAATCCCCAATCTTCAATCATTAATATTCAATCTTCTATCCACAATCCTCAGTCCTCAATCCTCAATCCTCAACCCTCAATCCTCTACGTTCAATCCTCAATACCCAATCCTCAGTCTTCAATCCTCAATCCTCAATCCTCAATCCTCAATCCTCAGTCATCAAACCTCAATCCTGAATCCTCAATCCTGAATCCTCAATCTTCAGCCCTGAGTCCTCAACAGTCAGTTGTCAATCCTCAATCCTCAATAGAATATCCTCAATTCACAGGTTTCAATACTCAATACTCAAACTGCAATCTTCAGATCTCTATACACAAACATCAATTCTCATCACTCAACCCTCAATACTCAGTCCCCAATCCTCAATCTTCAATCCTCAATCCTCAATCCTCAATCCTCAATCTTAATCTTCAATCCTCAATCCTCAATCCTCAACCCTCAATCCTCAACGTCCAATCCTCAATACTCAATCTTCAATCCTCAAACCTCAATCCTCAATCCTCAATCCTCAATCCTCAATCCTCAGTCCTCAAACCTCAATCCTGAATCCTCAATCCTGAATCCTCAATCCTCAGCCCTGAGGCCTCAACAATCAGTTGTCAATCCTCAATCCTCAATAGAACGTCCTCAAGTCACAGTTTTCAATACTCAATACTCAATCTGCAATCTTGACATTTCTATACACAAACATCAATTCTCATCACTCAACCCTCAATACTCAGTCCACAATCCTCAACCTTCAATCGTCAATCCTCAATCCTCAATCCTCAATCTTAATCTTCAATCCTCAATACTCAATCTTCAACCCTCAATCCTCAATCCTCAATCCTCAACACTCAATCCTCAATCTTCAATCCTCAATACTCAATCTTCAATACTCAATCCTCAATCCTCAATCCTCAATCCTCAATCCTCAATCGTCATTCTTCCATCCTCAATACTCAATCTTCAATCCTCAATCCTCATTCCTCAATCCTCAATCCTCAATCTTCAATCCTCAATACTCAATCTTCAATCCTCAATCCTCAGTCCTCAAACCTCAATTCTGTATCCTGAACACTCAATCTTCAATCCTCAATCCTCAGTCCTGAATACTCTACCATCAATCTTCAATCCTCAATCCCCAATGCTCAATCCTCAATCCTCATTCCTCAATCCTCAATCGTCAATCTTCAATCCTCAATACTCAATCCTCAATCCTCAATCCTCAACCCTCAATCCTCAATCCTCAATCCTCAATCGTCAATCTTCAATACTCAATCCTCAATCCTCAAGCTTCAATCCTCAATACTGAATCTTCAATCCTCAATCCTCAATCCTCAATCCTCAATCCTCATTCTTGAATCCTCAATACCCAATCCTCAATCTTCAATCCTCAATCCTCAATCCTCAATTCTGTGTCCACAATCCTCAATCCTCAGACCTCTAACATCAAAACTCAACCCTCAGTCCTCGTCCTCAATCCACAACCCTCAATCCTCAATCCTCAATCTTCAATTCTCAATCCTCAATCCTCAATACTCAATCCTCAATCCTCAATCCTCAATCCTCAGTCCTCAAACCTCAATCCCGAATCCTCAATCGTGAATCCTCAATCTTCAGCCCTCAGTCCTCAACAATCAGTTGTCAATCCTCAATCCTCAATAGAACGTCCTCAATTCACAGTTTTCAATACTCAATACTCAATCTGCAATCTTCAAATCTGAATCCACAAACATCAATTCTCATAACTCTACCCTCAACACTCCGTCCCCAATCCTCAATTTCCAATCCTCAATCGTCAATCCTCAATCCTCAATCCCCAATTTTCAATCCTCAATCCTCATTACTCAATCTGCAATCCTCAATCCTCAATCCTCAATCCTCAATCCTCAATCCTCAATATTCAACACACAACCCTCAGCCATCCATCCTCAATACTCAACCATCAATCCTCAATTCTCGACACTCAATAGATTATACTGAATTCTCATGGTTGAATACTCAATCCAAAATATACAATAATCAAATCTCAATCCTCAAACATTAATTCTCAAAACTCAGTCCTCAACACTCAGTCCTCTCTCTTCAATCCTCCATCCTCAATCCTCAATCTTCAATCCTCAATACTCAATCTTCAATCCTCAATCCTCAATCCTCAATCCTCAATCCTCTATCCACATTCTTCAAACCTCAACACCCAGTCCTCAATCTTCTATCCTCAATCTACAACCCTAGATCCTCAATCCTCAATCATCAATCATCAATATTCAATCTTCGGTCCGCAATCCTCAATCCTCAAACCTCAATCCTCAATCCTCAATGTTCAATCCGCAATACCCAACCCTCAATCTTCAATACTCAGTCATCAATACCCAATCCTCAATCTTCAATCCCCAATCCTCTATCCACAATTCTCAATCCTCAATCCTCAGTCCTCAGTCCTCAAACCTCAATCCTCCGCCCTCAGCCCTCATCGTCAATCCTCAATCCTCAATCCTCAATTTTCAATCCTCAATAATCAATCTTCAATCCTCAATCCTCAATCCTCAATTCTCAATCCTCAATCGTCAGTCTTCAATCCTCAATACTCAATCTTCAATCCTGAATCCTCAATCCTCAATCCTCAATCCTCATTCTTCAATCCTCAATACCCAATCCTCAATCTTCAATCCTCAATCCTCAATCCTCAATTCTCAATCCTCAATCCTCAGTCCTCAGTCCTCAAACCACAATCCTCAACCCTCAGCCCTCATCCTCATTCCTCAATCCTCAACCCTCAGTCCTCCGTCCTCAAACCTCAAACCTCAGCCCTCAGACCTCATCCTCAATACTCAATCCTCAATCCTCAATCCTCAATCTTCAATCCTCAATACTCAATCTTCAATCCTCAATCCTCAGTCCTCAAACCTCAATTCTGAATCCTGAATACTCAATCTTCAATCCTCAATCCTCAGTCGTCAATACTCTACCATCAATCTTCAATCCTCAATCCTCAATGCTCAATACTCAATCCTCATTCTTCAATCCTCAATACCCAATCCTCAATCTTCAATCCTGAATCCTCAATGCTCAATTCTCAATCCCCAATCCTCAACCCTCAATATTCAATCCTCAATACTCAATCTTCAATCCTCAATCCTCAATCCTCAGTCATCAATTCTCAATCTTCAATTCTCAATCGTGAATCCTCACTCCTCAATCCTCAATCCTCAATCCTCGTTCCTCAAACCTCAATCCTCAACCCTCAGTCCTCATTCTCAATTCTCAATGCTCAATTCTCAATCCTCAATCCTCAATCCTCAATCCTCAATCCTCAGTCCTCAGTCCTCAAACCACAATCCTCAACCCTCAGCCCTCATCCTCATTCCTCAATCCTCAACCCTCAGTCCTCCGTCCTCAAACCTCAAACCTCAGCCCTCAGACCTCATCCTCAATACTCAATCCTCAATCCTCAATCCTCAATCTTCAATCCTCAATACTCAATCTTCAATCCTCAATCCTCAGTCCTCAAACCTCAATTCTGAATCCTGAATACTCAATCTTCAATCCTCAATCCTCAGTCCTCAATACTCTACCATCAATCTTCAATCCTCAATCCTCAATGCTCAATACTCAATCCTCATTCTTCAACCCTCAATACCCAATCCTCAATCTTCAATCCTGAATCCTCAATGCTCAATTCTCAATCCTCAATCCTCAACCCTCAATATTCAATCCTCAATACTCAATCTTCAATCCTCAATCCTCAATCCTCAGTCATCAATTCTCAATCTTCAATTCTCAATCGTGAATCCTCACTCCTCAATCCTCAATCCTCAATTCTCGTTCCTCAAACCTCAACCCTCAACCCTCAGTCCTCATTCTCAATTCTCAATGCTCAATTCTCAATCCTCAATCCTCAATCCTCAATCCTCAATCTTCAATCCTCAATAATCAATCTCCAATCCTAGATCCTCAATCCCCAATCATCAATCCTTAATCCTCAATTTTGAATCCTCGATACCCAGTCCTCAACCTTCAATGCTCAATGCTCAATCCTCAATACTCAATCTTCAATCCTCAATCCTCTATCCTCAACCCTCAATCCTCAATCCTCAATCCTCAATCGTCAATCTTCCGTCCTCAATACTCAATCCTCAATCCTCAATCCTCAATCCTCAACCCTCAACCCTCAATCCTCATTCTTCAACCCTCAATACCCAATCCTCAATCTTCAATCCTCAATCCTCAATCCTCAATCCTCAATCCTCAATAGTCAATCCTCAATCTTCAACTCTCAGTGCCAAATCCTCAATCTTGAATACTCAATCCTCAATCCTCAAACTTCAATCCTCAATACTCAATCTTCAATCCTCAATCCTCAATCCTCAATCCTCAATCCTCATTTTTCAATCATCAACACCCAATCCTCATTCTTCAATCCTCAATCCTCAATCCTCAATCCTCAATCCTCATTCTTCAATCCTCAATACCCTATCCTCAATCTTCAATCCTCAATCCTCAATCCTCAATCCTCAATCCTCAATCCTCAATCCTCAATAGTCAATCCTCAATCTTCAACCCTCAGTGCCAAATACTCAATCTTGAATACTCAATCCTCAATCCTCAAACTTCAATCCTCAATACTCAATCTTCAATCCTCAATCCTCAGTCTTCAATCCTCAATCCTCATTCTTCAATCCTCAATACCCAATCCTCAATCTTCCATCCTCAATCCTCAATCCTCAATTCTCAATCCTCAATCCTCAATCCTCAGATCTCAAACATCAATACTCAACCCTCAGTCCTCGTCCTCAATCCACAACCCTCAATCCTCAATCCTCAATCTTCAATTCTCAATCCTCAATCCACAATCCTCAATCATCAATCCTCAATCCTCAAACCTCAATCCTGAATCCTCAATCCTGAATCCTCAATCTTCAGCCCTCAGTCCTCAACAATCAGCTGTCAAGCCTCAATCCTCAATAGAATATCATCAATTCAAAGCTTTCAATACTCAATACTCAATCTGCAATCTTCAAATCTCTATCCACAATCATCAATTCTCATCACTCAACCCTCAACGCTCAGTCCCCAATCCTCAATCTTCAATCCTCAATCCTCAATCCTCAATCCTCAATCCTCAATCTTCAATCCTCAATACTCAATCTTCAATCCTCAATCCTCAACACTCAGTCCTCAATCCTCAATCCTCAACCCTCAAACATCAATACTCAACCCTCAGTCCTCGTCCTCAATCCACAACACACAATCCTCAATCCTCAATCTTCTATCATCAATATTCAATCTTCAGTCCTCAATCCTCAATCCTCAATCCTCAATCCTCAATCCTCAATGTTCAATCCGCAATACCCAATCCTCAATCTTCAATACTCAATCCTCAATCCTTAATCCTCAATCCTCAATCCTCAATCATCAATCCTCAATCTTCAATACTCAATCGTCAATCCTCAATCCTCAATCCTCAATACCCAACCATCAATCCTCAATTCCCAATACTCAATAGAATATCCTGAATTCTCAGGATTCAATACTCAAACCTCAATCCTCAACCCTCAGCCCTCATCCTCCATCCTCAATCCTCAATCCTCAATCCTCAATCCTCAATCTTCAACCCTCAATACACAATCTTCAATCCTCAATTCTCAATCCTCAATCCTCAATCTTCAATCCTCAATACTCAATATTCAATCCTCAATCCTCAATCCTCAATCCTCAATCCTCAATCCTCATTCTGCAATCCTCAATACCCAATCCTCAATCTTCAATCCTCAATCCTCAATCCTCAATTCTCAATCCTCATTCCTCAGTCCTCAGTCCTCAAACCTCAATCCTCAACCCTCAGCCGTCATCCTCAATCATCAATCCTCAATCCTCAATCGTCAATAGAATATCATCAATTCACAGTTTTCAATACTCAATACTCAATCTGCAATCTTCAAATCTCTATTCACAAACATCAATTCTCATCACTCAACCCTCGACACTCCGTCCCCAATCCTCAATCTTCATTCCTCAATCCTCAATACTCAACCCTCAATCCTCAATCCTCAATCTTCAATCCTCAATCCTCAATCCTCAATTCTCAATCCTCAATCCTCTGTCCTCAGTCCTCAAACCACAATCCTCAACCCTCAGCCCTCATCCTCAATCCTCAACCCTCAATCCTCAGTCCTCCGTCCTCAAACCTCAAACCTCAGCCCTTAGACCTCATCCTCAATCCTCAATCCTCAATCCTCAATCCTCAATCCTCGTTCCTCAAACCTCAATCCTCAACCCTCAGTCCTCATCCTCAATTCTAAATTCTCAATTCTCAATCCTCAATCCTCAACCCTCAATCCTCAATCTTCAATCCTCAATAATCAATCTCCAATCCTGCATCCTCAATCCCCAATCCTCAATCCTTAATCCTCAATCTTGAATCCTCAATCCCCAGTCCTCAATCTTCAATGCTCAATGATCAATCCGCAATCCTCAATCCTCAGTCCTCAATCCTCAATCCTCAATCCTCAAACCTCAAATCTCAACCGTCAGTCCTCGTCCTCAAACCTCAACCCTCAATCCTCAATCCTCAACCTTCAATCATCAATACTCAATCTTCAATCCTCAATCCTCAATGCTCAATCCTCAATCCTCAATCCTCAACATTCAACGCACAACCCTCAACCATCAATCCTCAATACTCAACCATCAATCCTCAGTTCTCAATACTCAATAGAATATCCTGAATCCTCATGGTTCAATACTCAACCAGCAATATTCCATAATCAAATCTCAATCCTCAAACATCAATTCTCAACACTCAATCCTCAATCCTCAATCCTCAATCTTCAATCGTCAATACCCAATCCTCAGTCTTCAATCCTCAATCCTCAATCCTCAATCCTCAATCTTCAATCGTCAATACCCAATCCTCAGTCTTCAATCCTCAATCCTCAATCCTCAATCCTCAATCCTCAATCCTCAGCCCTCAAACCTCAATCCTGAACCCTCAATTCTGAATACTCAATCTTCAGCCCTGAGTCCTCAACAATCAGTTGTCAATCCTCAATCCTCAGCAGAGTATCCTCAATTCACAGTTTTCAATACTCAATACTCAATCTGCAATGTTCAGATCTCTATCCACAAACATCAATTCTCATCACTCAACCCTCAATGCTCTGTCCCCAATCCTCAATCTTCAATCCTCAATCCTCAGTCCTCAATCCTCTATCTTAATCTTCAATCCTCAATACTCAAACTTCAATCCTCAATCCTCAATGCCCTATCCTCAATCCTCAACCTTCAATTCACAATACTCAATCTTCAATCCTGAATCCTCAATCCTCAACCCTCAATCCTCAATCCTCAATCCTCAATCGTCAATCTTCAATCCTCAATCCTCAGTCCTCAATCCTCTATCTTAATCTTCAATCCTCAATACTCAAACTTCAATCCTCAATCCTCAATGCCCTATCCTCAATCCTCAACCTTCAATTCACAATACTCAATCTTCAATCCTGAATCCTCAATCCTCAACCCTCAATCCTCAATCCTCAATCCTCAATCGTCAATCTTCAATCCTCAATACTCAATCCTCAATCCTCAATCCTCAACCCTCAGTCCTCAATCCTCAATCCTCAATCGTCAATCTTCAATACTCAATCCTCAATCCTCAAGTTCAATCCTCAATACTGAATCTTCAATCCTCAATCCTCAATCCTCAATCCTCAATCCTCATTCTTCAATCCTCAATACCCAATCCTCAATCTTCAATCCTCAATCCTCAATCCTCAATTCTGTGTCAACAATCCTCAATCCTCAGACCTCTAACATCAAAACTCAACCCTCAGTCCTCGTCCTCAATCCACAACCCTCAATCCTCAATCCTCAATCTTCAATTCTCAATCCTCAATCCTCAATACTCAATCCTCAATCCTCAATCCTCAATCCTCAGTCCTCAAACCTCAATCCCGAATCCTCAATCGTGAATCCTCAATCTTCAGCCCTCAGTCCTCAACAATCAGTTGTCAATCCTCAATCCTCAATAGAATATCATCAATTCACAGTTTTCAATACTCAATACTCAATCTGCAATCTTCAAATCTGAATCCACAAACATCAATTCTCATAACTCTACCCTCAACACTCCGTCCCCAATCCTCAATTTCCAATCCTCAATCGTCAATCCTCAATCCTCAATCCCCAATTTTCAATCCTCAATCCTCATTACTCAATCTTCAATCCTCAATCCTCAATCCTCAATCCTCAATCCTCAATCCTCAATATTCAACACACAACCCTCAGCCATCCATCCTCAATACTCAACCATCAATCCTCAATTCTCAACACTCAATAGATTATACTGAATTCTCATGGTTGAATACTCAATCCAAAATATACAATAATCAAATCTTAATCCTCAAACATTAATTCTCAAAACTCAGTCCTCAACACTCAGTCCTCTCTCTTCAATCCTCCATCCTCAATCCTCAATCTTCAATCCTCAATACTCAATCTTCAATCCTCAATCCTCAATCCTCAATCCTCAATCCTCTATCCTCATTCTTCAATCCTCAACACCCAGTCCTCAATCTTCTATCCTCAATCCACAACCCTCGATCCTCAATCCTCAATCATCAATCATCAATATTCAATCTTCGGTCCGCAATCCTCAATCCTCAATCCTCAATCCTCAATCCTCAATGTTCAATCCGCAATACCCAACCCTCAATCTTCAATACTCAATCCTCAATACCCAATCCTCAATCTTCAATCCCCAATCCTCTATCCACAATTCTCGATCCTCAATCCTCAGTCCTCAGTCCTCAAACCTCAATCCTCCGCCCTCAGCCCTCATCGTCAATCCTCAATCCTCAATCCTCAATTTTCAATCCTCAATAATCAATCTTCAATCCTCAATCCTCAATCCTCAATTCTCAATCCTCAATCGTCAGTCTTCAATCCTCAATACTCAATCTTCAATCCTGAATCCTCAATCCTCTATCCTCAATCCTCATTCTTCAATCCTCAATACCCAATCCTCAATCTTCAATCCTCAATCCTCAATCCTGAATTCTCAATCCTCAATCCTCAGTCCTCAGTCCTCAAACCACAATCCTCAACCCTCAGCCCTCATCCTCATTCCTCAATCCTCAACCCTCAGTCCTCCGTCCTCAAACCTCAAGCCTCAGCCCTCAGACCTCATCCTCAATACTCAATCCTCAATCCTCAATCCTCAATCTTCAATCCTCAATACTCAATCTTCAATCCTCAATCCTCAGTCCTCAAACCTCAATTCTGAATCCTGAATACTCAATCTTCAATCCTCAATCCGCAGTCGTCAATACTCTACCATCAATCTTCAATCCTCAATCCTCAATGCTCAATACTCAATCCTCATTCTTCAATCCTCAATACCCAATCCTCAATCTTCAATCCTGAATCCTCAATGCTCAATTCTCAATCCCCAATCCTCAACCCTCAATATTCAATCCTCAATACTCAATCTTCAATCCTCAATCCTCAATCCTCAGTCATCAATTCTCAATCTTCAATTCTCAATCGTGAATCCTCACTCCTCAATCCTCAATCCTCAATCCTCGTTCCTCAAACCTCAATCCTCAACCCTCAGTCCTCATTCTCAATTCTCAATGCTCAATTCTCAATCCTCAATCCTCAATCCTCAATCCTCAATCCTCAGTCCTCAGTCCTCAAACCACAATCCTCAACCCTCAGCCCTCATCCTCATTCCTCAATCCTCAACCCTCAGTCCTCCGTCCTCAAACCTCAAACCTCAGCCCTCAGACCTCATCCTCAATACTCAATCCTCAATCCTCTATCCTCAATCTTCAATCCTCAATACTCAACCTTCAATCCTCAATCCTCAGTCCTCAAACCTCAATTCTGAATCCTGAATACTCAATCTTCAATCCTCAATCCTCAGTCCTCAATACTCTACCATCAATCTTCAATCCTCAATCCTCAATGCTCAATACTCAATCCTCATTCTTCAATCCTCAATACCCAATCCTCAATCTTCAATCCTGAATACTCAATGCTCAATTCTCAATCCTCAAGCCTCAACCCTCAATATTCAATCCTCAATACTCAATCTTCAATCCTCAATCCTCAATCCTCAGTCATCAATTCTCAATCTTCAATTCTCAATCGTGAATCCTCACTCCTCAATCCTCAATCCTCAATCCTCGTTCCTCAAACCTCAATCCTCAACCCTCAGTCCTCATTCTCAATTCTCAATGCTCAATTCTCAATCCTCAATCCTCAATCCTCAATCCTCAATCCTCAGTCCTCAGTCCTCAAACCACAATCCTCAACCCTCAGCCCTCATCCTCATTCCTCAATCCTCAACCCTCAGTCCTCCGTCCTCAAACCTCAAACCTCAGCCCTCAGACCTCATCCTCAATACTCAATCCTCAATCCTCTATCCTCAATCTTCAATCCTCAATACTCAATCTTCAATCCTCAATCCTCAGTCCTCAAACCTCAATTCTGAATCCTGAATACTCAATCTTCAATCCTCAATCCTCAGTCCTCAATACTCTACCATCAATCTTCAATCCTCAATCCTCAATGCTCAATACTCACTCCTCATTCTTCAATCCTCAATACCCAATCCTCAATCTTCAATCCTCAACATTCAACGCACAACCCTCAACCATCAATCCTCAATACTCAACCATCAATCCTCAGTTCTCAATACTCAATAGAATATCCTGAATCCTCATGGTTCAATACTCAACCAGCAATATTCCATAATCAAATCTCAATCCTCAAACATCAATTCTCAACACTCAATCCTCAATCCTCAATCCTCAATCTTCAATCGTCAATACCCAATCCTCAGTCTTCAATCCTCAATCCTCAATCCTCAATTCTCAATCCTCAATCCTCAGTCCTCAAATCTCAATCCTGAATCCTCAATCATGAATCCTCAATCTTCAGCCCTTAGTCCTACACAATCAGTTGTCAATCCTCAATCCTCAATAGAATGTCCTCAATTCACAGTTTCCAATACTCAATACTCAATCTGCAATCTTCAGATCTCCATCCACAAACATCAATTATCATCAGTCAACCCTCAATACTCAGTCCCCAATCCTCAATCTTCAATCCTCAATCCTCAATCCTCAATCCTCAATCTTAATCTTCAATCCTCAATACTCAATCTTCAATCCTCAATCCTCAATGCTCAATCCTCAATACTCAATCTTCAATCCTCAATCCTCAATCCTCAATCTACAATCCTCAATACTCAATCTGCAATTCTCACTCCTCAGCCCTCAATCCTCAATCCTCATTCTTCAATCCTCAATACCGAATCCTCAATCTTCAATCCTCAGTCCTCAATCCTCAGTCTTCAATCCTCAACACTCAATCTTCAATCCTCAATCCTCAATTCTCAATCCTCGATGCTCAATCCTCAATCCTCAATCCTCAATACTCAATCCTCAATCCTCAGGCCTCAATCTTCAATCCTCAATACCCAATCCTCAGTCTTCGATCCTCAATCCTCAATCCTCAATACTCAATCTTCAATCCTCAATCCTAAATCCTCAATTCTCGATCCTCAATCCTCAATCCTCAATCATCCACCTCAATCTTCAATACTCAATCCTCAATCCTCAATCCTCAATCCTCAATACTCAACCATCAATCCTCAATTCTCAATCCTCAATCCTCAATATTCAACACACAACCCTCAACCATCAATTGTCAATACCCAACCATCAATCCTCAATTATCAACACTCAATAGAATATCCTGAATTCTCATGGTTCAATACTCAATACACATTATTCAATAATCAAATCTCAATCCTCAACCATCAATCCTCAACACTCAATCCTCAGTCCTCAAACCTCAATCCTGAATCCTCAATCATGAATCCTCAATCTTCAGCTCTGAGTCCTACACAATCAGTTGTCAATCCTCAATCCTCAATAGAATGTCCTCAATTCACAGTTTTCAATACCCAATACTCAAACTGCAATCTTCAGATCTCTATCCACAAACATCAATTCTCATCACTCAACCCTCAATACTCAGTCCCCAATCCTCAATCTTCAATCCTCAATCCTCAATCCTCATTCCTCAATCTTAATCTTCAATCCTCAATACTCAATCTTCAATCCTCAATCCTCAATCCTCAATACTCAATCCTCAATCTTCAATCCTCAATCCTCAATCCTCAATCTACAATCCTCAATACTCAATCTGCAATTCTCACTCCTCAGCCCTCAATCCTCAATCCTCATTCTTCAATCCTCAATACCGAATCCTCAATCTTCAATCCTCAGTCCTCAATCCTCAATTCTCAATCCTCAACCCTCAATCCTCAGACTTCAAACATCAATACTCAACCCTCAGTCCTCGTCCTCAATCCACAACCCACAATCCTCAATCCTCAATCTTCTATCGTTAATATTCAATCTTCAATCCACAATCCTCAATCCTCAATCCTCAATCCTCAACCCTCAATCCTCAATCCTCAATTTTCAAACTTCAATAATCAATCTTCAATCCTCAATCCTCAATCCTCAATCCTCAATCCTCAATCGTCAGACTTCAATCCTCAATACTCAATCCTCAATCCTGAATCCTCAATCCTCAATCCTCAATACTCATTCTTCAATCCTGAATTCCCAATTCTCAATCTTCAATCCTCAATCCTCAATCCTCAATCCTCATTCTTCAGTCCTCAATACCCAATCCTCAATCTTCAATCCTCAATCCTCAATGCTCAATTCTCAATCCTCAATCCTCAAACCTCAATCTTCAATCCTCAATACTCGATCTTCAATCCTCAATCCTCAATCCTCAGTCATCAATCCTCAAACCTCAATCCTCAATCTTCAATCCTCAATAATCAATCTCCAATACTAGATCCTCAATCCCCGATCCTCAATCCTTAATCCTCAATCTTGAATCCTCAATCCCCAGTCCTCAATCCTCATTCTTCAATCCTGAATATCCAATACTCAATCTTCAATACTCAATCCTCAATCCTCAATTCTCAATCCTCAATCCTCAGTCCTCAGTCCTCAAACCACAATCCCCAACCCTCAGCCATCATCCTCAATCCTCAATCCTCAATCCTCAGCC